>NC_083284.1:13171125-13849298 GCF_963506605.1 Zootoca vivipara | reverse complement strand
GAGGGAGGGAGAAAGAGAGAAAGAGAGAAAGGTCCTGACATAAAGTGTTTTAGCTATCACATTTCTTAGTTAAAAATTAGAAAACTTGCCAGAAACACAATCAAGGTAACAGATCAAGTTTTTGCTATTCAGCTGAGCTTGGCCAGGCAATGCAAACCTCAGCCCAAGGCCTGCTAGTTTCCTGTCCATAAATACGTCTAAGACACTTAATCTGCAAATTACGCTGTAAAATGGAACCATTCTATGTGGTTTAATCACCCTTTCCTGATGCTTCATCAACACCTTTTTCACTTACAATAATGGTTCATAGGTGGATTGTTTGACTAGATCAGGGATAGGGGAATCTGTGGCCCTCCAGTTGTTGGTGGAATAACAACTGCTGTAATTACTGATCACTAGCCATGCTGGCTGGGGCTGATGGAGTTGATTGTCCAACTACATCTGCAGGACCACAGGTTCTCCTCCTCTGGACTAGATTATGCAGTGAGTTCCTAAGGTGAGGAGATAGAAAGAACATTTGACAGGTGTTGGTGTTTCCAATCCTGAATAGCTATGAAGCTCACTGGTTGGCCTTGGATGAACCCACCCCACAGAGTCATAGTGAAGATGTTCACACTGTATACTAAATATGTCAGATATTGGTCCATCTTCCCCAGTCTTATCAACTCTGACTAGCAGTGTCTCTTCAGAGTCTCAAGCAAGACTCTTTCCATCATCTGCTACTGGATCCCTTTAACTAGACATCCCTGAGATGGAACCTGGAACCTTTTACCTGCAAAGCCTCTATCACTGAGATCTGGTCCCTCCCCAATCACTTGAGCTCTTCAGTAGAAGAATAGGATAGAAATGCAATGAAAAGTGGAAAGATTGCCAAGCTGCCCAAGCTTAACTTTTGGGACACCGTCTATTGAGTGCTGCATCTGATGAGCCAACTTGGAAATGAATGGAAATGGCAGATGTTGGGACATATCCACACTGGAAACATAGAATCATAAAATTGGAAGAGACCACAAGGACCATCCAGCCCAACCCCCTGCCAAGCAGGAAACACCATCAAAGCATTCTTGACATATGGCTGTCAACATATATTGGCTTTATACCAGTCTTCTTCTTCTGAAGCAACTTGGGAATTCTAGTTTGGTGAGCATGCAAAAGATTCGGTCAGAGTTCTCTAGCCAACCTCATGGGACTATAGTTCCCAGAGGTCTCTGGGGAGAGGGGAAGACAGTCAATCCTGTACACCTGCAGTGTTGATTGTCCTTGGTCATGTAACCATTCGGTAGGAGCTAGGAAGCTTGGTCTAAATTTCTGAGGAAATAGTTTTCTGATGCATTTTTAGAGAATAGCTAAAAGTAAAGAGGAAAGTATTTGCCTGGTGCCAGAATTAATGCTGATAATATATTTTGGACTGCTCTAACCCCATAGCCCATCACCTCCTGGCAAATAGAAGGGGAAGAAATGGAGGCAGTGAGAGATTTTACTTTCTTGGGCTCCTTGATCACTGCAGATGGTGAAAGCAGTCACGAAATTAAAAGACGCCTGCTTCTTGGGAGAAAAGTAATGACAAACCTAGACAGCATCTTAAAAAGCAGAGACATCACCTTGCCGACAAAGGTCTGTATAGTTAAAGCTATGGTTTTCCCAGTAGTGATGTATGGAAGTGAGAGCTGGACCATAAAGAAGGCTGATCGCCGAAGAATTGATGCTTTGAATTATGGTGCTGGAGGAGACTCTTGAGAGTCCCATGGACTGCAAGAAGATCAAACCTATCCATTCTGAAGGAAATCAGCCCTGAGTGCTCACTGGAAGGACAGATCGTGAAGCTGAGGCTCCAAGACTTTGGCCACCTCATGAGAAGAGAGGACTCCCTGGAAAAGACCCTGATGTTGGGAAAGATTGAGGGCACAAGGAGAAAGGGACGACAGAGGACGAGATGGTTGGACAGTGTTCTCGAAGCTACCAACATGAGTTTGACCAAACTGCGGGAGGCAGTGCAAGACAGGAGTGCCTGCCGTGCTATGGTCCATGGGGTCACGAAGAGTCGGACACGACTAAATGACTAAACAACAACAAACCCCATAGCACCATGAGAAGGATTAGCAACAACAACAACATTTATACCCTGCCCATCTGGCTGGGTTGCCCCATGCCCCAGCCACTCTGGGGGGCTTCCAACACGTCTGAAAACATAATAAAACATCGAACATTAAAAACATCAGTCAGGGCTTCACGAGAAGGTGAAATATAAATTCAAAATTCAGTTCCATTCAGATTTTTCACGAATTTTTCATGATTTTGGTTTTCCTGATCTACGTAGAGGCTCACAAGGAGACCTGCACTTTGAACTCAGGGAAGTAACTTTGCATGAGGTCAACATGCCATTGAAATGCAAAACGAAGGTGTTGCGCTCCCAGATGGTGCCCTGAGAGCCATTAATCCCATTAATTGTATATAAAAGCCCCTTGCAGTGATCCTTCAAATGAGTAAACACAGAGATAAAAGTGTAATTGTACTAGCGCAGCAAATTGGATTCAGGTTCTCATTGAACAATCCTCTTTCATTCCAGCAATTTTATTACCACTGTTACTGGAACAAATCACTTTATTCAACAGGAAAAGTGGGGGTGGGGGTGGGGGTTAGTCAAAGAATCTTTTTCTTGTGGGCAGTATCTCAAAGCTCTGTAACACTAACCCGGCAATTACGTTTGTCAGGGGTTTTCTTTAAGCAATTCAGCTAATGGCCTGTGACAGGTAAAAAAAAAAAACCCCTCAAAACGTTCATTCAGACCATGTCTTCTGAAATATAGATATAACTCCTGTTTGGATTCAAAAACCCCTTTTAGTGGAATGAATGTTTTTGGCAGTGGTCCTGCTATGGATTTGCAGAAAGGAGGTTTGCCTCAGATAGATGCCAGAGAAGCTGCCTTAAAATGAGACAGACCACCAGTGCATCTAACTCAGCACTGACTGGCTGTGTCTGTCCAGGATTACAGATAGGTGTCCCTCATAGTCCTACCTGGAGATGCCAGGGATCAAACCTAGGACCTTCTGTGTGCAAAGCAGATGCTCTGCCACTGAGCTATGGCTCTTTCCCTAATAAGATAGCTCTATGTATGTGCTGAGGTTCCTGCATTGCAGGGGGTGGACTAGATGACCCTTGGGGGCACCATTCAAGTTTACAGTTTGATGATTCTATGCACTAGGTCTGTGCACTGGGTTACTTTCACCACTACATGTATTTTAATGCACATTTTACCCCAGTCATATGCTGCTTTGTACACATTGCTTGGCTGGAGGACTGCATTGCAAAATTCAGAGAAATGCAGATTTCGAAGGATGGCTGTGTTTCGGTTTGCATATTGTTTCAGAAAGTGCAAATACAGTGGGTTCACATTTAAGTGTCAACTGACTCAAGCTGCTCCCTGCTAGCTCTGCCCCCTTCTGCCATCCCCTCCCCATGAGTTGAAACATATTGTGTGATAAATTGACCAGTGTTAGAAACATATAACAGCGGTCAAGAAATTAAAAGAAGCCTGCTTCTTGGGAGAAAAGCAATGACAAACCTAGACAACATCTTAAAAAGCAGAGACATCACCTTGCCTACAAAGGTCCGTATAGTTAAAGCTATGGTTTTTCCAGTAGTGATGTATGGAAGTGAGAGCTGGACCATAAAGAAGGCTGATCGCCGAAGAATTGATGCTTTTGAATTATGGTGCTGGAGGAGACTCTTGAGAGTCCCATGGACTGCAAGAAGATCAAACCTATCCATTCTGAAGGAAATCAGCCCTGAGTGCTCACTGGAAGGACAGATCCTGAAGCTAAGGCTCCAATACTTTGGCCACCTCATGAGAAGAGAAGACTCCCTGGAAAAGACCCTGATGCTGGGAAAGATTGAGGGCACTAGGGGAAGGGGACGACAGAGGACGAGATGGTTGGACAGTGTTCTCGAAGCTACGAACATGAGTTTGACCAAAATGTGGGAGGCAGTGGAAGACAGGAGTGTCTGGCGTGCTATGGTCCATGGGGTCATGAAGAGTCGGACATGACTAAACAACTAAACAACAACAACAAGAAACATATAATTGTAGACTTGGAAGGGACACCACGGGGTGATCTAGTTTAACCCCCTGCAATGCAGGAATGCACATTGGTATTATCAGCATCAGGCTCTAACCAACCACCCCCGATCGCTCAATCTGGACACTGAGGTCCAGCGCAGAGGGCCCTCTGGCGGTTCCCTCACTATGAGAAGCGAAGTTACAGGGAACCAGGCAGAGGGCCTTCTCGGTAGTGGCGCCTGCCCTGTGGAATGCCATCCCATCAGATGTCAAGGAAATAAACAACTATCTGATGTTTAGAAGACATCTGAAGGCAGCCCTGTTTAGGGAAGTTTCTAATGACTGATGTTTTAATGTATTTTTAATCTTTTGTTGGAAGCTGCCCAGAGTGGCTGGGGAAACCCAGCCAGATGGGCGGGGTAGAAATAAATTGTTGTTGTTGTTGTTGTTTGAAATGAGGGCGGGGGCTCCTGTGCTTGTTGACTGAGTATTTTAGAACCCTGGAAAAATCAGGGTTCTAAAACATCTGGAGATCTGACTATACTGTAGACAGTAACTCTCCAACTTATGTATGGGGAGAGAGGCTGGTGCTTTCCTGCCTACTCTCCCTTCCCCTTGCATGTCCATTCACACCACTTACAAACTCTTGAACAGAGCCATTATATTACACACTGCTTCCACACTATGGCTTTTGAGAATTGATGTTTGACCAAGCCAACCAACCAAGAGGTGCTCCAAAATCCACAGCGCTCATTTTCTTTTTGGAAAGTCAAATGTTCGTAACCATTGTATTTCAACATTAAGAAAGAAAGAGCTGTGGCTGCCCCTGAATCATCCACAGCACTCCATCCAACTTATTCACTCACCCACTTTCACAGGGATTGGGCAAGATTTGGTTGAAAACGCTTCTTCGGATGCTACTTTCCCATCAGGTCGGGATCCTCAAATTATTTACTGTGGAGGACCATCACCCAAGTGAGCTGAGCCAACACAATTGTTGTCACGTTTCTGGAATGGGATTTCCCAACATGCCTTATTTTTTCTAAACTGGTGGCTTTGTTTGTAGCACCTCGCTCGGAGATTCTCTTTTGTGCTTGTCATGAAGTAAAACTTTCAGAAGGAGTTAATAGAAATCCTTACATTCCTATTCTCTGTGAAAATGGCCCAGTTTGTGTAAACACTCTCTGGCTTGAGATAAAAAGGTCTCTTGCCCTTCTCCAGTTTGATGATCTGCATATACAGCTCCATTCAGGCCCTCTTGCTTCCCAGCTATTCGCGAGGTGCTTCATTCCGAAGGCAAATCCTTCTCTTTCTGTCTGTCTGTTTCTCTCTCTCCTTAGAGCCATCTCTTCACACAAACCCCTCCACCACCTCCCCAAACATGCTCACAAACTCTTCTTCAAAAGGGAAGGCCTAGCTCAGCCCTGTTGACTTAGAGCTCAAACAGATTCGAGTCAGTGATGTCAGATTAAAGAAAGAAAAGGCAGGGAAGAAAGAAGAAATCAAAGCCTCTAAACGGCGCATAAAAGGCCGTGGCTGGCCACCAATCTGTTCGACTTTCAACCCTTTTAAACTTTATGAATAAAGGTCAATCTGGTATTGGCCACCAAATGTTAATGTCCTTATGAGGGTTTAAGCTGCTTTAACAGCTGAATAAGTGACAGTAAGCCACCAGGCCACACCTAATCTTGTAAAGATCGGGGCAGGAGAAGAAGCTCTTTCGGCCTCCCAAAACAGGAATGCCGAAGAGGCACTGCAAAAGCAAATCATTTACCAATTGTGTAAAGAACACTTCACGATAAATAGTTTCCTCTCACTCCTACCACCTTCCTTTTTATTATTCCATCTGTGCTGCCGGCTGCTGGGATCGACATGGTTTACAACAGCAACCAATCTCATGTTTGGGTTTTTTTGCCCTCCTTTCCCCTCACATCCCACATCCTAGCAATCCTTTTGTGAAGATCATCATCTGTTTTCTAAAACTTGGGCGGAAAACAACTAAGAATGCCTTCCGTCCGCAACACCACCACAGAAAGAAGGATGTGTAAGGACGATTTTTGACGATTTTGACCTGACAACTTCAAGTTACGGCATTTTATTATTAACTTTATCAATTTAAATTACTTATAAACCACCCACCATTGGTCACATAACCCCAAAGACAACATTAAGACAATGAAATAATCTTTCAACGCACGCTAAATCTAAAAATGGACAGAATGCTGCCAACACAAATGCGTCAGCCAAATGAGGCGACACCACTTTCGTTTAGATGGAGTGTTGCAAGGGATGGGGGTATAAATTTGATTCAGTTCGCATTGAAAAGTGACCCCACCTAATTCTCGCTTTCCAAGATAATGCCTGAACTGAAACATGGCTACTCTTGGAAATTTGCACTTCTCCAAATTTTGCAATGCAGTCCTCTAGGCAAGTAATGTGCACAACAGTGTACAATCCCTACAAATGCACATTTTAGGGGAAACAACATAAAGATGTATTACATTAGGGAAAATTGCTTTGCAAAAATTTGTATTTCATGAGGAGTTAAAAACAAATCTGCAAACTGATATGGAAATATGGAGAACTGAACTCTAAGTTTGAAAATAAAAACGAGAAGAAAGAAACTGAGAGGAGCCATAATTGATAAATTCACTCACCCCCAACAGTCATATTTTTACCTGGCATCAAGAGTTCATCAGCATTGATGTAACCTGAAAGCAGAGCTCATTCCAGATGAATAGCATGAAATTTCCAAATCTGAAATTTAGAAAAGTTCGCACTGTGGTTTTCAAGAATGATTTTGTGAGATACTTAAAAACCAACAACCCGCCAACCTAAACATTAAGGCTGCTAATCCTAAACGTATTTATCTGGGAATAAGTCTCAGTGAACTCAACAGGACTTACTGCATATGAATGCAGAGGGCTGAACTGTAAATCTCACCAATACATTTCAAGGAAACAACATTAACTATCAATTTGCAAAATTCATTATTTTGTTTTTTGCATTTCACTCCAAATGTTGACAGCAGGTTGAACAAATATACTTCTGCAACTATCTCTTTTTCAAATTCCACACCCCAGAACTGTTTACTCTTCCAAATAAGGCAACTTTGCTATTGCCTTATACAATTGCCTCGAAACTGATTAATCCGCAAATGGTTTAAGTGAGTAGCTCATCAATTCGACCAATGGAAGATTGCGGCCCTAGTCATATTTAAATAATCGAATGTTGGAGTAATCCCAATGACATCAGCACACTGCTTAAAAGGAATGGAACTGTTACAAAAAATAAAAAAAATAAAATCTGCATTGTAGATAATAAGCATGACAAATGTGGCCTTTCAGAAGCCTTTTCAAAATGAAAAGTGCCTGGGATGGTTTTGAGTCTTCCTAGATTGTATCCCTCAGTGAAGCCTGGGCATGGACAGAGGTTAACATCTTCTCCCCCCACCATAAAAAAAGTAGCAACAGTGTCAATACTTGGAATATGATTTCAAAAAGTCAGGGAACAGGCATTCTGCAGAAGTAATTCATGTCTGGCATTTACAAACAGTAAGTTGATCTTTTCAACGGAGGCCTTGCCAAGTCAAGCAGGGTTTTCTTAAAATTAATTCCCCCCCCCAAAAGGTGAATTTAGTGCTAATGAAACTGAAAGAGCAATCGAACTAACCAGAGGCTGAAGGCAGTGCATGGATTGACTTTGTGAGGAACACTTGTCATTCTTCTGCTGACAAGAAAAGTCCCCTCTATTTTCTGAGCTCAGTTACATGATTGTGGACCACCAGAGATAGGTATTTGGAGAGGGGGTGATAAAGAACTTACGCTATTGCACAAGAAGTAATGCCAATGTGTATGTCAAATTGGCCATATTGTAACCCACTTCTCTCTCTCTCTCTCTCTCTCTCTCTCTCTCTCTCTCTCTCTCTCTCTCTCTCTCTCACACACACACACACACACACACACAATCTCAAGCAACATGTATACTATAGATGTATATATGACAGGCCAAGGAAGGGCATTGCAAGTTGAACAACTCTTTTGCTCCTTCCTTGGTGAACTGCACAGCAATATATCCACCGACAAATGTGGAGTTTTTGTCATGTCCAAAACAGGGAGACAGTGTTCTGTCTCGTGAAGGTATTGGCACAAGTCTCTGTCTTCGGTTTTCCACCCTAATCCCAATACTGTTGATTAAGCAGGTAATAAAACTTTTCACCGTTTAAAGCCTTGCGTTGGTAAAATGACTCGCCAGTCGTAAAAATAAAATAAAAAAAAAATGCAGGAAAGAAATTGCAAGTGTAGCTAGTCCTGTTTTATGTTTAAAATGTGGAGGAAATTCCACCCCACCCCCCAATATATTCTTGTCTTGTAGGGCTGGCTAAGAGGCTTTAAATCCCCACCATTTACCAAATTAAACTAATTGAAAGAACGTCCAAAACCCACATCTGTAGGCTGACGTTTGTCCCTGCCTTTCACTTTAGACTCAGGGAAACTTCCCCATCTCCATTGATCCCTGAATAGTCATGCCTGTCAGGAAGCCATATCAACCATTATCATTCTCTAATTTTACTGCCTTTCCTGGTCCCTAATCTAATTTGCAATGATGCTTAAGCATTTCGCAAGGCCGCAGCACTTTCTTCAGAATTTCAACAAGAGCATTAAACCCCCAATTTACATTAATGAAGTGCACATTTAATTAGGGGAGAGGGTAAATGGAGGGCTCTTCAAGAACAGTTTGTGTGATATGATAGGCACTTGGGGAAGGGGGAGGGAATCCTAAGATGTACCTGATAAAAAATTCACCATGCAGCCATCTTGTTTGATCAGGTTTCCTTCCTATTCCTCCATTCTTCTCCATCACTCTCCTTACCATGACCTCCTTTCTCCCAAACCAGTGAAATCAGATTATTATTATTATTATTATTATTATTATTATTATTATTATTATTGTATTCACAAGCAGATAAAACATGATCATAAGAGAAAGGGAAGCTTAAAATCTACCCCCCTTTTTCTTGCCTCTCCTCGCAGTCACCAAATAGTACCCCTCTTAGCCCACAGAATTTCAAATAAAGGGCAGAATTCTACATAAAGCAACATGACACTTTGACATGATGGACACCATATACAGTGGTACCTCTACTTACGAATTTAATGTGTTCCGAACGCACATTCGTAAGTAAAAAAAAAAGTAAGTCGAATCCCATAGGAATGCATTGGGAGAAAAAATTCGTAAGTCGAAGCAACCCTATCTAAAAATTCGTAAGCAGAAAAAATCCTATCTAAACCGCATCCAAGATGGCGGACGGAGCTCCGTTCATAAGTAGAAACATTCGTAAGTAGAGTTATTCGTAAGTAGAGGTACCACTGTAGTCCTTTGAGAAGGAATTGGGAAAGAGAAGGAATATTTTACAGGTGTTGTGAAGAAGAGAAGAGTTTGGATTTGATATCCCGCTTTATCACTACCCTAAGGAGTCTCAAAGTGGCTAACATTCTCCTTTCCCTTCCTCCCCCACAACAAACACTCTGTGAGGTGAGTGAGGCTGAGAGACTTCAGAGAAGTGTGACTAGCCCAAGGTCACCCAGCAGCTGCAGGTGGAGGAGCGGGGAAGCGAGCCCGGTTCACCAGATTACGAGTCCAACGCTCTTAACCACTACACCACACTGAGAGTTCACAGGAACATGTGGGATTTGCAATATGATGATGCAGTGTGGAGTGTTCCCTGTCGAGGAAATGGGGGTTTGTTACTTCAGTTATATTTGCCAATGGGACATTGCAAATAAATCTGATCTGATCTGACTAGATGGTCCCTTTTGTGCATGGTGCTGTTTGGGCAACATAAGCAGCAGCACTAGCACACCGAACATGGGAAACAGAGAGAATGACAGCCAGTTCACATTTTATAACGTTTCTTTAAATTTCTCCTCTCTTGCCTGTAAAAATATAATAATGCTAAAAGTAATTTCCTTTGCAGTAAACATCATCACAAAATAAGAGGCACATCATTAGTCATCATTATTATCCAGGGTTGACATATTTGAAAAAGTGAAAATCTGGACAAAGTTTTTTGGGCAAAGTTGTTGAGCTTCCTTTCCTTTCCTTTGCTGAAGTTATAAAGGTTTTTTTTTTTTAAAAAAAGGAAAGTAGCCAAAAAGCAACACACCCAATATGGGCTGCCATACACCCAGGTTTTCCTGGACATTTAAGCCGATTTTAGAAAATTCCAATCTCAGCTATTTCTGGGAAATTCTGGATGTATGGCTGCCCTATTATTATCAGACTGAGCTGACCTTATGGACCAATTCCTCTAGGGTTGCAATCATAGCTGAAGGAAGTCATAGGATGATGCCACCAACAGGATCATTTGTAATTTCACCCATATTTACCATGCCCTTGCCTGAGCCACTTACAACAGTTTTGAAGTAGTGGATCCTATTGCTGGGCTATATCCCCATGCCTCAATTAGCGATGGGTGGGAGGGGAATCCATCAATTTCAGTTCTTCTTTACCATTTCCCCAATCTTACGTTAAGTTCCCCACATTTCTGCATCAATTTGCAATCTTAAAAAAAGAAGTTCATGTGAAAACAAACCTTTGTTTTTGTGTGATTTTATCCTACTGCACACATTTGTAATTTGGTCAAACATTCAGATTTTTTTTTTTTGCAAATTTACCCTAATATAATGCATTTTATCCTGCCAACCTAGCAGTTCGATAGCACGTCAAAATGCAAGTAGATAAATAGGAAGGTTTCCATGTGCTGCTCTGGTTTGCCAGAAGCGGCTTTGTCATGCTGGCCACATGACCTGGAAGCTATACGCCGGCTCCCTCGGCCAATAATGCGAGATGAGCGCGCAACCCCAGAGTCGGTCACGACTGGACCTAATGGTCAGGGGTTCCTTTACCTTTACCTAATGCATTTTATATATTTCCACTAATATATGTATCTATATGCACAATTGAAGGACCAGATGTGAAGCCATGGAGTCATGGGTTAATTCTGTGTCCAGGGCAGCTGTTTATCAGTTCCATCAGGTACGCCAGCTGAGACCCTACCTGCCTGCACACTGTCTCACCAGAGGGGTACATGCACTGGTTATCTCCTGCTTGGACTACTGCAACATGCTCTACATGGGGCTACCTTTGAAGGTGCCTCGGAAACTACAATTAATCCAGAATGTGGTGGCTAGACTGGTGACTGGGAGCAGCTGCCGAGATTACATAACACTGGTTCCTGGAAGACCTACATTGGCTCCCAGTATGTTTCCGAGCACAATTCAATTGCTGGTGCTGACCTTTAAAGTCCTAAACGTGGGAAGCGAATTAGTTGGGGTGAAATGCCATCTTCCCAAGCTCACTATCCCATTTCCAGGTTGCAAACTGGGGGAAGGCCCATTTGGCAATTTAGTCGGGATGCAAATGGGAAGTTTCTTTTTAAATTATATGCTCAGTATATTGTGCGGCAAATGCTGGTGACTGCTGCTGATTACAGAAGCAAACTTGTCAGGTTGTGTATAGATGAGGTATTAAGAAACTTACAGAGGGTCAAAGAGAACAGACTTTGAGAAACTTGTACACCGAAAGCCAGTTCACAAAAGGCCAAATGTTCACTCTTAAGGCCAAATATTTCTCCTTAAATGGCTTCTGTTAATTCAGGAGGAGGGGGAACCTTAGACCTGGGGTCTGAAAGTGGCCCTCCAAGCCTCTCTATTTGGTCCTCTATTTGGTTCCCCACCCCTATGCAAATTAAAACGAGCAAATTTGGAGCATGCCCAGCTATAGCCAACCTGGAGATTCCAATGAGTGTATGAGAAACGCCATCTGTTGCACATGGGGTGGATGCCTTAGATCAGTGGTTTTCAACCAGTGTGCCATGGCATCCTGGGATGCCTTGAATGATGGTCAGGGGTGCCGCAGGCAATTCTGGCCTCTGTCCCTCTTTTCCTTCCCTCCCTCCTCTGATGCCCTCTCATGTCTCTGCCTTGCAAAGGCTTGCACAGCTGTTTATTGCAGCAGCAGCAGCAGCCCTGGCTACAAGCTCTCCAGGCGAACAGGACCTCTGAGAGGCACCTCTCTTTGGGGCAGAGACCAGGGGGTGGTAGCAGCTGCCTGGTGGACTCCCAAGGAGAGGGGAGAGGAGGTGAGGGAACACTCCACAAGAGAGGGTGTTCGAAAAAGGGCGAGAGGCTTCCAGCTCTGCAGGCAAGGGGTGACATAACTGGGCTCCTGAGCCCCACAGGAGTGCTGCAGAAACAGTGTGCAGTACATTTTTCTCCGGAAAACCCCCGATTTTACTTACCTTTTCCCGGTGGTCCCCCGTATCACTTCGTCTCCCGTTTTTCTCTGTTATTTTCTCTCGTCGGCGGCCATCTTTTTTCTTTCCAATTTGCCCTTCTATGGGCACCAAAAATGGCCGCCGCCGGCTTCAAAAGTCACATCTACGCATGTCCGGAAGTGCATAGACACGACTTCCGGTGTCGGCGACGGCCATTTTTGGTGCCCATAGATGGGCAGAGCGACACCGGAAGTTGCATTGACGCACTTCCTGACATGCGTACAAGCGACTTTCGAAGCCGGCAGCGGCCATTTTTGGTGCCCATAGAAGGGCAAAGCGACACCGGAAGTTATATCGATGCAACTTCCGGTGTCACACGGCTTCCGGTCCCGGATTCTGCAGTCCGGGACTTGGAAGGTAAGGTACAGTAGTTGGTTAAGGGAGCCATGGACTCAAAAAGGTTGAAAATCTTTGCCTTAGATCACGGACAGCCAACATGGTGGTCCCCAGATGTTGTTGGATTCCAACTATCATCAGCCCCAAGGGAGGGGATGATGGGAGTTGCAGTCCAAAACTTTCCGGAATAAGGGGAGACGGTTGGGCTGCATGATTGCTTACGCCCGTGGTCATAATCTGTCATTCTAACCTCTCCAAGCACTTTCCAGTGTAAGCAAGGCCTGACTGAACATGCATTTCAGGGAGCAAACCTCTTAAGCTTTCACTTTTGGAAGAAAAAAAGAAGTAGGAGATGACTTTAATAGGTTTGTGTTTCTCTGTTTGTCCCATCGCTGACGCTTGGAAACATTAAAAAGCACTGGATTCATTTTCCCTCTCATTTAGTCCACAGTGGCATATCTTTCCCAGAGGAGGATTACAACGCTTTACTGTATTATTTTTTTGCCACACAGATTGTGATCCTAATTACCATGTCTGCCTGGAAGACTCAGGTGTATGAATGAGTTTGTTTGCCAGAGTTATTCTCCGGTGATTGCTTCTGGGCAAGATATTCATAAGGCTTATTGAAGCTGTACCAGAGGGAAATGAGAGCTCCGAGAGCCCAGGCTAAGTGACAATTTCTTCCCTCAATGAGCTAAAGGAGGCAGGTTACTCTTAATTATTTACGACTCCAACCTGTGGAATAACTTTTCCGTTATTACCAATGTACAATGTAGCGTTACTGCCACAAGGCTAGCACAGGCACCTTAGATTCTAAGCTTGGGGGAGGTGCATGTCTTTTTGATATCATGTATAGCAGGCATCCCCAAACTGCGGCCCTCCAGATGTTTTGGCCTACAACTCCCATGATCCCTAGCTAGGAGGACCAGTGGTCGGGGATAATGGGAATTGTAGTCCAAAACATCTGGAGGGCCGAAGTTTGGGGGTGCCTGATGTACAGCCACCATTTCTTGTAGGTGCTTTATAAAAACAACAACAAAACACCACTACCACAACAACAACAGAACAATAGCTGGGTCAACAAGCTATTGGGCCAGCCTCCCTTTTCATGGTTGCTCCTCTTTATAGCCTCTCTTCAATAGACGTCCACATGGCTAACACTGGCCGGTATCATATGAAAAACAAAGCCATGCATGGGTACATGGTTTGTAGTGAATGAGCAGTGTGCTGGTACATGTTGCTCATTCATTTCCATCTCCTGTGCTACACGGGGAGAAAACAAACCAGAGAGCAGGCTTATCGTTCCACATCAACCAGCACTCAGAGTCAGGGGTGGCCGGGCCCCATCCCATTTTGTCACTTGGGGCAAAACAGGGATATGCCACTCTCTGCCCACCAACCACTGCCCACCAACCACTTTTGCCACCGGCAGAATGCTCCTTCTCACCAAAACTTGGTGAGAGCGGGGTGTTCTGCAAGACCCTGCCACTTGTTTTCTCTGCCCTAGGGATGGGAAAGAGGAACAACAACACCGCAAGCCAGAATGCCCCCTCTTACTGAACTTGGGGAGGCAGGGCATTCCACAAGGCGTTGCCACTTGTCTTCTGTGGCCGCGGAGTGACGGTGTCCCCCTGGGACGTTCACCGCGGGTGCCGCCGCCCCTGTGCTTGCCGCACTGCCCCCCTGGGACACTGGCCACAGGTGGTGGTGCCCACCCGGGATGCTGGCTGCAGGTGGCACCCTCCCATGGGATGCCCGCCATGGGTGGCAGCACCCCTGTGGGCAGTTCACCCCGCCCCTGTGCGTGGATCGCCCCGCCCCCAGGTGCACTGCTCTGGATGCCGGAACAACTACCTGCGCCTCTGGTTGGCCTTGAATTCTGCCTGTACTTATTCCTTCCTCATTCCAGTCGTCCTTACCCCAGGGCTGGAAGCTTCCTGAAAGAAGCAGAACAGGATCCTAGATGCAGCAATGCAAATTTAACCTGGAGGAAATCCTCTGAATTGCAAGAAAGGTTGGGCAGTGATGTAGATTGCTTGAGGGATTTATGGAATCTCCTTCTTTGAGGTTTTACAGGGAAGACTGGGCAATTTTTGTTGTTGGAAGCATCACCAAATTATCTTAGAGTTTTCTCCAGTTCATATGTTCAGCAGCCCCAACATGATGATTGTCCACAAATCATTTGAAGCCACTTACAAGCACTGCAAGGAGGTGATGATTTATGAATAAAAATCTTGACATGGGTCCTTGTTGTGTGGTCACCCCATACCTTACTTACAAATCCCAGCAGCTTATGAAAGCTTCCGTATCTTACAACAGAAACAACACCATTCTTGTGCTAGTACTAGGTACCGTCTAATTTAATGATGTTAGATTATTTTCAGTTATATTGCAATCACTCATATGCACATGCATTGAATGAGCACCGATGTTGAACAGTTCCCTGCCAACAAAAACAGTTATGTCCATGCAGCTCAGCTTTACACATTAATTTGAACTATTTTTTGTGCTCTTTTTTTTCAAGTGGCTGAGTTGATTCCCTTGGAGCAGTCACACCTCTCAAAGCTACCATCCCAGATGTTTGTGTAGGTTACCTGCCTAAATCCAGCCATACAGACCTTCCTCGGAGATTTCTAAAACATAGCAAAGATGGCACCTGTTGTTTCAGCCAGATATAGCAGGCAGTTTGTCCCTTCCCAACAACGCCAAGAATTCAGGACTTGAGAAGCTAACTGCCTCACGGCGTCGCTGGAGAAGTGAATTTCCCTGAACTCTCTGGCTCCAAAGTGATCTCAGCAAAAAAAAAGACAATGCGGCAATCAATGTTTGCCTAATTAGATGAGGCTTGGCAGCTTTATTTATTTACAGTGACAGTGAATATGATTAAGCGAGGGAGTCCATGTTAAATCCCACTATTACTGTTTAGAGAACAGGCTTTATTTTTGTAAGCCATGGAAACAGAATGGATCGCGTTGGCCAAGTTGCAAGCGTCATGATGACAACTGTCCTATTAGTTTTAGTGACTAGGGCAGTTATAGCTTGAGTGAAAAAGCAATCCATATTCTAGGTCAAGAGAACCCCAGCTGTTTGCTATAATAAATAAAACTTGCAAATTAACAAAATGCATGCTAATTTGTTTGGGTCATAGCCAACTCAGAGTAGACCTACTGAAATTAATGATACTAAGTTAGTTGTGCCTATTAATTCCAACGACTCTACTCTGAGTAGGAATAGCACTCATACGTTTGCTTTATTATGAACTTGGGGCTTGCATGATTCATTGAGTCTTGAGCAGGGCTGGCCCACTCATGAGACAATGTGAGGCGACTTTCTCAGGCGGCTGGATCCAAGGGGCAGCAAATCCTGATATAGATCTTCACTCAGCCAGCCTTTTTTCCATGGTGAGTGGGATGCAATTGTGTGGTTTGCTTCAGGTGCCAAAATGTATTGGGCTGTCCTCGACCTTGATCCTTGAAATGCCCAAAGAGTTGAAAGAGGAAATAGGAAAGATCAGGTCACTCTCAACTTTCTCCTATCTTCAAAAGTATGTAGTGCTGAAGAGAAAGCTAACCACCTGCACCAACTGATAACCAACGGGGCAGTGAGTGAGGAGGATGGCTCACAGGCTTTGTGAGTGCATGGGAAAGACTTCAAGGTGCCATTGCTCCCATGGGTGCCCCACTGGCTACCTCAAGGTTAGCTCATTTCCCTTCATTTCTATTGATCATTATTTCCTACTAGTTCAAGAGTCATCAGGCCTGGCAGTTGAAGGAGAAGGAGAAGGAGAAGGAGAAGGAGAAGAAGAGAAGTAGTTTGGATTTGATATCCCGCTTTATCACTACCCGAAGGAGTCTCAAAGCAGCTAACATTCTCCTTTCCCTTCCTCCCCCACAACAAACACTCTGTGAGGTGCGTGAGGCTGAGAGAAGTGTGACTAGCCCAAGGTCACCCAGCAGCTGCATGTGGAGGAGCGAAGATGCAAACCTGGTTCCCCAGATTACGAGTCTACCGCTCTTAACCACTATACCACACTGGCTCTCGTGGTGTAGAGGTTGACTGCTGTACAAACATAGGTCATTTATCAGTTTATTTATATTTTAGTTTTCTGAACCTGTATTTATTATGAAGGGTGAAGGTTTTTCCGATTGAATAAATGCTACTTTAAGAATAGTCTCCCTGCCCTTCAGATCTGTGATCAAACAAGTCCTGGAGGATTTGTACTGCTTCAAAAACCTGGCAAACCTGTTTGATAGGTGATGATAATGGAAGCGAATAATGGATGGTCTGTTTTGTGGGCAGCAGCGGGGTCTTACCACAGCAGCCCTCAAGGTTCTGAAAAGTTATTGCCTTTATGAGGTATGGTGGCCCGAAGAACAACAAAATCATGCAGTTATATAACTGGGATATTCTGGGATACACAGAGATGCACATTGTGTTTCTTTAAATAAAGTCTACGCATCTTCTCCACTTGTGGCAAACCTTTCCCCTTGAATCTGCTTTTGAGATGTGCACAAGATGTATTCTAGCTCGTGAAAAGAAAAGCGACGGGAGAGAGAGGGAGAGAGAGAGAGAGAGAGAGAGAGAGAGAGGGGTTGGCAGTTTGGGTGGCATTAAAAAGAAAGTATTCAAGCAGAGCGGAGTGAGAATAGAGCTTTGGAACCAAGGCCCCGAAGGAAGAGTCTCCAGAGAAACAATGGGAACGGGATAAATAAAAAGAAAGTTATAAATTCATCTATTTGCTCTTCTCTGACCCTTGCTTTTACTCCTCTTCACAGCAACTACCCTGGGAAAGGGACAATGCTTTGCCCTGTCACAATATTGAGAAAAATTGAAACGGGAAAGAAAGACCACCAGATGCCTTTTTGTCTTAGACGTTTCCACATAATTAGCTGGGAATAAAGCTCCTCTGCATGGTTTCATTGCCTTGAATGAACTTGGATATTGCTACACAGTAGTGTGTTTTATGATTCATGCTCTGTTATCCAGTGCCTTTTCGAAAAATGCCAGCTACTTTATCATTGCCGGCCAAGCCTGGGCCCACAACTTAAAATGCAGCAATGGAAAGTTAACTGTGCGTGACAGATGTCCATGAAATTGTTTAACACCCACACGCACACACTCTCACTCCTAGACAAAAGCAGCCTCTTCTGGCTTCTCTTTCCAGCCCCCCCCTCTCTCCTCTCAGTGTTTGTGACTGCCGCAGGTTCAATGTTGTTATTAAACGCAAATGAAAACCAGAACAGCGAAAATGAATTCTTTCCCTCCAAGGCTAGGAGGAAGGAAAGGGAGAATTTGCTGCAAATGTGTTCACAACTAGCCAACGCTTAAAAGGTGGGTGGGTGGGGGGATTGCAGAGGCCAGGAAAGCTCACTCAGTTTGAAAGCCTAGAAATTTGTAGTTGTTAATTTTTTTCCCACTCTCCACCCTCCCACAAAAAAATCCCTTTAAAGAAGAGTCATTGCTTTTGTATTCCCAGTCTGTATTCTTATCACATGACTGGATTGTGAATAAGATCGAGGGGCCTATGTTTCCATGGATGCAAACTCAGAAGTAAGCCTCATCAATGGGGTTTATTCCTAAGTAAATGTGCATAGGATTCTGCAGCTTATAGTCTAAATCCCCAGTTTCCTTTCTCTAGAGTTGGCCCACTTAATAGAGTTTGATGTCAGGGCTGTTGATCTTCTGCCTTTCCTTATGAGCACCATTCAAAGCAGAAATCTGCGAATTCTGGTTTTCATGTTGTTGTTTTAAAAAAATGAGTGTGTTTGCAGCCCTACCTGGTTAGTAGGGTAGCTGTTTATACACCACCAAAGCAAAGTAAATGCATTGCCAGTTTGTGCTTGATTTGCATATGCTAATTTATGCAAGTTAGAGATAATTGCTCAAAGTAGAAACTATATGGGAGCCAGCATGGTGTAGTGGTTAAGAGCGGTGGAGTCATAATCTGGTAAACCAGGTTCGCTTCCCTGCTCCTCCCCACGCAGCTGCTGGGTGACCTTGGGCTAGTCACACTTCTCTGAAGTCTCTCAGCCTCACTCACCTCACAGAGTGTTTGTTGTGGGGGAGGAAGGAAAAGGAGATTGTTAGCCACTTTGAGACTCCTTAAGGCAGGCATGGCCAAACTTGGCCCTCCAGATGTTTTGGAACTACAGTTCCTGTTATGTATTAAGTTAACTGCAGTACTCCTTCTGGCCAATGTGGCTGCAGTTCTTACCCTGCCCACTGTGGCTGCAGTTCTCACTCAGGTCCACAATGCGTGTTATGTATTAAGTTAACTGCAGTACTCCTTCTGGCCAACGTGGCTGCAGTTCTTACCCTGCCCACTGTGGCTGCAGTTCTCACTCAGGTCCACAGCATGCAAATGAAGTATTGAGAGTGCTGTTCACAGATTGGGTAGCTAGGGGAAGTTTGTTACTGTTGCAAGTTACTGAGTACTATATAAGCCAGTCGGCTAAGCTGCTGTTCAGTCTGGACTGAGAGCTAGAATAAAGAGCTGGTTGTTTTAAGAGCTGTGTCTTCATCCTTCTTACCCACTATTCTACAGTTCCCATCATCCCTGACCACTGGTCCTGTTAGCTAGGGATGATGGGAGTTGTAGTCCCAAAACATCTGGAGGGCCAAGTTTGGTCATGCCTGCCTTAAGGGGAGTGAAAGTTGGGATATCAAGTCCAAACTCCTCCTCCTCCTCCTCCTCCTCCTCCTCCTCCTCCTCCTCCTCCTCCTCCTCCTCCTCCTCCTCTTCTTGAGGAAGACTATGCATTAGGTGACCTGCCGGCTTCCTCAAGTCTGCTGACCAGGTGCTCACTTCTGATGGGCAACTTCAGGTCTCCTCCTGCTTTCTCTTCTTAGGGTCATTTATCATTAAACTTGACCTGAATCAGACAGCCCTTCAGATAGAGGAATCTCCTCTGTAAATCAGGACACTGCAGTGGTTAAAATCATACGAAAAATGCCCCATTGATTAGCTTAGAAAAACAATTACAGGAATCTGTCCCTTTCTATTTTATTGCAGCACTGAACCCATGTTACTTGAAAACACAAAGGCACAGTCCAAACCAGGCAGGTATTCATTATACTTTCCAAAAGCAAGGTCCTTTTAAAAATGTTTGTGAGGGGCTGGCTCAAAGATATAGAAGTTTTAACAACTCAAAAAAAGAAGGAGAATCACAGAACAAATTCACCACGTCTGCCAGCTCTGGAATGGTATGTGAATTAATTACAAGATGCTAAAGCAGGCACCCCCAAACTTCGGCCCTCCAGATGTTTTGGACTACAATTCCCACCATCCCTGACCACTGTTCCTCTTAGCTGGGGATCATGGGAGTTGTAGGCCAAAACATCTGGAGGGCCGCAGTTTGGGGATGCCTGTGCTAAAGTATGAGCTGCAAGTCATTTTTCTAGGCTGGCTGTTGAGGAAACTGGACACATACTTACTTTTTAAGGGAAATAAAACACTGAATTCTTGAAAAAGTATTTACTTCTTTAGGACATCATATGGCAAATAGCATGATTTGCAGCAGGATGTCTGCATGCCTGTGTGTTAAGGCTGAACGCATCTGGTGATTTCGATTTTTAAAAAATATTTATTTATCAAGAAGAAGAAATTATAAACCATCTAATCAAAAAGTCCCTAAATGGTGTACATAAAACAACACAAAACAAGTACCAATAATATACAAATCAAATCAGGAAAATTTAAAATAAAGGATACTTAATATGTTCTGATAGGATTGCTGAAACAAACAGGCAGGGAGTCACAAAGTTCAGCTGCTGTCACAGTGAAAGTTGAACTCCTCCCCAATATGGTGCGAACATAATATGCTACTTGTAAGAATGCGAGTTTCATAGATTTAAGGGGTCAAGTAGATCCATAGAGGGCAAAACAATTCTCCAGGTAACAACGTTTCCAATCTTAAATTCAGTTTGCCGCATTTTCACATCACTTTGAATTATTATTTTTAGATATGAAAAAGTCCTAATGAAAATTCACCAGTCCACATTTCTCCCAACGTACACATTTTAGCAAGCATTTCCCCCCCAGTACCAGGCATTTTGTTTCCAGCAATGGATAGTTCTGTGCACACTTCCCCCCAATATAGACTTTTTAAAAAATTGCAAAATTCAGAAAACTGCGAATTTCAAAGTATAAAGCTATGCATATTGTTTCGGCAAAGGACGAATTTGGCTGATTCGCATTAACATGCGAACCGCACTGGATCCCTGCCCCCCCCATCCCTGGTAGGGTAGGTGGCCTGTGGGTGGCCCAGCTCAACATTTCACTGAATGTTCCATTCCCACCCCTTTGACGACGACCCCCGGTCAGGCCACTTTTATGCCAGTGACAGCTTCATGAAGCACAAAACATGGAGCAATACATGGCATGAAATTGGCAACAAAGCTGAGCAAAAGGAGGAACAATCCTCTGGCAGGATGCGATGACAATATGGCTGATTAGATCTGGAAGCAGATGCCAGCAGAGAGCATTGTCCCGGTTACTGAAAAGACATGACCTCCGAGGTGCAGGAGACAACGAGGCCCTCCCCGTGAACCAAAAGGGGAGGGAAGGAGAGGTGAAACCAATGAATAAATCACGCATTGAATAATAATAATTTTAAAAAAGGAGGAGGAGGAGGAGGAGACGGGAGAGAGAAAACGAAAAATGCTAAAGAGGAACTTTTTAAAAAGAGAGAGAGGGGGGTGGAAAAAGGGGTGGAATGAGAAGGGGAGGGGAGGGCGGTTCAGAATGCGGTTGCTCTGGCCTCCTCTCCCCAACCCGCAACCCCCCGGCTAGCTGACACTCTGTCAGACAATGGCTTTTTAACAGATGGGAGCCCAAATGAAAGGGGGCCAAGTTGTGCGCAGTCGAGAAGGCCTGTTTGTTTAGTCTGTGGCTTGGGCAGGTGTCCGTAGAAAGGCACTCCAGCCGCTTAACTGTCTCCGGGTGGCTCTGTTTTAATGCAGTCTTCGCAGCCAGTGTTCTCAACGGGGCCTGCCTTTACTAGCAGAGGGTCCCGAGTTTGCCCATATTGTTTGTGAAGAAACCTAGAGGTGCGGTAGAGGAGGGTTTGGGTGGGAGTAGGGGGGTAGGGCCCCCAGATCTGTTTTTTTAAAACACAAAGTCAGATGGCTACTGTTCAGCTGCTTGCCAAGCCGCAGGGTTGGCATCAAGGGTGGGGATGTTAACTATCCTCTCGCTGTGGCCCAGAAGGTATGACCAGGCCAAAGACTGCTGGGGTGGGGGGATGGGGAGAAGAGGCTAGAGAAGTTCCTACGTGACTCGTGGGGGGAATCAGGAAAGAAAAGCGCAGAGGAAACTATTTAAATATCCAAAAGTTTATAGTCCTACAATCAGGCAGTCATCTTCACTGTACGCTTTTCGATGCTTGCTAAAAAAGCATTTTTTGTTTAGACAAGCTTGCTGAGAGGTGTAGAAGGTTGATGCGAGTTTTCATCTGTTCTTAGTCCATAGCTATTTTAACTTTTTGAAAGTCTTAAATCCTTGCTAATTTTTCTTATGGCTCCTTTTTTGTTTTATCCCCCCCCCCCAGCATAAAAAAAATCTTTAAAAACAACAACAGATCAATGAAGTGGTATATAAATTTTATGAAATGGAATACATAATCCAACATGTTTCAGACTTTTATTTTGCATTTTTTATGAAGAGTTTCAAAACAAATATTTTGTAAGTACATTAACAGGGGGAAAACCAAGCATAAGGCAATGACAGTTGTTGCTATATTATTATATAAAGGATCGGTAGATTAAGATGACAAGTAAGAAGTTGGGGGCCAGAGGAAGAGGAATATTTCAGAGCTGTCAGGCCCTCCCTCCGAGAATTTTGTACACCACACAGACATATATTACAAAATTATACAGATACCTCGGTTTAAGAACGCTTCGGTTTGAATACTTTCAGTTTAAGTACTCCGCGGACCTGTCTGGAACGGATTAATCCACTTTCCTTTACTTTCAATGGGAAGGTTCACTTCAGGTTAAATACGCTTCAGGTTAAGTACAGACTTCTGGAACCAATTGTGTACTTAAACCGAGGTACCACTGTATCTATATAAATCCATAAAACTCTGCATAGGTTATATTTATATAACTTTACGGATTTTTAAAAATACAATTCAAAGAAATAAAAATGTAGCCAATATGAATGTACACATGCTTATCAAATTCATGCCAATATATTAATTTCATGAAAGTAGCATACATGCAATTTCAAAAATAGATTACTTACACAATGTTCTGCTGCCCCCAATCCATTCCTAGTGTACTATACCAGATCTATTATCGTATGTAAACACAATGTATACAAAATTTTATGGATTTCTATATGCAATTTTGTAGTTATAAAAATGTATTTTTATTTATAGAATTCACTGACGAAAGACTTGATAGGTTGAAATAAAAAGGATCATAAACTTTTGCAGATTAAATGGATTCTTTTACCCACTTTGCTTCACAAAATGTCACCTCCGACTAGGGACGAAGCGGGGATTGAAGCTCTATACCAGGAACAAGTGGGGGTGGGGGGGGTGGAGAGTGAAGATCTACATGCAATGTTTTCCTTGGAGGCCGGATCTGCTGCCTCTATGGGTCCTGCCACCTGAGGCAGTCACCTCACCTTGCCTTATATGTGGGCCGGCCTGATAAAAACTCAGCATCTGGTCTGACTCAGGATACTATATTCCATTCCTGCATTTCAGGCCAATGCCCGTTTCGCTTCACTTTTTAAAAAGCTATTCTGTCTCTTCTTGGCACTCCTTTCTACTTAGCACACAGCCCCTCCTGAGCTATAAAGTTTCTTCAGTGTCTCTCCTCTCTGGTTAGTCTTTTCTTCTTTGACTTCCTTGACTCCTCTGCCCTTTTCAAGCCTCATTCTCCACCCAACCCATCTTTCAGTTTCTTCTCCCATTCAGTTGCCTGTTCTGCTCCTTTTCCTCAGTCTGGGCCCACTGTCCCTCACTGACCTTTTGCAGCCTTTAGCCTACCTCTGTGTTCGGTTTTAAATCCCCTTGAAAGAGCCACACTGTATCAGAGCAAACCATGCAAAGGAACATCCCATCCCAGTTCAGCCAATTAGGCCACATTCACACCATCCCAGATTTTAACAACAACAACAACAATTTTTTATTTATACCCCGCCCATCTGGCTGGGTTTCCCTAGCCACTCTGGGCGGCTCCTAACCGAATATTATAAAAAGAATACAGCATTAAACATTTAAAACTTCCTTAAATAGGGCTGCCTTCAGATGTCTTCTAACAGTCAGATAGTTGTTTATTTCCGTGACATCTGGTGGGAGGGCGTTCCACAGGGCGGGTGCCACTACCAAGAAGGCCCTCTGCCTGGTTCCCGGTAACCTCACTTCTCGCATGGAGGGAACTGCCAGAAGGCCCTCGACGCTGGATCTCAGCGTCCGGGCTGAACGTCCCAGTTTCTGATTTGATCCCGGAATGTCTCGCCTTTCCTTAGGACGTCCCTATTTTCATTGGAGAAATGTTGGATGGTATGGAATTACCAGACTCCTGAGGCATCAGAAGGCAGCCCTGTATAGGGAAGGTTTTTTTAAATGTTTAATGTTTTATTATGCTTTTATATATATTGGAAGCTGCCCAGAGTGGCTGGGGCAACCCAGCCAGATGGGCGGGCTGTAAATGGCAAAATAATTATTACTAATATTATTATGGAACAGGGCATACTTATTTTCATCACAGAAATGCTGGAGGGTATGCATACAGTGAAAGCACTTTCCCCAAAGAATTTTGGTAGCTGGAGTTTGTTAAAGGGGCCAAGAGTTGTTAGGAGGCCCCTGTTGTTAGGAAAGAATTCCCAGAGGTCCTTGTGGAAAAGAATTGATTGTTAAGCCAATAGCTTTGAGAGGTGAACTGGAGTCTCCTAATATCTCTCAGCAAACTTTGAGGAGAGCTGTAGTGTGACTAAACCTCTGATTCTCCCATGTCTGGAACATATCCTACTGCACCAAGCTAAGCGTCGCATCCTTTGCTCCACCCAATTTTGCCCCTGACTCCTCCTACCATGTGGCCCCCAGAAGATTCCTTACAAGGAAATGCGGCCCTTGGGCTGGACACTGTTATAACTCACCCGCTGCACCCTTGATGTAAATTTAGAGAACTGAGAAGACTGTGCAAGACATTTCCAAGCTTATTGAGCGAGCAGAAGGTCCAAAAATTCCCTGCAACTCCACCAGGAGAGAGAAAGCTTTAAAATAGGCAAGCAAGCTCTTCTTTTTAATGTCATAGCATGCTAGTTCCTCACCAGGGACTGTGGTGATTAACAGTATCCATCCTTCATGGTGGCTTAGCCACCCCACCCCCCTGCCTCTCCCGGCCGGCTTCCTCTCTTCCTCCCCTTGACTAACCTTTAATGTATTCATTGCCTAATTTTCATACATGCTGATTGAATAGCGATTTATTCCACAAGTGCTCGGAGTAGCCTCCCTTGCCCCCCCACCCCCACCCCACTCCCTCCCCGCCAAAGCTAAATGCAAAAAATCTTTATTCCGACCAATGTCTAAATCATTGTTTTCTGGCGGCGCAGATCATGTGCCGCACGTTATTAATAGCTCTGGTCTCTCCACCACTTGACTCACCGCTCTAGCTGTCATTCTGCTCTCTGGCTTGTATGATTCTTGCACTGGTGAAGTGCCAGCCCCAGGCCTCCCCCATCAGTCACTGTCACCCACCAACCAGTGATGAATAGCTTCGCCGTCGCCGTGGCGAGGCTCGGGCTCTGATTCACATGCGCCTGACTTTTACCAACTTGAGCACACCAGCTGAGGCCTCCATCCCAGCTGAGAGAGGCCTCAGTGACCTGGAAAAGACCACCGCCTCCTTCCCTCCTGCTCTCACACGCAGACACACACACACACACACAGGATTAGTTAAAAACTGAAACAAATCCTAATGCGATCATGTCACTAATTATACGTTTAATTCAGTTATAAGCAGCTAATGGCTCCCACAGTGACAGCTTTTACTGCTAAAAGGCAATTCATTCCTGAAACAGAGAAATCTAATTACACAAAATGCTCCGTCCTAATCCTTTCAAAGAATAATCTTATTTGTAGACATTAACATCCCAGATGCTGCTGCTGTTTGTCCATTATGACAGTGTTTGTCCTGAATAATGTATAAATAGCTCTTTCTGGACAGTTGCATGTCACTAAATCAATACAATTTGCTGCCTTCTGCTACATTAAGTCAGTCTCGGCAAGCTGGAGAAAATTAACCTTTTGTTTCCCACTCAAAAGGCCCTTCGGAATTAGAAAAGAGAAAGAGGGCGGGGGGGGGGAATGGGACTTTCGTTTCTTTTTGTGTGTGTGTGGTGGTGGTTTTTTTTGTTTTTTGTTTGCAAGAGCCTCAAAATATGCAGCAGATGATCAGAAGCGACAGATTTTTCCATGGAACCAGCAGCAAAAGACGACCGTACAAAAGGGCATAAGGAAGAAGAACCACATATGGTTTGATGCTCTCTCTAAATGCCTAGAACATCTTCAGACAAAGTGGTTTCTAATTACTGTGCTTTCTGCCCAGAGGGCTTTGTTTCTTATCTGACGGCACCTGAACTTTGCACCTAGGCAGGGCCGCCGAAAGGATACTCTGGAATTCACGCAAGAAATGAGAGGTCCTTAACTCCCAGCTCAGGGTTAGCTCAGAGATATTTCCGTGCCTGAGGCAGGGCAGCAAATGCCATTGCCAACCCAAGTCACGTTTAAAGAATCCCAGGAACTGTAGTTTCCCACTCCCAAAGTTGCAGTTTGCAGCATGCTTAACAAACTACAGTTCCCAGGATTCTTGAGAGGAAGACATGTGCTTGACATGGGCAGCCAAGGTGCACTGTTCCCACGGAAAGCCAAGTTCTTTTTGGCACCTGTGGCAGAAAATGCCGCCCGCACCTCTCTTCCTGATTGATAGTAAAAAAATTAAAAACAGCAATTAAATTACAAGTGTGCATAGAGTCACTATAAATTAAGTAACAGTTTGCTGCCCTTTTGTGACATCAGATCCTGCGGTGGCCACCTCATTCTCTGCCTGATGGTGGTGCCCAGTTATATACTTATTATTATTTACAGTGGTACCTTGCAAGACGAATTTAATTCGTTCCGCGAGTCAATTCATTTTGCGAAAAATTCGTCTTGCGAATCGCTGTTTCCCATAGGAATGCATTGAAATTTCTTTTTTTTTTTGCCCATAGGAACGCATTAATTAAATTTCAGTGCATTCCTATGGGAAACCGCGATTCGCAAGACGATTTTTTTGCAAAATGAATTCATCTTGCAAGTCACCATCAGATCGCAAGACGCATTCGTCTTGCAAAAAATTCGTCTTGCAGGGCATTCGTCTTGTGAGTTACCACTGTATTCCGCAAGATTTATATAGCGCTTAAGTGCTTTTTAAAAAGTCAGAGTGGTTCACAAAAACAATAAAACAATAGCGTTATTTAACTTTTTTATAAAAAAAACACTAACTAAACATAATTAAAATCAACACTAAGTTTAAAACCAGATTAAAACACATGCCAGCATTCTACTCTAGACACCTGATACCACAGCCAGGCATTAGATCTGGAATACCTACAGCATATGCATTTATGGTTAAGTTCATCACACCTATGAAAGGCTTATCACAACAAAAAGTCCCAGAACTGTTTGCGGCAAAACCAAAAGCCAGTAATAACAGAAAGACATGAAAGTAATATTTTTATGTCATCCACATAAAGACATCCAGTCATTGGTGATGCCCCAAAGCCCGGAAAAACAAAGATGTTGATGGCAGGTGGGCCTCCCTTGGGAGAGCACTGCGTATATGGGAAGCCACTGCAGAAAAGACCCTTGTCAGGAGGTGGGGATGAAAAGAAGCTGCCCATCAAGGAAGACAAAGAACAGAGGACCAGCTGGTCACCTGATCTGACTTGCTACACAAGGGACACCTGACCTGGGTTACCCTCCCGATACCAGTTGGACAGGTCTGGTCTTTGTATACATCAGGATATGGTGGTCTGTACTACTTAAGAGACATCACTTTGCCCACAAAGGTCCGTATAGTTAAAGCTATGGTTTTCCCAGTAGTGATGTATGGAAGTGGGAGCTGGACCATAAAGAAGGCTGATTTGCCAAAGAATTGATGCTTTTGAATTATGGTGCTGGAGGAGATTCTTGAGAGTCCCATGGACTGCAAGAAGATCAAACCTCTCCATTCTGAAGGAAATCAGCCCTGAGTGCTCACTGGAAGGACAGATCCTGAAGCTGAGGCTCCAATACTTTGGCCACCTCATGAGAAGAGAAGACTCCCTGGAAAAGACCCTGATGTTGGGAAAGATGGAGGGCAGAAGGAGAAGGGGACGACAGAGGATGAGATGGTTGGACAGTGTTCTCGAAGCTACGAACATGAGTTTGACCAAACTGCGGGAGGCAGTGGAAGACAGGAATGCCTGGTGTGCTCTGGTCCATGGGGTCACGAAGAGTCAGACACGACTAAATGACTTATCAACTACTACTACTACTTAAGATTGCAGGGTGTCTGTGTGAATGTGATTTGTGAATGCTTTAAAAAAGTATGAAACAAACAAACAAACAAACAAACAAACAAACAGTACAAGGCATCAAAGGAGAGAGGCTCTGGTCCAACCCTCTGTCTTTCTCCTGCACTGCCTCTCTTAACATATGTGACAATGAAAAATGCTGTTCTTTCTTCCCTGCTGCTTGAAGTGGTTAGGGATTCTACCATTCTTTAGATTCCCCCTTTTGAAGTGGAGAGACATCTTCATACCAATCTAGCCCACAATAGCATTGGGAGATCCTCGTGGAAACACAGATCTGTATCTCAGGTGCTGGATCATTTCAGCACCCCAAAAGCACCCCAAAAGCAGGGGCATTCTGGATCTGAGTATACAGCCCCCTAAATGGTCAACAAATGGGCTCTGAGGGAAGCAAATCACTTACGTGAGCAGGTGTCTTGAGCAGCTTAGAACCAGTTCAGATGTACCTTCTTAGAACAGACGTTGCCCACCTGGTGTCTTTCAAATATGTTGGATCCAGTACAGTTTGGCAAAGCCCATATTTGCATCAGCTGATAAGCACAAACACCAGCTCAAGGAAGGGTTGTTTCTACATCAATATTCCACAAAAAAATTGGATTATAAGCCAGAAAAAAGTCACCCATGATGATTACACAGCACACCAGGCAGTTGAGTTTTGCCAATTCGTCCTTACACATAACTGTTTCAGATTTTGTTTGAAAACGCATATTGTTTGAAAAAGCAAACTTTAAAGGTGGCTAGCACAAAGCTGTCTGAAATATGGTAGGGATAACCCCCTCTTGGGAGACTGCCGTGTCTCCAAACTTCATGCACCTATGTGAACAATATTGTGGCCATTTTGGCTTCCCATTTGCAGAACTATAATTCTCAGAGTTTCATGGGAAGAGGAATTGACTGTTAAACCACTCTGAGAATTATATATCTGTGAGGGAATAGGGGTCTCGTAACAACTCTCATGAGTTTGACCAAACTGCGGGACCAAACCTATCCATTCTGAAGGAAATCAGCCCTGAGTGCTCACTGGAAGGACAGATCGTGAAGCTGAGGCTCCAATACTTTGGCCACCTCATGAGAAGAGAAGACTCCCTGGAAAAGATCCTGATGTTGGGAAAGATGGAGGGCACAAGGAGAATGGGTTGACAGAGGATGAGATGGTTGGACAGTGTTCTCGAAGCTACCAACTTGAGTCTGACCAAACTGCAGGAGGCAGAGGAAGACAGGAGTGCCTGGCGTGCTATGGTCCATGGGGTCACGAAGAGTCGGACACGACTAAACGACTAAACAACAACAACAACAACAACAACAACAACAACAACAACAATTCTCAGCACCCTCACAGTTCCCAGGATTGTCTAGAAGAAGCCGGGGCTTTTTCAAGTGGCATGAAACTGCTTTAAATGTGCAGTGCGAATGGGGACCGGAAAAAATGAGATGTCCCATAGCAGGCCGATTTCTGTGGTTGTTTTCCCACTAAGCTGTGGAAAATCGGGTCCTCCCTACCAAGAGGGCACGTGTTGCGGTGGGACCTGGCAACCAGACCCTGTGTTGTGGGTGGGAACGTTTTGATAGCCACAACACCCTATTGGAGGTCCCTCGATCTCAGGAGCAATTGGGCAAGAGGGACGCCAGTCACAGCAACTGAGGGACCTCTATTTAAGCCTATGCATGTGTCCCTGAGCTTCCTCTTTGGGGCTCTGTGCATCGGAACACCCACCCACCTCTCCCTATTTTTAGGGCTTGCACGCTTGACCTTGCTATGCTGTCGTGTGTCGCCTGTCGTTGGGACAGGGGGCACGGCAGGAATTTCCCCCACTTGGCTGATTGGCTGGTGCCATTTGGGTTTCACCTGCCGCGTAGCAAATTGTCACAACATGTAAGGTTGCAGATAGGCTCTGGTTCAGGTGGATAGGCATGGCAGGATGTGTTGGGTATTCCTCTAAAGGAATCCATAGACTCATGGTTGGTCTTCCCTGTGAGGGGTTGTGCCCTGAGCCTGAGTCCAGAGGACATCTGGGTGGAGGCCTAGCAAGGCTCCTGCTTGCCGTCTGTCCAGGTGTTCACCCAAGGCTGACCTATGGTTGGTGCCCTGGGTCAGCGCTGCCTGCAAAGGTGCAGGGAGCTAGTCGAACCAGAGCCTATGCAACCACTCACTTGATTGTAATCAATAAAGTTGTGGCCTAAACTCTGCCAAAAACCAAACCAAAAATTTGAGTCTTGTCTGAATTAATTTCAGGGGGTGGTTAAAAGGTCTCCACACGCAAATAATGGACCTACATTGCACGTCCTGCTGTGATTTGAAAGCCATGTCATTTGCCTCCATTCCTATTTCAGTAGCATTTTTATCCCGCTCTCCCACAAAAAGCCCCAGAAAAACAAAACACACCGTGACTCTGTTACTGGTTGTTGTCTTAAATGACTGTCTCAAAAGCCATGCTTTTTCCTGTCGTAACTGCACTGCACGACTCCAGCGCATGCCTTTATTTATGCTTTCAAGGGGGTTGACTGATGGCAGACACTTTGCTTAATTGAATCTCCTGCAGGGTTGTCTGAGAAGTGAAGGCCACAACATTTCTCTGGCCAAGACAACGAGACACACACAAAGGTGTTTAACTAGCTGGTTTCTACGATCTCTCTCTTCTTAACCAGTTTACACCAGCTAGGCAAACTAGCATCTCTGAACAGCAAAACAGAAAACCTCGTGTTACTTCTTTGCAAATCAGATGAAAGTCCGAGTTTAAGTGCCGATCTTTCTCACAACTATTTGTGACATGGAAAGAGTGGACTCATGCATTTTGCCTCTTGCAAACTGGACCAGAGCTCAGATGGACAGATAAAGAGAAGGGAGAACACAGAGAAGGAAAGTGGAAAGGTGCAGGTTTTTAAGTTAAAAGCGGGGAAAACTTTTTTGGGATGTCTGAAAGGGGAGATAGAAACAGTCCGATTCAGTGCTTTTCCCCCCTTAAAAATATGTTTAGGGGTACTCTCATTTTGACTCAAGAAAATCACCACTTTATAGTTCAAATTGGGAAAATAAATACAGTAAATGGACAAAAGTACAAAGATTCAGAAAATGTTTAGGGGTATGCATCCCCCATGCGTCCCCCCCCCCAGGAAAAAAACACTGGAACCAATACTTATTTTAGGGTTGCCATATTCGAAAAAGCGAACATGTCCAGATTTTCCCAGACATTTCAGCGATTTCCACCCGGACGCTGTTTTCGACTGCTATATTCTGCCTATGTCTGGGAAATTGCAGGCATATGGCAACGCTAACTTATTTGCTGTCACAAGAATATGCAAGCCACCCAGAGTGGCTGTGACAACCCAGTCAAATGGGTGGGGTACAAATAATAATTGTTATTATTGTTGTTTTTATTAGCAGAAAGATGGAAATCTACGCAAATTCCTAAAATCACAAATTAGCTAAAAAAGAAAGAGGGATATTGCTTTGCTCATGAAATTGATTATCATTTTCTAGATGCTATTAAAGAAAAGAAACTAGTGGATTTATCAGAAATGTTCTTTATAGTAACAATTGCCAATATAAAATGGCCTTGTGTGTTTCTTCTCTTTTGTAATATTTATCTAGTCGTATTACTGTATATCTTTATTATGCCCAAAATATTGATTTACTATGCATTCCTATTGCACACCCATTCAGGAACGGCAAAACGTCACTTCAAACCAACCTCTTGACTTCCTCGGTTGATCAAATGTGGTATATAACATCACGGGATGTGGGTGGAACTGTGCTAAACCACTGAGCCTCTTGGGCTTGCCGATCAGAAGGTTGGTGGTTCGAATCAGCTCAGTGGTGGTTAGCTCCTGTTGCTCTGTCCCAGTTTCCGCCAGCCTAGCAGTTGATAAATAGGTACCACTGTGAGTTGATAAATAGGTACCGCTGTGGTGGGAAGGTAAACGGCGTTTCCGTGTGCTCTGGTTTCCGTCACGGTGTTCCGTTGCACCAGAAGCAGTTTAGTCATGCTGGCCACATGACCCAGAAAGCTGTCTGTGGACAAACGCCGGCTCCCTCGGCCTGAAAGCGAGATGAGCACCACAACCCCATAGTCGCCTTTGACTGGACTTAACTGTCCAGGGGTCCTTTACCTTTTACCTTTACCTATAATACCACACACGAGCCAGCAGAATGTAATGTCTATCCCTTGCAAGGGAAGGGTGAACATGAAGGCACATAGCCTTTGGGTCATGCATAGTATTCTGCACGCTGCGAAGAACTGTGCAGGCCAGGGACTCACACCCATGTCACATCACATAGAGAGCCCCCACACTGTGAGACGAGGCCCTCCGTTGACTGTGGATCGATGTTGAGTTGAGGTTGACTTAACCAGCACATGACCTGCACACTCTTGACTGAAAACATCAGGGGAGAAATGGTAGGCACCGCTGGAAGCCCTGTTTGCACAAGTCACATTGCACTGCTTTGAACAGGGGCAAAACGTTCCAAACAAAACTTCACAAGAACTCCGTCAAAATCGCCAGCTACTCTGTGGGGTGATCGGTTGCCTGCAGGCAGTGCCAACGACCGCAGTGCCAGAAGATTTGGGGATATTTGGATAGCTCTATGTGTGTCTGAATTTATTGGGCTACTTCCCTTGACATATTACGTCTTACTATATTGTGCAGGCTCGGGAAAAGTTTGAGTTTGCAAGGGATGCTCAGTATTTTAAAGGTGTATTCCTTTGATCCAGAACTCAGAGGATCTGGCTTTTATGTTCTATTTAAGAACAGTTATGTAAACATAAACCAAAAATAAAGAGTCCAGAAATTCAGTTTTTTAAAAAAATTCTGTTGGTGTAATTTGGAAAAATGGCTGAAATTGCATTAAGTGCTCTGTCCACTTCTTGAGCAGTAAGGAACGTTAGGCCTCTCCAATAAATCATAATAGAGAATTTGCTGAGAGGCAAAGCTTGCTTTGGATGTGAATAGATCACTGATATGGATAGATAGATTTCTCTGAAGCTGAAATATTTGAAAAATGCAGGTCGGAATGGTTCAATGGTAGGGTGCTTACATGGCATACCAAAGGTCATATATTTGATTCCAAGTGTCAGGATCAGGTAGCAAGCAGGTGATGCCAAAAGACTTCCACCTGAGACCACTGCCTGTCAAAGTAGACAATTCTTGAGAAGATATAACAACAGCCTGACCTTGTGTAAGGCATTGTCCTCTGCTCTTACTTTAATAGGGAGCACACAGTTAAGCAACCAAAAAAAAAATCTGCTCTCATTTTTCTTTAATAATGAATCTTGCTTGTTATTAATATTGTTCTGCATGTTTTACTTTTTATGCACCTTAAACTGGATGTAAAAACTTAATAAAAAATAAAAGTTATTTAAAATGGAAGAAAAGGAACCACACAGAAAAAAATACCGGTAATAACGAATATCATAGCCCTTACGAGAGACATGAAAAATGTACCAGTGCTGCCTGAAAAAATGTCTGAAACCAGAGAGGGTCTAAGTTACATTCCCAGGTTTCCAAATGTGGGGCTTCCGGACTCTACAGATACTATTGCCTCTCCTCCTAACTAGCGATGGATGAATCTGTCAATTTTGCTTTCTCTCAGTTTCATTTCCCCAAATTCAAATTCAGTTCTCCAGACTTCCACGTAAGTGTGTGTGCTTTTAAAATCCTTGCAAAAGACGGCCATGGTTTTAGAACACGTTTTGCCCAATAAAGACATTTTTTAAAATGAAAAATATGCCTTTTTGCAAATGATTTTGTCTGTTCTTTTCATCAACACAAGCATTTTTGTACAAACCTTCCCCACAACACACATATTTCTGTAGGGATTGTTGGGTGTGTGTGTGTGTGTGTGCAAAGGTTAACTGTTTCAGTTTGTGTGCTGTTGTTTCAGGGACTGCAGATGGGAAAGGTTTTACGTCAACATGTAAAATGCAACAAATTTCTTCCTCGTTGCTACACCTGGTGGGCTCAAAACAAAACAAACTATGCAAATAAGCATGTCTATTCAAATTCAGAATTGGGCTTTTCTCGCAGCAGAAGGGTTGGTTTGGCACGCAATTTTGATTTTTTTAAAATTAACAGAGAGCACACACAAAACCCGGGTGGTGGGCTTCCAAGTTAAACCTAGACCCAGCCATCATGTTTGCTGTGTGTTGGCTGAGCTGGCCTGTTCTTCTGCCCTCAATTGCCTGTCTTCCAGCTGCTTTCATCCTTGTGCCACTAGCAGACCAGGAAAGTGACATTCCACATGGCCTGCCGATTTTGTCTCCCTTGGGTGGTTGCTGCTCTTATTGTTGTTGCTTTGCGTTTGCCCGAGAGCACATGCCTCGGTGTGTGTGATTTCTCAGTATGTTTTGTGGAACTGTACAAATGATACAATTGCACAAAAATCATCATATATGGTCATCAGGGCCAGATTATGTGAAAAACAAGAGGTTGCAAACAACGGCCTCTCTAAAAAAAATTAAACGCACAAGATACACACTAAGGGCGAAATTAACACATTTTGAAAGAAGGAAGAGAAAGCTGGGGTAACTTTGGGGAAAATTTATCATGTTTTATTGGTTACTGCAGGAGTAAAACAAATATACACAAATATTCAATAATGTTTTATGTTAGTTTTATTCGATGTACATTGTATGCGGTAGCAATAAGGCAAAATATTTACTCACTGACCATTCAAATTTAAGAAATAAGTTCATTAACTCTTTTCTTTGTTCCTTCCTTGATGAGCATATATATATATATATATATATATATATATATATATATATATATATATATTGTAAGGATTTCACTGTAATATAATTTTCTGTTTCTGTAATTCCAGTTGTCCAGTCTGTTCTGCTGATTTTACTGTCTATTAAAAATAATATCTTTATACCCATGATTTTAAAAAGAAAACTAAACTTAGGAGAGGCCAAAGACACTAAGTATAACTTATTGCTCCTATCTTGGAAGAAAGGATGGTTAGGGAAGGGCCATAGCTCAATGGCAAGGCATCTCCAGGTTCAATCCCTGGCATCTCCATGTTGGGATGGGAATGCTGCCCCTATGAAACCCTGGAGAGCTGCTGCCTGCCAGTGTAGGCTACACTAAGCTAGATGGACCAATTGTCCAAATCAATATAAGATGCTGTCAGGAACGTGCCCCCCCCCAGCACACCGGGAGAGTCAGCCTCGGAATTTGAGCTGAGTGAGGAAGAGGCTGACTGTAGATGAGAGCTGTCTGTCTGATTTTAGAGAGAACAGCTTGGGGCCCCTCCTTTCCAGGGAAGAAGCAGCTAGTTCCCAAGGAGAGGAAGAGTTGGACGTTAGCCAAGGTGCTGCCAGGCAACCAGCAGATAAGACGGCGTCTTATAAGGCTGAGTTTTTTGAGGAAGAGGTAGCTCAGCCCCGCAGTCCTAAAATGAGGAGATTAGAGGGACTCTGAGAGCAACGGAAGGGAAAGAGACGAAGGGCGGGATTTTGGCGTTCTTCCTGTTGGTGGAGGAACGATGAGTCAGACTGAGCAACTAGATTGATGTGAGCAGGCAGATTGCCATTCTCTGAATGTGTTTTTCTTTTAAATAAACTTGTATAAAACTCCTTTGCTGCTTTATCAGGCTGCTCGCCTGCCAGAGATCATTATAGGTGCTTTCCTATGTCCCTCTTTACTGAATTGAATATGCAAGGCAATTAAGTAATTAAGAGGGTGTTAAGGACAGACCTGAAGAACTGTGAGGAGATATTGAATTTTATTTTCCAACATGTGTTCCATCATGGAATAATACATTATAATAAAAACAATATAATAACACTTCTGCCATGGAACTCCAAGCAACATATATGTTGTTCCCAGGCAACATATATGTGGCTCCCACATGGCAATTGACCCATTACCAGAGACAGTCTTTTGTTTCTGGTATGCATCTCAAGCGACCACTTCAGAAAGGGCAACTGGGTTCACCTTTCGTAGCAAACCAGACAGCCTCTATGCGAAAGAATAAACAGAACACAAATCTGACACCAGAAATAGAAACTAACACTAGACACCAGAACAAAATAATAATACCCCTCAATCTCTTTCCCTCCTCTTTCTTCTTCCTCTTCCCCCCTCCCAATTGCAAGATGTCTAGGACAGTGTTTCCCAACCTTGTGCCTCCAGATGTTTTCGGACTACAATTCCCATCATTCCTGACCACTGGTCTTGCTAGCTAGGGATGATGGGAGTTGTAGTCCAAAAACATCTGGAGGCACAAGGTTGGGAAACACTGGTCTAGGACAAAAGTGTCTCTCGCTAAGTGTAAATGAACTGTGAAAAAGACTCTATGAATTGAAAGTGGAGACAATAGATGTACCTGCCCCTGTTTATCTATTTGCTTTGTAACGCAAAAATCTTTAATAAAAAACAATTAAAAAAGAGAAAAGAAATAGCAACATTCTAGAACAGGCACCCCCAAACTGCGGCCCTCCAGATGTTTTGGCCTACAACTCCCATGATCCCTAGCTAAGAGGACCAGTGGTCAGGGATGGTGGGAATTGTAGTCCAAAACATCTGGAGGGCCGAAGTTTGTTGATGCCTGTTCTAGAACCACAGAGAAAGCATTTCATAGAATGATGTAAGTTCTTTGCAATCTTCCAGGATCTACAATGGAAGATGCAACAACAGCATTATTGACAGATGACTGTCCAGACTCCCCTTAAATTACCTCTGGTGATGGAGAACCCGCCACCACCCTGGGCAGCTTGTTCCACTACTGAGCAGCTACCATAGCTGCCAAGTTTTCCCTTTTCTCGCGAGGAAGCCTATTCAGCATAAGGGAAAATCCCTGAAAAAAGGGATAACTTGGCAGCTATGGCAGCTACTACCATCCAGGCAAGCAAGGGGGCATTGTCCTAGTTCAAGGGCACATTTTAGCCCAGGTAAAGCACTCAAGGAGGGTGTGGAGCAGGGTCAGAAAGAGGAATGGTGTGGGAAGAAAGAGGAATGGTGTGGTTTCCTGGAGAGAGAGCATGGCCTACAGAGAGTCTCGCATAGCTGCCAGACTCATCCCAGAATTACAGAAGCCATCCCTGCTTCTGATTGGTTCCCAAGATATCCCATTTTGGTTCCCACTAGACTGCAGCCCCACAAGATGCCCTCATTTGGGGGGACCATGCTTTTGCACAAGTCACCTGGCTCTGGCGAAAGCATGGCTCTGCCAAAGACATGCATTTTGGGTATTGACTTTACAAGATCCAGAAACCAGTGCCATTAAGGCACTGGATTTGATACAGGACTTCGGAAGTGTGGCAGGTTTTAAACTGAATAAGTGTAAAACCAAAATCTTGGAAAAATTTTTAGATAGTAATGAAAGGGAAAAAGTACAGGAAGTAACTGGTTTGTCATTTGTTAAGATGATGGAGTACATGGAAATGGCTGAGATGACCGGAAGAATCCACGACCGGGGAGAAGAAGTGACAGAAGAAGAGTGGAAAGACTTTAAAATATATTTGAAAAAATATGCAAAAATTGTATACCAAGAATAGATTTAGAATTGAATAGAAGCTGAGGATTTAAAATCTAAGTGAAGTACACAGAAAGGATAGATTTGAAATTTAAAGATATTTATATAAAAATGCATTAGAAATTGCTAAAAGATAAAAATGAAATGAAGAGCAGATGGAGGGAACTCGAGGAGGTCCCTATATACAATGTTAAAGAAATTTGGATTTGTATTTAGATGTTTGTCTTTTATTTTATTGTTATGTTATTGTTCTTTAATGTGTTTTATTGCCTTTTAAGTTGTTGTTGATTTTTTGTTTTTCTCTTTTGCGTTTATAAAATCAATAAAAATCATTATAAAAAAGACATGCATTTTGGGGGACCATGCTCTCACACGAGTCACATGACTCACTCGGGAGTGCAGCCCTGAAAACGCACATTATGATTTTCCTATACAGCACGTTGGAGTATGGTATTGAGGGCCAGACAAGGAGGGTTGGGGGGGCACATGCCCCCCCCTGAGGCTGAGATTCCCCACACCTGCCTTAAACCCACAGCAGACACGGAGGCAGTGAAACAGCCCAGTTTAGCTTTGAATTGCCCTCAGCTGAAGTGCGGACAAGCTCTCTTAGCTTTGCTTCAATGCTCAGCTTATTGCAAAGTTTGTGTCTCCGAGCAGGTTGATGTGGTCAGGCAGAAAACCCGACCGAGCAGCCAGTGCTTGCCACTCCTCCATCACTGTCAATAAGCAAGATGGAAGGTCTTTACATCATTTCATTTACTATTTCAATGATTACATAGCTCATTGCCTTCCCATTGTTTCAGTGGTGGATTTAATTAACTTCCAATTAATCACAGGGGGTGATATTTAATGCTCAGCCCGGCACCAAGCATGGTGTCACAGACCAAAGAATATATTTTGAAGGCTTCGGTAATCAAGAGGTCATAGAAGATAGATGCTTCCCCACTGAAAGGCAGAGGAAGAAGATAAATTTGTGCATCTACTCCAGTCTGGCTAACTGTTTTAGGATAATTGTTTCGCATCCAGATTATAACTTTGCAGAGAAGGTCCACAGCAAGACAAAGAGGGAGACAGAAGGTGATAAATAACCAGGCTCTTCTAAAAGAGACTTCACCTGGTCATAATTCCCATCTGAAGCCAGCTGTGATGAACTCATCAGGGTATTCTGTTTGCAGGCCCTGATCAGTGGGCATAATGAAATCTCTACCAAAGAAAATTTTCACTTAAACAGAAGGACAGCCGGGAGGAAGGGGGAAAAAAATGCTAAGAGGGAATTTCATTACATTGTCATGATTACAAACATCCCAGAGATTAGGGAAGGTCTCCAGCTAAACCTCAGAAACCAAATAGCCTCTTCTGAGCTTAAGAGAGGGGTATGGAATCTCTCCACCCTTTTTATTGGCTGGTCAGATGCAAAAGAGGACAGCAGCCTTAAAGTTTAAGAGTTGTGTACAAGACAGAGTTTCAGCAGAGGCACTATATAGAGGAAGCCAGAAGAACAGTACCGCCCCTCTCTCTCACACACACATGCACATACTCGCTGATTCAAACGAAGAACCGGATGCAATGTTCCTCAGAAGCACCCATAGCCCTGGTTATTAAGAGATGTTAAATGGTAAAAACAACACCGCCACCACTATGGAACGTGTTTCGTTTTTGCAGTTTTCAGCAGGATCTCAAGCTTTGCTATGCCCCATGACTGTTATTGGTTGGTAAAGCTCTTTTCCGTACATTGCCTTCAAATTTTGTTTTGATGGATCGGCAAAGGAACTTTTGCTTTCTATATGACTTGAGCAGCAACTTCTCACACATTTTTAAACTTGCTCCACCTTTCTAAATTTATTCTCTCTTCAGAGAGCTTCCCTCCAGCCATCCTTTAACAAGCATTTATTTAGTGGGTGTGCAGATCGATTTATGCCAGGGGTCAGCAAACTTTTTTCAGCAGGGGGCCGGTCCACTGTCCCTCAGACCTTGTGGGGGGCCAGACTATATTTTGAAAAAATATATATGAATGAATTCCTATGCCCCACAAATAACCCAGAGATGCATTTTAAATAAAAGGACACATTCTACTCATGTAAAAACATGCTGATTCCCGAACCGTCCACGGGCCGGATTTAGAAGGTGATTGGGCTGCATCCGGCCCCCAGGCCTTAGTTTGGGAATCCCTGGTTTATGCAATCGATGGAATCAAATGCTGGAATTGACTGTGGACCATGCCACTTCTGGCTGCAGTGAAGGGGAGATTGCGCACTCTGCATCTCCTCAGTTAAGACACCTACCCCTTCCCTGCATGGAAAAATAATAATATTATTATATCCAAAGTGGTGATGGACCTCCTTGGTAGAGCACCTGCTTTGTATGCAGAAGGTCCAAGCTTCAAGCCCTGGCATCTCCAGTTAGAAAGGATCATGTAGGGGATGATAGGGGTGACCTGTGCATGCAGGTTGAACCCCCAGGTTCTCCATGTATGCCTTGGAAAGACCCTCTTCCTGAAACCCTGGAGAGCTGCTGCCAACCAGTGTGGGTAACACTGCTCTCAGTCACGAGGAGGCAGCTTCCTCTGTTCCTCTTTCTGCCCTGCAGCCTGAGAGTCACTGCTAGTCAGAGTGGGCCACCCTGGGGTAGGTGGATGAATAGCTTGACCTCTGATCATCTGCCTCACTCCTTTCCCAAGGAGGTTTTAACTTTTTTTCTGAAAGCCCTTGGAGTTTTCTCTCTGAGACCATAACCGTGCAATATGGCAACTGGCTCCACATAAATCAGCGTTTGCGTATGAGCGGGACCGAGCAAAGAAGCATCATCCTAATGAAGTCAGGGGATAATGCCTTTCTTTCCTGTGGCTAATCTGTGAGTACAAAGTAATTATCTTTTCAGTGACTTTAAATCTCTCTCTGTGGTATATTTTTTTCGCCCGTCCAACATGTCTTTACAACGCCTTCATCTGGCACACAGCTGGCATGCCTCACGGCGGATCCCTCTAAAGAGTGATTTAAAGTTGCTTTCCATCAATATTCAAACTAATGAACAAGAGGGATTGCGCCGGAACAAGAAACATCTTGACACATTGCACGGGAAGGAACACACTTGGTCAGCTGTGCTCAGGAGCAGCCGCCCTGCCTTACAACTCTCCAACTGTTCCCACGCAGCCATCAGCGACAGCTCAAAAGCCCCAAGAAGCTTGTTAATTTCTTGCCTCTTACCCAGGTGTCTTTTTTCAGGAGTATCCGACACTCTCTTAATAAATGCTTTCCCTTTTAATGGTTTCTTCATCGACACAAGGGGTGTTGGAATGGTGTTTCCGAGAGCTCCTCAAAGATTATCAGGTGTTCTTCAACGAGAAGAAGAATGAAAAATGGCGGGCAGGCTTTTCTGGAACACGGCTTGCACACTGCTATCTGGTTTTCCAGGGAGGACTCTACAGTTGGGTAGAGGAAGGGCACTGTCTCAGCAACGGTGGTTGGTACCAATTGGGAATGGAAGGGAAGAAGACAGGGAGGTCAACAGGAGGTAAGAGCTGACAGTAAGAGCTGTTCGGCAGTCGAATTTGCTACCAAGGAGTGTGGTGGAGTCTCCTTCTTTGGAGGTCTTTAAGCAGAGGCTTGACAGGCATATGTCAAGAATGCTTTGATGGTGTTTCCTGCTTGGCAGGGGGTTGGACTGGATGGCCCTTGTGGTCTCTTCCAACTATATGATTCTATGATTCTAGGTGGAGACCAAGCAAATGACAGGCAGATACAACTAACTTTAGGTTGGTCCTCCTCCTCTTCCTTCCTCCTGAGTTTCCCAAGGGTAATGTTGAGGCTAAGGAGAAGGAGGAAGCTGATAGCCCAGGGTTGCCATATATCAAAAAGTGAGCTTTTTCTTTGCAAAATCTTTTTTTTAAAGTTTTCTGAGCTATTTTTAATGTAAATGCCAAAATCAACACTTTGGACATGGGCTGCCATACATCCAGATTTTCCCAGACATTTCAGCGATTTCCACCTGGACGCTGTTTGCAAGGGCCAAATGTCAGCTATGTCTGGGAAATTCTGGACATATGGCAACCCTATGGTAGCCACTGCAACCCCATGGACTAGTTGTAAGTAAGTGGCAGCCTGCAGTAAGTGGAGTTAACAGCAACTTTGCATCGGTAGGTCTTGCCTCTAGGAAGCAGTTGCAGAGACTGAAGGTCCCTGCCTTCCCACAGCTGCCCAAGCCCCCTCCTCTCCATGTCGCATGCAATCTGAGACTTTATGCAAAAACTGCCATTACCTGTGAGAAACACCCCTCCTTTTTCTGGCAATTTAGGGTTTGTGTTTCTGTGAACAGGGGGCAAAATGTTCATCCATTCCATTCAGAGTGTGGGCAGGAAGCATTATCCCCGTTCCGAACTGCCTTTGTGACATCATCACGTGGTCAAGCCTGTTGGCTACATGACATCTTCATATAATCACGTTGGCTACATTATCCCTGATTGGCGAGGAACACCATCCAGTTTTCAAATAAATAATGGTACAACAGACGCATTTGTTGATTGGGCAGCAAACAGCCCTGTATATAAGAATGAAAATAGTAAGCAGGGCACTAGGGCACTAGGGAACATTTTGCCACCCCCCAAGCAGCGAAAATAGTCGCATGCAAGCATTAACTATAGACTACATGGCTGTCCCAGTCAGTGGAATATTTTACACAATACTGTGGCGTTTGTGGAGCAGGAGCCCAAACCAGGTTCATTTCCTAAAGCAGATGAAAAGGACTCTTCTCTGATTAACTATCTCTTTCTTTGACCAGGAGACCAGAACAGTGCGCAAGGATAAATCCAGGTCATGCTCTTTGAAGTCAGATCAATAACTCAATCAGAAACAGGTAAGGCCTGAGTTCGACTCACATGTTGTCAGTCATGGAGTTTTCAGATCAAGCAGGTGTGATCAAATCCAGTCAATCTAAGGATGGGGGAGATGTGGAAAACAGGCATTGATCTCGACCCTCATTACAGTCGAAGGGATTCTTGCAAACACCTCGGAAAGGTCCCAAGACAGATGAGGGGCATGGAGATAATGTGGAATGGAAGACAGACAAGCTATCTGGCAAATTGGGACGTTTCTCTACAGTGAAATAAGTATATGGCACTACATCTTTAAGGTCTTATTATTTACACCTTCTATTCCACTTGTATCTTTGTACCAATGTGGTGTAATGGTCAGAGTGTTGCGATGGGACTTGGGAGAGCAGGGTTCGAATCTCCACTCAGCCATGAAGCTCACTGAGTAACCTTGGACCACTCACCATCTCTTAGCCTAACCAGTCTCACATGGTTGTTGTGAGGATTTTCTTTGGCGATCACTCGTAGCCGAGTAAGATTGTCTTCCATAAAGACGGTTTTAACAATGGGTCTGTAAGTGACTGTGGAGACCAATTCTGGATCCACACGTCCTTTCACAGTGGGGACGTTGGTTTCCGGGCGGGAGTTGATCACAGTGTGGATTTGCCAAGCGTGCCTTCCTCTTAGCACGTTTCTCCCTTGCGTCCTGAGATCGAGTTTCTTCAAAGCCCATGACACCTTTGGTAAAGGCTGTTCTCCAACTGGAGCGCTCTCAGGCTAGTGTTTCCCAGTTGTCAGTGTTTATACTACATTTTTAAGATTTGCCTTGAGACAGTCTTTAAACCTCTTTTGTTGACCACCAGCATTACGCTTTCCATTTTTAAGTTCGGAATAGAGTAGTTGCTTTGAAAGACGATCATCAGCCATCCGCACAACATGACCAGTCCAACGAAGTTGATGTTGAAGAATCATTGCTTCAACACTGGTGATCTTTGCTTCTTCCAGTGCACTGATATTAGTTCGCCCGCCTTCCCAAGTGATGTGTAAAATTTTTCAGAGACACCGTTGATGGAATCTTTCGAGGAGTTGGAAATGGCGTTTATAAGTGGTCCAGCGAGTAGTGTTGTGAGGATGAAAGGAATTGGGCAGGTAGGCTAGGCCAAGAGATAGTGAGTGGACCATGGCTGAGTGGGTAGCTGAATCTAGGTTTTCCTGATTCAAGTCCAACACTCACATAGGTAAAGTAGCCAGGTAAGCTCATGTAAGGACTTAGGAAGAGCTCTGCTGGATCATGCGAAAGGCCTGAACATCCTTTTTGTCACAGTGGCCAATGAGGGCTGCCTTCAGATGTCTTCTAGTGTTGTAAAGTTACTTATTTCCTTGGCTCGGGTGTCACATAACTCCATGTTGTTGTTGTTTAGTCGTTTAGTCGTGTCCGACTCTTCGTGACCCCATGGACCATAGCACGCCAGGCACTCCTGTCTTCCACTGCCTCCCGCAGTTTGGTCAAACTCATGTTCGTAGCTTCGAGAACACTGTCCAACCATCTGGTCCTCTGTCGTCCTCTTCTCCTAGTGCCCTCAATCTTTCCCAACATCAGGGTCTTTTCCAGGGAGTCTTCTCTTCTCATGAGGTGGCCAAAGTATCGGAGCCTCAGCTTCACGATCTGTGCTTCCAGTGAGCACTCAGGGCTGATTTCCTTCAGAATGGAGAGGTTTGATCTTCTTGTAGTCCATGGGACTCTCAAAAGTCTCCTCCAGCACCATAATTCAAAAGCATCAATTCTTCGGCGATCAGCCTTCTTTATGGCCCAGCTAACTCCATACCCTCCAGCATTTCTGAATAGGGACGCCCTAAGGAAAAGCGGGACATTCTGGGATCAAATCAGAAACTGGGACAGCTTCTGTAAATCCGGAACTGTCCCTGGAAAATAGGGACACTTGGAAGGTCTGTCTAAGACCTCCAAGATCTCATTCCACTGGTCACTTGCTACCACGTCAGACCACACTAGCATATATGTGATTCCCCCCCCCCCCCAGCCATGTATGATTTGGCTTAAGCATTTATAAAGCCGAAGTGACAATGCTGAATCTTGCTTCATGGTGTTGTTCTGAGGCTCACATGAGGAAACCAATTTAGAATGACCAGTTTTTGAATGGCGGTGCTCGCTCCAAAAATACAAGAGAAGTAACAGGGAAGGGAAGGGTGACTCTGAGCATGTGCTGAGTGCGTTACCCTCATGGCTGAGTAACCGCTGCCAGGCCTTAGGATTTCAAGGTCAGGGGCGGAGTCTGCCTGCTTGCCTCAGTCCTTGACACTTTCCATTTGGGGCCTTTCTGCTGCCGCTTGATGCGAGTGTCTCTTCCATTCTCGCATACCACAAGACAAGAGTTGTTAAATGACCGGTGTCATTTTGTTCCTGTCAAACACAAACGCCTGTCAAGGCGGACAACATGTTGAGACTGTAAAGAGAGCTGGAGCTCCAATAAAGAGGCCTTGTCAAATTTGTGGGGAAAGTGAACAAATCACTGTTTCCTCTGACAGTTGCGGGCATCTAAGAATTTTATACTTTTCAGAGTAGCTTTGCTACAGAACACAATTTCGTATTTCTCCCAGAACTACCAAGGCCAGAAAGACACACTGACACACTGATACAACTCTCTCTCTCTCTCTCTCTCTCTCTCTCTCTCTCTCTCACACACACACACACACACCAGATTCCTTTTGTGGCTGCAATCCATGTGGAGAACCATGGAACTGCAAGTGAAGAACCACAGAACCGCTGAACATAAAGGATATGGGCCAAAAATTACTTCTGGACATAGGAAACTGCCTTGTTCTACGTCAGACTATTGGCCCAGCTCAATATTGCCTAGTCTCACTGTCAGCAGGTCCTACCTAGAGATGCCGAGGTTGAACCTGAGACCTTTTACAATGGATGTGCTCTACTATAGCCCATCACCTGCAACTGTGGAAAGTGCCCATCACTGTCCTGAAATTTGAAGAACCCCCAAAATTGATTTTTCAATTGATACTGTAATTTCTGGTTTTAGCACAATCTGCACACCAAACCAACCTGACCTGGGGAACGCTTGACCTGGTCCTGAATCAATTTAAAGCGGAGGAGCTAATGTTTAATTAGGGTTTATTTGGTCCACCGTCTTGATTCTGGCGTCCAAATGCAGACAAAGACTGCCTCCTCCGCATTCACCTCAGGAATGGGCAACAATATCTTCAGAGGCATCCACGTTGGCGCAGCTTGGACCCCATACTGCCAAGTCATGCCAAAGTCATGTTTTTGGTTCACCATTTTGATTCAAGATGGCACCTGGTATCCAAAAACAGAAGATGATCACCCCCTACCTCTCAGGAACCCTCATGGTGAGTTGGGCAATATCTTGAAAAACGTCCTATAGAGAACTGAGGGAGAGTAGACAAACCACTTTCCAAAATATATTGTAAACAACAACTTCTTACTTATACCCCGCCCATCTGCCTGGGCCTCCCCAGCCACTCTGGACAGCTTCCAACAGGATATTAAAAACACAAGAAACCATCAAACATTAAAAATGTCCCTAAACAGGGCTGCCTTCAGATGTCTTCTTAAAATCAGATAGTTGTTTATTTCCTTAACATCTGGTGGGAGGGCATTCCACAGGGCAGGTGCCACTACCGAGAAGGCCCTCTGCCTGGTTCCCTGTAACCTCACTTCTCGCAGGGAGGGAACCGCCAGAAGGCCCTCAGAGCTGGACCTCAGTGTCCCAGCAGAACGATGGGGGTGGAGATGCTCCTTCAGGTTCAGATGAACCATGGACCTCCTAAAACGCCTATCAGCAGTGGCGGACTTTGGTGTGTGAAATTTTAGTGGTGCTCTGTGTGATGCCAAAATCCTCCTCACCTCTCACTTTCCATTGGATATCATAGTTGTTACAGCATCCCAGAAGCTCTACGCCCAGAGCGACCAAACCAGTCGAGCTCCCCTAGACCTATTAGCTACTAGCCCCAGCTGGCTAATGATGGGAGTTGTAGTTCAAAACATCTGGAGGGCACCAGGTTGGAGAAGGCTGGTCTAACTCATAAAAACCTTCACCAACTCTCAACCATCCAGCACCTTCTCTCCACACACAGAGAAAGAGAAACTGGCACCAGGGTGGGGGGCGGATTTAATTTCCAGCAATTCAGCTCCATTCCCCGGAGTATTTAAAATTCTCAGATTGAAATGGATGAATATGCAAGTGCCACTTATTGATGCCCTCCCATAAGCAGGGGGAACTCCTTTGAAATCATTGTGGAGGTAATTGTAAAGGAAGGGATATGCATAAAATTACTGCTGTGGTGCAATAAGGCTCATAAATCAGCTCACAACCAATCCATCTGCAACAACTGCAGCCCAGCTGATTCAAATACGTTTTTAAAAAGGAAATCACACTTAGAGATGAGCAGCTCAGCCTCCCATGTTTGTCTGGGCGTGTTACTTTACATGCAAAAAACACTGTTTGTGTATCTATTATGTTAAAAGGGGGTCATTTAGAGCCTGTTTGGTTAGAGTGTGGTGCTGATAATGCCAAGGTTGCAGGTTCGATCCCCATATGGTACGGCTGCATATCCCTACATTGCAAGTCCAGTCTACAATTCTATAATTCAAACTGTAGTCCTATGTTTACCTTTAAGCAGTGGTGTAGTGGTCTGCGGTTGCAAGCTGTCAAGGACCTACTATTATTTCTGCAGAAGGGCCCCTGTCTCCAACATTCTAGAGCAGGGTTCAGCAAACTTTTCCAGCAGGGGGCCTATCCACTGTCTCTCAGACTTTGGGGGGGGGGGAGCGGACTATATTTTTTTTTGAGGGGGATGAACAAATTTCTATGCCCCACAAATAACCCAGAGTTGCATTTTAAATAAAAGGACACATTCTACTCATGTAAAAACACGCTGATTCCCGGACCATCTGCGGGCCAGATTTAGAAGGTGATTGGGCCGGATCTGGCCCCCGGGCCTTAGTTTGCCCACCCATGTTCTAGACATAGGTGCCAAGTTCCGGATTGAGAAATCCAGGATCAGCAGCGTCGCGGCACCGGAGGTCACTTCTATGCATCTCCGGAAGTGCGTAGAAGCGACTTCTGGTGCTGCCGACATTTTGGAAATGGGCACAGCGGCGTCGGAAGTCACTTCTACGCATGTCCGGCACGGCACCAGAAGAACATGGCCACCGGCAGGAGCTCCATAATTCGGGGGAATACGGGGTATTTTGCCGTTCGTGACACCTGCGGGAAACGGTAAGAAAATACGGGGGGTTCCCGGGGAAAATGGGGTACTTGGCAGCTATGGTTCTAGAGCTTCCCAGTCAACCCAGTAGCTTTTAAACTACTGAATGTGCCAAAGCTGAGCATTTAGTAGGCCTGTCATACGCCCAGATTTCCCCATACATTACCGGGATTTCATAGGTCGAACTGACGTCCGGGGGGAGGGATGTCCTGGATCTTAGGTAAGTCAAGAGAAAAATCACGTTTTTGTACAAAAAAGAAAGAAAGAAAGAAAAAAAGCTCAACAATTTTGGATTTCGTAAAAAAAAAAAGTCGAACAACTTTCGAGGTTTCCTGCTCTTTACTTTTTGAAATATGGCAATCATACTGGACTGAGAACACAAGGTGCCTGAGCTTCAAGAAAATGGTGTGCAGGTTCTGTCATGATGAGTTCACAGAAAATACAACATTGTTATTGTATATTTTATTTCATTTTTCTGTTGGAAGCCGCCAAGAGTGGCTGGGGAAACCCAGGCAGATGGGCGAGGTATAAATAAAAAATTATTATTGTATTATTATATTATTGCCTGTTGTATGGACAAAGCACTGTATGCATGCGCTGTATGGACAAAGACAATAGGCAATAATATAATAATTTATTATTTATACCTCGCCCATCTGCCTGGGTTTCCCCAGCCACTCTGGGCGGCTTCCAACAGAAAAATGAAATAAAATAATCTATTAAACATTAAAAGCCTCCCTAAACAGGGCTGCCTTCAGATGTCTTCTAAAAATCTGGTAGCTGTTTTTCTCTTTGACATCTGATGGGAGTGCATTCCACAGGGCGGGTGCCACCACAGAGAAGGCCCTCTGTCTGGTTCCCTGCAACTTGGCTTCTCGCAACAAGGGAACCGCCAGAAGGCCCTCGGCACTGGACCTCAGTGTCTGGGCAGAACGATGGAGGCGGAGACGCTCCTTCAGGTATACTGGACCGAGGCCATTTAGGGCATTAAAGGTCAGCACCAACACTTTGAACTGTGCTCGGAAACGTAACATCTTCCACTCTGTGGGCCTCACCAAGCCAGCAAAGTCGTTGCTGAGACCTGCACTATTTTTCTAGAAAAAGAAAGTGCTAGAACTTACCTTTGTCCTCCTATAATGGCAGTGGTGCCCACCTGAGAGCTGCTGGAACTGAGTTCCCGCTGGGGGGGGGAAGCCCTGGCTCAGGCAGAAGTGGACGGTTAACACAATGATTAAATGGTATCTTACCCTACATTGTGCAAATCCCCCCCTCTTTTAGGGAAATTAGTGTTTAAATAGTAAATGAAGGCAGGAAGATCTTTGACCCCCTGATGGGAACAGCCCTTCAATTCCTGCACCTTCCCTTGGTAAAGAATTTGGCAAGGTAATTAATGGGCTTTTGTGGAGGCAAAATTACAATCTCTAATAATAAAAATCCCATGGACATGGAAGGCGATCAAGTCTTGCTGCCCTGGCTACATTTCAATTACTTTCTATCTATCCTTAATTTATTTCATGCTCCATTATTTATCCCATGCCCAGACTCCTGTGAAGTGTCCTGTCTAACTACCGGGACACTGATAGTTGATACATTTGTTTCAGCCCATGATAATTATCATTATTTGTATGGGAATGGATGCGTCAACCAGGCACTGAAGTAAGCCAAAAATGAGGGAAAGAGCCGTCGGGTAACTGGGGGGCTACTGGTTTATTTTTGCTCATAAGAACAAAAGAAAGGAAGCCTCCTTACAGTTGCGAAACTACCTGCTCTGGCACCGGGAGTGGTATAAATCTGGGGGCATGGCTGGCGTGCATCCCAGGGGGTGTGACACACGTCCCAGGCGGGCGTAGTGCGCTGACCGCACAGGGCGTAGAGCACGTGTGTGTGTCGGGGTGCGCAGCAAGCAGCGCATGTCCCGGTCCATAAATAGCAAGCAGTGAGCACCCAGGGCGGACTGCCCCCGCGCCCCCACCTTCGTCCGCCAGTGCCCCCTTATGTTGTTGTTGTTTAGTCGTTAGTGTCCGACTCTTCGTGACCCCATGGACCAGAGCACGCCAGGCACTCCTGTCTTCCACTGCCTCCCGCAGTTTGGTCAAACTCATGTTCGTAGCTTCGAGAACACTGTCCAACCATCTTGTCCTCTGTCGTCCCCTTCTCCTAGTGCCCTCCATCTTTCCCAACATCAAGGTCTTTTCCAAGGATTCTTCTCTTCTCATGAGGTGGCCAAAGTATTGGAGCCTCAGCTTCAGGATCTGTCCTTCCAGTGAGCACTCAGGGCTGATTTCCTTCAGAATAGATAGGTCTGATCTTCTTGCAGTCCATGGGACTCTCAAGAGTCTCCTCCAGCACCATAATTCAAAAGCATCAATTCTTCGGCGATCAGCCTTCTTTATGGTCCAGCTCTCACTTCCATACATCACTACTGGGAAAACCATAGCTTTAACTATACGGACCTTTGTAGGCAAGGTGATGTCTCTGCTTTTTAAGATGCTCTCTAGGTTTGTCATTGCTTTTCTCCCAAGAAGCAGGCGTCTTTTAATTTCGTGACTGCTGTCACCATCTGCAGTGTCACTATCTGTTAAACTATCTGGCATTTAAAATGTGTCTTTGGGGTGGGGTGGGGTCATTGCTTTTATTGTTAAGTTAAGCATTTTGTGTTTTTGTGTTGTAAGCTGCCCTGTGATCTTTGTATGAAGGACAGTGTATAATAAATAATAATAATAATAGTAATAATAGTAATACAGTCATACCTCGGTTTAAGTACGCCTCGGTTTGAGAATTTTCAGTTTAAGTACTCCGCAGACCTGTTTGGAACGGATTAATCCACTTTCCATTACTTTCAATGGGAAAGTTCGCTTCAGGTTAAGTACGCTTCAGGTTAACTACAAACTTCCGGAACCAATTGTGTTTGTAAACCGAGGTACCACTGTAATAATAATAATAATAATAATAATAATAATAATAATAATAATAATCTTGTCCACAATGGATGCATGCAGCTCTCCAGAGTTTCAGGAAGACCTCTCTCTCAGCTCTACCTGGAGATATTGGGGATTGAACCAGAGGAGATGCTCTGTTCCCAAAGACACCATGCTATAAATAACACAACCACTAGCTTAGATACACAGAAGTAGGTGTTGACTTCCAAGTTTCCTGAAAATTCACAGTGACACAGAAGAGGTCAGACCCAGTACCCAAATTCACACTCCGCAACCTGCCATGTGTGCATTGTTCATTTCCATAAAACAGGGGTCGGGTACCTTTGGCCCATGGTATGCCCACCTGCCTCATCATTTGTGACATCAGATGCAGGCCACGTAGAGTTGCAGCTGGCTCAGTTGCTCACAAAGCTGATCCCCGGAGAAAGCAGGTTTGAGCTCCCTGCCCATTAGCCGAAGGGGAGCAGATCAATTATGTTTGGTTTGGAGGTGCAAGTGGACTCCCAATGGAAAACTGGGGACTCCCAATGGAAAACTGGGAGTTCAGTCTTGCTCATTTACCATCCCTGGTCCTACCTACCAGTCTAAGTTGGCCCATGTGGGTGGGGTGGCCCCAAAAGCTATAGACACTTACTGGGGAGAAAGCCCTGCATGGCTTACTTCTGAAGAGACATGTGTTGCTGTTAACGTATTGCTGGTGTTGAGTTTAAGAAGTTGTGTGGGAGAGTATTCTGGGTCATTTGTCAAATAGATGGGAAGAGCATTGTATAAACTATTATAACATGACATAATATCAACATGTTGAAACACACATTTTATACAATATAAAAAAATTCCTTCAGTAGCACCTTAAAGACCAACTAAGTTTTTATTTTGGTATGAGCTTTCGTGTGCATGCACACTGAAGAAGTGTGCATGCACACGAAAGCTCATACCAAAATAAAAACTTAGTTGGTCTTTAAGGTGCTACTGAAGGAATTTTTTTATTTTACTTCGATCCAGACCAACACGGCTACCTACCTGTATACAATATAACTTATGTTGCATGTCCTTCTCCTAAACCTCAAGAAAAATAACACTGGGGTGCAGGGTGGCGAAGGCACAGATTAAGAACAATGATAAATATTAGCAGGACAACCAGTTAAGAATTTGCTGTAATTTTTTTTTTAAAGAAATTTTTCAGAAGAGGTTGTAGGCATTTCCCCCCAAACAAAGCCAGCTGCTGAAGTTTTGAGCATCGATCATTTCTTTCCAATGGAAAAGGCTAAATGTGAATGAAGCTGTGATGTTGCCGTGATCCTAGTTATCCTAGCCTGCAGGTTGATGATGAGATTTTTTAGAAAACTGCATCCTTAGTGCCTTCTTCGAATTCATAATTTTCTTTGAAGTCACAAGGAAGAAGCTCAGGATTGTGGCTGAATGTTGCATTCTATTTACATCCTGTTAATGAAATGTTGTTTAGTCGTTTAGTCGTGTCCGACAATTCGTGACCCCGTGGACCATAGCACGCCAGGCACTCCTGTCTTGCACTGCCTCCCGCAGTTTGGTCAAACTCATGTTCGTAGCTTCGAGAACACTGTCCAACCATCTCGTCCTCTGTCGTCCCCTTCTCCTAGTGCCCTCAATCTTTCCCAACATCAGGGTCTTTTCCAAGGATTCTTCTCTTCTCATGAAATAGCTAATAGTTAATGAAATAGCTGTGTGCATTTAACACAAGATGTATTAAAAAACAAAGACCAAGAGCGGAGCTTACATTATGATAAACGATCTTGGTTTCGATTCTTCTAGAGCGTCCTGCTGTAATTGACCCGACCCGTATTATTTCGGCTGAGATATGCACACAGTGAGACTGAGTCATAATGTAATTAATTAATACACTAGACACACAAGAAACAGGGAAAGTGTTGCAAGGCACGGTGTAAAATAGTTAAATGAATCATGTTGACATGGATGCATGGAAATGGGAAGGATAATGAAATATAAAGAAGGACATGTGTTGAACAAAAGCATTTTTTTGTATTTCAAATATTTGAATCAAGACTACCTTTGCCTACCTGGAAAAAGGAGTGATTCCTGCCCTCTGTGGATGACAGCCTTGAATTCAGAACACATACACATAATTATGAGGGCCAGAAAACTAATGTGGGTTACTGGTTGCTAGATTCCATCTCATCCAGTCCCATCGTGAGCCTGGTGATGGGAACGAGCTTGTTATGAAGAAAGCTGCTGATAAAAACAAACATATAGAAATCACTGGTAAGACTGTTCCGAGCTATTCTCTCATGACTTGGGAACTGATGTTTGTGGATCTGTCTCTTTGACCTCTGCCTTTGCCTCAAAGTGGAAGCAAACATTTGTTATGTTTCCCCCCCTCCGTGTGCCTGTTTATGTAGCTTCTTAATCATAGTAATCTGTGGCTGTATGGTCCACTGCAAGGCAACTAACGAGTGGTTAGCCATAGGGTAGAAATTATGGGTCAGACAGGGCCCCCAGTGTAGTTCTTTGGCAACGGGACAAATTGTGCTAACTTGTCTTGCAGAAAACGGGGCTGGACTTCACTGCCTAAGTCATTGGAACTGTCTTTTCTCCATGTTCCCTTAGGAAAGCTTTTAACCACCTGCTTTCCTGAACTCTAACCCAAGACTGATTCACACATGCAATCACACCACTTGATGGCTCAGCTTTCTTTCTTTGTCGTCCCTACTCTGGAGATTCCATTCTGAAAGAAATCAGCCCTGAGTGCTCACTGGAAGGAGAGATTGTGAAGCTGAGGCTCCAATACTTTGGCCACCTCATGAGAAGAGAAGAATCCTTGGAAAAGACCCTGATGTTGGGAAAGATTGAGGGCACTAGGAGAAGGGGACGACAGAGGACGAGATGGTTGGACAGTGTTCTCGAAGCTACGAACATGAGTTTGACCAAACTGTGGGAGGCAGTGCAAGACAGGAGTGCCTGGCGTGCTATGGTCCATGGGGTCACGAAGAGTCGGACACGACTAAACGACTAAACAACAACAACAACTCTGGTGATTGGACATTGACTACTAGGCACAGAGAAAGAGGCCATGGAAAGTGATTGCCTGATTTCTATCGCAAGGAACATCAGCAGCCAACAGGCAGTGTCTCTTTCTGTATGATATCCCTTAATTTGCACTATAAGAGAAATAGCTTTAAAATTCTACATACATATAGTGCAGCTGCTCCATCCAACTTTAAGCGAGTCACTTCATCCAACTTTAAAAAGATTCCAATCCCCTACTCCCATATGTTTAGTGGTCATGTGTGAATATCTCTTTTGTTAACTAGTTTTTATCAACACGAGAGTCATCAGAAAGTAACGCATTTTTCTGTGTATAACACGCCCCTATGTTCTTTGTCTTCTTCCTTCTATCACTTGTAGCCGAGTAAGATTGTCTTCCATAAACACAATTTTAACAATGGGTCCGTAAGTGACTGTGGAGGCCAATTCTGGATCCACACATCCTTCCACAGTGGGGACATTGGTTTCCAGGTGGGAGTTGATAAGACGGGGACTCCCTATTTTGGGGGACTCCAAACTGAGAAAATGGGGGGAGATTGTACCCATGTATAAGACGACCCACAATTCTGAACATAATTTTGAAATAAAAAACCTAGTCTTATATACCAAAAAGTATGGTACTTCTTCACATAATGCATAGTTAAACTATAGAATTTGCTACAAGAGGTAGAAAACCTTCCAACACGTTGTAGGGAAAAACTGGGGCGCTGGATCCCGTCTTCCTGTTTCTTCTCGCGAGAGCAGGACGGCCATTTTGGGCTCTGTGATCTCATGTGATTTTGTGCCCCATATCCCCCACCCCTTCAAGTGCCCCCAATCGTGTGTGTTTTTCAGGGGGAAATCACGGTGCGAGATCGCACAAGATCACGGCACCCAAAATTGCAGCTGTGCTCTTGCGAGGAAAAAAACGGGATGTCCCTGTTTTTCCGGGACACTTGAGGGGCATGAGGTAATGATGACTACCAATTTGGGCAGCTTTAAAAGAGGATTAATGGAGGATAAAGATACCAACCACTGTAGCTATATGTTCCACCTCCACTGCTGGAGGAAGGATGCCACTGAAAGACAATCCTTGGGAATTGCAGAGATGGGAAGAGTGCTGTTGCTCTTAGGCTCTAATTCTTGGCCACTATAAGAACAGGATACTGGCCAGGTGGGCCTTTGGCCTGATCCAATAGGCTCTTCTTATATTCACATCTAGTCCTCACTGAGAATTAAGGTCTAGAGGCTCTAGGAGTGGAGGAGATCTCAGCCCCCAAGAAAGATAACTCTAGCAATGCAGTTATTGACAGATATATGGGTGGTGGAGATCCCTGTGGCGATTGCCTGGCTGGTGTTCCTGCAAAAGTGAGGCATAAAAGTGGAAGAGATCCATTTGTTACATGAATGCACATTTTGGCCAATATAGGTTTTACATTCACATTACAAATCCGGCCGAGGCGAGAGCCAGCCGAAGCCTCAAATGCCCTCCGAGAGCAATTTCCCTAACCCACCCAGTCACAGAGAAAATGCTGACCCAGTCTGGGAGGCAAGTCCTATTCTAACGACTCAGCTGAATAAATAATACCAGCAAGCATATCGATATTTTCCCAGGAACTGAATAAACAGCCACTTCCTTTTTTCTTTTTTTAAAGTGTCTCTTTTTAAAGCAAAAGTTCCACACCCAGCAAATCATCACTATAAAAAAATTCAAATTTCGAAACAAAACCAAAACAAACAGTCGGGTTTTTTTTTTCAGTCTCTCTGCTTTATTCCACAAAGTCCTTGCGGTCCCATTGAGTTGAGATTTTAAGAGCATTAAATAAATAAACCACTTTGCCAAAAAGAATTGCTTTTTTATTTTGTTCCCTTCCCTGCAAGATGCCTCCTTACTGCACAGGGAGACTTATTTTTTTATGTGAAAATCCCAAGCGGGGATGGTGCATTCCAATCAAGGCCGGCATCAGCAGGCAGAATCCTCAGGCGCTTGGTGATGATGTCACTGTCCTCCACCCATGACCTGCTCCTTATCTGAAGTCACTAAGGAAGACATTCCCTGCTGGTGCAGTGGTCAGAGTGTTCGACTAGGACCTGGGGAACAGGGCTGTAACCCTCACTCGAACACGAAGCTCAATGGGTGACCTTGCGCCAGTCACAGTTGCTCAACCTAACCTATCACACAGGGCTTTTGTGAGGATAAAGTGAACGAGAAAGCACTGAGCTCCTTGGAAAGATGAAATATAGATGTAATAATAAATGAATAATTTTTTTAAAAAAACATGCAAGTAGAAATCTTGTTTCCAGTTTTAGCAGCTGTCTTTCTGCTGCTGTTGCTGTTTGGAAAGCTATTTAGGAACTCGGCTAAGGTAAAGGTACCCCTGACTGTTAGGTCCTGTCGCGGATGACTCTGGGTTGCACGCTCATCTTGCTCTATAGGCCAAGGGAGCCAGCGTTTGTCCGTAGACAGCTTCTGGGTCATTTGGCCAGCATGACTAGGCCGCTTCTGGTGAACCAGAGCAGCGCACGGAAACAGCGTTTACCTTCCTGCCAGAGCGGTACCTATTTACCTACTTGCACTTTGACATGCTTTCGAACTGCTAGGTGGGCAGGAGCTGGGACCGAACAACGGGAGCTCACCCCGTCGTGGGAATTTGAACTGCCAACCTTCTGATTGGCAAGCCCTAGGCTCTGTGGTTTAGACCACAGCGCCACCCGCGTCCCTTTTAGGAACCTGGCTACACAGCTGTAATAGGTGGCGCTGTGGTTAAACCACTGAGCCTAGGGCTTGCTGATCAGAAGGTCGGCGGTTTGAATCCCTGTGACGGGGTGAGCTCCCGTTGCTTGGTCCCAGCTCCTGCCAACCTAGCAGTTCGAAAGCACGTCAAAATGCAAGTAGATAAATAGGAACCGCTACAGCGGGAAGGTAAACGGTGTTTCCATGTGCTGCTCTGGTTTGCCAGAAGCGGCTTTGTCATGCTGGCCACATGACCTGGAAGCTATACGCCGGCTCCCTCGGCCAATAATGCGAGATGAGCGCGCAACCCCAGAGTCGGTCACGACTGGACCTAATGGTCAGGGGTCCCTTTACCTTTACCTTTAAGTGCGTTGTAAAAATGTGACACCAGATGGCGCTCTAGAGCTCAATGGCAAATTGTATATATATATTTGTAACTTTTTTCCATAGCATTTTCATAGCATTTTTATATCTATGTAGATCCAGTCTGGAAGCAACCCTACCTTTACCTCACCTTTTCCCCTAATGGGGCTCAATGCAACTTACAGATAAAAGCTACTAAAAACATAGAAAACAATTAAACACCAATAGAATTTAAACAATATGCATATATAAAATCTACAAATTTAAAATATAAAAATAATTACAGTAAAAACAGCACAGCACCAGCCCTTTCATTAAAAGCAGTCAATTCCCAAAAGCCTTTTGGAATAAGAAAGTCTGCATCTGCTGGCAGAAGGACAAGGAGGGAAGCAGTCTAGCTTTTTTAGGGAGGGAGTTTTAAAGTATGGGAGCAGCCACCGAAAAGGCCCTGTCCAAGTGTGGCTGTAAGGGAGGAGGGATCGAGAGAAGAGCTTCCCCGGAAGATCTCAAAACCCATGATATGTCTCAAACATTGCGTTGTGGAGCAAGGATGTGGACACCCATAGGAGGCCATTGTAAACTGTATGAGTTGCTTTTATTCATGGTAATAAGCATGTACCTATAAACAACTTGAGTTACAAGTTTATTTATACAGATTCTGGTAAAATACACTGTTTGAGCCTTTGATGGTATTGCAAACTTCTCAAACCAACTTCATCTTTAGTCATACAAAAAAACAAACAATACACAATAAAAGCACAAGCACACATAATGTGCTGACCTTGACCTAAATCAATCCCACTCCCCTTCACAACACGGCCCGGTCACATCTTTGTGCTTTGAAAAATAATGCTTTTAAATAAACGCCCCTTTTGCTCTCTGTCTTGGCACATTGGACTATTAGAGGTGATAGTAGAATGAAAACTCAGAAGTTACAAGCAGCAGAAGAGCAGGTTTGGCTCTCACTGAAAGCAAAGGGAAACAGAAGTGAATATGCATGTTAATGAAAATAACAGCGGGTTGATTGAATGAATAACTAAATGAGGTTTTAACAGAGAAAACGATTGAAGCAACTAAAGGAAAATAATAATTCTTGCACACTTAAACAGCTCAGAATTAGATTCACTGGATCGACCCACAAATGGAACACAAGGCACCCTAATACAACAGAAGAGGCCAAGCCAAAGAGATTTTGTTCCTCAAACAGACCTGAGGCTCATAGGAGTCTCAGTTTCTGAAGGGGAGATTGGTAAAGTAGATATGAAAGTCATCACTTTACAGTGTTTCGGGTTTTTGCCCTTTTGTTGGGATTTTACATCTGAGATGTTGGTGCCTCTGGAACAGCGACCTCCAGAAGAGACTCACACCATCAGTTTTGTTTTGAGAACCAAATATACTGACCCACTAAACCACAGGGCCATTTTCTGATGCCACTAAAAACATACTTTATTCCCCACAAGAAGCTCAGGATTTAGAGTTTATGCAGAGGGTTGTGTACATAAGGCAAATCCAGTGTTCTCTCAAATAAGATTTTGCTTTCATGCTTTGGGGCCCATTAAGATATTTTCCCCTGTTCTGACGACCCAAAAGATTGCCCTCACCTTCTTACATAGCATGTAGTACCATCTACTTTCTCGAGCCATACGGAGTCATGCTGAACATGCTTGGGAACATGCTTGTTTTCTAATGCTTCACATTACAAGAGATTCCGACTAAACATTTGGGGAAAAAACTTTCTGACAGTAAGAGCTGTTCAGCAGTGGAACAGACTCTCTCAAGGGGTGGTGAACTCTCCTTCCTTGGAGGTTTGTAAGCAGAGGTTGGATGGTCATCTGTCAGGGATGCTTTAGCTGAGATTCCTGCATTGCAAGGGGTTGGACTAGATGACCCTTGGGGTCCCTTCCAGCTCTACAGTTCTATGATTGTATGACATAAGCACTTGCTTCTCAATGAATTCTTAACATCCCTCTTGGGGACTCTTTTAATAGGTGCTTCTTCTAGGATGTAACCGCCAGTTTCAATATGGCCTGTATCCTGCCAGTGGCGTTGCAGGGGAGGGGGCAGTGTGCCCCGGGTGCCATGTCTGGGGGTGACAAGAAGGCACCCCGCGGGGTGCTCTCCCCTATGCCCCCAGGCATTGCGCCGCCATAGCCACATGTGGGGAATCCTCCGTTTGCGGCTTCAGCCGTGAGCGGAGGATCCCACCACCATCCGTACAGCGTTCGAGCAGCGCTGGCAGCAAACCGCTACATAGAACAAATGTGTGGTGTTGCACGCAGGGACTGTATGTAGCGACGCCACACATGCGCTGTACATAGCGGTTTGCCGCCGGCGCCACTTGAGCACCGTACAGACGGCGGTGGGATCCTTCCGTCGCTGCCACAGCCGCAATCAGAGGATCCCGCCACCATCTGTACGGTGCTCGGGCGGCGCCAGCAGCAAACCGCTATGTACAATGCATGCGCGGTGTCGCATGCATGCGCTGTATGTAGCAACGCTGCACATATGCTGTACGTAGCGACGGCACGCATGCGTCGTACGTAGTGGCACAACGCATGCGCAGCCGGCGGTTTGCCCCGCCCCGGGTGTCGGTTAGCCTTCGTTCGCCCCTGTATCCTGCATCAAAGTGGAACTGGTAAGAGGAGTGAGTGAGAAAACCCTCTCCAGGCTTGACTACGACAATGTGTTGCGTGTGGGGCTGCCTTTGAAGTCTTCTCAGAAATGCCAACCCATCCCTTAGGCTTCTGAGCGTCACAAGTTATTCGGGACATGTCTTACTAGTTCTGAAATGACTTTATTGGCTTCTCATGCAAATCTGGGCACCATTCAAAATGCCTGTGCTGAACTCTAAAGCGAGGATGCCCAACGTGGTGCCCTCTAGAGGTTGTTGGATTACAACTCCCATCAGCCCCAGCTAGTCAATGGACAGGGATGATGGGAGTTGTAGTTCAGCAACACCTGGAGAACACCACATTGGCTGCACCTGCAATGAAGCCTTATATGGCTTTGACACACACTCACCACCATCACCACACCCGCAGGCTGAAATATCATATACACAATCCAGAATACAACTACCTAATCCTGCAGAACTTGTAGAAGATGGCAGTGCTTGCCTCTGCAATCCTAAATTGCATGGGACCCAAATGCCTGATGAAGCCATATCTCCTGTACCCACCTCCCTCTGCATCAGGATCATCAGATGAGACCCTATTCCGAATTTCACTTGCAGGAGAGGTGTATTATACACCCACAAAGGTGAGGGCCTTTTCCGTGGTGGCCCCACAGCTTTGGAAAACTCTCCCTAAGGACTAGCATTGAGACTTTATTCCTTTTTTGGCATCAACTTAATACCTTTTTATTTGCCCATGCTTCGTGAACTGTTTTAGCTGGTTCAATAAATTGTAACTTATTATTTCTCCATTGTTATTATGTGCTATTTATTTTTGTTTCAAAATTGGATTGGTATTTGAATTTTTGTTTGTGTATATGTATGCAGTCATATAATCTATTTGGATGAAAGCAACGTTTAGAAAATTTCTAAAATATATTGATAGCTGAGACACACTTGGAATGATCATGTGGGAAAGTAGTCAAGGAAAATGGGAATGATTGTGCCTTGCTCAGCAGTGTGGGCTGGAGGGAGGTCAGTGAGCGATTAAAAAAAGCAAGAAAAGTGGATTTGCAAGTACAGTTTGTGGCTAAGCTGATTCCCAATTTCTTGGCATGTGTCAAACATACATAGATTCTCTCTCAGGGGAAACTAACCAACAGGCAAACTAAGAAAAGACAGTTCTCATCTGATTCAGCTTCCTCTGACTTATTCCAAAGTAGTGTAAGATCTTGGCAAGTGTCGCTTCTTTATATTGTAATCAGCATTCCTGGATAGAAATAGATTGCTGAGTTTTGTTTTTACAGTGCTCCAACTGTTGCATGCATCCATCTGTTCTGAAAGAAATGGGAAGGGATCGAATTAGATCAGAATTATGGGGGAATTTGAGCCAAGGTTAAAACACGGTTGAATCCCAGTTATGTCAGTGAGAGAGATTTACAGCACAGTCCTGTATATATGCCTGCACAGGAGCAACCCTCACTGAAAGCAATAGGATTTGTTTATATGAAGCATTTTTATCCTGCTCCTCAGCCAAAATGGGCTCCCAGAGTTTACAAAGGTCAGGAATAAGGCAAGTCCCTGCTTGTAGGTTACAAGCTAAAAGATACAGCACAAAAGGAAAGGCGATGGGGAGGAGGAGGAGGTGGAGGAGGAGGAGGAGGAGGAGGAATTTGGATTTGATATCCCACTTTATCACTACCCTAAGGAGTCTCAAAGCGGCTAACATTCTCCTTTCCCTTCCTCCCCCTCAACAAACACTCTGTGAGGTGAGTGGGGCTGAGAGACTTCAGAGAAGTGTGACTAGCCCAAGGTCACCCAGCAGCTGCATGTGGAGGAGCGGAGACTCGAACCCGGTCCCCCAGAATACGAGTCTACCGCTCTTAACCACACACTGGCTTCCTCTGTGAGGAAGGAGGGGAAAAGCAAACCCAGGCACTTCTTCTTAATTACTATTACTACTACTAATTGTAACGACAATAGCACCACGCTGTTTCTTCACAGAGTAGAATGTCAGTGTTGAAATCATGACAGGAAATTTGGAGGTGAGCAGGGACAGGGAATCTGCAATGCTCCAGATGCTGTTGGATCCCAACTTCCAACAGCTCCAGCCAGCATGACTAGTGGTCAGGGACGATGGGAGTCCCAGAGCTTCTGGAGGGCAGGTTTTGCCTTTTCTTTTCTTCTTACCAAACTTTTTGGGCCAGTGGGCACAGCTGGAGTTTGGGGAAAGTGGGCACCAGTCACAAAGCAACTGCCCCATCTATAAGAGCAGGAAAGGAGTCCATCTATAAGTCCACAAAACGATGCAAGCATGCACCCTCTTCCAATAAACAGGGAGCAAGGACACACCAGCCATTGCCATGCTCGCTTGCAGAGAGAAGGTTTTTGCACCTCTCCTCTGTTCAGAATGGGGCAGATATTGAGCCTCCATTCCTAGCATCCCGTGGAATGTGGGCATGATTAATGCAGGGCAGAGTGGGGGACGACAACTGGTGCAAACCGGTGTATTTTTGCAGGGATTTTCACTGGGACATGTCACGAGTGCCATATGGGCCGCTGTGAGCGCCAGGTTGGCAACTTCTGCTACATTGGGTGGTCCTTTCCGTAGAAAGAGTCCGCTGCTGCGATCCTTTACACCACAATAGCATAAAATAAATAAATTCAGTTCAGCAAAGGTCAAGTCAAAGACTACTTTGAGCCTTTCAGCTGCTTGGAGCTGCGATATTTGCTCTCCTTATATTTTGGAAAGCATTATGTAGTTTAGCTTAAGGTGATATGCTTCCAGTTATTTTGTAAAAAACACCTCTGTGTCATTGCTCTTGACAGCCTTATGATTATGTTTAATGTGGATGCGACCCAGAATAACCCTTTGATACAGGATCATGATGCTGCAGTGTTTATTTATTTATTCTTCCTCCTTTGAAGTGGTGAAGATGATTAATGCCGCTACCTTTACGGTTTGACCCCTCCTCTCTGAGGGCTGTTCTTCAAGGACATCTATTCCTTTACAAAATGCTGATAAATCTAATCTTTTCTCTCTGCCCTATGCAAATCAAGCACAGGGTTGGGACCCATCAGCTCCCATTTCGTAAAGGCAAAGAGAAATTTGAGTCTGCAATCGATACATCAGTTATGCCCCATCCACCCCAAATCTGCCCCCCAATTTAGGTCCTGTTGGTTTTCATAGGGGGCAGAGTTCAGAGTTCTGAGTGTGCTACCATCTCCGTTGACACTTACGAGACTTCCTAGTGCTTCACTTTGGGATAGGGAATAGCAGAAAATCATTGGATTTCAGCTCCAGTTAGCACTTGGAAGTAGTCTACCAAAAGCAGAAGGACCACAGGTCCCCAACCCTGAGATACATGAAGCTCAGATGAAGCTGCACAGAGGGACTGAGCCCATTAAGGCTCATCTGTGGGTGCTTCTTCTTCTTTGGCAATCACTCGTAGCCGATTAAGATTGTCTTCCATAAACACGGTTTTAACAATGAGTCCGTAAGTGACTGTGGAGGCCAATTCTGGATCCACACATCCTTCCACAGTGGGGACATTGGTTTCCGGGCGGGAGTTGATGACGGTGTCAATTTGCCAAGCGTGCCTTCCTCTTAGCACGTTTCTCCCTTGCGTCCTGAGATCAAGTGTCTTCAAAGCCCATGACACCTTTGGTAAAGGCTGTTCTCCAACATGACCAGTCCAGCGAAGTTGATGTTGAAGAATCATTGCTTCAACACTGGTGATCTTTGCTGCTTTTAGTACACTGATATTAGTTCGCCTGTCTTCCCAGGTGATGTGTAAATTTTTTCGGATACACCGTTGATGGAATCTTTCGAGGAGTTGGAGATGGCCTTTATAAGTGGTCCGTGCTTCACAAGCATATAGTAAGGTTGTACAAAGTACAATGGCTTTGTAAACAAGCATTTTGGTTTCCCTGCAAATATCCCGGTCCTCAAACACTCTCCACTTAAATTGGGAGAAAGCCGCACTCGCAGAGCTCAGGCAATGCTGGATTTCGGCATCAATGCTGGCCCTTGTGGAAAGGTAACTGCCTAGGTAGGAGAAGTGATCAACACACATACAACAGCCCCTTGAATTTCCCTAGAGAAAGCATATCTGTCCATGCTAACATGGTGAGTTAGTTGTCCTGCAATGAGCCATCGCAATACACCTCTATGTGAAGTTACCTGAACGACAGCTTTCTCCTTTGTGAATCTGCAGTGGTGATCTGCAGGTGATCTTAGACTCTGAACAATGCCCCCCCCCATGTGGAGGCTACGTAGAACATAGTGTTTATATTGTCAAAATGTGAAACCTTAAATGTGGCACCTTAAATACAACTTTTTAAGTATTTATTATTATTATTATTATTATTATTATTATTATTATTATTATTATATGCACTTTCATGGACTCCAGTCAATTTCATCAGATGCATTAAGTGTTATCCTGAATTACATGAACATGGTTTGCAGGGGATTGTAAACAGTGAGATTAGATGGAAACTGGGTTGCATTAAAAAAAAACACCAATTGTGTAGAAGCTCACATAAACCTCCCTACAATGGAAAATGCTTTTTCACAGCTGTTGCACCTTCACTGAGCTATCCCCTATGGCCCCAAGCTTTCATTCCTGGTCAGTCACTGCCAGATGACCCTGTGAGCATATATTTGAAATGAAAATTTATTTATTTTCTTCACACACACACACATCACTTTACATTTGTTTATATTGAACTGGATTTGCCATTTTACCTCCCCTTCACTCAATTTAGAGAGGTCGTTTTGGAGCCCTTCACAATCCTCTTTTGTTTTAACAACGCCAAACAATTTAGTATTATCAGCAAATTTGGCCGCCTCGCCGATCGCCCCTAACTCTAGGTTCTCACAGGGTATGGAGCGCCAGAAGAGGAAGGCAAGTGTGGCAGGGCGATTCAAGGACAATCAAAGAAGCATTTAAACATTTCAGTTTAGTTTAGTATAGTATCAAAATAATTTCTTTATTTGTAGAATCTGGGTAGATACATCTTCAAAGTGAGAGCAAGAGCATCAAATGATACTGAGGACAACCCTAGTTGTGATCCAGAATCGTCGTTTGAACAGAGTGCTGGAGAAGACTCATTCATAATAATATTTGGGGAATGGTTCATGTTCTTATATAGCTGCATTGTTTTTATATTTTCTGAATGTCCCATGATCATATTACAAAGTAGTTGTGTTCTGTGTTATAAATCAAACACTGAGTTGTTGTTTTTTTGTTTTCCAATTTCTTATCATTAAAATGAGCAAATTTGTATCCATTAAAAAATCAGTGTGACATGAGAAAATTCTATTCTGAAAATGTGGTCCAGATAAAAAAGTTCGAGAACCACTGCTCTAGCCCATTTATGAACAAATGACAAAGCGCAGGTCCCAGTACCAATCTTTGGGGGAGTTGGCTTTCTCTCTCCCTGCACTGGGAGAACTGGCCATTTATTTTTACTCTCTGCTGCCTGTTACTTAATAGTTTGGGGGTCAGCAAGAGGTCCTTGCATCTTTTCCCAGGACTGCTAAACTTACTCAGAAGTACCCAGAGGTACTTTGTAAAAAGCCCCAGTCCAGAATAGCATACAGAGTAGTAACACAAAATGATGTTGCAAGCAGTTTCTCTTGGGGTGGACAATTTGGGCTTACAGGAACCTTCCTTTCCTTTCCTTTCCTTTCCTTTCCTTTCCTTTCCTTTCCTTTCCTTTCCTTTCCTTTCCTTTCCTTTCCTTTCCTTTCCTTCCCCTCCCTCCCTCCCTCCCTCCCTCCCTCCCTTCCTTCCTTCATGCCAATTCAAAGTGTTGGTGCTGACCTTTAAAGCCCTAAATGGCCTTGGTCCAGTATACCTGAAGGGGCATCTCCACCTCCATCGTTCTGCCCGGACACTGAGGTCCAGCTCCGAGGGCCTTCTGGCAGTTCCCTCACTACGAGAAGCCAAGTTACAGGGAACCAGGCAGAGGGCCTTCTCGGTAGTGGGGCCCACCCTGTGGAATGCCCTCCCACCAGAGGTCAAAGAGAACAACAACTACCAGACTTTTAGGAGACATCTAAAGGCAGCCCTGTTTATGGAAGCTTTTAATGCTTAACAGACCTTTGTATTTTAATATTTTGTCAGAAGCCGCCCAGAGTGGCTGGGGAAACCCAGCCAGATGGGCGGGGTATAAATAATAATAATAATATATATTATTATTATTATTATTATTATTATTATTATTATTATTATTATCTGTTCCATAACCAACTGTTTTAGAGCATAGTCGTTTAGGGTGCCTAGAAACACTACCTCTGTTGTGACTGAAACACCAATGAGATGCAATGGGTCAGTGTGTCTGGCTGTTAAGCAGAAGGTTGGCTGTTCAAACCCACTCAAGGAAGGCTATGGGCAAGATTCTGGCATTGCAGGGGGTTGGACTAGAAGATCCTTAGAGTCTCTTCCAATTCTACAGTACTATGATTCTATGTGAGGGTAATTGAAGTCACCCATTACAATTTCTTTTGGATGCTTCCTTGATTTCACTTCTTATTTCAGGTTCTGCCCAAGAGCACATTCCCAGTACTGAATTGCTCTTGGAGCCTGGTAAAGATAAAGGACCCCTGGATGGTTAAGTCCAGTCAAAGGCGACTATGGGGTTGTGGCGCTCATATCGCTTTAAGGCTGAGGGAGCTGGCGTTTGTCCATAAACAGCTTTCCAGGTCATGCGGCCAGCTCAGGACTAAACCGGCTTCTGGCACAATGGGACGCCATGACGGAAACCAGAGTGCCATGACGGAAACCAGAGTGCACGGAAACGCCATTTACCTTCCCGCCACAGTGGTACCTATTTATCTACTTGCATTGGCATGCTTTCAAACTGCTAGGTTGGCAGGAGCTGGATAAGAGCAATGGGAGCTCACCCCGTCACGGGGATTCGAACCGCCGACCTTCTGATCGGCAAGCCCAAGAGGCTCTGTGGTTTAGACCACAGCGCCACCCGCATCCCTTGGATCCCTTGGAGTAATCCTACTGAATTACTCTTTTGGCCTGGTATCACCACCCACCATGGTTCTGTGGAGGAGTCTACCCCTTTGGGGATTTCTAGCTTGCTGGACTCAATGTCCTCTTTGATGTACGAGGCCTGAGGAGGTGGGGCAACTGCTTGCTAGAAGGTGTGAAGGCCCTGACCTGCTTAATTACAGGTAGGTAGCTGTGTTGGTCAGCGGTAGTTGAAACAAAATTAAAAAATTCCTTCCAGTAGCATCTTAGAGACCAACTAAGATTGTTATTGGTATGAGCTTTCATGTGCATGCCTCGTGTGTGTATCTGAAGAAGTGTGCATGCACACGAAAGCTCATACCAATGACAAACTTAGTTGGTCTCTATGGTGCTACTGGAAGGATTTTTTTTAAAAAATTTGTTTCATCTATTTTATGTCGCCCCCTACATCCCTGAAGGTAGAAAGCTAACCTTACATTTTGACCACCAATTCAAGGAGTGAGTGCACAGACCCATTCCCTGTGTTTTGCTGTTTGCTGCCGAATTCTGGCAGCGTCGAATGCAGATCCTAGGATACCTTCCTGCCAGGCTCACAAGCTCTTAAAGTGAGCATGACGTTATCCATCCCATTACTTGGCACTCTTTCTTCATGGTTTATTATTCTAGTAGAAAACGTTGACCTTTTGATGCCTTACCTTGTAATTTGGCAGGATGAAAATTAACTTTGTGGGGATGCACGCCATCTAGGCTCACTTTTGCATCAGGACTATTTTAAATACTTACCAGATTATTAAAAGCTATCCTTCAGGGATATTTCAGGAATCATGTTGTTGCCCTCTAGCCTAACACTGAAATCTTTCCAGCAGGCACGCCAGCATTATCCTTCAGGAATGCTTCTGAAATAGCTTCACTCACTTTATTGTCCTCTTTCATTACTATTGAAATCCTTCCAGAATGCCTAAATTAACCTTCACAAAGATGCCAGAATAACTCTAACGTCTCTGGAAGGGTTTCAATGATGATTTAAAGGATATCAAAATGTTGAGTGTGCCTGTGTGTGTGGATTGAAGAAATCTGAGTTGATTAATCAACAGAGATTACATTATTACAAGGATAAAATAAAACAGTCCTAAAACTGAACACACAGAGAAGGGAATAATAGGGATTTCTGAAAAACAGCTCCATCCATAAACTGTCTGCACAAATTCTTTCCAAAACAAGAGGGGCTCTTATGAGTTTCTGGAAGGTCTCAAGCAAGCTCTCAAGCAAGCTAATGGTACAGGCTTCCCTTGGAATGGAATTCAACAGGGAGGGTGCCACCATGAAAAAGACCCTGCTCCTGATTACACTTAACCTTTCCTGAACTAGTGATGACACTAAGTGCAGGGGAATCTTTAGCAGATCTTCGAGTACAGGGACATTCAAGACAAAAGCATGGGTCCTGATTCCCCAGCGGGATGTCGAACATAAAAAGAGCCTGCAGGATCAGGCCAGTGTCCTATCTCAAGGTCCCAGGGAAACCGAGAGGTTGCGGCAATGCCTCGGAATCTTGTGAAAGATTTAAAAATAAGGCCCTTCTCTATTTAAATTTCTTCATCTCCCTAGAAATGTATGAAGAAAAAAGAGGAAAGGAGGGAAAGGATTTCCTCCCCCAAAAGAAAAACATGCAAAATGAGCAAGCCAAAGCCAACCTCTCAAGCCTTCCCTTTACACTTCGAAACTCCCCTTCTTTTCCAGCTCACGGTGCCAGCTCTGACTTGTCAGAGAGAAACATTTATTTTAGCAAAATATTATTTTAAAGCCACGCTAACAATAATTAGGGGCAAATTGAGTTTTATCAAGTAACACAAACTGTGGGATTTCGGGGCTGGATTTCTGCTGGTATTTTAATGAAGTGTGCGTTAACGGCGCAAAATCTTCTTGTCACGCCAGCAGCTGAGTTTCATATACAGAGCTTTGATAGAGGAACCATGTGTTAACACTCAGGGCTCTCAATCACATGGCCCTCGCACACCAGCTCTCTGGCGATCCATCACTAGGCCACACGCTTCCCTCACCATCGCTGGCCAAGCTCTGGTTGCGCGGGCAGTCGCTCCTTCCAGTGCTTTCATGAAACGCTGATTGCACAAAGAAGCCTTTTCTCCTCCCCGACGGCCAGTGTATACCCAGCTTAGCCTCTGACGCTTTCTATAGGGGATGCATCTGTGCCAAGCCTCAGTCGCAGTAGCTCACACATAAATTCCCCCTTGTTCTCACTGTTCTTCTCCAAGCTATCTCATAGGAACATAGCAAGCTGCCTTATACTGAATCAGAGCATTACTCCATCCAGTTCAGCACTGTCCCCACTGACTAGCAGTGGCCCTCCAGGGTATCAGACAGGAGGAGTAGGGCATGACATTTTAGGGGGTGAAATTTTATTTCTGCAGATCCCCTGGCCCTTCAAGTGTCCCTATTTTCTAGGGACAGTCCCGGATTTACAGAAGCCATCCTGGTTTCTGATTTAATCTCAGAATGTCCTGCTTTTCCTTAGGACATCCCTATTTTATCACCTTGCCTACAAAGGTCCGTATAGTTAAAGCTATGGTTTTCCCAGTAGTGATGTATGGAAGTAAGAGCTGGACCATAAAGAAGGCTGATCGCCGAAGACTTGATGCTTTTGAATTATGGTGCTGGAGGAGACTCTTGAGAGTCCCATGGACTGCAAGAAGATCAAACCTATCCATTCTGAAGGAAATCAGCCCTGAGTGCTCACTGGAAGGACAGATCGTGAAGCTGAGGCTCCAATACTTTGGCCACCTCATGAGAAGAGAAGACTCCTTGGAAAAGACCCTGATGTTGGGAAAGATGGAGGGCACTAGGAGAAGGGGACGACAGAGGACGAGATGGTTGGACAGTGTTCTCGAAGCTACGAACATGAGTTTGACCAAACTGCGGGAGGCAGTGGAAGACAGGAGTGCCTGGCGTGCTATGGTCCATGGGGTCACGAAGAGTCGGACACAACTAAACAACAATTTCAACAGAGAAATACTGAAGGGTAGGGAGTTATGCAACCCCCAAGCCAGGGAGATAAGTAACTATACAACTATACCACTTGTAGAAGACATCTGAAGGCAGCCCTTTATAGAATAGAAGAATAATAATTTATTATTGGCCAAGTACATTTCCCAACATACTTGGAATTTGTTTCGGCTACATTGCAATGTAAACATATACACACTGTTCCACTCACAATACAAATAAGCAAAGAAACCCACCCATAATTGACCTCCCCTTCAGCTACACATCTACAAATTTAACAATTTAATGACACAAGGGGAAAAACTGTTCCTGTGCCTGGGGCCGATTTTGTATATGAAGACCTGTAGCAACGTCCAGATGGGAGTAAATCTAGCAGATGATGACCGAGATGTAAAGGATCTGCTGAAATTCTCTCTGCTTTCTTCTTAACTCTGGTAGCATAGATTGTCTCTATTGTAGGCAAGCTAGCACCAATTACCCTTTCTGCAATTTTTACAGCTCGTTGGAAGTCTTTTTAAAGGTTTAATGTTTTTATATATGTTGGAAGCCACCCAGAGTGGCTGGGGCAACCCAGTCAGATGAGTGATGCATAAATAATAACATTATTATTATTAATATCATCACCACCATCATCATCATGGAATAGGATATCTCTACTTTCATTGGAGAAATGTTGGAGGGTATGAATCTCTTCAGTGAGAGGTCTTGAGAATATGTTTATGGCTGTGGGGAATTCAAATCTGCTATTATTTTTGTGATTGGAAAACATGTAGCTTGGTAAATCCACATTTAATTAAAAAGCACGTAAACTGCTCCTGGAAAACCAAAGAATTTTAATTTTACCTTCTGAAAATGCCAGGTAGTGCTATAAAAATTTCACTTTCTTTGCATATAGCATATCCCACCAAGCATATACCGGTAGCATTACCTTGTAATAATAAAACAACATTAGAGAGTACTGACATCAGTGAATAAAGACCTCCAAAGAAGGAAACTCCACCACACTCCTTGGTAGCAAATTCCACTGCCGAACAGCTCTTACTGTCAGAAAGTTCTTCCTAATGTTTAGGTGGAACTTCCTGACAGTAAGAGCTGTTCGGCAGTGGAATTTGCTGCCAAGGAGTGTGGTAGAGTCTCCTTCTTTGGAGGTCTTTAAGCAGAGGCTTGACAGCCATCTGTCAGGAATGCTTTGATGGTGTTTCCTGCTTGGCAAGGGTTGGACTGGATGGCCCTTGTGGTCTCTTCCAACTCTATGATTCTATGATCCCCTGATTGTAGCACCTCCCAGCTCATCCCTTCCTCAAACTGCTTCTCAGTGTCCCACCACCACGATCTAAGTCATCTTCTTCCATGTCCTCCCTGGGGAGCTCTTGGGCAGTTGGCGCCCACCACTCTTCCTCGTCCAGCCGCTCCCCGACATCCGGTTTTCCCGAACTCCATTTGCATCTGGCTTGCCCATGTTCACCACTAATCAAAGAAGGCACCTATGTTCTGCAAGTTTAATAAAGACAAGTCTTTTCAGCTTCCATAGTTGACTTCAGGAGCCTTGTGGACTTGATTGTGAAGATGAACTGCCAGGCTCATTGGTACAACAATTTGATTAACTTTGAATTCATTATCTGTGGGTATTGCTATTTGAATAATTATAAATTATGCCAGAGGAAAGCAAGATGGCTTTGCTCAACTTTAAGCCCTGCGCATTGCAGATGGGAGATGGGTGATGAAGATGAGCTACTTACTCTAATGATACTGTAATCCGATTAGTCTGGAATCCAGGCCTGAAGTAGCTGCTTTCTGACTAATCATAAATTATACGAAAATAAAATTCCCTTTAAATTTGCCGTAATGCCTAATGGACAACTTTGCCTAGCTTTAAGCTCTTTAGGGCGCTTTTCACTAAACCCCGTCCTGATCAAAGTTCTGAACGATACTCGGGTGCAATTTATTTTCAAAAAGAGGACATTATCCACTGGGAATGTTCTCCTGTACAAGGTTCTTTGTAATGAACGGGAGACACAACCCTGCAATTCCCATTCATTGTAAGAGTAGTTCTTCAGGAGAACTTACTGGTGAATTAGGCTTAGAGATGTTGCTTTCAATATAATTGTGAAACTATGCTAAGAAGGGCTGTACCTCTGGATACATCTGCCAGACGGGCAACCAATGAGAGGGGCGCCTGGGGTTCCCCAAAGCATTGTGGGAATGTCCACGCTGGGTGAAAGCTATGCTTGCCTGATGCCTTTTGAAAAGAGGCTACTTCTTTAGCATCAAACAGCAATGGCCTGCTTTGCACAGCAAACTTTGGCTTAGCAAGACCGCGAGAGTGGACAAGCTCCCAGAGAGAAACTTGCCGCAGCTTTCCTCATCACCAGCCAATTCTGCAGCCGCACTGCGTAGGGGTGAACAAATCTGTCAATTTTGGTTTCTCTTAGGCTGGATCTACACTGATCTGGAAAACACTATAAAAAGTATAGTTCTCAATGCAATTTTTCATTGGCAACAGATCACTGCTCTACAGCACTGTCTGGTGTCACATTTTTATAATGCATTTTTAACAAGATAACTCACCTGTTATAGTTTAGTCCTCAGTTTCTTATTTTCCCACTCTTACAGCTCAGTTCTCCACATGTCCACAACATTTTAATATTATATATTAGATAGATAGATGATATATATAGATACACACACACACACACACACACACACACACACAGACACACACACACACACACACAGTGGTGCCTCGCTAGACGAAATTAATTCATTCCACGGGTCTTTTCTTATAGCGAAAAATTCATCTAGCGAATCCCATAGGAATGCACTGAATTTTTTTTTGACTTTTTTTTTGCCCATAGGGCATTAATTGAATTTCAATGCATTCCTATGGGAAACCGCGATTCGCTAGATGAATTTTTCATTAAATGCATTCGTCTAGCGAGGCAACCTCCACTCGAAAAATCCTTTCGTTAAGCGGAAATTTTGTTAAGCAGGGCATTCGTTAAGCGAGGCACCACTGTACATACAAATATACAGTATATATATAAAATTTTGATATTATATATTATATATACTGTATTAGAATATATCTATCTATATCTATCTATATCTATATCTATATCTATATCTATCTATATCATTTTGATTTATATATGGTGTGTGTGTGTGTGTGTGTGTGTGTGTGTGTGTGTGTGTGTATGAAAAATAATCATGCAAATTGGTCTTGGAGGTGCAGAACAGGAGACTCCATATTGAAATTCCCAGAGATCGACTTCCTCAAGCTCCCTATGTGCCCCTATTGTCCTCACCATTCCCACATGCGGTTCTGCTATTAGGGGTGAAAGCTTTAATCTGATTGATAGATCAATCAACACAAGCGTCCAATGATTAATAGCACGAACCAACTGTCATCAATTAGGCTTGTGAGTAAAGGGCACACTTGCTTATTTATTGAAGTTATTTTGGTGCCGGGAATCATCCTGTCTTGAAAATTAAAAATGACCTTTCCTACTAAAAAAATGACTGTTTATTAAAAATGACGTTTCCTTCTTAAAATGAACAGGGGCTTTTATTTGGGGGAAACGGGGAGTTTTCCTACTCTGTCTTCAACAGTTTGAAAAGGCGCTTCTATCGAGGTTTCGGCAACAGGCAAATTATGTAAATGTAATTGGTTAATTAATCAAAAACTCAGCTAAAAGGCAGGTGATAATCAATTTAAATTGTTTAGGCAGCCGACAGCTCTGTTTATAATGTAATTAGATAGGTTCTCCTTCACGCATAAGATATCATACAATGCTTGTGGATACACAGATTGTACCTGGTGTGGCCAAATATGGCACACTTGTAAGGAATGCCGAAATTGTACAATCTCTGCTTCTAGCAGAGGGTACATCTGTTCTTACTTTCTGGAGTAGTGGGGTAGGTGAGTTGGAAGGGACCCCCAAGGGTCATCTAGTCCAACCCCCTGCAATGCAGGAATCTCCACTACAGCATCCACGACAGATGGCTATCCAACTTCTGCTTAAAAACCTCCAAGGAAAGAGAGTCCACCACCTCTTGTGGTTCCACTGTCAAACAGCTCCTACGAAAGCTGTAGATTGCTTCAAAAAGAATTCGGAAGGAAAGGGCAAACTTCTCAGAAATCAACATTAACCTCTGTTCGGTTTTACCTGTTAGTTTAGTACGGTGGGGACATTATTATTATTATTATTATTATTATTATTATTATTATTATTATTATTATTATTATTATTTCTTTGTCTCTTTTATCCCATTGAACCCCCAGCTCTGTCTTCAAATTATAGGGGAAAATGTATAGGGGCCAAATTGTAGACTGGAGACCTGCCTCAAAAGTAAGGGGGGGTGTCCTCTGCTTCCCCTATGAGCTATGCATCACCCAAGCTTCACATTTAATGTATTGTTTTACATATTTTTTTATTGAAATTCATTAATATCATTACAGATTTAACTTCACACATTCACATACATACATACATACATACATACAAAGAAAAGAGTACTCTTAATTTATTTTACCATAAGATATTAATTCAAACTTCTAATTCTGCTTCGATTTCAACTTTGCATTGAAAATTCATTCGGCACAGCGGGGTGTGTGTGTGTGTGTGTGTGTGTGTGTGTGTGTATGTAAGTAAATCTTGAACGATGTCCCTAAGCGTTTAAAATAAGCACAACTTTATTCCGGCACATAAGTTGGGGTGGGTCTTGGTACGTGTGTAGAGTTCACCCATCCCAGAATATACCCCAGACTTTATTTTGATTTCTGTGCAAGTCTGGGGAAGGTCTAGCTCTTCTCACATAAGCACAGCAGAGAGTGGAATCTCACCCTGTGTGAGCATGTACGTTACGCCGCAGACAGCGAAATCATCTTTGCTGACTTGTCACCGATCCCAGTGGAAACACTCCTGCCAATTAAATTAAGTAATTGTCTTGACTATCAGAGACGTGCGGGAGTCCATCACGCTGGGCCACAGTCACTTTGGTTTCATGAATTGCTTTAAGTGGGCACCTGCATACAGGCATCGCCGCTTGGAAATGCCAAAAGTCGGCAAGTCTGACTACTGTCAGCAGCTGCGGACAAGCAGGGAGACTGACTGAGGGAGACAGAGGACCTCAGAGAGAGGAACTGATGCCACTGAATACCAATTAACAAGAGTTAACACGGCCGTATTTAAGGGGAGTTGAAGCAGCCACCTTCTCCAAGCCCAGAAATGTTCCCACTTGGACGCCAATATTATTTGAACACCCCCTGGCATGTAACCTAATCCCTAAGACCCGTTGGGGGTGTCATCGTTGATGGTAAGAGCTGTTTGACAATGGAACAGACTATCCCAGAAGGTGATTGGCTCTCCTTTTCCTTGGAGCTTTTGGACAGAGGTAGGATGGCCACCTGGCAGCGATTCTTTAGCTTTGACTACTGCATTGCAGGGAGTTGGACGAGATGATGCTTAGGGTTTCTTAGAATCATAGAATCGTAGAGTTGGAAGAGACCACAAGGGCCATCCAGTCCAACCCCCTGCCAAGCAGGAAACACCATCAAAGCATTCTTGACATATGCCTGTCAAGCCTCTGCTTAAAGACCTCCAAAGAAGGAGACTCCACCACACTCCTGGGTAGCAAATTCCACTGCCGAACAGCTCTTACTGTCAGGAAGTTCTTACTAATGTTTAGGTGGAATCTTCTTTCTTGTAGTTTGAATCCATTGCTCCGTGTCCGCTTCTCTGGAGCAGCAGAAAACAACCTTTCTCCCTCCTCTATATGACATCCTTTTATATATTTGAACATGGCTATCATATCACCCCTGAACCTTCTCTTCTCCAGGCTAAACATACCCAGCTCCCTAAGCCGTTCCTCATAAGGCATCGTTTCCAGGCCTTTGACCATTTTGGTTGCCCTCTTCTGGACACGTTCAAGCTTGTCAGTATCCTTCTTGAACTGTGGTGCCCAGAACTGGACACAGTACTCCAGGTGAGGTCTGACCAGAGCAGAATACAGTGGTACTATTACTTCTCTTGATCTAGATGCTATACTCCTATTGATGCAGCACAGAATTGCATTGGCTTTTTTAGCTGCTACATCACACTGTTGACTCATGTCAAGTTTGTGGTCTACCGCTCTCAAGCCAGGTGTTCCCCATCCTGTATTTGTGCCTTTCATTTTTTTTGCCCAAGTGTAGTACTTTACATTTCTCCTTGTTAAAATTCATCTTGTTTGCTTTGGCCCAGTTGTCTAATCTGTTAAGGTCATTTTGAAGTGTGATCCTATCCTCTGGGGTATTGGCCACCCCTCCCAATTTGGTGTCATCTGCAAACTTGCTCAGGATGCCCTCAAGCCCATCGTCCAAGTCATGGATAAAGATGTTGAATAAGTCTGGGCACCCCGCTAGTCACTACTCTCCAGGATGAGGAGAACCCTTTGGGTTCGGTCAGTCAGTCAGTCATGGTCAATGTATATCGATGCAGGTGAAAACCGTAGGTTTCATCTGGCTCAGCAAATTTCCACAGAGGACCATGGAACCTGCACACTTTTGTGGTTGCAGCCACAAATCTCTTCAGCGAAAACCCTTAGCACCTTGCACCAAACTACAATTCCCAGGATTCTTTTTTTTGGGGGGGGGGGAGAACGTCATGTCCAATATTAAATGGGAGCAGGCATATTGCTAGGCAGTTCATTTCCTCCCTTTGCTTTGGCTGAGCTTCAGCGCCAGGCCCTTTTAAATGTGCCCAGAGACGAATGAGTTGTACTTATGAAAATAGACAGCCACTATCCCCCAAAGATATATTCTCAGCCTCAGCACGGCACCCTGGCTGTTGCTCACTTTTCTCTTACCCTCACTGCAAACAGATAAGGAAAAGGAGGCAAGGGCAAGGCTTCACTCTCTGCTTCTGCAGATGGAACTGCTGCAGCGAGCGAAATATTTCACCCTAGCAGCTGAAAGCCAGAGGCTGCACCTCATTGGAGCTCTTCTTCCTATATGCTCAAGCCTCTCCTGAGAATTTGGAAAGCTGAGCATGAATATGTAGAGCTGGAGAGGATAAACAGGGCAGATGTTGAGCCGATCTCTTCAGGGCATCTTACATCACAGACTCTCTCCCTCCCTCCTTGCCTGCCAGTTTAATTCTCGTTCCCCTCCCCTTTCCTGAAACCCTATGCTGCTGTGAAAGGGAGAGATGCAATGGTCTGCTGCACCAAGTATATGGCGAGAAGTAAGGCTAAAGCTTTTCTTTACAACCTCACGGTCTGCCTGTTGTGTCAGTGCAGTAGGAATTGTAGCGTTGCAAGGTTGCATCCCAACAAAACAACATTAGACGAACCTTGCCGGGTCAAGCCAGTGGCCTGTGTCCAGTTCAGCATCTAGAATCGTAGATTCCACTGTCGGATGGTTCTTACCGTCAGAAAGTTCTCCCCCGTGTTCAGCCGGAATCTTCCTTCTTCGGACTGGAAGCCATTGGTTCGAGTCCTACCCTGTCCTACACCTTGTCCCCATCATGGCCAAACAGAGGCCCTTGGGAAGACTGCAAGGAAGGCAGAGGGCAACAGCATTCTCCCCACCTGTGATCCCCAGCAACTGGAATTCAGACACTGCCTCCGACAGTGGGAGCAGGCCAGGGCACGGTGGTTGTGGCTGGTAGCCAAGGACAGCTTTACATTCAGGACAGAAGTCCAGTGCCGAGGGCCTTCCGGCGGTTCCCTCGCTGAACACTGTCCAACCATCTCGTCCTCTGTCATCCCCTTCTCCTTGTGCCCTCAATCTTTCCCAACATCAGGGTCTTTTCCAGGGAGTCTTCTCTTCTCATGAGGTGGCCAAAGTATTGGAGCCTCAGCTTCACGATCTGTGCTTCCAGTGAGCACTCAGGGCTGATTTCCTTCAGAATGGATAGGTTTGATCTTCTTGCAGTCCATGGGACTCTCAAGAGTCTCCTCCAGCACCATAATTCAAAAGCATCAATTCTTCGGTGATCAGCCTTCTTTATGGTCCAGCTCTCACTTCCATACATCGCTACTGGGAAAACCAGTAGAGCCACTGTATAAGCAACAAATGGGGAAAGCAACCTTGGAGCAATTTCAAAAGCCCCCGAACACCTCTTTAGAATCAGGCCCTTCAAATAACAAATAGATAAGTTGGTGTTTCCCCCTCTGACAAAGTTAGAACCAGAAAAAGAAAAACTTGGGAAGAAGTCACTGTCTGTGACTCACAAGGGCTATCCCGGGGAAGAATAAACAATGTGCTCATGCAGATGTTTGAAGGAGAAAGCGGCTGTATTTTCTCCAGGAAAGAAGAAGGAAGTGACAGGCATTGAGATTTAAATGGCAGCGGGTGACATTAGGAGCCTCAATTAAACGCCGTTAGGGCCTTCACAGCAACAAATTATTGTTGCATGCCCACTCATCAGGAAAGCATTAACAAGCCCACAGATAGACAAACAGCTTGATCCGTGGGAAAAAAAACATACAAAAGGGGGGATTTTTTAAAAGTGTAACTGGAGGCAGAGCCAGCTCCAGGGGGTGGCTTGCTTGGGCGTTTGAGAATGCCCCAAGCAGTGCAGGCTGGCTGGTATTTAAGGGCAAATGGGACCCTGCCCTACCAACCGTAGTCAGCTCTGAGTAATAGAATTATAGCGTTGGAAGGGACCCCAAGGGTCATGTAGTCCAGCCCCCTGCAATACAGGAATTTCAGCTAAAGCATCCGTGACAGATGGCCATCCAACCTCTGCTTAAAGACCTCCAAGGAAGGAGAGTCCACCACCTCCCGAGGAAGTCTGTTCCACTGTCAAATAGCTCTTACTGTCAGAAAGTTATTCCTGATGTTTAGTCGGAATCGTCCTTCTTGTAACTTGAAGCCATTGGTCTGAGTCCTACCTTCCAGAGCAGGAGAAAGCAAGCTTGTTCTCTCTTCTGTGTGACAGCCCTTGAGATATTTGAACATGGCTATCATACCACCCCTTAACCTTCTCTTCTCCAGGCTAAACATACCCAGCTCCCTAAGCCGTTCCTCATAAGGCCTGATTTCCAGACCCTTGATCACCTTGGTTGCCCTCCTCTGCACACATTCCAGCTTGTCAACATCCTTCTTAAATTGTGGTGCCCAGAACTGGACACAGTATTCCAGGTGTGGTCTGACCAAGGCAGAATAGAGTGGTGCTATTGCTTTCCTTGATCTGGACACTGTACTTCTATTGATGCAGCCTAGACTAGCATTAGCTTTTCTTTGCTGCTGCATCACATTGCTGACTCTTGTTAAGCTTGTGGTCCACCAAGACCTGTATATCCTTTTTACACATACTGCAAGTAAGCCTATCTTATATTTGTGCATCTGGTTCTTCCTGCCTAAGTGGAGAACCTTACATTTGTCCCTACTGAAATTCATTTTGTTAGCTTGGGCCCAGTTCCCCAATCTGTTTGTGTCATTTTGAATTCTGATTCTGTCTTCTGCAGCATTAACTACCCCTCCCAGTTTGGTGTCATCTGCAAATTTAATGAACGTCCCCTCAATTCCTTCATCCAAGTCATTTCTAAAGACTCCTCTCCTACGAACTGGAGAAATCGAGAGAGAGATAGCTGCACCGGCAGCATATCTCTCCTTTCTAGTATCCAAAAATGCAAGAAGGGCTTTTACTCTTGCCAGAAGCTCGTCTTTGCCCTCGCCGATCCTGGAAGGATCCTTTTAAAAAATCCTATATGCTCAGAGAATTTGCGCCTGTTCATTGGGGGAGATAGGAAGCCCAGAGCACTTATTTTTTAGACAGAGCCTAGGGTTTGCCGATCGGAAGGTTGGCGGTTCAAATCCCTGCAATGGGCTGAGCTCCCGTTGTTCAGTCCCAGCTCCTGCCCACCTAGCAGTTTGAAAGCACATGAAGTGCAAGTAGATAAATAGGTACCGCTCCAGCGGGAAGGTAAACGGCGTTTCCATGTGCTGCTCTGGTTCGCCAGAAGCAGCTTAGTCATGCTGGCCACATGACCCGGAAGCTGTCTGTGGACAAACGCCAGCTCCCTCGGCCTATAGAGAGGAGTGCCGCAACCCCAGAGTAATCTGTGACTGGACCTAATGGTCAGCGGTACCTTTACCTTTTATGAAGAGGAACTTGGTGAGATCATTGATCCCCTGCTGGTGAGGCTCGCTGACCTCCTGGAAAAGCAAAAAATCGATCCACTCCTGTTAGGCAAAGATCAAAAGATGACCCGAATGGTTGCCAGATTCTGGGTACAGATCTGTGGGCGCAAACCACCGCCCGATCCAAACTAGTTCGTCAAGAAAATCCCCAAACTCGGTCCCTCGGGTGATTCTGGGTCATATCTATGCGGGAGCTTATCTCAAAGTTTTTAGTGTCTATACGCTTATCACATTTATAAAAATTTTTAATTTACTGTTGTTCAATGTTTTAAATGTTTGTGCTCCTTTTGGGAGTGTACCCCAAGTGTGTTTTATATGCTGGTCTCCGACCGTAATAAATTATCTATCTATCTCCTCTCCTACCTGCCTGCCTTCTTCCTTATAACCAGACTAGAGAGTGAGCATGGCTGATAGCTTCCTCCTTGTCTTCAATATTGTCCTTGTAGAACTCAGGGGGGACAAAACTAAAATTAGTTGCCTCCGCCTGCCATTGGCTCTGGCGCCACCTGCTGGTGACCTCCCAGACTTCTGCCCTACCAATCCCAATTGACAACAACCGCCACTGGGATACAGTGGAGATGTTTGCTTAAGGAATTCTTCATTTCTCCCCTTCAATTGGAGTAGAGATTGTGCTATATTGCTCTTTGCATGGCATGAACTGGGGTTCAGTGTGTTATTTAGAACTGGGAGGCTATGCTCCTTTGCTCACGAACCTGCTAACCCATAACACAGTAAAAGGAGCTGGAAGCAAGGAGTGGGGGGTGGGGGGAGAGAAGGGACCAAAGGAAGAAAAGAGAAGGAAATTGCCCTGGCATTTTCTCCTTGGCTGGAATCACAAGGCATGAACACAATGAGAAAGAGGAGAAAGATTCAAGGTTATAGGAAATCAAGCACATATGCTCTTAACCTCTAGCCCTCCCTCAAAACCAATATGCCGTGGGTTGTATGTAATCCAGTTGCCAACAATTCCTTCATTGTTCCCTGAACCTCTCACTCCGCCCCCCCCCCGGCCTCCCCTCAGCAGCAAAAGAGAAGCGCATTATGTGCTTTATTCATTTAAATGTGCCCCGCACCACCGAATGATAGATTCTCCGCTAATATCATTAGCTACACACGCTGTTAATTGTAGCGGCTGCTAATCCATCTGAGCAGCCAAAATGATATTAGCTTTCAATAGGATTTACATATATTCAGTCGTGTTTTCTGCACCAGCTAGCAATTAAAGTTTAAACTGTTGAACATGCGGTTTGCTGGAGGCTAAGTAATATTTAATAGCATTAACAATGCGCTCCCTCCCGGCTCTCCCCCCCCCCCCCCCCGGCCAGCCTCTGAATCTCTTTACAGGCTCATCAATTCACCGGCATCGCTGGGTGGCACAGCGCACAATGGCAGCAGCCCTCCTCCCCACGGCACAGGAAATAAAGTTGCATGATGTCATGCCAGGTAGAACAGCATGCCAGAGCAGAGGGCCCTGTCCCTATCATAGGAATGGGAAGCAGGGAGAGGTGGGCTTGCCAAAATAGGGGCTCTGCTGCAGTCTCCATAATAGCGATTGCCTGGAAGGAAACAGCCGGGGACATACGGAAATGACAGCTATTAACAAAAAGCCCATAAAATGATGGATTCACCATTTCTGGATCCTAATTGCATGGATGGGAAGCCTCCTGTGGGGACTACAATCCCCATCATCCCTGGTCCTGGTGGCTTGGGAGTTGTAGTTCAGTGACACCCAGAGAGCCGCAGGTTCCCAATCTGTGTTAAGAGGCATTCCTTCCACAAAACATTATCCAATCTTTTGCATCTGTAAAGTAGCCTAAGCGTTAAGTTGAGCTGAGTGGCAATGGCATCTAGTTCTTCGCAAACATTACAGTGGTACCTCGGGTTAAGAACTGTTCTTAACCCATACCTGCCAAGTCCGGGTCGTAAATATCCGGGATCGGCAGCGCGCGCATGACCGGAAGTTGCGTGACGCAACTTCCGGTGGCGCTTCGCCCTTCTATGGGCACCAGAAAATGGCGGCGCCAGCGCCGGAAGTCGCTTCCGCGCATGACTGGAAACACGTAAAGCGACTTCCGGCGGCGCCACCGCCATTTTCTGATGCCCATAGAAGGGCAAAGTGCCACTGGAAGTCGCGTCACACAACTTCCGGTCATGCGCGGAAGCGACTTCCGGCGCCGCCGGCGCCATTTTCTGGTGCCCATCGAAGGGCAAGCGGCACCAGAAAAATGGCCGGGTAACAATTGCATTCTCCTCCACAGTCATAGCTGCCAAGTATCCCGATTTAAGGGAAAATACCGGGATTTTCTGCTAAACAGGAGACCGCCGGGGAACGGTAAGAAAAAAGGGGTTTTCCCGGCGGATACGGGATACTTGGCAGCTATGTCTTAACCTGAAGCACCACTTTAGCTAATGGGGCCTCCCGCTACCGCCGCACAATTTCTGTCCTCATCCTGAAGCAAAATTCTTAACCCAAGGTACTATTTCTGGGTAAGTGGAATCTGTAACCTGAAGCGTCTGTAACCCGGTGTATCACTGTATTGTTATTACTAAAAAAGCCTTCTATTTAGGTTATTCCCCCAATGCATTTTTTATATATATTTAAAAAGCCTTTACTTTACTTGCCTTCGCTTTCATTTGCCCTCACTTGCCCTCAGTGATGTCACGATGTTGTAAAATCTGATTCGTTGTGCAACGTTGCAACACCCCCTTTATTTAGACTCGGTGGGGATCCCCCATGTTGCTCATCTAAGAAGCAGCAGTCAGGGGAAATAGAGATACTTAAGAGGATTGTGGGTAGGGGAGAAAATGGGCAAAATCTGAAAGTTTTCATGGGGAAAATTGTGGGTCACTGACACTTATTCAGTCCCTTGGTTTTAAGCCAGACACAAAAAGAGTCAGGAGCTGCTGGGTCTGTAGGCAATGCCCCCATGTGGCGAACATTTGAAGTCCAGGGGGCAGTTTCTCAGTGAAGTTCCTTCAGGCCCTGGACTGACTCCACTCACCCCGACTTGTTCTTCGGTCTTGAGTGCTGGACAGTCCCATTCCTCCTCGTTTCAGGCTCTTGACTCCTGGACAGTCCTGACAGGACGAGAAACTAAAGGACCACAAACATTTGACACGGGGGCCTCTTGTTGTCCTGCTCTCATTAATCGAAGAAAAGGCCAAAGGTAGGGTTGCCAGACTCAATAGAGGACAGGACTTCTGTGCCTTTAATTGCCCTGCTCTCTTTTGAGTCTGGAAACCTTAAAGAGAAACCAGCAGACCCTTTGCTTGGAAATTAAACAAAGGGTCTGCTGGTTTCTCTTTAAGGTTTCCAGACTCAAAAGAGAGCTGGGCAATTAAAGGCACAGAAGTCCTGTCCTCTATTGAGTCTGGCAACCCTAGCCAAAGGCCCATCCATTTCAGCATCCTGTTCTCACAGTTGCCAAACAGATGCCTTTGGGAAGCCCACAAGCAATACCTAAGTGAAACAGCACTTTCCTCACCTGTGATGGGTTGCTTCAGGATTCTGATCAGGACCCGTGGTTGCTCAACATCTTTATAAACAACTTGGATGAAGGAATCAAGGAGATGCTCATCAAATTTGCAGATGGAACCAAACTGAGAAGGGTAGCTAATGCCACAGAAGACAGAATCGGGATTCAGGATGACCGTAACGGATTGGAGATCTGGGTCCAACCAAACAAAATGAATTTCAGTAGGGGCAAATGTAAGGTTCTATACTTAGGCAGAAAAAGGCAGCTGTAGAAATATAAGATGGGAGCCGGACGGACACCTGGCTTAGTAGCAGTACACGTGAAATGGATCCAGGGGTCTGAGTAGACCACAAACTGAACATGAGTCAGCAGTGTGACGCAGCAGCAGCAAAAAAAAAGCTAATGTTATTCTAGGCTGCATCAACAGAAATCTAGTATCCAGATCAAGAGAAGTCATAGTACCGCTCCATTTTGCCTTGGATAGACCACACCTGGAATGCTGTGTCCAGTTCTGGACACTACAATTTAGGAAGGATGTTGACAAGCTGGGATGTGTGCAGAGGAGGGCGACCAAGATAATCACGGGTCTAGAAACCAAGCCTTATAAGGAATGGTTGAGGGAGCTGGGTATGTTTATCCTGGAAAAGAGGAGACTGTGAGAAGATATGATAGCCATCAGCAGATATCTCAAGGGCTGTCACATGGAGAATGGAGCAAGCTTGTTTTCTGCTCTGGAGGGTAGGACTCAAACCAATGGCTTCAAGTTACAAGAAGGGAGATTCTTGGGAAGCACTTTCAGACAGTAAGAGTTGTTCGACAGTGAAACAGACTCCCTCAGAAGGTGTTAGTTTAGTTGGTATCCCTTCCTTTAGTTGGTATTCCTGCTTTGCACAGTTATGTGTAGGTTTCCATTTCTCAGACACTTTCTTTCCACCAGTGCTCTCTTGCCTAGGACTTTCCACCAGCTCTGGTTAAGCACAAGAACGGCTGCAGCAGATTTCATTGAAGAGGTCTGATTGAAGATATTTTCCAAATTCTTCCTACAATGCTCACTCATCTCTATCAAATAGTTATTCTAATCACTTTGCGGGTGTCACACCGTCGCTCACATGTTAATGTGCTCGTCTATTATTCTATCATTTGCTCTCTGTTTTAATTGCCTTGGCAACAAGGAGCAAGCCTTTTCTTATCCTTACACATATTAGCATTTAAAATATTAGAGAATAAATGCCAAGTTCAGGATAATTTCTTGGAGCTGTCCTTCCTTTATGTCGGTGGTTTTCAAATGGTGTTTCTGGGGGATGCTGGGGGTCCTCACTAGCCTTCAGGAGTCCCTCATGAAGAAGAACAACAATAGATGTCTCTGAAAACCGGATCGCTACAACCGATCTTCACCACATGCTTTGTATGCAGAAGGCCCCAAATTTGCTATCCCCTTTTGTTATGTGTTTATTTCATTTATGAATCTCTTTCTGTGAAATATCTTGAAGTGATTTAACAATAAAAACACCAACAGCATACCCCCCAACATTACTCCGATGAAAATAGGAATGTCCCATTCCATAATGATAATTTTACTACTACTACTACTACTAATAATAATAATTTATTTATACCCCACCCATCTGGCTGGGTTTCCCCAGCCGCTCTGGGCGGTTCCCAACAGAATATTAAGAACATGATAAAACATCAAACATTTTTTTTAAAAAGCTTCCCTAAACAGGGCTGCCTTCAGATGTCTTCTAAAAGTCAGATAGTTGTTTATTTCCTTGACATCTAATGGGAGGGTGTTCCGCAGGGTGGGCACCACTACCGAGAAGGCCCTCTGCCTGGTTACCTGTAACCTCACTTTTCGCAGTGAGCGAACTGCCAGAAGACCCTTGGAGCTGAACCTCAGTGTTTGGGCTGAGTGATGGGGGTGGAGACCCCACACATCTTACTGGGTTGCCCAAGCCACTCTGGGCAGCTTCCAACATATATAAAAACATAATAAAACATTAAACTTCTGACAAACTCTCAGCACACTTAGCAAACTACAGTTCTCTGGAGTCTTCGGGGAAAACTATGGACTCAGCCGTAGAGCTGCAAATAAAACGTTTCAAGTGTGTTAAGTGCAATATACAATGTGACACTCGATGGCGATAGTGAGCCTCATGGAAAATTCAATGTACTGTATTTTTAAAACCGCTTTAAAAAAAAAGCATTTTCACAATGTGTTTTTTTTTTCAATTTCAATTTCAACACCTTTATTGGCATATATATATAACATAAAAACAAAGACAAAACATACATCACATATAGGTCATTAGTATAAATAGTCACTCTACATCATACAGAAATAATGGAGAGCAGGAGGAGGGAAAGGCACACAAGGGATCCTCAGCTATCGTTGTTGAAGGCTAGATGTATTGATTTTAATTACATAAATTCTGGACAAGTAGTGGGCCATAATTCTGGTAATTTCGGGGAAGTCATCCCTCAACAAGAACTGGACTGTTTTTTTTTAATATGTGGGTAGATTCCATCCTATGACTGCTTCAAGTGGTCTGAGACTGCTTTAAATGTATAGCATGCATGGGACCTTAGTTTCAATGTCCCTGGGGCCTTGAATCACTCCATTTTTAAAAATAAAATAAAATAAAATCAGCAATTACTGATGTAGTCTGTTGCCAGGGGGCGAAGTGTTCATGCGTTTATTTATTTATTTAGTAATTGAAATAAACAGGCCACACTGAAAAGGATACCCGGCTGCGGTTGCTCGTTGCAAAATTACTGGAACTCAATGTCCCTTTCGTAACAGGATGCCTTTGATGAAACGAAGTATATGCTCATTCTCCCCCCCCTTTCTTTTTGAAAAAGCCTCCCAGGAACCTGCTGATTTCCTGCACTGTAAACTTCCCTTGACCACAATCAGTGTGGAAGCTGCGATGTTCCGACAAGGTGAGTGCCCTATGCCTCGCTCACTCTGAGCCACACAGAAGTTCTGTGTCTCATCAATACATTGTGCTAATGCATCTTGTGAGATTCAAGGAGTTCCAGGCACTTTACCCGGAGTCCGTGTTTCCTTTTGGAAAGGAGGCACAGTAGAGACTGCGGCGTCTTTATAATATATGGTTTATTTACACATATATACAACCTGAGAGGGAGGGGTTCACAGCAGTGACCCTCCAAAAAAAGGCCTTGCTTCAAGCCCTTGGGCACAGCTTTGGATGCAAATAGAATCTCTGTAGAGAATTCTGTTCACCCGCTTTGAGAAACAATGGGACTTCTTGTGGCTTGGAAAGCGTTGGAAGCACATCAAACTACTAATAAGCACCCTGTGTCACGGTCCGGTCGGCGGGCAGTTGAAGCCCTGGCTGAGGACGTCAGGACCAGAGGTAAGATGGTGGTGTAGAAACAGGAACAGGTGCAGGGCTGAGGGTCCAGCAGCAGGCAGTCGCAGGGTAAAGGAGCAAGGCAGAGGCGAAGGTCTGGGAGTCAAGGAGCAAGGCGTCGGCAAGGCAAAGGTCCAAGGGTCGAGGAGCAAGGCGTCGGCAAGGCGAAGGTCCAAGGGTCGAGGAGCGAGGAGCAAGGCGTCGGCAAGGCAAGGGTCCAAGGGTCCAAGGAGCAAGGCGCCGGCAAGGCAAGGGTCCAAGGAGCAAGAGGCCATATGCAACCAGGCAGGGATAGTGTTGCTGTGGCAAAGAGCTGAAGGGAAATGCTGGGCTTTTATCCCTCCCAGATCCTGCCACCAGGTGCAGTGATGTATCAAGTGGCCTCACCTGAGTGGCCACTCCTTGCTTCTCCAGCACAAGCTGAGGCAGGCCCCAGTCCTGCAAAGCACTACAGGCCCCAGAGCCTGACTCCTGCCCATACTCCTGACACCCTGCAAGTAAATTGGGATGAATGCTCCTTGTTGCATAACCTCTGCCAAACAAATCAGAACAAATCCTCTGTAGGTTATAGTGGCCCTCGTCTCAGGGGTGTAGGAAGCGGTGGGGTGGGGGTGCAGCCAGCCCCGGGTGTCACCCTTGAGGGGGGTGACAAAATGGCACACCGCGGGGGGGGGGGCGGCACTTACTGCGGGGCCTGGCCTGCAGCGCTCCCGAGCCACGCGTCTCTCCTGGGAATGATGCGGTTGCTCGGGCCCACGCTGCCCGAAATGGCAGCGTGGGGCTTGCAGACTCTGTGGGCATGTCGCAGCATGCGTGGAACGCTGCAGCGCCCCCAAGCGGGTCGCCCCACCCTGTGAGTGGACCACCCCGCCCCCAATGGGCAGATCGTTCCGCCCCCGCCGCTCCAGGTGCGGCTAGCTACACCCCTGCCTTTTCTAACAAGCAAATCAGTGCAAGCAAATCAAGATGACGGCTCAGGGAGCAGGTCTTCTGGAGGAGCCCTGACTATGGGAAGGATCCACCATGAACAAAACCCTAATCCAGAGAGCCATAGTAAAAAGAAGAAGAAGAGAGGGGAGGCAGGGCTGTATGCTTATCTGTAACAGGAGATCGGTTGTTTTGAGTAAATTCATATGCATTTGCTGCATATCTGCCCTTAGTATTTCCCATTGTAGCAGTCACTTCGCTTCCATTTATCTCCCACGAGGCTTTCTGTGTCAGGAAGCTTTAGCATGAAAACATGTCGTGTGTAGTGGCCTTGTTTGAGTCGATCGCCCCCTTCCCTGTTCTCTCCAGATAACATTGTTCAAACCGAACATTTCCAGCCCTTGATGATGAATGACACGGCCATTGTGCAAAGATATGTTTAATGCTATCAACGGTCCCAAATAATTAACATGGACAAAATCCTCTTCCTACCCAAGGGAGCCTGGGAATGGGATTTGGGGTGGAGGGCATCCAGGGGGGGCTCTCTGCCAGCTATACCTCTGGCATAAGGACCCTTCCTTCTATCATACAGCAGCACTGCCCAGTGTATGCAAATCAGTAGAATTAGCTCCACATTGCAAGTCCCTATTTTCATCGGAGAAATTTTGGAGGGTATGGAGTTATGTGACCCCTGAGCCAAGGAGATAAGTAACTATACAACCTTTAGAGGACATCTGAAGGCAGCCCTGTAGAGGGAAGGTTTTTTTTTTTAAGTTTCATGTTTTCTTACGTTTTTTCATATATGTTGGAAGCCACCCAGAGTGGCTGGGGAAACCCAGTCAGATGGGTAGGGTATAAATAATAAAATTATTATTATGGAATAAAGGTAAAGGTACCCCTGACCGTTAGGTCCAGTTGTGGACGACTCTAGGGTTGCGACGCTGATCTCGCTCTATAGGCCAACGGAGTTGGCGTTTGTCCGCAGACAGCTTCCAGGTCATGTGGCCAGCATGACTAAGCCGCTTCTGGCGAACCAGACCAGCGCACGGAAACGCTGTTTAACTTCCCGCTGGAGCGGTCCCTATTTATCTACTTGCACTGGACGTGATTTCGAACTGTTAGGTTGGCAGGAGCTGGGACCGAACAACGGGAGCTCACCCTGTCGCGGGGATTCGAATCACCGACCTTCTGATCATCATTTTCATTAGAGAAATATTGGAGGGTATGAGGTAAGAGACAGGCTAGAGCTGCTGGTGCTTAAGGTGACCAGAGAAGGGTCAGGAAGTCCCTCTGCTTGCCACAGTCACCCTTCAAAATTCACACTTCCCCAAAATTTGCAGTACTGCCAGTGCATTTGCATCATGGCAAGGGCATAGCTGCCAAGTCTCCCGTTTTCCCCGGGAAATCCCCGTTTTTCCAGCTGTTCCTAGCTGAAAAAACAGATTTTTTTGTTTTTTCCCGGTTTATTCTGGCGCGGCGGCCATTTTGGAACTGGGCGGAGCATGCTCAGAAGCGACTTTTGATGCTGCTCTGCCCAGTTCCAAAATGGCTGCAGTGCGACTTCTGGCGCGGTGGCCATTTTGGAACTGGGCAAAGCAGCATCAAAAGTCACTTCTGAGCATGCTCCGCCCAGTTCCAAAATGGCGGCAGCGCTACTTCCGGTCTGCTATTTCCAGCCCGGTCCCTTACTTCTCTGACAGCAACTTGGCAGGTATGATTTGCATGAGCAAATTTGCATGATTTGCCTCACCTCTGCCTCTCCCAGTAAGCTGCAGCAGTGTGACCAACTGGAGGTCAGATTACCAGCTCTGCCCCACACCACTGCCTGCTCCTGCACATGGTTAAGTTTAGATGACTGGCAACACAAATGCATGGACTTGTTCCATTGAGAAGCATTGCAATTTGCGGTAGCATCAAACGATACAAAAACTCTATTCGTGTTCTTAGATTGAGGATATTGATGTTTGCAGCCAACACCTGGTGAACATGCATGTATGAATCAGCTCTTAAAATAGCATTAAGATTACACTTTAGGCTGCTTAAGAGCCCACTCCATAAACCAATTTAGACATAGTATGAAGATTTAATCCTGCTGTAACCAATGGAGCTAGAGTACCAGTTAGTTTGTGGATAGGGCTGCAAATCCCATTGATTGAATGTGAGCGTGATTATTTAAGTAGTTTGTGTATCACGTTCTAAACCCGGCTTGATGGGCATTACTGAATCAGCCTGAATACTTTCAGAAGGAAACTCCGTTTTGCCATCTGATGGCGAAACAGGGGAACTGCTAGACAGAGCTGTGACGATGGCAATTGTTTGAAGCCAAGGACAGCCAGGCACTGGTCTGTGGGTTGGCTGAGCTTTGGCCTCCAAAACAATCCCAACAATCACGTTGAAATCATGGCAAAAGGTGTAAACATAGTTATGTTTGTGTCAAGGGAAAGTTATTTGGATCAGTGCTAAATCTGGAACGTTGTGCAGAATGCAAAACTGTGGCAAGGTAGCCGCAACAGTAATGGGGATGCAGGTGGCACTGTGGGTTAAACCACTGAGCCTAGGGCTTGCTGATCAGAAGGTCGGCGGTTCAAATCCCTGCAGCGGGGTGAGCTCCCATTGCTCGCTCCCAGCTCCTGCCAACCTAGCCATTCAAAAGCATCTCAAAGTAGATAAATAGGTACCTCCAAGCGGGAAGGTAAATGGCGTTTCCGTGCGCTGCTCTGGTTCGCCAGAAGCGGCTTACCTAGTCATGCTGGCCACATGATCTGGAAGCTGTACGCCGGCTCCCTCGGCCAATAACACGAGATGAGCGCCGCAACCCTAGAGTCAGTCACGACTGGACCTAATGGTCAGGGGTCCCTTTACCTTTAGCCGCAACCTTAACATCAGGGTCCCCAAACTAAGGCCCGGGGGCCGGATGCGGCCCAATCACCTTCTAAATCTGGCCCACGGAAGGTCTGGGAATCAGCATATTTTTACATGAGTAGAATGTGTCCTTTTATTTAAAATGCATCTCTGGGTTATTTGTGGGACATAGGAATTCGTTCATATTTTTTTTCAAAATATAGTCCGTCCCCCCACAAGTTCTGAGGGACAGTGGACCAGCCCCCTGCTGAAAAAGTTTGCTGACCCCTGAGTAACATGGATATAAGAAGGTGTCGCTTTCTATTTTGCCTGTTCACATCACACACTGCACTGTTTCTGTTCCTCTGCAGTTTGTCTTCCATCAAAAACTGCATTATTTGCCCACTGACAAATTATGCATAGTGAAATGCATAAATTATGCAAATTACATTACCATCTCATTATTCTACCCCATTCATTTTGACGGAAAGCAAATACAAAGGAGATGGGAAGAAGAACACAATCAATTACATAACATTTGTGGACTAAAAGCAACAGCAGCAGTAAATGCTGATCATAATCACTGGATTAATTTTTTCTCCAGAGATAAGCAAATGTCGGCAATTTCTACTCCCGTTTTTGTTTTCATTGGAATATCCCACAGCTGCTGCAAAACACACACACACACACACACCTTAAGGGATAAGGAAATAAGATGTGCCACTGTCGCTTCTAGTGCTATCTCCATCCCTGAGAGACTGTTGGAGCATTTCTCCTCCCCCTAGAGACTATCGGTGAAATAGTCCCCTCAATTTCTCTGCCCACAAACAGGGTGGAGAATGTCAAGAGGCCACTTGCGTACAGCTCTCGTTTGAAACAATTTGGGGCCATTTTAAGAAAGCAGGCTGACTTATTCTAGCAGAGCTACAATGCCCCTGAGTGATCGTCTTGAGCAATTGAACATACAAAAGCCACACAGTCACTCTGATCTCATTTGGAATGTGACAAACTCAGGTAAGGCTTAGCGCTGAGCAGACATGGCCTGTTCAGAAAACAATCACTTCCATGGCTTGTTGGGATATTTTGAGCTGCTGGTCCCATGCCTCTTGTTCCTTGCTTTTTGCCAACGCCCCCTGGTAGAAGACTCACGAGACAGTACTGGTGGAAAGGTTGTATTTATTAAATACAACAAAGATAAGGTGTGCGGCCAATCACCAAGTGTGGGCAGGTGGCACTGAATTAGCTTTGATGAGAAAAGCACCCTCAGGGGTGTCACCCTGGCCATGTAAACAGTCACATCCCATGGCTTCCCAGCAAAGGAATGGGTAAGTGTAAACTCAGGTCCTGCTTGTCCAACATTCACTAGGATCTGCACACCGAGCAAAGAGGACACCCTAAATGACCCCACAAGCCAGAGTTACGGGCCAATCATGGGGTCCCCCCAAAATTCCTACTCTGCCCACAGAAAGGGCAGCTAGTAAAAACCTGTACTGGAATGGGAGGGGTGGGCTTTGAAAAGAGGAAGAGGAGGAGGGGCAGAACTGTCTTAAGTCAATGGTGTAGCATGAGGGGTGCCACAGAGGCAGCTGCCCCAGGAGCAAAATAACTAGGGGCGAAAATTTCAAAAGGAAAAAAAGCATACCCTCCCGTTCAGTCTGTGCCTCTCTCAAAAGGCAGGGAGCGCCTCAAATCCCACACACCCTGGTCCCATGATTGTGCGTTCCTTTCCCCTCCCAAAGCCTTTGCTTCTTCCATCAGGCGAAAGGCACATATTTGGGGGAGGCTGTTTATATTATTACTATCTTAATGTTCTTTCCCCCCCACTGGTGGCTGCGATCTGCATTGAACTGAAGTTGGAAAGGGAGAAATGGGTAGCGGGGGTCGATGGAGGAGTTGGGTAGGCTGCAGTTGCCACATTGGTGCTGTCACGGGTTAGGAGGCACAATACTTGTCTTGCCCCGGACTCTGGCAATCCATGCTACACCACTGTCTTAAATAGCCACAGTGTCCTCTTCCATTGACTGGGCACCCATGCCTTCATGATCTATGGAGCCCCTTCCGTGTGGGGTTTTAAGCAGTGGCTGGATGGCCATCTGTCATGTATGATCTAGTTGAGATTCTGGAATTGCAGGGGGTTGGACCAGATGGCACTCAGGGTTCCTTTGAACTCTACAAGTCTATGTTTCTGCCAGGGACTGGCAGGATGTTTATGCTCCCCTGGGCATAAACCTGGGTCCAACCTGGCCAACTCCTAGGTATGTGTGAATATGTGTTGTTGTCAAATGCAAATCATTGTTGTTGTTAAATAAAAAAAATTCCTTCAGTAGCACCTTAAAGACCAACTAAGTCGTGAGCATGCACACGAAAGCTCATACCAAAATAAAAACTTAGTTGGTCTTTAAGGTGCTACTGAAGGAATTGTTGTTGTTGTTGTTGTAAAATGTGTTAGGCACAACTGGCAGGCATAAATTTAGGATGGGATTTATATATAGAAAGATGACTTACACCGAGTAAGAACATTGGTACATTAGCTCAGTATTGTCTATGCCAATTGGCAGCAGATCTCTCGGGCAGATGCCCTGGATGCCAACTTTCCTCTGCTCTAGCCATCATGGTCAAGAGTTATAGTCCAGAATGTAAGGTTGCTCAGGGTTTCATATAAAAGCTTTTATTAAGCCCCACCTGGAGACGCTTAGTACTGATTCTGGTACCTTCTGTATGCAAAGCATGTATTCTACCACAGAACCATAGCCCACACTTTAACAGCTCCTCCCAAACTCCTAACTGTTACAGACATAAATGTACACATTGGCAAGGAACACAAATTTGGGAGACTGAACATTCAAACATCCCTCCTTCTTCCTTCAAGGGGTGTGGCTAGGCTTCCCAGCCTGCATCACTATTTATTAACAGAGGCATGTGCCTCCCTGTCATCGAGCAGAAATAATGTACGTCTTGATTGCCTAAATATCACACCATTTATGACGGCCAGTTTTGTTGCATAGCAGTTTATAGTGACATAACTCGCCATCATTTACACATTACCGTTCCAATAAAAAGTAGTCTGTGCCGTACTTCTCAAGTACACAGCAATATAATGTCATCATCATAACAGTCAACCCATTATCTAGACCTGCCAGAATCCTTTTGCTTACAATCTGCAAGCCTAAATTTAAATCCCTTACAGTAATTGGTTTAATTTAGCTTTCCGATTCCACACTTGAAGTGAAAGGGGGTGGTTGCCCATTCTTGCTGGGAGCTGGTTCGCAGCCTGCTTCATGGTTTTCTCCTTCTGTTCTATGGGAAAGGTGGAATTAGAGGCACCCGCTTGCAACAGGAGATCTATAACAGGTTGGGGAACCATTTTCAGCCTGGGCAAACTTCACTTCTGGGCAAACTTTGGGAGACCACGTGTTAGTGGTAAGTGAAACCAGAGGCAAAGGTTGGCATGGTCCAAAGCATCATCATCCTCATTATTATTATTAATTTATACTTATACTTTTATTTATTTATACCCTACCCATCTGGCTTGGTTAATTGCAGGTGGAGCAATTAACACCAAGTTTCCTTTTGTACACTAGAGTAGTTTCTACAGACTTAATTCTTCTCTGTTCTTCATCTGGGTAAGCAAGAAGCATTATTGCACTTCAAAAACATATTCCAGCCAGCATAAAATGCATTCAAGGTGGGTACAAAGCCCCCAGTAGAGAGGGGTGAGGCATGAAAAAGTGGGTGTGGCTGGGCTGTGGGTGTGGCTTAGAGAGAGTCTTGAGGGCCAGATGAAAGAGGCCTGAAGGGCCTTGTTTGGCTCCTGAGCCTGAGGTTCCCCCAGCCCTGATCTAGAACTTTGGGAGTGATGTTCCATTCCACACCAGCAGTGCTTAACTGCCCCCTCCTCTCCATCATTGTTAACTACCAGGAGGGGGGCGGTGGCAGCAAAGTGGTTGTGGTGCAAATGCATTGGCAGGAATGCTGCATTGGTTCTGATGGTGTGTTTGCACCATTCTGACCTTGCTCCTTCCCTCTCAGTAAGCCACAGCAATGCCGGTGGCAGGAGGTCAGTTTTACACTCCTGTCTCACCATCCACCATAGCTGTCAAGTTCTCCCCTTTTTTAAGGGAAATTTCCTTATGCTGAATAGGCTTCCTCGTGAGAAAAGGGGAAACTTGACAGCTATGCCAACCACTACTGGATAAACCAGGAGGAAGAGCTGTGGAAAAACCTTGGAACTGTGGCAGTTTATTTCCTGGGGTAAAATCCTAAAAAAAGCTCAACAACTTCAATCCGGAAAAAAAGGTCAACAACTTTGGTCGGCCCCCATGGCCCTTCACTTCATCAAATCTCTTTTAAAAAAGTTTGGACACTACTGGTGTAGGCAATACTGGACAGGATGGACCAAGTTTCCTTTGTTCCTATGCTTATAATGTTTCTAATAATCTAGATAGGGTTTCTCTAGCTGTTTTTGGACTACAACTCCCATCATTCCTAGATAGCAGGACCAGTGGTCAGGGATGATGGGAATTGTAGTTCAAAAACAGCTGGAGAGCCAAGTTTGGGAAACACTGCCCTAGAACAACCTTTTTTTTTTCATTTAGTAGTTTCAGAGATTTTGACTCCGAGGGTGGACAGTTAACAAACTGAGGTGTTTGAAGGAAAAAGTCACTTCAGTTTCCTTTGTGCAATTTTATATTGCAAGGTTCTTGGACTTCTTGGACTAAGAGAGACAGGACATGAATGTGTGGCTCCTTCTCTGAAACCACTGGAAGAAAGAGAGGATGGCAGCCACACAAACAGTCCTGTGCCTGTTGCCTGTTTTTGTAGAAAATGTTATATGGAACATTAACTTTATAGAAACCTGACGGATGCTCTGCTTAAAGACGGCCTGCTGATCCTGAAACTGGGAACATTTGAGTTAATGGCAAGTAGTTAACACCAAGGCCTGATAGAGTGAATATGACACTTTGAGTCCTACCTCTACCTTTCTGCCACCTGTTTAGATGAATCTGGCACTACTCTCTTTCAGACCATTATGCTGACAACGGGGTAGAATAATGTAAAAGCCAAGGCTGCAGTCTCTGAGGTAATGTCTATGCACATGCACTACACAGTCTGGTTTTACACCAGCTGAACCACCCTGGTTTTCCTCATATGGCACAGTTACCCATTGTTTTCAGAGACCCGTCTGCACTATACATTTAAAACAGTTCCATACCGCTTCAAAGAGTCATGGCTTTCCCTCAGTGAATCCTGGGAAGTGTAGTTTGCTAAGCATGCTGGGAGTTCCTAGGAAACCTCTGTACCCCTCACAGAGCTACAAATCTCCAGAGTGGTTTAACAATCGGTCCCTCTTCCCAGGCAACTCTGGGAGCTGTAGTTCTTGCTCAGAGCACACCCCTCTTCCACATATTCAGCTGAGTGCTGACAAGATTCTTTCCATACTTTTACAGAGGATATGGCCTGCTGTTTGAAGGGAGGGCCAGTCAAAGTCCTGTTAATGATAAAGAACCATAAGAAATGAAAGAACAGCCTTGCAGGTGTCCATAAATGATCAGAACCTGGACAGTAGGTGGGGTGAACATATTGACCTCCTGGTCATGGTCTTTCCCACTTTGGTAAGATGCATAGGTGCCAACTCCCAGATTGAAAAATCCGGGATCGGCAGCAGCGCGGCACCGGAAGTCGCGCTGCGGCCATTTTGGAACTGGGCAGAGCAGCACCGAAAGTCACTTCTACGCATGCTCTGCCCATTTCCAAAATGGCCACAGTGCCAGAAATCGCTTCTGCACATGTCCAGACACTCCAGACACGCGCAGAAGGAGCCTCCCTGGGCCGGTAAGAATCCGGGGGATTTACAGGGTTTTTTAAAATCCGGGCTGCCAGCGGGAAACGGCTGGAAAAACGGGGGTTTCCCGGGGAATACGGGAGACTTGGCAGCTATGGTAAGATGTATTGCATTCCTATTTAAATGATGTCAATTGTTTCCAAACATACCTCTATACATATAAAGTAGCACTGGATAATTTTCTGCAATTTGGTGACTGCTCTAAATGCTGCTCTCTTTAGGCTGGGCTTAGACTAGACAGCCTTTCCAACAGAGGACTACCGTTGGTAAAATAGGTCACTTGACCACCCTAAATGCTGTTCCTGTCATTTCTCTTCCCTTTCCTAGGCTGGACTTAAAATGTCCGAGTGCCTTTAGTAGTCTGCCCCATGTTTTATAGAATATAGTGTCATTATAATGAAATGAGACCTATAATAAAAATAAAAATAAAAACCAAACAAAAGAGCAGTCATGGGATATGATTTTTGTTTTTGTTTTTTTAAACAACTCCAAAAAACAAAACTGGAAGGCGCAACAGTCACAATGTCCTTTCGGACTAAAGACTCTCATCATAAATTCCCATTTCCACACACACAAACACACACACACACAAGAGAACAGAGATCAGAGGAATTATTTAACGCTGCTCCTGCCATGCCAAGAAAACAGAAAATGAAACTAAATCAACAGGGGAAATGATGTTGGCCAAGTTGAGTCTGTTTCAGAGTCTCAATGTCTGAAGACACACAAAAAATGAGACAGTTATGACAACCCATAATGGGGCATTAAATTGTCGAGAATGTCAACAGAAAATAAAATTACTACTGCATGTGAGTTATGTTCAAGACCCTGAAGAAGAGGGAAAAGACTCAAACCAGTGGAGACTTAAACATGGTGACAAGACAATTTAAAGAATAAAGAAGGAAGCAAAAGCAACATGGAAGAATTCTTGTCCTCCAAAAGCTCTGCAACATAAAGTAGTTGCAACTAAGGCTGTGCACACCACGCCCCCGCCCCCCTGCTCAATCCAAATGAGGTCTGATCTGACAACTTGATTTGAAGCCAGCTCAACCCAGATCCCTGAATCAATTCAAACTTTGCTTTGAAACTTGGCGGATTGCTTTGCTAGTACAGCTTTTTATACAAGTTTTGTGCAAATATATGCTTGAGCTATGCAATGTGATGCACAGATAAAGCTGATGGTACTTAAAAGCAGGGAGCCTGAGGCGATGCAGACATCACCTGTTGACAGCAACAAAGCCAGGATTTCCAATTACCACAAATTGATTACAAACACTCTGTATATCAGGACAGACTCATAAACTGCAGTAATAAAATTTGATGTCCACCCATAAGGAAGAGTTCCAGCAAGGCTGCCAAAGGTGGCAGTTTAACAGTTACGATCTCAAAGCATTATGAGTTAATCCATTCAAATTGTCGTCGAGGTGAAGGCATCAACGTTCCTGGTACGGCAATAGCAGCTGGCGGGTCTCTGTAGAATGTAATGCAATCTGATCACGATAAGCAAGATATCATACATACTCAATTTCTCGGTGTGTTAAGGCCTGGATGTCATGGACTGGCTGGATGCAGAGGGAGGACAAACTGAGGAACCCCAGGGGAACCCCCAAGTGAAGAAGGCTCAGAGCCATGGGGGGATTAGTGGGGGGACGATGGCGAGTGGTCAGAGTTTGAAGAGGGAGCAGACTGGGAGGTGGTGGAGTCGGAAGCTGAAGAGGCCACAGAGTTTGGGAAGCAGGAAGATGCTGACATGCCAAACTCAAGACTCAAGAGGCAGAAGCAGAGAGGGGGTGCAGGTGACAGAGATGATGATGATGATGATGATAATAATAATAATAATAATAATAATAATAATAACAACAACAATAATAATAATAACCCTTGTGAGCTATAGTTAAACATCTTGTGACAGAATAGCAGTGATACATTCTAAGTTAATTTCCAACCTAACAGGCTCTCTGCAACTCCCTTGTTTAGCTGCAGTGAAAGTTTCCATGCTATGCATTTAGCAGTAATACAGAGTTATTTTCCATTTCAATGTTTAATGTACAATTAAACAATTACACTTAACAGTTAGTGGCTAGCATTACACCTTGTGATAGAAAATCTATAGTATAATGATGTACTGTTTTTTGGGGGGGGGGCTTTTCTTTTTGTCTGTCCTGAATCTTCTCGGCGCCTTTTACAATCTGAAATAGTTGCAGGGTGGCATGTTATAAGAGTAATAATAATTATTTATTATTTATACCCCAGCCATCTGGCTGGGCCTTCCTAGCCACTCTGGATGGCTCCCAACAGAATATAAAATCACAATAAAACATCAAACATTAAAAACTTCCCTAAACAGGGCTGCCTTAAGATGCCTTCTAACGGTCTGGTAATTGTTGTTCTCTTTGACCTCTAGTGGGAGGGCATTCCACAGGGTGGGTGCCACTACCGAGAAGGCCCTCTGCCTGGTTCCCTGTAACTTGGCTTCTCGCAACAAGGGAACCGCCAGAAGGCCCTCGGCGCTGGACCTCAGTGTCCGGGCTGAACGATGGGGGTGGAGACGCTCCTTCAGGTATACTGGGCCGAGGCCGTTTAGGGCTTTAAAGGTCAGCACCAACACTTTGAATTGTGCTCGGAAACGTACTGGGAGCCAATGAAGGGCAGGCTGCTGAAGAATCCATGTTACCAAGGTCCACCCCTGTCTTACACCTGGAGCTGCAAAATCCTGTCAGGACCAAGGGACCCATTACATTTACTTGCTAGCAGTCCGGGGGGGGGGCACTGGGAGGATAGGGACAAAACTAGAATTATTTGTCTCTGCCAGTCATCGGCTCTGCCTCTGCCAACTGCTGCCCCTCCCTCAACAACACCTTCCTCCTTACCAGTCCTAACTAACACCAGTTACCACCGGAGATTTGACCAAGATTCCTCTCCTGGATGTTTAGGGATATATCACCAAGGCATTGCTAACAGGCATTATTATTAACAGGAACGATCATTTAAGAGAAAACCCTACATAATGGATGTTTAAAAGAGAGCGCAGGCCGTTTGAGGCGTCTGAATTTCTTAATAATGACAAGCGAAAGAGTGAATTCTTGTTAACCAACATCAAGGTCAGATTCTTGTGGAATAAATTTCATCTCCAGCGAATCGCTCACGTCGGGGCGATAGCATGTTTAGCATCAAATCCTGGCAAAGGATTGTTTGCTTAATGACTATTCTCTCCTTTGTTTCGCCCCCCCCCCTCCAAGGCCAACCACCTTTGACTGAAGAGAGCTCGTTAAAAGAGCTCGATGTCATTGAAAAAGAGGGCCGTTAATCCTACTCATCAACAGATGTTAACCGTGAAGTGATAATAAAGGGTGGGAAGGGGGGTTGAGAGAATGATGCCGTTCCAATTGGGATTCATCTTGGTAAACCAAGAGACCCCCAAGACTCCCATCCCAGCCGGCTCTCATACTGCGTTTCCAAATATCTGTCACCCTGCTTGCTCCCCTTTGATGTTCACTCCCAGACGGATACGCTGTACTTTTCCCTCTGCCTGTGCAAATAAAGCGAGACATTGGGAGTTTTCTCAGCAAATACGGTCAGATGTTTTATGTACGGCAAGGAAAATTAAGTCAATCTTTGATATTGTAGTCCTTTCTCACTTGGAACAAGGGCCAAGCGGCTACTGGACCCTGAGCTAAAACAACAGTCCATGATTCCCTAAGAAAGGGGAGGGGGATAGAAGGAAGAGGCAGCCCCCCAAGAGCCAAAACTTTGAAGGGGCACAAATAGGACTTTGCCATGGGTATAGATTTGCTAAAGGGTTAAGCCTCCTTCTGAAATTAGACTCCATGCCAAGCCTCATCTGGCTGGTGGTCCAAGTCCTTATCTGCCTTATTCTTCATGGGCCAAACCTGATTGAATCCCATGTTGGGCAAAAGATTCCCGAATTGCTATCAGGTTGCGGATTCACTTCCACCTGGAGTTGGATTGGGTGGCTCCTGCGGACCAACCAGACTGCTGATTTTGGATCCTATTGTTCTATGATTCAGCTCAGTACATAACACTAGGTGTTGGACTAGATGCCTCTCATGGTTCCTTCCAACTCTACAGTTCTATTATTCCTTTTGGGATTGAAGATTGGAACAATTGGCTATTGTTTAATCCACTGGGAAGGCTTTTCTTTAATCCAACCAACATAACTTGCACAGCAATGAGTAAAGAAATTATGCAATTACAGTATTGGGAAATATAATGTGTATCATTTCACTTTTTTCTTCTTCCTTTTCTTTATAGTTCTGCTGTAATATTAATAAACTGATATTATGCAGTAGCAAATTGAAGTAAAATTTGAATACAAAGTTAAAGTAAAAAGACAATGAAAGGATATACAGTCTGCCTACAAGAAGGACAACATTTTGTACCCTTATGATAAACAATTAAGAACAAAATATTCTTATTCACCTCCAGAACTGGATCACTTAAGTTATTATTGTTGATATATTGTATAAAATCCCACCAAACTGTACAAAAACACAGAGGTTGTGCCTTACCTTAAATTAATTTTAAACTAAATGCACCCCCCCCAAAATAGCAATATTCCATATAAATTTTATACCACAATTGTATGGTTAAGCTTTCAAGTGTTGAGCAATAGGCTGCCTTGCTGTATCTGTAGAAAGGTGGCAAATTCTTTAGATGTTCAATCTTTGTTTGTACTTTGAAACATTGGTAAAATAAAACACAGCAGCTATTTCTTGTATCATCTGCAAGTTTTGCAGAGCATCTCCTTCAGCTTGCAGTGCCACGCCTTCTGTTTTGCGAACCTTTTGACTAGGGACTGCCATAAAACTGTTCTGATGCATTTCCTGTTTTAACGCGGGGGTATCATTTTCCTTATGTGTCTTGAAATTCATTTCCAGGCTGTGATCTAATGGCAGTAATTACCTCAGAAGTGTGTACTGTACCGGTTCAGTTTGTTTTCTTTTCAACCAAGGCAAACGATTGCAGGTCTTGGCCTCACTTCAGGGATCAGCTCTGATGCGAGAGCCAAAAACAACAGCTACCTTTGCCGTCTTGCTAGCCAAGACCACATTACCTTGGAAGAATGCTTGATTTCATGACACAAAGGGAAAGGTCCCATGAGTCTGGCGATCACCACCAGCCCTCAGAAAGTGTGGATCTACTTACACAGTCAAGTGATTACGTAGTGACCCACTCACATTCATCTACTGCCACATCAGAATTGGAACTTTTCTTTTTCTTTTGACAAACTGCAAATCGTAGAATCATAGAATTGTAGAGTTAGGAGGACGTGGGTGGCGCTGTGGTCTAAACCATTGAGCCTCTTGGCCTTGCCGATCGGAAGGTCGGCGGTTCGAATCCCCGCAATGGAGCCAGCTCCCGTTGCTCTGTCCCAGCTCCTGCCAACCTAGCAGTTCGAAAGCACGCCAGTGCAAGTAGATAAATAGGTACTGCTGTGGCAGGAAGGTAAACGGCGTTTCCATGCACTCTGGTTTTCGTCACGGTGTTCTGTTGTGACAGCAGCGGTTTAGGCCACATGACCTGGAAAGCTGTCTGTGGACAAAAGCCGACTCCCTTGGCCTGAAAGCAAGATGAGCAACGCAACCCCAGTTTCCTTTGACTGGACCTGACCGTCCAGGGGTCCTTTACCTTTATTTTAGAGTTAGAAGGGCCCTGAATACCATCTAGTCCATGGTTTCCCAAACTTGGGTCCCCTCAGTGATGATGGGAAGGTAAAGGGACCCCTGACCATTAGATCCAGTCGTGACCAACTCTGGGGTTGTGGCGCTCATCTCGCGTTATTGGCCAAGGAAGCCAGCGTACAGCTTCCAGGTCATGTGGCCAGCATGACAAAGCTGCTTCTGGCGAGCCAGAGCAGCACATGGAAATGCCGTTTACCTTCCCGCCAGAGCGGTACCTATTTATCTACTTGCACTTTGACGGGCTTTCGAACTGCTAGGTTGGCAGGAGCAGGGACTGAGCAACGGGATCTCACCCCATCGCGGTGATTCGAACCGCCAACCTTCTGATCGTCAAGCCCTAGGCTCTGTGGTTTAACCCACAGCGCCACCTGTGTCCCTAGTGATGATGGGAACTGTAGTCCAAAAACAGTTGGAGACCCAAGTTTGGGGAACCTTAATAATAGTCCAACCCCCTTCAATACAAGAATATATGTAGCTGTCCTATACAGGGATTGAACCTGTGACCTTGGCATTATCAGCACCACATTCTACCCAATTGCATTAAACTCTTGACAATGTTCTGGTGTGCTCTCTGCCTGGTTCCCTGTAATCTCACTTCTTGCAGTGAGGGAATCGCCAGAAGGCCCTCGGAGCTGGACCTCAGTGTCCGGGCTGAACAATGGGGGTGGAGATGCTCCTTCAGGTATACTGGGCCAACTCTTCTTATGTTATTTTGAGTGGGCTTTCCATAACCAAGTCCAAACAATGGAATCGTGGAAGGTACCGTGTCATTTTCAACTCCCTTCTAACTAATCCTATTATTTTGTGAGCAATGGGAAGTTCTTCTCCATTGCTATGTTGGCTATCCCACTTTTTGTGGGGTTTTTTTAAAAAAAAACAAAAAACATGTATTTTGCCTCATATGGCTTCCGTCATTTGGGAAGTGAATGCTTTGATGGTGTTCTGAATTTTCACCAGTGAAAATGGCGATCAAAGCCAGAGCCCATGAATGAGAAACAGTCTTTTAATAATTTTGTAGTGTCTGGCTTCTTCACTTGACTTCACAATCTAATTTCTCCGCTGACACAGGTCTTATCGCTCACATCTACATTTAAAATTTAAAAGCAATATATATTTAAATGTAAAAACAATGTGTGTGAGTGAGCATGGGTATGTGTGTGTGTGTCTGTGTGTGGGGGGGGGGACTACGCATATGTATTTTATGCGCCTGTGCCTAGATGTGGGGAGAAATGGAACCAGAAAATGGTGAAATGATATATAATTGGTTTTGTTTCCAAGATAGTTTCTCAGCCTTGTTGCAGGGCTGGAGTTTCCTAAAATCATACAAACTGACTGAACTATTTAACCTTTCATTTTTACTCTTTTTCTAGATTAGGTACTGAAATTCTGATAGACAGCTTCTCCAGCCTGCAATCCATTCTCAGCGTACCCTCAGCTGGTCAAAATAGTACCTAGTACCCAAATATTTCCTTGTTTGATCTCAAGCCCTGGGAATATCTTATTAGTAGCAGCTGGGGGAATATCTGTCTATACTACAAACCAGTGCTGACTTTACACTAGTTACTGTCATTCCTTCCCACGATAGATCTTGAGAACTGTAGTTTCAAGAGGGTGCTGAGAAGTCACTCTTTCAGCACAATCCTATACATCAGGGACTCACCCAGACTTCTTTTCGTGCCACGATTTCCAGGTACAAGTCCGTGTGTTCCAGGTGCTGAAAGGTGCCTTGCCTGGTGTCAGGTAGTTCTAGTTACCGGTACAAGCAGGTAGCCGTGTTGGTCTGATGTAGTCAAAACAAAATTAAAAAATTCCTTCCAGTAGCACCTTAGAGACCAACTAAGTTTGTCATTAGTATGAGCTTTCATGTGCATGCACACTTCTTCAGGTGTCAGGTAGGTAAGGTTAAGGTAAAGGACCCCTGGACAGTTAAGACCAGTCAAAGGCGACTATGGGGTTGCAGCGCTCATCTGGCTTTCAGGCCGAGGGAGACGGCATTTGTCCACAGACAGCTTTCCGGGTCATGTGGCCAGCATGACTAAACCACTTTTGGCGCAATGGAACAGCGTGACAGATACCAGAGTGCACGGAAACACCATTTACCTTCCTGCCACAGCAGTACCTATTTATCTACTTGCACTGGTGTGCTTTCGAACTTGGCAGGAGCTGGGACAGAGCAACGGGAGCTCACTCCGTTGCGGGGATTCGAACCGCCGATCTTCCGATCGGCAAGCCCAAGAGGCTCAGTGGTTTAGACCACAGCTCCACCCGCCGCATCCCTATGCCTGGTGTCAATAGGCAGGGGGTTCCAAAGTATGGGTGCTGCCACACTAAAAGGCAGATTTCTTAGGAGTATTATGCCATACCTGTAACAGCACCTGTTCTGCAGATTGAAGCATTCAAGTTGGCATATCTCAAGCAAATGGTTCCAAGTTTTGTGTGCTAATAGTAACACCTTGAGCTTTGTGAGAATCAATAAAACTTTATTTTGGGAGGCTGGGATTATAAGCTTTTTCGATCAGTTAATTATCAGAGGTCATGTGCATGTATTAATTAATACCAAGCACAGGAGGGAGAGGAGATGTCTCAGGGGGAGGGAGCCATCATTTTCAAAGAGGGAGTGGATTTTGCAAGTGAAGGGAAGAGCCTGTGAAGTTGTCACAGGGCTTGGATCTGCACTCCGTTCCTACCTTGCTGGAGGCTGCCAGATGCGCCAGTCCCCTGGGGTGCTTCAAGGTCCTTTGTTAGACTCACTGCCGTTGACCCAGTGACAATGACATGATGCCTTTAACTTCTGATCCAGGGAACAGTCATTCAGCCAACAGGAGCTCTGGCAGCCCATTAACTACAGCAGAGATTGTGGCTGCTGCTACAATTTTAGACCTGTTTAAAAATAGATTAGAACTTCGGAAAATATGCCAGCCTGTTCTCCTTGGGAGACAATTTGCCAAACCAAGGCCAGCGTCAGTTTCTCCTGTGATCTGGTTTTCAACTTCATTATAACAACATTAGCCAGCGGTGAGGAACTTATTAAATAAATGGCATTTTACTTGCAGCACATCTACCTAGGTCATTGTTTCAGGTTACTAGTGTTGGGGTGGGGTGGGGGAGAGAGAACAGTATTCTGGAGATGCATAATCTGACCACTGTCTCTTTTCATCCACTAAAAAAAGAGGGGGGTGGAGGGAGATAGAGATAGACAGACCGTGGCTGTAATTCGCGTCATAAATGCAAAGTACCATGATATTGCTTTAAAAGGAAATGGCTTTCTCCAAAGAATTCTGGGAGCTGTAGTTTGTTAAGAGAGTTGTTGCTGAGAGTTGTTAAGAGACCCACATCTCTCCTCCCAGAGATGTAAGTTCCAGAGTGGCTTAACACTCAGTCCCTCTTCACAGGGAAGTCTAGGAATTCTAGGAGGGCACCCTTGCTTTTTCATGCAAAACCATTTGCAGTCGTTTTCGGTCATCAACAGCTATCAGTCAGTCAATCACCCATTTCCACCACCCTTCTGAGTGATCCCCCCTCCCCATCCCCACCCCTCCCCACCCCTTCTCTACATAAGTGCCTGGGGACTCCCATTTCACTGTATCTGAAGAAGTGTGCATGCACACGAAAGCTCATACCAAAATAAAAACTTAGTTGGTCTTTAAGGTGCTACTGAAGGAATTTTTTTATTTTACAAAATCTATTGAAGTTGAAAATTGTCCTCGGATTCATTGGAAAAAATCTGGTAACCTTAGATTACCCCGAAGTTGTTGACCTTTTTTAGGGTGGGCTGGCAAGGCATGCGCGGCAGAGCTGGCCTGGCCAGCCACCTCAGCTACAACAGTGAAATATTTTTGGACAATGTAACTGGAACGTTTTTCAAGAAAATTCACTAAGAGAAGCTGTTTGAGTTTCCTCAACATCAGTTCCTGCTAAATATCATCTTTATGGCCATCTGATCAGTTTTGTTCCTACTGATGGATGGCTCAGCATGACAAGTGCTGGTTTGTCTGATATTCCATGGCTGGATTCAGATTTCAACTCTTGATTCCAAATGTCACTGTCAACATAGTATCAGCTGAGCAATACTTCAAGGATTATTAATGTCTTGGACATCCTGAGCTCATCAATGTTTACTCAGAAGTTTGCATTTAAAACTGAATCTACCCAATACTCACTTTCTGAAATAGCACAAGTAATGAAACACAGCCGCGTTTCAAGATTCCCACTTTCTCTGAATTTTGCAGTGCAGTTCTCCAACCACATTTTACACAAGCGTCAATATTAGGGGAAACTGTGCATTAAAACGACTGCATTTGCAAGACATAGAAAAATGCATTATATTAGGAGGAATTTGGTGCAAAAACATGTTAATTGGGGAAAATTTGCACAAAAATGCTAAAGAATCTTCCACAGAAATGTAGAGAATTGAATTTAAGATGGGGAAAAGAAGGAACAGAGAGAACCAAAATTGATTGGCGCTTCTGTCCCTACTCAGAAATAAATGTGTTTCTCTAATTAAACACACAAATTAAATTTCCACATGGCAAATACAAAGCAATGAATAATAATAATAATAATAATAATAATAATAATAATAATAACAACAACAACAGAAAACATACTTTACTACTACAGTTGCATATTTCACATTTGCCCAGTGATGTGGATGGATGCAATTTCACTCTTTTTCATCTTGTTTGTTTAACATGTAATTCTCCTTAGTACAGGGTGAGCCTGAATGTTCTAGGTTTCCAGTCACTGGAGCTCTGCATAGATTCGTTCAAATCTGCAACCCATTATCAGTCCTAAACATTTCTGAAGAACATCAAAGGTGAAGGAGGGGAGAGCAGGGAGTGAGTTACAGTTCTTTTCTTTTAACTATTTTTTGTTGTTGTTGAAACGGTCATTTAAAATAGTCTGGTGTTCACTTTGATGTGCATCCCCCTATAATGACATAACCCCACAAGTCCATTTCCTGCCCTGGGAATTTTTTTTTTTTTTGCAGCGCTGGCTATATTATTACAAACATGTTTATTTACCACCTTACATCATTTTTAGCCAAAGCAGGTCACCCGCCAAACCTCCGCCTCTCCAAACAACCTTTTCTATCACCCTATGGCCAAACTTTAAAAGCAGCCTTGAATTTATCGCTTGATGCAACCATATATTCCTTCTATTATTCTTTTTCTTTGGGGTACAAAGCAAATAAAAGATTCGCCCTTAGCCTCACAGTTCATCGCTCTGCAACAAAAAACTACACGGAGGTAACATTCCCCTTCTTCCCCACCCCCCTTCAGTCTCCACTCCATCACCTTTCTTAAAATTTTGTTCTCCTGCAGCTCCTCCTCCTACATTTTCCCCACTTTATCTCCCAGCCCCACCCCCACCCTTTCCTTTTTATTAGTTGAGTTTTCTGTTTGTCTTGCTGGAAAAGCTCCATTATATGGGTAGGTCAAAGAGAAAGCAAATTGCAAACTAACAACTTTTGGATTTCGACAGCCAGACAAAGTTAATGTTGACTATCTGTGTGTGAGCGAGAAGAGTGGAGGGGGTGGAGAGAAAGAGACAGACAGACAGAAAGAAAGAAAGAGATAGAGAGAAAAGGAATTGGGGGGAAATGGCCTAATGGAAAGAAAGACCCAGCTGAGGGGGATTTAGGGGATGTCAGCCTGTGAAGGGGCCAAGCTGTGGCCGTTTGATGTGGGAGGTCTTGGAGACACCTGCTGGGAGCTCCTTAGGATATCTCATTAACCGTGTCATCAAAGCCCCCCTGAGGTCCAGCGAATCATAACATTATCTCTGACATTACCACACAGATACAAGGTTCCTCAGGCAGTCTATAAACATGCCTGTACTAACCAATTCATTGTGCCTTGACACCCCAGCAAGGGCTCGTTGCCCTTTCGTGAGCTGCGTGAATTGCCCCAGTCATTCATCAAAGTTTCTCAGAGTGCATTTCACACAGCATTAAATTTAATTAAAGCAACATTGACTGCATTGTAATCCTCCGGGAGAGCTTTTTGTCAAGACGCTGGGAGTCTTTTCTTGCTTAATATCTATTGTTTCGGCCAGGGCATCGCTGGAGTTCGAAAGCCTGTTCCCATTCTGAAGGGTTTTGCTTCTGTCCCCTATCTCCCTCACACCACATCGTTTGAAAGAAAACTCGAGAAACTATGAGGACGTAATTATCTTCTATTTTGTTGTTGCAAAAATATTTTCTTTTTTATTGTGAACCGCCCTGAGACCTCCAGGTATAGGGCGGTCTATAAATTCAATAAATGAAATGAATGAAAAATAGTCAAGTGTGGGGGACATTGCCATTAACCATAAAAGTGTTCCATCAATCCTGACTTCACTGTGTAAACTAATATAGACAGTCAATAGATCCAAATAGGTGTCCAAACGAGATTGACGATTATAAGCTACACATTCAAATGTACAGAGGGTAGTGACACTTTCAGACCATTGCATGGTACATGGTTGGTGTTTATCCCTATAGCCTGCAAGAAAATGTCTAGGCAACCATAAGAACTTGCAGGACCACTTTCATTGGGCATCTGTCACTCACCACACTACAGGAATATAACTCACAAGTGCGTTAACATCTGCAAATGTCGAGGGTTTTTCTAAAGCAAAGGTCTTACAAACAACCATTTCTGACCAGAAAGAAGACACATCACCAAATAACTCTAGCCTGGGGGTGGGGAGCATGGGGTCCTCTATTTCTGCTAGAATAAATAAAGTCGGGGAAGCTAATGGGTTGGGGAGAAAAACTGATGTATAGAAAAACAACTCATTTTCATACCTGTAAAATTCTACGCCAGAGTGCAGCCGAAACCCAGCATCTTTCCTCTTCCTCCTCCCCTCTCTTTGATATCATATATTTATTTCATTTCATTTAACAAGATTTATATACCACTTAACAACTGAAGCCTCCAAGCAGTTTACATAAAATATAGTACCTACATAAAAGTCAGATAGTCACTAGTGTTGAATCTTCCATGATTCACCCTCAATGGATGATCTCATGTTCTAGTATTGTGGGAGAGGCAGTATGCAAACACATATGTGCTAAAATGCACTTTGTGGTGGGATCAGGTTTCGAAAGGATATCTCAGATATTATTCATCAATTAGAAAAAAATTATGTTCTTTTGATTTCTCTTGTCACCCAGGGCTCCTTCGGAAGGCAGGGTGGGGAAAATACAATGGAATTATACAGTGGTACCTTGGTCAGAACTGGATATGGAACAACTGATTGGTTCAAAATTGGGAAAGGAGTACGACAAGGTTGTATATTGTCTCCCTGCTTGTTTAACTTATATGCAGAATTCATCATGCGAAAGGCTGGACTAGATTATTCTCAAAACGGAATTAAGATTGCTGGAAGAAATATCAACAACCTCAGATATGCAGATGACACAACCTTGATGGCAGAAAGTGAGGAGGAATTAAAGAACCTTTTAATGAGGGTGAAAGAGGAGAGCGCAAAATATGGCCTGAAGCTCAACATAAAAAAAAAACCAATATCATGGCCACTGGTCCCATCACCTCCTGGCAAATAGAAGGGGAAGAAATGGAGGCAGTGAGAGATTTTACTTTCTTGGGCTCCTTGATCACTGCAGATGGTGACAGCAGTCACAAAATTAAAAGACTCCTGCTTCTTGGGAGAAAAGCAATGACAAACCTAGACAGCATCTTAAAAAGCAGAGGCATCACCTTGCCTACAAAGGTCCGTATAGTTAAAGCTATGGTTTTCCCAGTAGTGATGTATGGAAGTGAGAGCTGGACCATAAAGAAGGCTGATCGCCGAAGAATTGATGCTTTTGAATTATGGTGCTGGAGGAGACTCTTGAGAGTCCCATGGACTGCAAGAAAATCAAACCTATCCATTCTGAATGAAATCAGCCTTGAGTGCTCACTGGAAGGACAGATTGTGAAGCTGAGGCTCCAATACTTTGGCCACCTCATGAGAAGAGAAGACTCCCTGGAAAAGACCCTGATGTTGGGAAAGATTGAGGGCACTAGGAGAAGAGGACGACAGAGGATGAGATGGTTGGACAGTGTTCTTGAAGCTACGAACTTGAGATTGACCAAACTGCGGGAGGCAGTGGAAGACAGGAGTGCCTGGCATGCTATGGTCCATGGGGTCACGAAGAGTCGGACACGACTAAACGACTAAACAACAACAACCTCAGTTTACAAACACAACTGGTTCCGGAAGTCTGTACTTAACCTGAAGCATACTTAACCTGAAGCGAACTTTCCCATTGAAAGTAATGGAAAGTGGATTAATCTGTTCCAGACGGGTCCGCGGAGTACTCAACCCGAAGCGTACTTAATCCGAGGTATAAGTGTAATTGGTTCCGGAAGTCCGTACTTAACCTGAAGTGTACTTAACTTGAAGTGAACTTTCCCATTGAAAGTAATGAAAAGTGGATTAATCCGTTCCAGACAGGTCCGCGGAGTACTTAAACTGAAAATACTCAAACTGAGGCGTACTTAAACTGAGGTATGACTGTAATATAAATCAGTACAAGTGTAGTCTTAATTGTATATACCAATTTAAGGCATGCAAAGCTGTCCATAAGCCCACCATCCAAAGCCTGCTCTCCCTTCTCCAGTGAAGTCCTGTTAATTTCATTAGGGTTACTCAAAGGAAAACGGATTCATTTGTATTCCAAACACATTTTGTGTTCTGGGCGGGGGGTGGATTCCCTCCTATAAGGACATCCAACTGCACCAAATTTAGTTAAAATGTTACACACTTCCCAAACACCCAAGTCCACGCCAGCCAAGCCCAAATGTTATACAGCTGCTGTAGCATCATTACGTCCCAGCTCATTGTAAGTGCCTTGACTATGCAAACAGGAAGACGGATGGTTACTCAGGCAAACTTGAGCCATCGCGATGGGAAAGGTGCAGAGGGAAAACATTATAACCAGTGTTCCTTTGAAAGAACCTGACAGTTGACAGATGACCATACATAAAAAACCACAAAGGCTGCCTGTGTAAAGCCCCTTGCTACCACCGCCTTCTCTCTCCCTGGGAAACTATTTGCCTTGATCTGCGAGCAAAAATATTATTTTCGGGTAATTATTTTCCCTACTTTGAATAGGAAAGTGATCATTAAAAAGATTTCCTTCTCGGCCTTTCCTTCTTCTGTTTTAGAGCCCAGGTTAAAAATGCTTCCTTGAGCAAATGGTTTCGACACAGAGCACTTCCCAGAAGCTCTAAATTATGGGAGAGGGTGCTCTTCTCCTTCGCTCTCCAGTGGCCTGGGCAGTTCACTGAAATCTTTACAGGAGGGTGTCTTCCCTTTGAGACATTACAGCACTGGAGACTTAGGTCTTCCCCCTCCCCAATCTCTCACACATATTTGTGCAGAGGTTATATGGGGTCAGTGGCATAGTTGGACTGGATGGCCCTTGTGGTCTCTTCCAACTCTATGATTCTATGATTCTAAGATAATGTAAACAGAAATGCATCACACCATAACAGGGAAGGTCTGATCTTCAGGTGCTGATGGGACACTTTGAGCACCTTGCTCTCCTTTCTTAGGGTTTTTAATCTTTAAGATGGGCTTGACCCAGAAGGCCCTTCAAACCAGTTATGATCAGTTCATGCATGGTAAACTGTAGTTTATAGTTTACTGGGACGTGCAAATGTGTCCACAAAAAAACTGCCTTTTACTGGATCATACAATAGCCCCATCTTTTCTTGGGTTGCCTACTCTCAAGCATCTCATGCACATGATCCTTCACATGATCCTGCTCCCTAATCTAGAGTTGCCATATATCACAAAGTGAAAATCTGGACACAAAGCTTTGGAGTTTTGCCATATGACAGGATTTCCCCAGACGTTACAGCGCTGTTTCCAAAGGCCGAATTCCAGTTATGTCCGGGAAATTATGAACATATGGTAAGCCCAACCTAACCTGAAGAAGTGTGCATGCACACGAAAGCTCATACCTATGACAAACCTGAGCCCTGAGTTTTTGACTGGGGAGGGCGGGGTATAAATAAAAAATTATTATTATTATTATTATTATTATTATTATTATTAAACTCTAAGGTGCTACTGGAAGGATTTTTTATTTTGTTCTAACCTTTCTAATTAGAGATGCCAGAGATTGATTCCTGGGAAGACTTTGTGTGTGCAGAGCTTCTGCCAGTGAACTATGGTGCCTCCATAGGTGTGACTGATTCCTTGGAGGCCAGGTGGCTCAACAGTTAAGCCTCTGCTTTGCATGCAGAAGGTCCCAGGTTCAATCCCCCTAGGCATCTTCAGGTAGGGCTAGGAGAGACTTCTGGCTGAAACCCTGGAGAGCCACTGCTGAGCTAGATGAACCAATGAACCAGCTTCCTGTGTTCCTAGGGAACAGTGAGCTAGGGAAGCCAATGGAGTAGAGAAGCCAAAAGAGATGTGGGTTGGAATTCATATATTGACTTGGAATTAACCATCCAGATATTGGGCTGCACTGCTCTAGTATCATACCATCCTCTCTGGGGTTAATGGTGGTGTGTGTCCCCCCCTCCCTTTCCCCAGGCGTGAGCATCCTTTCCTCTTCGCCCTTCCACAGAAATTGGACGGAAATGCTGGTGGATGTCAGCCGCTGAAAGGCGAGATCGCCGGCTGCAGTGGAGGTGGCAGGGCTCTGAGCCATGCCAGGAGCAACTGATGCATAAAATCATTCAACGTGAAGGGCCGGGCAACAGTGCCTAGACTTATCTGGGAGTTTAATCAGAGAGAATAATTGCAAAAGAAAAGGATGGAGACGGCAGAAGGCTGCAAAGTTATGTGCTTGACCTTTTGATAACTCACCCTCCCCCGCTTGCTCCATCTCTTCCCCCTGACCGGATTAAACAAAAGAGAGAGGAGAGGCAATTTCAGAGCATCAATGCAGCGGCTATCAAATGAGTATACACTTATTCCTCCCTAGGCTGACTTTATTTTCTTTTTAAAAAGGCATGCAGATGAAGTCAGAGGGGCTGATGGACACTAACCTGACACTTAAATGGGATTCCTATTCCAGACAGCTGCCTGTCCCTTAGGATTTAGAAAAAAAAAGAGAAGTGTTGCTAGACTGCAGGAGAATTCTGGCTATCCGGTAGTCAATTGAACTTCTTCTTCATCTTCTCAATTTATTTTCCACACCTTCAAACCAATAGCCTAAGCCTTTTCAGATTTAGGACACACCTTAAGCCCAAATGTGCAATTAATATGATCCACACCTAAAGGTAAAGGGACACCTGACCATTAGGTCCAGTCATGTCCGACTCTGGGGTTGCGCGCTCATCTCGCATTATTGGCCGAGAGAGCCGGCATATAGCTTCCAGGTCATGTGGCCAACATGACAAAGCTGCTTCTGGCAAACCAGAGCAGCACATGGAAACGCCGTTTACCTTCCCGCTGTAGCGGTTCCTATTTATCTACTTGCATTTTGACGTGCTTTCGAACTGCTAGGTTGGCAGGAGCTGGGACCAAGCAACGGGAGCTCACCCCGTCACAGGGATTCGAACTGCCGACCTTCTGATCAGCAAGCCCTAGGCTCAGTGGTTTAACCACAGCGCCACCTGGGTCCCTATTTCACCATATATTTGTGTGGCGATTAGCTGCTGCTGGAACAATCACCAGGGGTTTCTGGGACAGAAGAGAGCGCATCCAGATCTGAGCATAGCTGCCCCAAGTGGTGAGCTATCATCACAGCAGGTTGGAATATCTTCCTAGAATTGGCGTGTTCTCCGAGTTGGGTGAGAAATCGAATTTTATTTGTGCTTTAATGAGAAACTACCTAATTCACACTTCTTAAACCAACATATGAATGGAAATGCAGCTATCTTTCAGAAAACAACACTTGTCTCAAATTTTTGATGTGGTTCTCCTAACAAACAATGGGTAGAAAATGCATATTATTACGAGGAAAGTGTGTAGAAAAAATACCACATAACAGAGTCGTTATCTCTGCTTCATACAAACTGAGAAAAGTGATTCCCTGGGCAGATCTACACCACAAAATTAAGGCGCATTCAATGTACATTGAAAGCACATGATTCCCCTCCCCAAAAAGAAATCATGGGAACTGTAGTTTCTCCACTATAGACATATGTTTCCCAGGACCTTTAACAAACTGCAGTTCCCAGGATTCATTGGGGAAGTCATGTCCAGCAAAATGTATTGGGTCAATCCTGTTACCATACCCAGAATCCCAGCGCTGACTGGAGGGCCAATATATATAAATATATTTTTGGAGAGGGTTCCAGAGCAGGTGTCAGTAGTTGACCCTGCCGGAGTGCCAGGACATTAGCAGCTGCCCAACGATGCCCAGGTCTGAGTATTACACTAGTTGTCTAGTAACAGCCACCCACTTTCTAACTGTGCTTCTCGTCTTCTATAGAGTGGTCCGCAAATCTTTACAGATTAATATTTTCCTTGCTAAATCCAGGACCATATTCCACCAAATCAAAAACAGTACGTTCCAAAACCCATTTAAAGGGTGACGAGCCCCTGGGCTTGATCGAAGCCAGGCAATTTCTGGGGAAGGTTTTCACCTGGCTGAAGATTTGGCCATTAATAGAGAAGTTAATGAAAACAAGGCCAAAAAAAATAGGCCTGAGCCGTGAGTCAGCGTCAGAGAGCTTTGTACGCTGAATAATTGATCGCTTTCATCAGTCTGGGGGCATGCAAGAGAAAACACTTTAGATAACGAAAATGCATTATTATTCTTTTGTCTAAGAGGAACATTTGTACAAAGTATGGGCATGAAAATAGGAACCAGGTATTTGGAAAGTAGTAAAAGCTAAGAGGGAAGGAAATTTAACATGTTATCAGCTGAATACTGAGTTGCACTTGACAGACCCATCCTCCACTTGCTTGCTGGGAGATTATATTTATTCATTTAAATAATCGTAACCACATACTAGTGCTAGTTTTGTGGATGGTCCTGGCATCCATATTAAAAAGGATCAGGTGGTGTAAATGTATTATGTCCCAGTGCCAGTGCCAGAGACCCAGTGCCAGCCAGAGTATAGTCAGTATTAAGCTAGCTAGCAAGAAATCAGTCCTCTGTATGAAAGTCTGACTAGTCTGGTTTAAAAGGTAAAGGTAAAGGTACCCCTGACTATTAGGTCCAGTTGCGGATAACTCTGGGGTTGCGGCACTCATCTCGCTCTCTAGGCCGAGAGAGCCGGCGTTTGTCCGCAGACAGCTTCCGGGTCATGTGGCCAGCATGACTAAGCCGCTTCTGGCAAACCAGAGCAGCGCATGGAAACGGCGTTTACCTTCCCGCTGGAGTGGTACCTATTTATCTACTTGCACTTGAAATGCTTTCGAACTGCTAGGTGGGCAGGAGCTGGGACCAAACAACGGGAGCTCACCCTGTCGCGGGGATTCGAACCCCCGACCTTCTGATCGGCAAGCCCGACCACCACGCCACCCGCGTCCCCCTAGTCTGGTTTAAACATACATATAAAGCATCCTAAGAAGGAGGGAGCAGAGCATGGGGCCTTGAAGATGCACATCAGATGTTAGCAGCTGGACAGCAGACTGAGCAGGCAGAGTTCACCTGCTCAAAGTCTTTCCTAGAGCACAGAAGCAGCTCTCCAGGTAAGTTCCTGGCAGGTGAGTCACAGTTGCTTACCAGAAGGCTGGAGCGATGCAGGAGATATGGATTATCTGTGCCATTGTATCTGCAGCACACAGAGCTCTCTGTTGCCTTGCCCTAACAACACTCAGGCCTTACCAAACTACATTTCCCATGAATCTTTGGGGGAAACCATGGCTGTCCAAAGGGGTATGCTACTTCTGTAAGTGTATAGTGCAGATGGAGCCTTTGGCTGCATAAAAACCAAACATTTTAAGCATAGGACTTCTCCCCACCCCACCAAGAAAAAGAATAATGGGAACTGTAGTTTATTACAGTTTTGGTAATTGTAGCTATGTGGGGGTAAACTGCAGTTTCCAGGAATTTTTGGAGGAAAGTCACTTGCTTTAAATGGCTGGTGTGTTGCAACCTAAGTATATATTGTATATAGATGTCTTTTCTTATAAATTTATTTGCATTTATACAGATTCCACTGAGCTTTTTTGTACAAAGTGGAGCTTTTGTACACCTGCTACCTCTTATCAGCTTATTATCCAAGAACCTTTAAAGTATTATTTATTGAATTCTATAAAATAAAATCACATTTATTGAAATTTCTTTCTTTCCTTCTCCCTTTCTTTCTCTTTCTCTGTAACAACTTTGAAAGAGAAAAGGGGAGAAAGGAATGCTTGGAGGAATGATTAAATGCCTCTAGATTTACACAGTGAAATATGGACAGTTTAAATGTCTGAGCTATTTGCTTCTTTTCATCCCCTGGACATTTTCAAACACCCCATGCTGCTCTAAGATTAATGGAGTACCGAATGCTTTTAGCTTGCTCGGAGTACCAAGGAGAGCGGATTGCCACCGAATCTGTATTTGCCAAAGCAAAGTGAATATCTCATTAATGTATGATTAATAGCCATTTGTGAAGTGATTAATTAGTCATTTTGACAGTAAATTTAGCCATAGAACATGCCTTTGCCAGGCTACCGATTCACATTTAAAGGTAGGGTGCTGTTGGGGGGGGGTGGAGAGTAAGGAAATTCCCCAATCAATGAAAAAAAGAGAAGTCTTTACATATTCTGGTCTTGTTTGATTTCATCTTAAAGAACAAGTCTCCAGAATGGACACTCTCTTTCATGATTGATGGCATCTCTTTCTATCTGCAAGCTGCAAATACAGAACAGGATATTTTCTTTTCTCCTTAGGCCTTATTGGTACAAGAGTTATTTCCACTTTGCCGCCGAATTGATTTGCAACACAGGCATATGAGTTTGTATATATTGCTCATCCTCCCATCACGAAGTATAAGTCAGCAAGTCTCCTGGAGAGTGATGGATGTGGGGAGGGGTGGAGAAAGCCCATTGTCTGATATCATTGGCTGGCATAATGGCCATTATCTTTTGAAAATAGAGAAGAGTGTCAGGTTCAGCCAACTGTCTGTTATATCCACAACTTAAAGGCAGCATTAGTGATGCAGTCGGGCATTCCTTCACCTAGCAGTGAAATGCCAAGAACCCTCTTAAGATCCTTATATGCCAAGAAACGGGCACAAACAGTGAAAGTGGCTTTGAGACTTTTCCAAATGAAAGTCCTCCCACTACTTTTGGTGCGCATTGCTTTGGGTTTACGCAGGGATTTTTTAAGACTGGAATCTATCCAATCACAATTTCTCAGAGCCATCCTCAGGATCCCCCCTTCCGTAGCGGGTGCGGTCATGAGATTAGAGGCTGGCTGTCAAGCTTTTCGGTACGTGGCCCTGAAAGCAAAGCTTTGGCTATGGCTTAAGCTATGCTTTAAACCAGTGGGTTTGGGCCCCTTGATATTGAGGGATGGTTTTCAATCATTGTGGGAAAGGGAGGTCTTAGATGAAGTACAGACTTGCGGACTGTCACACCTTTACTTGGAGTCTATGGCATACAGTCAAGCTAGAGCTGTGATCTCTCATAGATTGGGTGATATTGCTAGACAAGAGGACATAGCCCTCATGAAACCAGGCAGGGCCGGCTCAAGCGAGATGAGCGACACAACCCCAGAGTCACCTGCGACTGGACTTAACTGTCAGGGGTCATTTACCTTTACCTTTACAGTGGTACCTCGGTTTACAAACACAATTGGTTCCGGAAGTCTGTACTTAACCTGAAGCGTACTTAACCTGAAGCGAACTTTCCCATTGAAAGTAATGGAAAGTGGATTAATCCGTTTCAGACAGGTCCACGGAGTACTTAAACTGAAAATACTCAAACCGAGGCGTACTTAAACCTAGGTATGACTGTAATATTGTCTAAAGGTAAAATTTGCATGTGGGTTTCTGCCCAATTTTTGCCATCTGCCCCCACCACCACTGGTATGTGTCATCCCACCAAAGTTCGCCCAGATGGGAATGTGGTCCCTAGACTGAAAGTGGGCAGCAGTGATACTTTCTTGAAATTATCAAGGAATCAATTCTTAATAGTGGCTGCGGAAACCCAGCCAGGTGGGCAGGGTATATAATAATAATAATAATAATAATAATAATAATAATAATACACTCTGAATGGATGGGCAGAGGCTCTGTGGAGAAAACTCAAATATACTGCTCAAGCTCCACTTTCCAAATTTATCCTTGCCCCTAATAACACAATGAGTTATAAATAATATGTTAATTTTGCTTAAATATCCCATCCCATACCTACTGGCTTCAAATGCTTTTTTCTCAGAGGATAAATATATCCAGCTGGATCACGTTTCAATATTTCAAAAGAAGCAGGTTCCCCCCACCCCCCAAAGCATATTTGGCTAAGAATGGCACAAGGCATACAGCGCTGTATTTCCACCGTTTGAAGTATTCCATAATATTTATCTCAGTTGGCAGTCCTCTGGGGCACTCGGGTTGCTGTGTTTCTTTTAATACACTGCAAATGGTTTATATCGGATTTCCATATTACAATGTCTGCGAGATCCTGTTGAGCCCAACATGAAAACAAGCAGTTGCAGTTAATAGAGTCATAGCAGTGGTGGATGGGAAAGGCTTGAGGGGCAAGAGTAGCCCGTCACTCTCATGAAATGCTCTCTGTTTTGTTTTCTGAATGCTCTATACTTTATTTATTTAGCTAGGGTACAAGCCAGCCAAAGCTGAGCACTCTGAAGTTTCATTGATTTCAATTGCGTTCTGAGACCCCCAGAAAATTCCCCCCCAATAACTCAGACAGACACTTCATTTTAGGTTTTGTTTTTGGCATAATTTTGGCCACAACTTTATTCAAAATTATAAATTAATTTGAGTGTTGGCCTTGTTGTTGTTTAGTCGTGTCCGACTCTTCGTGACCCCATGGACCATAGCACGCCAGGCACGCCAGGCCTTAGGCTTTAGTTAATCTTCTGCCCCACGGTGGGACAGGACCAGCTCTGACTTCCTATGGTAGGAAAGTCAAGTAAACACCCCATGGTGGAGGAGATAGCTGAGTCCAGGCCATCTCCCCCACCAGAAATGTTCCCCAAGGCTCGTGCTCTGTATTGGCCCCAGCCCCGCACCATTGTGGGGGTGTAAGGACTAGAGCCCCGGAGCCCCAGGAATCCTTTAACGGAATACTTCTATAAGAGCAACACTGAGGGGCATGCACCTCCATGCGATGCCCCTCCCAAACTCATCAACCAAAGCCTAACATGCCAACCTAACAAGTTGTGACTATTGCTAAGCAGTAGGCGAAAAACCAGATGGCAACAGCCAATCAGCCAAATGGAAAAAAAATTCCTACTGGCCCCTGAATACAGGCGGCGCCATAGCAAGGTCACTCTAAACCTGCAAAGAAAAGGAGGTGGGCGGGAGGGAGATTCGAATCACTCGCCAGGAGTGAGCTGGATACGAAAAACGCTGAGTACTTAAGCACTCGCCCTGTCAATCAAGGAATGGATACATGCAATTTACCCCAGCAACACTCAGCCCTCCAATCATCTTCTCTCTTTGAGCTTAGACCCACCCCTTAACACACAAACAGGCTTTTCTGCTGGGTCCGGCCGCAACACTCATTATTCCCTATGGGGTTAATGAGCTTTGCATGATTGGAAGGATGTGATGGGTACTAGCAATAGGATATCTTAATTTTATTTGATCCTCTGCAGATCCATGTACGTGGGCTACATAGCTGCCAAGTTATCCCTTTTTAAAAGGGATTTTCCCTTATGCTGAATAGGCTTCCTCGCGAGAAAAGGGAAAACTTGGCAGCTATGGTGGGCTAACACAAAGTAAAACTGTTTGTGCCTGTCTTTAAAGCTCAGGGCTTGCACATAAAGAGCCCCAGTAAAAGAGTTTAAATCCCATTGTTAAGCAGGTTATCTGAAGCACAGGAGTGGGTTTTTAACCCTTCTTTTTAATATATTGCAGCTCCTTAAGCTGGCCCCCTTTCCCCTCTTTTCAATAAAACAGACCACAGACTGTAAGGTAAGTTTAAATGCTTTACTTACAGTTTCTAGGTCTCAGACTTGCATTTTCCTTAGTAGGCATGGTAAAATGCAAATAAATGTTCTAAGTTGTAAAAATACACAGCAGCAAGGCTGCCTCAGGTACATATCTGAGACAGAGAGAGCTAGGTGGAATCATGACTGCCTCCATCCCCTGCATAGCTGCCAAGTTATCCCTTTTTTTAAGGGATATTCCATTATGCTGAATAGGCTTCCTCGCGAGAAAAGGGAAAACTTGGCAGCTATGATCCCCTGCAGTGTGAGAGTAGGGGGCAGAAAGAGAAGGGGGGGCAGGAAACAAGTCTTACTTCCCCCCTCCTTGGAGAAGAGGGGATGTGACATCACAGAGCCTACTCTAGCTGTTTAGAACGCTGTGGTCATTAACTCTTTCACATACTCACTATCATTATTAGGTTTGACTGTGAATCTCCCATAAGATGTGCTTCATTTTCTCACTAGTGGCGCCCGCCCTGTGGAACACCCTCCCACAGATGTTTACTAACAGGCCTTCTCAGTAAGAGAAAAACAACTACCAGATTTTTAGAAGACATCTGTAGGCAGCCCTGTTTAGGGAAACTTTTAATATCTGAAGGACTATTGTATTTTAATATTTTTTTGGAAGCTGCCCAGAGTGGCTGGGGCTTTCAGTGGAATTTCTCCGCTCAATGTCCTTACAATCTGCCAAAGCCACAGTCAAAACTAGGTTGTGGGACATTGAGCGCCAAGAACTTATAGCGGCAGCAGGTAAAACATGTTCCCCCCTTCTTTTCCACCTCCCGTGGGCACATGAAATAAAACCTAATTATCTCGACTTTCTACTGAACCCTCAAGAAAGAAGGGCATTTTCGTTGGCCAGGTTCAACGCAAACCCATCGAATCTCCTGTGGGGAAGGTTCTCCGGCAGGGCGGAGGGTGAGAGGATCTGTCCGTGTCATGACCCCCCAGGAAGAAAGCCCTCTACATATGGTTCTTCATTGCAAACTTTATGACGACCTTCGTCAACAATTCCTGGACCGTCTCTGCATCCCCAGTAGGGGACCAGAGCGGGAAATCTTACAATTCCTATTGTTGGGGAAGGACCAGGTGCTCACCAGAACGGTGGCTCATTATCTTCATTTGCTATTTTCTCGTCGTTATATTCTGCAGTCGTCTGAATTATTAGAAGCCCCAGTGTCATGAAAGCGGATAGCGGAATACTCCCTTCTCTCTCTTAGCACAGCGCCTGACACAGTGATAGTATTAATCTGATATTGTTTTGTTTGCGTGTTTGTTTGATGCCGATAAAGGTTGATTATTATTAATTATTATTATTATTATTATTATTATTATTATTACAGAAGTCAATACAGTAGGTGTTTTAGTTTATATCAGGTGCGGGGAAATGCCAGTTTGGGGAAAGTTTGTATCCATTCCAGGTGAGATGTCGTCGAAATCAGTGCAATCTTTCCCAACATCAACACCAATGATAGTGCAATTTCTCTACCAATGTTAGATGTGGCAAGGTGTATGGTGGCGGCAGAGCAAGCAGTGGCAGGGCAAAGCAGCACTTCCTGTTTCACCCCAAGTAGCCCCTGTTGACGAGCATCCTTGTGAAAAGTCAAAAGTCTTGTGACTGCTCTGGGGAATCTGGGACCTGAACGCCCACTTCGTGGTTTAGAACTGGGTAGCCTCCATTGGCTCATAGGAAGGAGAATGCTTTGCTTCCATGGCCAAAGGGAGTAATACTCCTGAATACCAGTTGCTGGAAACCCCAGGTTAGGAGAGGCCTCTTGTGTTCAGGTCCGGCTTGCTGGTTTCCTACAGTTGGCTGCCGTGAGAACAGGATGCTGGACTAGATGGGCCATTGCCCTGATCCATCCAGTAGGTACTTCTTATATTGTTAGGAGATTCGTAAGCATTTAGCTTGACACGTAATTTAATTTGACACATTTCCATCTTCACAGAAGCCCAGTTTTGCTCCAGCTCATTGAAGCCAGTCGGATTCCACGCACACACACACACACACACACACACACACACACACACACACACAACCCCTCGTCCAATTTTCCCTATTCAAAGAGTAGCTGAGTGGGAAATTTATGGAACACTCTTAGAATGTTTTTCTTCGTCATAATTAAAATGCATCACTAACTCTTAGCCAGCCTTCAGGGAATTTGAAGAATTAAACACCATATTTTTACTTTCTCAAGGCAGTAAACATTATATGAATTAGTACATTGTCTCAACGGTTGGCAATGTTTTGCAAAGTTCACCCTTAAAGTCCATTAATTTTCCAAATATATAATATAAGCCCCCAAATCTTAGCATATGCACCTAACTCATGCATATGCGTAGGAAAATGTGATCAATAAAATCCAATGTTTGTAGCCAACTAAGTTCTACTCAGAGTAAACCCACTGAAATTAAGGAAGCTAAGTTAAGCATGCTTATTAATTACAATGGGTTTACTCTGAGTATGACTAGCATTGGATACAACCCCAAATATTGCCAGCCCCACACATTTAAAGCAGCCACTCAACTTCATAGTGGCAAATTCTTCAATTTATCAGTGCAGATCTTTAGGGTGCAATGGGATAAGCTCTGCAAAAAATAAGGGACCCCCAAATTGTTGGTAGGGTGGGAGCTCAAGGTGGTCTAATATTAAATTTTAAAGTACGTATTTGTTTGTTTGTGGCATTGATCCTTTGCTCTTTATTCAAAAAGGCTCTCAATGAGACTTAATAGTATCCGTATTAAGATTGTCCCTGCCCTCAGACTTCATGTCTAGAAATACATGGCATGCAAGGAAAAAGGAATGTGAGGGAGGAGGGAAAAGCAGGCTCAAGCTCTTAAAGTTACCGTTCTTACTATAATTGTAAATTGTCTTAGTTCATTTTGACATTGCCTATTTACATTGTTGTAATCCACCATGGTGCATTCTACTAGCTCAGTATATAGAAGCTGCTGCATAATTGACCATTGATGTGGCAATAATTACACGAATGCAGCTAACATGCCTGCTTTGTTGTTGTTAAGCAAATAGCAGTTGAGGGGGAGCCTGAGCAGCCATCAGATTGGGAGGGAAAAGGTGAACAGTCCCTGCTGGGGATGGGTGAACCTGCCCATTTTGGTTCTTCTCAGCTTCTCATTTTTCCAAGCTTACGTTCAATTCTACCCATTTCCACCTTCTTGCTTGCTATGGCTTGGGAGCAGAGTTTTGTCATGAAGGAGCCAAGTTGAGCTAATGAGTGGAGGGGAGGAGGAGAGAGGGGGACAGTATTGCAGGTGAAAGACTGCTACCATTCTATGGCATCCATTCTTTGACATACAATTTTTTGACACCAGGGCTGGCCCACCCATGAGGCAAAGTGAGGTGACCGCCTCAGGCGGCAGGATCCACAGGGACAGCAGATCCTGCCTCCAAGGAATGTCCTTACTCAGTCCTTCTTCCCTGGTGGGTGGGAGCATCATTTTGTGATTCGCCTCAGGTGCCAAAATGTCTTGGGCCGGCCTGGTTTATAACATCCATCATTATTCTGTGACATCCATCAACTTTCTGTCTAGTACAGTTAGTACCGTTTGGAATATTGCTGCTCTTATCTGCATTGGAAGAACTTGGTGGGTCCTAAAATGTATGTATCTCAGGTGTCAAAGGTTCAGGTTAAAGCGGTGCATTTTAAGCACACAGCAAAACCTACACCAGGCATCCCCAAACTTCGGCCCTCCAGATGTTTTGGACTACAATTCCCATCATCCCTGACCACTGGTCCTGTTAGCTAGGGATCATGGGAGTTGTAGGCCAAAACATCTGGAGGGCCACAGTTTGGGGATGCCTGACCTACACAATAAAGGTGCCAGGCGCATCTCAGCAGGGAGAGAATTCCACAGTTTAGGGGCTTCTGCAGTTGAATGTCCTGTCCTAGGCCACCACCTATTGAATTTCTGAGATACCAAGAGGTTCACCCCCAAGAGGGTCTACATGGAAGAAGGTGGCCTTTCATGTTTTTTGGGAGCCAAGCCAAGCCATTTAGGGCTTTAAGCACCAATGTGAGCCCTTTGCATAGGGCCAAGAAATGAACTGGCAACCGCTGAAGCTGCCTTATGTGGGTTCTAAATGGCCATTGTGTTTTGGACCACCAAAGTAACTCCGAAAGCTGCTTAAACAAACCCAGTGGGGAAATGACACAACTGGTGGAGGGAAGCAAAAGAAGAAGGGAGCGCGATGTGTCTGGCGGCTGCCTTTGTTTTCTATCTCAATTCTCCTTCCAGAGCCATGTGAGATTAGAAGCAGGAGCTGTGGCAGGAGCTGTCAACTAGCAAGGAAATAACATCTCTGTGCAACTGAAGGTTTCACAGAGACATTTGAGATGGGTTTCAAGAACTGGGATAAGATAGAATGAGACATCTGAGACTGAACTCCTCTGAGCTGTCTGATTACTTCTGCAATAACTTGCTGGCTTCACTTCAGAATCTCTCTAGCTGGGAGCAGACTCTGTTATATCCTTCAAGCACTACCACTATATAAATGGAATAGCATTATAAAAGTACAGACAGATAACGACACCTGTGCATATTAATGAAGTGTTAACATTCCCTAGCAGTTTTGAATGCAAAATGAGCGTTCATGACTGTTCAGAGGCTGCATAAGGGTGCAACTGAGGGATATTCAGATTTACCTTGAAGTTAAGCCCTAAAAAATAAACTCACGGTATCCCAACTGCAAAACAAATTCATGAAGTTCTAAAGGAGGCAGTTGGTTTTCATTTAGCTTTCACATTGCTGGTCACAGCTGCATCCCCTTCCTATGCGGATAGGAAAATGTTCAATATTGAGTTCAATCTACATTTAACTACGTGCTAAGCTAAGAGCTAAGAGCAAATCCATAATTCAGCACACTTGGGAATTAATAGTCAGTGAACCGTGTGTGGCATGGTTTTGTCTTGCAAGTTCAAGAACAGGTATGAAATAAAATCTAAAATATTCTGTGTTCCTAATTTTTTGTGAATATCCATGTTTTGTGAATTGAGCCCTTTCTATGCTAGGGTGCTTTAGTGCTGCTCAGACATTGCTTTTATGCAAGCAGATAGAAGTCAAAGTCAAACTGAGATTCCGCATGGTAGTAAGTATGATAGGTTGTTTTTCCCCCAGCCAGAACTCAGTGCCTGGAGGTGGTTGGAGGATGGATGGCGGCTAACAGATTGAGGTTGAATCCTGACAGGACAGAAGTACTGTTTGTGGGGGACAGGAGGCGGGCAGGTGTGGAGGACTCCCTGGTCCTGAATGGGGTAACTGTGCCCCTGAAGGACCAGGTGCGCAGCCTGGGAGTCATTCTGAACTCACAGCTGTCCATGGAGGCGCAGGTCAATTCTGTGTCCAGGGCAGCTGTCTATCAGCTCCATCTGGTACGCAGGCTGAGACCCCACCTGCCTGCAGACTGTCTAGCCAGAGTGGTGCATGCTCTAGTTATCTCCCGCTTGGACTACTGCAATGTGCTCTACGTGGGGCTACCTTTGAAGGTGACCCGGAAACTACAACTAATCCAGAATGTGGCAGCTAGAGTGGTGACTGGAAGCAGCCGCCGAGACCACATAACACTGGTCTTGAAAGATCTACATTGGCTCCCAGTACGTTTCCGAGCACAGTTCAAAGTGTTGGTGCTGACCTTTAAAGCCCTAAATGGCCTCGGTCCAGTATACCTAAAGGAGCGTCTCCACCCCCATCATTCTGCCCGGACACTGAGGCCCAGCTCCGAGGGCCTTCTGGCGGTTCCCTCATTGCGAGAAGCCAAGTTGCAGGGAACCAGGCAGAGGGCCTTCTCGGTGGTGGCGCCTGCCCTGTGGAACGCCCTCCCATCAGATGTCAAAAAGGAAAGCAGCTACCAGATTTTTAGAAGACATCTGAAGGCGGCCCTGTTTAGGGAGGCTTTTAATGTTTAAGAAATTAGTGTATTTTAATGTTTCTATTGGAAGCCGCCCAGAGTGGCTGGGGAGGCCCAGCCAGATGGGCGGGGTATAAGTAATAAATTATAATTATAATTATAATTATAATTATTATAATTATTATTATTATTATTATTATTATTATTATTATTATTATCATTCTGGCACCTCTCAGGTGGGCACCATTGCCATTCTAAGAGAATGAGGGAAGTGTTCATTGTGAGTTCTGGCACCTCTTTTTCTAGAAAAATAGCACTGACTCTCTCTCTTTGGCCGACTGTCACTCATAGCCGAGTAAGATTGTATAGGGTAAGCAATGGAGATATGGCAATTGCTAGTTCACCCAGGGAATGAAGGGCAAGAAATGCAGGAGGTAAATAAGGTATCACCTATCACTGCACAGATTATACCTCCCTTGAGGTGCATCAGTAGAACTTTGTCAGTCAGCATGAGACAAGCTGCCACAACAATTCCACGCAAAGTCAGAAAAATCACCCCCAAACCCCCCACCAAACCCCAGGCCTTAAGGTCCTTCAGATCTCGCTGGATTTCAACTTCCATCAGTCCCAGCTGGCATGATCAATGGTTAGGGCAATGGAAGTTGTACACCAACAACATCTGGAGGGTCACAGGTTCTCCATCTTTGCCCTAAAGGAAGCAGTGGGTTGGCAGCAATGTCACCTGGATTCTCCACAATAACTAAGTGGGCAAATTATGTCAGTTCCAAAGAAAAAAGGTGAGTGTCCCTGCAGCTTGCATTGGCCACATCCATCCTTGTCATCTAGGCCAGTGTTTCCCAAACTTGGGTCTCCAGCTGTTTTTGGACTACAACTCCCATCATCCCTAGCTAGCAGGACCAATAGTCATGGATGATGGGAAATGTAGTTGAAAAACAGCTGGAGACCCAAGTTTGGGAAACACTGATATAGACTGAGTGCCTTAACAGGGAAACACTGCAAATATGCTCTGCACACGCTTTCTGGCACTTTCTTTCCAGGTCTACCCTCAGCCCCAGAGAAAAAAAGCATTCCCCTCAGAGGCAAATGATGTCTAGAGATGTTCAGAGGCATTGAGTCCAAGGTGCCTGCATTTTTGTAAAGACAGGGAGGGCAAACCCTTAACTGCAGATAAGTGCAATCATTCCTCAGAATCCTTGGCGACTTTGACCTGGGAGAAACATTCTTTGCTTAAGACAATGATCATTTGCGCCTTGAGCATGGGGGGGGGGAGAACCACCAGAAAAGCCCACAAGATGTGCAAGATGTTCATTCGTTGAAAACCTGCAAGAAATACTGCAATCTATTCTCGGCGGGAAGATTTACTGGATTGCTGCAGTAACAGCACAATAGAGTCTTTCAGTTCAAGTGCAAATAATTTTGGAACAACACTATTCATATAAAGGGCATCTCTGTGTTATAAATGCAGCCATGCCAGAGGGAGATCATGTTACAACATGATTAAATCGCTCATGCGGCTTGTGGACAGTCCTCCTTCAAACTATTGTTTGCTTAATATGTGTTTTAAAATTCATTTAGAATTCTTACTTTAGAGGAATGGGAGAAACAACACATCACTTAAAGATTTTTGCCAGAGTAAGGTGTGCTGAAACCCATTTATTTTAATTGTGTTAAGAACACCTAGTTACATTCTGAATTATGGTCAGTGCTTTTTTTTTCTGGAGGCACTCAAGGAGTACTGTGATGGCCTGGGATTCGGACTCAGGTGCTGAACCTGAGGTGTTCCAGCCTGCACAAGGTTCCCTGCCTCCAGAACCAGCTGAGCCCGGTCTAGGGCCTGAGCCTGAAGGGTCCTCACCTGTGCAGGATCCTCAGGGGCAGTCATCAGCTGAGTCTGCTCTGGGCCCCAATGTGGAGGACCCATTGCCTATAGCTGCTCCACTCCCAGCCCCGTCAGGGGAAGCCGAGGCTGCCCCTGGGTCCGGTGACCCACCAGCCTCTCCTGAGCTGCGGAGGCTCAGGGCAGAGAGGCGAAGGGAACTAAGTTCTTGCAGGAGGAGTGCTCGCCTCCAGGCCAGAAGGAGAGGTGAGTCCCCGGAGGATCGGAGCCGCCCCATGCCTCGGGGCAGATAAAAGCCAGCCAGACCCAGACCCAAGTAGTGTGAGCAACATAGTTGCTACAGTGAGCCTGCCTGTGATCTTGTGCCTGTACCTTGCCTTGTTCCCTGCCGGACTGACCCCTTGCTGAACTCCTGGGTCTAGGACTAGACTTTGACCCTGTTTATGGACAAACCCTTGTCATGTTCCAGACCTCCGACTACCTGGCTAGACCCACGGACTGTTTCCTGACTCTGCTTTCACCCAGCCCCTGGACTTGGTTGCCTCGCTTGGACCTACCGCTGCTGACCTGGACTGTTGACCATGCCTCTGCTCTGCCCCGGGTGAGTTTCTGGTCATACCACCCAGCTCAGTCCACTGGGCTGGGCACCCTGGGGCCAGCACAAGTACACAGTACCGGAAACATTTTTTCCAGAAGAAAAACATTGGTTAAAAACACGGCACTTGCTGTAACAACTTCATGGTGAATGCTGGCACATCTTTTTCTAGAAGAAAAGCACTGAATGTGATCATTGTGCATCAGAGAGTAAAATATATTGTGCCTGGCCTGAGGGTTACCTTATTCCAGCAACACTTTCTGTAGTTTTCCACAGGTACAGTGGTGCCTCGCTAGACGAATTTAATTCGTCCCACGGGTCTTTTCTTATAATGAAAAATTCGTCTAGCGAATCCCATAGGAATGCATTGAAAAAAAAATTTGCCCATAGGAACGCATTAATTGAATTTCAATGCATTCCTATGGGAAACCGTGATTCACTAGATGAATTTTTCATAAAACGAATTCGTCTAGCGAGGCAACCTCTGCTAGAAAAAACCTTTCGATAAGCGGAAATTTCATTAAGCAGGGCATTCGTTAAGCAAGGCACCACTGTATTAGGGTAAAGGATACCAAAGGATGATGCCACAGAAACAGACTATCTGTGCCAATGATGTCTGCTGATACCGAGCACCGTATTGGGGCATGTACAAAGGTGGCTTCTGACATTAAATCACACAAGAGAGCCAGAAGACGAAATGTTATATGCCTCCTGTTCCTGATGAAATGCACAAGCTGTCCCCACACTGGGAACATTCTACTGCGCCGAGAGAGATGGACTATGGACATTTCAAACAAGCATACAAACATAAGAATGTAAGTAAGAGACTTCTGGATCAGGCCAATGGCCCATCTAGTCCAGCATGCTGTTCAAGCACTGCTAGGAATTGTTTCTTTTTGCTTTACAATGTATTTCTGATGAATAAAAATAAAATCAGTGTGGTGCAGGCAAATTTTTATTCTGAAAGTTTGAGAACACGAGCTGAACCTGTCACCTTGGCCTGCTGACCATGGAGAGACATTTGCAGCCATCCAGGCCGCATTAACCCTATCCAATCCAACTCTGAGTATCTAGTGGAAATGAAATGAGGCTCTGCATTCTGGCAGACATCAGACTGCCGCATTCATTCAACATTTAGTGAAGGGCCGTGTCATTTGACCAGTGATGCTCTTCTTAAAGAGAACCTTGTGGTTATAAATACAGGCCCACGATGCAGCTTGTTCACTAAAAAAAACATTACACAGCAGCAAGTTCTTTCCCAGCATAATAAGCCATATCTTAACCAGGTCCCTGAACTGTGCCGAAAGCCTGGACACATCCAGTAGACTTCTGTGCAGAAGCTTAAAAGAATCCTCAATAGGCAGAAATAAAACCCTGCCTGCCTGAGATTGCATGCATCATCACAGCACCAGCAGCTGCTTTCTTTTTCAGATGGCAAAGCAGTAAATCTGGGACAGCTGCTCTCCATGCACAAGAGGAAGGGGCTGCACTCGAAAATGCAAGGCGAAAAGTCAGGTGCTGACCAGCACCAAATTGCCATCCACCTCCAAACGTTACATCAGTATCATTCTTCTTATTGTAAAATAAATCGGCTGTCCTATCCCCGCTTCCACTGCCATGTGTTGCTTGGAAAAGATGAACATGAACTTTGGAAAACTGGAGAAATGCCAACTAAATAACAATGGCAAGAAAAACTGATGAACTATGCAGAACTGGCAAAATTGACGGACAGACTTCGAGGAAAAAGACAACAGTGACTTTGAAAGAGAATGGGAACCATTTATAGTATATTTGCAGAAACAAAGGAAGACTATTGACTTGATGGCAGGGTTTAAATAAACACCCACACCTTTATTAACAAAAATATGTAGAAGATAAAGAAATAATATAGTGTATTTTTTTAAGAAACAGCAGTATGAAATAAGGGAAAAATAAATCAGAAGTTGGGGGAAGCCCAGGAGGGGAGGGAAGAGGGAATGTAATATGAATGTTATGGATATGTGATGTATGTAACAATAGAAAAAGAAAATGGAATAAAAATTTAATAATAATAAGATGAACATGAACTGGCAGGAGGTCCTAGGTTCAATAACTGACATCTCCAAATATAAGAGATGGTCATCTTAAACAGTGGACAGCTGAGCCGATCAGTGAAGACCAGCGTTTCCCAAACTTGGGTCTCCAGCTGGTTATGGACTACAATTCCCATCATCCCTGACCACTGGTCCTGTAGTCCAAAAGCAGCTGGAGACCCAAGTTTGGGATACCCTGGTGTAGGCAGTACTGAGCTAGATGGACCAGTGGTATGATTCAGAGATGCTGTACATCTTTCATTGCAGATCCTGCATTGAAGGAGGAGGTCAACTGGATTACCTCCAAGTTCCCTTCCATCTCCATTCCTTGGGACTCGCTTTCCAGATTCATAACTTGATCTTTGTTCCTGAGCTGCAGTTTGGTCAGGGTTAGGGCCAACAGGCATGTCCCCAATTACCCCTCTCCCCTCATACATTCATTTATACCTAAATCAAAGGTGGAACTAGGGGACTGTGACCAATGCAGTCGCACTGGGCACAGAACTTTTGGGGCACCACAGCTAACACCAAAACTATAACTTCCAACGGAAGGTGAGAGGTGGAGGTGCTGGATGTAGGTGTCACGCAGGGTGCCACTGAAATTTGAGACACCAGGGCCTGCCACTGCCTAAACCAGGCATCCCCAAACTTCGGCCCTCCAGATGTTTTGGACTACAATTCCCATCATCCCTGACCACTGGTCCTGTTAGCTAGGGATCATGGGAGTTGTAGGCCAAAACATCTGGAGGGCCGCAGTTTGGGGATGCCTGGCCTAAACGAATGGATGAAAAGTATCATTATAGCAGACCTTCCAAGCATCCCTATTTTCCAGGTATAGTCCCGGATTTATAGAAACTGTCCTGGCTTCTGGTTTGATCCCGGAATACCCCGCTTTTTCTTGGAATGCCCCTATTTTCATCAGAGGAATGTTGGAGGGTATGGTAGGCTGTCCCTATTTTCATTGGAGAAATATTGGAGGGCATATTATAGAGATGCTGAACTTCAGGCTGGGGACCTAAATGTAGCATCCAGATTTCCCTATTCAGCCTTCCCTTGACGAGGCCCCTCCCTGTTCCACACCCTCTTGGATGTTTTTGCCTAGCTGGATTCATAGCTTCCAAGTACCCCGTTTTCCCCGGGAAACCCCCGTTTTTACTTACCTTTTCCTGGCGGTCCCCCATATCACTTCGTCTCCCATTTTTCTCCGTTATTTTCTCCTGCCGGCAGCCATTTTTTTCCTTTCCGATTTGCCCTTCTATGGGCACCAAAAATGGCCGCCACCAGCTTCAAAAGTCGCATCTACGCATGTCCGGAAGTGCATAGACGCGACTTCCGGTGTCGGTGGCGGCCATTGTTGGTGCCCATAGATGGGCGGAGCGACACCGGAAGTTGCGTCGACACACTTCCTGACATGCGTACAAGTGACTTTCAAAGCCGGCGGTGGCCATTTTGGTGCCCATAGAAGGGCAAAGCGACACCGGAAGTTACGTCGACGCAACTTCCGGTGTCACACAGCTGCCGGTCCCGGATTCTGCAGTCCGGGACTTGGAAGGTAAGGCTGGATTATGTCTTTGCACTGGGATCATTGCTCTTGTTTATGAGGGTGGAGGCTGCAGGGGATTGTGCAAAGAAACCTCTGACTTTTGCAGGACTGGAATGTAGCCTACTGAAGAAAAGTAGAGTAGCCCCACCCATTGCCCCACCCATTTTTTTTACCTGTAGCCCCCTGCCCACCAGTGGCCTGCAGACCCCGGAAGCCTCCTCGTGAGAGAATGTAGCTCTCAGTGCGTAAAAGTTCCCCCACTCCTGTTCTTAAAAAGTTTTCGTTCTATTCTGCCTAGGTCAGACCATTCCTGGAGTACTGTGTTCAGTTCTGAGTGCCACAATTGGATATTGGATATTGGACACTGGAACTTGAGCAGAGAATGGCGACCAAGATGATCAAGGTTCTGGAAACCAAGCTTTATGAGGAATGGTTGAGGGAGTTGGATATTTTTAGCCTGGAAAAGAGAGGAGGTGAGAGGAGATATGATAGCCATCTTCAAATAGTTACGGGCTGTCACGTGGAGAATGGAGCAAGCATGTTTCCTTCTGCTCTGGAAGGTGGTACTCGAACCAATGGATTCAAGTTACAAGAAATGAGATTCTGAGGAGAAGAAGAACTGTCTGATGTTAAGAGTTGTTTGATGGTGGAACGGACTCCCTCAGGAGGTTGTGGATTCCCCTTCCTTGGAGGTTTTTAAGCAGACGGATGGCCATCTGTCATGGATGCTTTAGCTGAGATTCCTGTATTGCAGGGGGTTGGACTAGATGATTCTCAGCTTTCCCTCCACCTCTACAATTCTATGACTTTGCACAACTCAGTTCCTGGCAAGACCAGAGTTCTACTCCACCGTTCCCTGTCAGATATTCCCATTGACATTCATCCCGCTCCGCGATTGTGACATATGTCTTTCCAGATGTTTAGGTTTTATCTTGCTCCTTTTAGCCATTTTTATCAGGGTCCATTGTCACAAACAGCGTCATAAATCCTCTGCCTTCTCTACATCCAGCATCACTGAAGAAGCTCTGATAAGCATAACGCTCAAGATATATTAAGCCAGCCGAATAAATGCAACCGGAGCCCTTTTTTTATTTTTTATTTTGCTCGCTGCTTGTAGGGGAGGCGCTATTATTTTTAATCCTGTGATTAATATGAGCCAGCACTACTGTATGGATTTATTATTGACCATATGCTCATTAATTGCCATTGCTTTCCCTCAAGTTGCCACCCTGAACATCTGCAGCCTGAGCGTGTGGCGCCTTCTTCCGTTGGCTTCGGGACGCCGCACTAACCGCCTCTCCGGTGGACACCGTGTCGGAGAGATGGCTGCAGAAACATTCTCTCCAAAGGGCGATTAAAGGAAAACAAGGGGGAAAGGCATGTTCTAAACCCAAACAAGGGAGAGGGAATCGTAATCCACGATGTTTCTCATCTGTTCCAGCTGGAGTGATTTTTTAATTGCAGGCTGCTACCGAGGCACCTCAAAAACAGCAGCTGTTGACAAAGGTCTAGGAGAAAGAGAGAGAGGCAGAATTAACTGTTAGGTTTCGGTACGCTCTGGAGCCAGTAGACAATCTGGAAAACCATGGGGAGAAGGGGCAATGGGGCTAAACTGAGCTTCTTGGAGGGGATTTTGGCCAGTACAGCTTGTCATGTTGCAAGTGTTGCAGGGGTGAAAACAGACAACTTCTCTTCTCAAAACTCTTAAAGATACAGGACCGTTCTCTAAGGAGGATTTATTTATTTTTGTTGTTGTTATTGTTAATACCCCGCCCATCTGGCTGGGTTTCCCCAGCCACTCTGGGGGTTCCCAACAAAATATTAAAAACATGATAAAACATCAAACAGAGCAATGGATTCAAACTACAAGAAAGAAGATTCCACCTAAACATTAGGAAGAACTTCCTGACAGTAAGAGCTGTTCGGCAGTGGAATTTGCTCCCAAGGAGTGTGGTGGAGTCTCCTTCTTTGGAGGTCTTTAAGCAGAGGGTATTGACAGGCATATGTCAAGAATGCTTTGATGGTGTTCCTGCTCGGCAGGGGGTTGGACTGGATGGCGCTTGTGGTCTCTTCCCACTCTATGATTCTATGATTCAAACATTAAAAACTTCCCTAAACAGGGCTGCCTTCAGATGTCTTCTAAAAGTCAGATAGTTTATTTCCTTGACATCTGGTGGGACTACTACCGAGAACGTCCTCTGCCTGGTTTCCTGTAACCTCAATCCTCGCAGTGAGGGAACTGCCAGAAGGCCCTCGAAGCTGGACCTCAGTATCCAGGCTCACCGATGGGGGTGGCGACACTTCTTCAGGTATACAGGGCCGAGGCTGTTTGGGGCTTTAAAGGTCAGCACCAACACAGAAAGCAGCAGATGCAGAATGTGGAGACCTTGCATATGAGTGTTCCCAGCCCTACCATTAGGTAATATGAGAGGGCCACCTAAGATGGTGGGTGGTAGGAGGGGCAGTGGCACAGCTTCTTGGCCATCCCCGGACAGCTGCTTCCAGTCCATATACCCAGCCCAACTCCATCCGTATAAGCTGCAGGAACACTTGTGTATAGTTGGTGCCTCCACACACCGCCACCAGCTACTGCTTTTCTGGAACTCTGCTTTAAATTGTGACCCCCCCCCTCCTCCCTGATTTTTAGTAAGTGTTTGCTTCCACCCCTTGGAATTTGACCTTGCACTTTGTGGAGCCTGATTGGCCCCCTGGCATAGCTGCCAAGTACCCCGTTTTCCCCAGGAAAACCCCTTTTTTACTTACCTTTTCCCGGTGGTCCTCCGTATCACTTCGTCTCCCGTTTTTCTCCGTTATTTTCTCCTGCCGGCGGCCATTTTTTTTCTTTCTGATTTGCCCTTCTATGGGTACCAAAAATGGCCGCTGCCGGCTTCAAAAGTCGCATCTACGCATGTCCGGAAGTGCATAGACGTGACTTCCGGTGTCGGCGGCGGCCATTTTTGGTGCCCCTAGATGGGCGGAGCGACACCGGAAGTAGCGTCGACACACTTCCTGACATGCGTAGATGCGACTTTTGAAGCCGGCGGCGGCCATTTTTTGTGCCCATAGAAGGGCAAAACGACACCGGAAGTTACGTCGATGCAACTTCCGGTGTCACACGGCTGCCGGTCCCGGATTCTGCAGTCTGGGACTTGGAAGGTAAGCCCCCTGGTATATGCCAGAGCTTAGGGCGAGGAAACAAGCTGGGAGATGGTGTGAACACAAGGTGAGGAAAGATCCGAATGAATGCAACCGAACACTGGTTAGGGCTCATTACCGAGCCTACCTAGTGGCAGTGAAGACAGCAAAGGAGGCATACTCCGTTGCCTCCATTGCACCCTCATTTTGTTGTCCGGCAGAGCTTTTCCGGGTTGTACAGGGCCTTTTACAGGCTGGCCCAAAGGAGGCGATAGAACCAACAGTAATTCGCTGTGACTTGTTTGCAAAGCATTATGAGGATAAAAGTGTTTGCATCCACCAAGACCTTGACTCTGTTCTTGGAGCAGATAAATCACGTGGGGTGTCCAGAACACAGTCTAGTCCGGTTGTGTTGGATGAGTTTCAATTGATAAGGCTAATAATAATAATAATAATAATAATAATTTACTATTTATACCCCGCCCATCTGGCTGGGTTTTCCCAGCCTCTCTGGGTGGCTTCCAACAGAAAAATGAAATAAAATAATCTATTAAACATTAAAAGCCTCCCTAAACAGGGCCGCCTTCAGATGTCTTCTAAAAATCTGGTAGCTGTTTTTCTCTTTGACATCTGATGGGAGGGCGTTCCACAGGGCGGGCGCCACCACCGAGAAGGCCCTCTGCCTGGTTCCCTGCAACTTGGCTTCTCTCAATGAGGGAACCGCCAGAAGGCCCTCGGAGCTGGACCTCAGTGTAGACCTGGACCTCTGCCTCAGGGCAGAACGATGGGGGTGGAGACGCTCCTTTAGGTATACTGGACTGATGCTGTTTAGGGCTTTAAAGGTCAGCACCAATACTTTGAACTGTGCTCGGAAACGTACTGGGAGCCAATGTAGATCTTTCAAGACCGGTGTTATGTAGTCTCGGCAGCCGCTCCCAGTCACCAGTCTAGCTGCCGCATTCTGGATGTGGACAAGGTGCTCGGATCAGTCAGGGCGACCACTTGCACTCTAGACCCTTGCCCCTCTTGGCTGATAAAAACCAGCAGGGAGGAACAGCTGTTTTTATTTTTCTTATGTATTTTGTGGTTTTATATCTTGATTTTATTCTGTGAACTGCCCTGAGACCCCTGGGTATAGGGCAGTATATCAATCAATCAATCAATCAAATAAATAAATAAATAAATAAATAAAGTGGACTCCATCTCAGGTCCTAGGCTTGGTCCCCACAGAGAGTTGAAAACTTTAAAGGAAGAATGAACCAGTTTCGGCAAAAATTGAAAGGAAGGAAGGAAGAATCGTTGTTTATTATATTTTTCTTTTAAAAATTTCTTGAGTTGGATTACTTTTTTTAAAAAAAATTAAGACCCAGATAAAAAATCCAGACACTCCTTGTCTTTGATTTTTGGCAGCTATTCTGATGGTAACAAGGGGTGAGATTCAGCTAAGCTTCACTCCGAGTAAACCCATTGAAATGAATGGAGCCAAGTCCATTAATCATGTTCATTAATTTCAGCGGGTCTACTCCTGAGCACAACTTCATTGAACAACACCCACTGTTCTGTTAAAAAAACATAACAAAAAACCTCTAGTAAGTAGAAGCTCTTTGTGACAAGGAGGGCGGTAATTTTATATGCAGATGAGATTAATAAATTAAGGACATTTGCCTGCATATAAATGAGAAGACAGCCAATTTATATCCCTAATCATAACTTTGATCTTCTTCTCCCCACAAACTTTTGCTAGGAATATTTTTCATGCAGACAGGTTTCCTCCCCAAAAGCCTGCTTAAAAAAAGAAAGAAAGGAAAGAATATAGATGCTTTGAATATTCGTCACCCAATTATTTATAGCCATTGTCTAAAAAAAAAGGCTAATCTTTTCATGCTGTCAATGAGTGGGGAGGAAAGACTTGGTATATAGACCTCTCTCCAGCTGTATTTGTTTAGCTTAACAAGAGTGGAGGTGGCGGTCTGAGGGTGGGCCAAGAAGATATTAGAATTTATGAGGTTAAAAAGGAGAGTAATCTAAAGGGAATTGGAGGTGAGAATATCTGCTCCAAGTGGGGATATCTGGGTGGCATATCAATGAACAAAGCTGAATTTCCCGGGTTTTTTTTCTCTACCCGCCCCCCCCCCCCACCGCCAGGCTGCTGGTTTGGTTCAATTTTTGAATGAATTAACTTTAATTGTGTTTTTACAGGGATAGATTAGCATCCTAATCGCACATTTTTTCAGCCTCTCGAAAGGGTGTTATGGTGGGAGAGTGGCCTTTATAAATGCATAAAATATAAATAAATATATGAAATACACATGAATATGTCACATAATCATAGAATTGGAAGGTAACCCCCAGGGGTCATCTATTCTAACCCTACTGCAATGCAGGGATCTCAGGTAAAGCATCTATGGCAGATGGCCATCCAACCTACTGTATCTATGAGGATAATGATGATGACCTGCACATGTTTGGGGGAAAGGTAGATACCGTCAAGAAATCTCTTTACATTTTCTAATTCCGACTAATAAAAATAGTTAGCACTGCGCAATCGTGTGCCTGCAGACTTAGAAGCTGTGTGCTCCTTGAATAGATATTATATGCTGACTGGCTTTATGCCGTATTAGATTTAATGACTTTTATTGTCTTATAGTTCCCTCTTTTTGTAAGCCATACCAATAGCCTCTTCTTATTGGGTGGCACATCATCGAATCAATCCATAAACACTGTCTCTACTTAATGATAATATTAAGTAGATATTTAATTATTTCCACCACTGTGAGAAACAGGATGCTGGACTAGATGGGCCTTTGGCGTATCTCTTTCTTATTGATATATTTTTAAGGTTCTTATTATTTACCTGCTATTACTTGATCTACACCACAAATCTAAATTTCATTTCAAGCCAGTTAATCATAGCTGCCAAGTCTCCCGCTGAAAAATGCGGGATCAGCAGAGGCGCGGCACCGGAAGTCACTTCTGCGCATGTCTGGACATGCGTAGAAGCAACTTCCGGTGCCGCTCTACCCGGTTTTTGGTGCCCAGGCATGGGTGGAGCAGCACCAGAAATCGCTTCTACGCATGTCCGGACATGCGTAGGAGCGACTTCCGGTGCCACGCTACCCATGTATGGGCACCGGAAATCGGGCGACGCCGGCACCAGAAGTCACTTCTACGCATGTCCATGCGTAGAAGCGACTTCTGGTGCCGCGCTACCCATGTCTGGGCACCAGAAATCGGGCATCGCCAGGACCCAAAATGGAGCCTCCCTGGCAGGTAGGAAATCCGGGGGCTTTATGAGATTTTCCCCAATCTGGGCTGCCAGCGGAAAACGATTTAAAATACGGGGGTTTCCCGCGAAAAACGGATGACTTGGGAGCTATGCTGTTAATGCATCATAGTTTCATGGAAGAAACCCTGGACATGGTGACTTTGCGGAAGTTGTGTGTCAGAGATGCCTATGCCTTCCTTGCTCTCCATTTTTCGGTTAGATGTTCCATTTTTGCTCTCTGGCAAAAACTCTTGAGAAGAAGAAGAAGAGTTTGGATTTGATATCCCGCTTTATCACTACCCTAAGGAGTCTCAAAGCGGCTAACAATCTCCTTTCCCTTCCTCCCCCACAACAGACACCCTGTGAGGTGAGTGGGGCTGAGAGACTTCAAAGAAGTGTGACTAGCCCAAGGTCACCCAGCAGCTACATGTTGAGGAGTGGAGACGCAAACCCGGTTCCCCAGATTACGAGTCTACCGCTCTTAACCACTACACCACACTGAGCCAGTCCACAATGAAATTTAAAAGAGAAAGAAAAGCTGCAACGAGACAAAGGAAGAATTTCTCTTTTGCAGGCACCCAATAAACACACCGTGTAGCTATGGGAAAAGAAAGAGAAGCTTCGGTTCTTTGGTGAAATTGGATTGGCAATGTCAGGAATGGAAGGCCTTTGGTCTAGACCAGCACCATCATTTTTCTGTGCTTACGGCTCACTTTCAACAGACATTTGAGCACAGCCTGCCTCCTGGCCAGACTCGTTGCATATCTGTGCTGGAAGATGCCCAAAATGATAATAAACCATTAGCCACATGTCTTCCAAATCAGAGTCACGCAGATTAATGGGATCACTCACCCTTCTTTCTTCCTTTTAATATCCTGTTCCTGTCCTTTACAGATGACTTTTAGACTCCCTCTGTATTATGTTATCTTGTGTTAATACGATAGAGCTCACCGGGATTTTGTCTCTCCCTCTTTCCCTCTCGCATTTGCAGGCAGAGACACTGGAAAATGCTGTGCTTCGAGGCATAGGAAGCCAACACTTCACATTTCAAAGGGAAATGTGGCATGCGCCACTTAGTAATGCAGACCTCGGCAAAGAATGGGCCCAAATCCACACAGAGTTTACACCTTCAAGCCCCACTGCTTGCAAGGGGATGGGAGTTAGCTTTTGTATGGCCTTACAGTGGTGCCCCGACTTACGAATTTAATCCGTTCCGAAGGCACCTTCGTAGGTCGAAAAATTCGTAAGTCGAAAAGCGCCATTGGAAACGCGATTTCCCATAGGAATGCATTGGAAACGGAAAAATTCGTAAGTCGGAAAAAACCTATCTAAAACCGCCGCGGGTTCCATTCGGATGTCGAGAAATTTGTAAGCGTGCGGCCATTTGCCCCATTCGTAAGTCGAAAAATTCAGTTGTTGGGTCGTTCGTAAATCGAGGTACCACTGTAACTCTCTCTGTGAAACTGATGGATGTTGCCATAAACATCAGACAGTGTGGAAACTACCAGTCCTAGATGCTCCTTGCACCTGGAATGCGGCACATGCTGATGACAACATCTCAGGTGCATGAAGCCACAGGCCAGATAGTCCCCAATGCATCCTGGGGACAATGCTAAGGCCTTGGTCACCCCCAGAAAACTACGTTTCCCAGGGTACTTGATTTTGGGGGTTCGAGGCGCCAGCAAGGAGTGCTTAAAATTGAACGTTTTGGGAGAAATGGCGCTCAGATCATAATATAACTGAGCATCGCAAAATGAGCAAGTTCTGTTCAGAGCCAGTTATGCCCCACCCCAATCTCTGAGTGGTGAGAGACACCGGGGGGGGGTTTACAAGTGCTTTTCTCAAGGTTTGGTTTCCTTGGAATGAATATCGTTTTATTTACACATAGGTACAACCTGGGCATAAGGTGGAGGGGCACACAGCTTTAACACCCCAACAGAACTTACTTCTCTGTTAGGTTTCCACAGAAGCCTCCAAATCACACACCTTTGGATCCAGCGCAGAAGAAGACATGTCTCCAGCTTCCAACATCAGCCAACTCACACAAACATTATGCTATTGTTCTTCTACCTACCAGCCAGGTGCATAGCTGCCAAGTTATCCCCTTTTTTAAGGGATTTCCCCTTATGCTGAATAGGCTTCCTCGCGAGAAAAGGGAAAACTTGGCAGCTATGGCCAGGTGAGGAGGTGAGGGAAAGGTCCATCCATTTGTTTCTATGGCAACGGTGTGCGTTCTTTTAAGATGCAGGTGTTGGATACATAACTAAGTGGCTAAGGGCATTGCCTTGAGAAGGGTATCAGTTTGACTTGTTCACCAGGTTCCCTCTTATACAGGCATCCCCAAACTGCGGCCCTCCAGATGTTTTGGCCTACAGCTCCCATGATCCCTAGCTAAGAGGACCAGTGGTCAGGGATGAGGGGAATTGTAGTCCAAAACATCTGGAGGGCCAAAGTTTGGGGGTGCCTGCTCTTATACATTCCAGCCTCACAGATACAGGATTGCAGGTTTGGAAGGGGCCCAGGATTTTATCCAGACTGACAAATGCATAAAAATCCTGACATCAGTGATAACCGTATGCGTAACTGAAACAGAGACAATCCTGTTCTTATAAACCTCTGTTCTCAAACTAACAGGGAAGGGAAGTTTTTAACGTCTGATGTTTTGTCGTATTTTTTATATTCTGTTGGGTAGCGCCCAGAGTGGCTGGGGAAACCCACCCAGATGGGCAGGGTATAAATAATAAATTATTATTATTATTACTCTTATAGCATGCTGCAACTATTTCAGATTGTAAAAGGCGCCAAGAAGATTCAGGACAGACAAAAAGAAAAGGGTCGTCGTCGTCCGTCCGTCCCCCCCCCAGCACATCATTATGCTATGGATTTTCTATCACAAGGTGTAATGCTAGCCACTAACTGTTAAGTGTAATTGTTTAATTGTACATTAAACATTGAAATGGAAAATAACTCTGTATTACTGCTAAATGCATAGCATGGAAACTTTCACTGCAGCTAAACAAGGGAGTTGCAGAGAGCCTAACAGGTTGGAAATTAACTTAGAATGTATCACTGCTATTCTGTCATAGAATCATAGAGTTGGAAGAGACCACAAGGGCCATCCAGTCCAACCCCCTGCCAAGCAGGAAACACCATCAAAGCATTCTTGACATATGCCTGTCACAAGGTGTTTAACTATAGCTCACAAGGGGAGTATTCAATTGCAAATCTCCATTTTGTGTGAGCAGATCGATTGTTCTCTCTCAAGCACCATAAAAGAAAGGTGTGCTAATAATAATAATAATAATAATAATAATAATAATAATAATTTATATCCATAGCTGCCAAGTTCTCCCCTTTTTTAAGGGAAATTCCCTTATGCTGAATAGGCTTCCTCGTGAGAAAAGGGAAAACTTGGCAGCTATGTTTATACCCCGCCCATCTGGCTGGGTTTCCCCAGCCACTCTGGGCAGCTTCCAACAGAATATTAAAATACAATAATCTATTAAACATTAAAAGCTTCCATAAACAGGGCTGCCTTCAGATGTCTTCAGATGCCTTCAGGAGTCTTCTAAAAGTCTGGTAGTTGTTTTTCTCTTACTGAGAAGGCCCTCAGCACTGGACCTCAGTCTCCGGGCTGAACTATGGGGGTGGAGACGCTCCTTAAGGCATACTGGACCAAGGCTGTTTGGGGCTTTAAAGGTCAGCACCAACACTTTGAATTGTGCTCGGAAACGTACTGGAAGAGAACACAGCCTCAGGCTGTTAGTAAAGCTTTTGAACCATATTTTAGGACTGGGCAATTTGTATTTCAATAAGACTCAGTTTTATTAGCCATCCAATTGCTTCCAAAGGTGCAATATTAAATAACTGGATACTAACTTGGGTGGTTTTTAAAGAGGTTTGCACAGATTCATGGGGGATAGGGCTACTAGCCACAATGACCGTTCTAGACCCATAGTTGGAGGCAGTAAGCTTCTGAGTGCCAATTGCTGGGGATTCCAACTTTGGAGAATGCTATTGTACTCGGGTCTCACTTGCAGGATTCCCACAGACATCTGGATGGCCACTGTGAGAAGGAGGCTGTTGGATTAAATGAGTCTTCAGCTAAATCCAGTGGGTCTCTCCTCAGGTTCTTATTTGATGAGCAAATTTATTCCATGGTCTAAGAAACAAAAGAACATTGCCAGCAGTTAACTGTGATCTCCCCTGATCATTTTCATTTCCTAAGCTCTTTTGGAGCTTGAGCAATTTTTGTAACTTCATAGACTTTTGCCATTTGTCTGAAGCTAATATCTCACCTTCATGTTAGCAAAAGCACAGCAAAACAGGAGGAGGGGGGGGGAGCCACTAAGATCTAATCAGAATTTATTGCCATAGATATAGAATGCTCATTCATTCATTCATTCATTCCTCCCTCCTCCATTCTTTTTTTATTAAATTTAAAAACTTGAGCGGTACAATGGAGATCAAAAGGTGGTCTGTTAGCAGACTGGCGTGCCATAGTTCTCATATGATAAAAAGCCTTTCCTACTAATTTGTTGGGGATATGGGTGGCTCTTCACGGCTGAAGCAGGGCAGGAAAACTTTTCTTAATATTACACTTAGGACTGTTAATCTCTTTACACGGAAGAGCAGGGAGCGTCAAGCTAGTATACCTGAACCTCAGCCCCAGGCATATTGCAATCTCATTCTCTCTGCCAGAGTAATCCCATCGCTCTCACAAAGGGCAGGACTGTAAGACTGCCTAGTCAGCAGAAAGCCCAAAGTCTTTGAGGAGTTCATTTGACTAGCAGGGGAAATACCGGCGGAACAACCAACCTAACAGCCCCAGGGGGGGAGCTCGCTTGAGATCAGTATCTGGGAGGTCTGCCTCCTGCTGGAGACATGAGGCAACTGACCTGACTCCACCCCACTTACGAGTCACAAAAAAGGGAACGAATCACACACAAATGTGAAGACGACAAAATAAGACACTGATTTGAAAGGGGGGCACATGCTAATTTATGTTGATAGATGCAAATTTAGACATAATAGCTGTAATTTAAATAGAAACAAAATAACATTTCACCAGTTGTTTTTTTCTGGGGGGATGCATACCCCTAAACATTTTGTGAATCTAAGTTTGGCCTCATTAAGGGGCAGTATTTCAATATGAGTTGGAAAATGAGAGTGCCCTTAAACATTGTTTTAGGGGGGGAAAGCACTGCATCTCACCATAGTGGGGTAGATTGGGACCAGGTGGATGAAGCTGGATAACTCAGTTGGTAGAACATTATTATTATTATTATTATTATTATTATTATTATTATTATTATTATTATTATACCCCACCCATCTGGCTGGGTATCCCCAGCAACTCTGGTTGGCTTACAGCACATAAAAAAGAACATGAGAATCTTAATCCCAGGGTCGTAGATTTGAGCTCTATGTTGGGTGAAAAATTCCTGCATTGCAGGGGTTTGGACTAGATGACTACTGTGGCTCCTTCAAATCAATTCTATGATTCTATGACTTGTGTGGCTTGCTCAGTCTGCAGTCCAGGCACTAACTACTTATTCACAACCTTCTCCTGAACTCCCTTCTTAGGTTTATTTGCCTTTAAACCGGACTAGGAGAAGGGGACGACAGAGGATGAGATGGTTGGACAGTGTTCTCGAAGCTACGAACATGAGTCTGACCAAGCTGCGGGGGGCAGTGGAAGACAGGAGTGCCTGGCATGCTCTGGTCCATGGGGTCACAAAGAGTCGGACACGACTAAACAACTAAACAACAACAACAACAAACCAGACTTTGACTGGGCAGTCATTCAAATGGAGAACACCTTAAAAAGAGGATTGTCCTCTGAACCATCAAACAGAGGAGTGCCTTCTGTAAAGTAGGACATGTGGCTACACTAACCATCACCTACCATAGGGACGTGGGTGGTGCTGTGGTCTAAACCACTGAGCCTCTTGGGCTTGCCGATCAGAAGGTCGGCAGTTCAAATCCCCATGACGAGGTGAGCTCCTGTTGCTCTGTCCCAGCTACTGTAAACCTAGCAGTTTGAAAGCAAATCAGTGCAAGTAGATAAATAGGTACCGCTGTGATTGGAAGGTAAATGGCATTTCCGTGCACTCTGACACTTGTCGTGGTGTCCCATTGCACCAGAAGTGGCTTAGTCCTGCTGGCCACATGACCTGGAAAGCTGTCTGTGGACAAACGCCGGCTCCCTTGGCCTGAAAGTGAGATGAGTGCTGCAACCCCATAGTCGCCTTTGACTGAACTTAACCGTCCAGGGGTCCTTTACCTTTATCCTTTATCTACCATAGTCATATTCATTATAAACTGCTTTGACTCTCCTTGTGGACATATGGAGTTTACAAAAATCCCTTTGTTAAATGTGGTGGAACTTGCTTCCAGGTAAATGTGTTTACAGTAAGGAATTCAGATGAGACAGAAGGATTTGCCCATATTGGTTCTGTGAGCTTCTCATTTTTCTATGGCTGCTTTTTAGTTCTCATATTATTATACAATTGGCTTTAAATGTGAATGGATTTCTTTCCCATCTTTAAGGCCAGATGCCTCTATATGAACACATGCAGCCAGTCTTGAAAGGAGCAGATATGTGCTAATGCGCATTTCGGCAGACAGCAGAAAGTGAGGTGCATTATGGGATAATAAAGCTCACCTTGGAGGGAGCTAATGCTTAATTAAAAGGCCAAAAACTGCAATAAATGCACTAATGAGATGGAATCTCTCTAATTTCTAAACCTTATGGAGCCAAAGTGTCGGGCTGAGTTTTAATTAATAGAGTTCTATATGGGTTTCTCAGAAATAACAATAAAACATTCAAGAAATAAATCTTGTCATTTTGAATAAAATTTGTCACGCCTATATTTTGACTCCTACCTTTATTAATAAAAATGTTTCATTGTTTGTGGCTTTAAGTGTGCATTCTTTCAAGGACAAAGATATATTCCAGCCATTGCTGCACTCTGTGTTTGACATCAATTTATTATTATTATTATTATTATTATTATTATTATTATTATTATTATTATTCATTTCTTGCAATTAAGTGATGGGGGGGGAATACGGATATGCAAGCTGATGGCAGCAAGAAATTTAAGCTGCAGTCCTCGAATCAGTTAATGTGAGGTTGTGACACTGAAACCAATCAGATGGCAGCGATTATAAATGGGAACTAAAACAAAATGTTTCATCGTAGCCTCACCAAATGGCAGTTCATAGTTCCTACCAGCCAGTCATGTCCACCGTGACACATGCCTAAATTACATCCCATTTGGATCTACGTGGGGCTGCCTTTGAAAAGTGCTCAGAAACTCCAAGTGGGTTATAGGGAGCTTACGAGTTCCTTGTTACAACACCTTCACTCACTACTGGTCTGTTTCTGGGCCCAATTCAAAGTGCTACCATTGTGACCTATGAAGCCCTACTTGGCTTAGATCCAAGCTATCAGAAAGACCGTAGTTCCTCATATAAACTTGCCCAGAGTCTGAGATCTTAAGAAGAGGCCCTTCTCTTGGTCCTGCCATGCTTGGAGGAGATGTGGTGTAGGGCCTTCTTGTTGGCCGCTCCCAGACTTCGGAACTCCAACCCTGGAAAAGTTAGACTGTCTCCCTCCTTCTGCCGGCAGATTGGGAACTTGTGGGAACTGACTGCTTTTAATGAGGAGACTAGTGTATACCTGAAGGAGCGTCTCCACCCCCATCGTTCAGCCCAGACACTGAGATCCAGTGCCGAGGGCCTTCTAGCGGTTCCCTCACTGCGAGAAGCAAAGCTACAGGGCCTTCTCGGTAGTGGCACCCGCCCTGTGGAACGCCCTCCCATCAGAGGTCAGAGAGATAAACAACTACCTGACATTTAGAAAATACCTAAAGGCAGCACTGTTTAAGGAAGTTTTTAATCTGTGATATTTTAATGTATTTTAATGTTTGTTGGAAGCCGCCCAGACTGGCAGGGGGAACCCGGCCAGATGGGCGGGGTATAAATAATATATTATTATTATTATTATTATTATTACTACTACTACTACTACTACTACTACTACTACTACTACTATTATAGTGCTGCTTGTGTTTGGATTGCCTGTATGTTTTTAATAAATCTCAAATATAGACAGACAGACAGACAGACAGACAGACAGACAGACAGACAGACAGACAGAAAGATAAACGATATAGATGATAGATGATTGATAGATGATAGATGATAGATGATAGATAATGATAGATGATAGATGATAGAGTCGTACCTTGGTTCTCGAACTTAGTCCTTTCTGGGAGTCCGTTCGACTCTCAAAACGGTTCGAAAACCAAGACACAGCTTCTGATTGGCTGCAGGAGCTTCCTGCACTTAATCGGAAGCCATGGAAGCCACGTCAGACATTCAGCTTCCAAAAAACATTCGCAAACTGGAACACTCATTTTCAGGTTTGGGGCGTTCGGGAGCCGATTTGTTCGATAGCCAAGCCGTTGGAGTACCTAGGCACCACTGTATACATATTATATTAATATTTACTTGCTTTGTCTCAGGCAGCAGGTGTGTGCTAGGACAGTAGAACAACAGCAGAAGAACTCCAAAAGTAAGGGAGCAGCGAGGACGGGGAGCCATCTCACCCTCAGGATTGTGGGTTCCCACCGCCGTAATGCAAACGTGCAAAGTTATACACACACGCCTGCACGTGTTGGGAGGGGGGGCTTCTCCAAAAATGTTACACGTTGTGTGAGTGACATCACACGCACAATGTGCAAGCATGTGCGTGTGACATCTGCCTCTGCGTGCAATCCTCCCCCCTCCCAAACACCGGAAAAGGGTGCCTCATTGGTTGGCTGCAGAGGGAGGAGCTGAACTGCTTCTCTCTCAAAGGCAGCGTGGCAGAAGCTGGCCGGTTGCCTCTCTCCAGCTTTGCTCGTTGACTTTCCACAATTATATTATAAGCACCCGCGGCCCTCTGGGGTTGGTTCCTACCCAGGGGCAGAGGAAAGGGGGGTGGGGGCGGTTCGCCCCGGGTGTCACCACTGAGCAGGGGTGACAAAATGCCGGGTGGCACTCACCTTGGAGCCTGAGCCACGCATCTCTCCTGCGAGTGACGCAGTGGCTTGGGTGCCCGCAGGCTCCCCTGCCCCAAACGGTCCGCCTGCCACCTCCCCCTCAGCTGTAGGGTGGCTGAGGGGGAAGAGGCAGGCAGATTCCTCGGAGGCCCCGTGGAGCGTCCTGCCCTGGCTCACACCACCCCCAGGCACCCTCCGCTTCTGCTTCTATGGAGGAAGAAGGGTTACTAAAACCCAGAGTGGTTTAACCAGTGCTTTTTTTATTTAAAAAAAATGTTTAGGGGTGCCCTCATTTTCCGACTCCTATTGAAATACTGCCCCTCAAAGAGGCCAAACATAGATTCACAAAATGTTTAGGAGTATGCATACCTCTGCGTCCCCTCAGAACCCCCCCCCCACTGGGTTTAACAATCAAGCCTTCTTTCTGGGGGACTCTGGGAATTGCAGCGCTCCAGGGATAATAATGGCCTCCCAATGGCTCTTGGGAGGAGCCTTAAGCTACCGTTCCCAGGTTTATTGGGGGGAAGCCTGTTGAAAGTGGTATAATAGTGCTTTAAACAGAAGGTGCAGATATGACCTCCATCCCCATTCACTGAGCACAGAGTCCTTATTAGGGAGTTCACTGCCCAGGGCTTGTTTCCTAAAGAAAGGTTTGCAGACCTTGAGGTTCCCCTTGGCCATAGCTGCCAAGTTTTCCCTTTTCTCGCGAGGAAGCCTATTCGGCATAATGGAATTTCCCTTAAAAAAAGGGATAACTTGGCAGCTATGCCCTTGGCTTTCTGTTGAGACTTCCCTCTTCCGAGTGGGCAGTGACAGTTTGACTACATAAGTGTCGGCACCCACAGCCTGGACCCTGGAAACAGGGAAGAACTTCCTGACAGTAAGAGCTGTTCAGCAGTGGAATTTGCTGCCAAGGAGTGTGGTGGAGTCTCCTTCTTTGGAGGTCTTTAAGCGGAGGCTTGACAGCCATCTGTCAGGAATGCTTTGGTGGTGTTTCCTGCTTGGCAGGGGATTGGACTGGATGGCCCTTGTGGTCTCTTCCAACTCTATATTGTGTGATTCTAGGGAATGATTGAGATAATCAAACTCAGCCGAGGCCTGTTGCCACCAACCAACCTGGATGTTTTGTTCCCCCTGCTCAGCATAGCAGTCTTCAGTCACTTACAGCTGGCATGATAAGGCAGGTGCTTATGCTGTTTGGCTTTCGCCCCCCCCTCCTTTTTTTCCTTTTTTTGCAGCCCAGCCAAATCAAATGCGCCCAGACACCACTTCCTCGGATGCCCACGTCCCCATTTAAACTGGGAGAAAGCAAAGAAACTGGGATATTGTCTCATCATGCATTCCAAATCGGCCCGTGTAGAAAATAATGGGGAGTTAATCAGATCACTGAAACTCTAATTCACTCGGTATTGATTGGGCCGATTCCTAATGGGACGGCAGACCAATTTCAAATTACAGTAAGCCTACTTATCCTAGAATACCAATGACCAGCCTTGAAGAAGAGCCGGAGAAGATCATGAGCTCGGCTCGCATTAGAAAGCTGCCTCGGTAGAATGCCGGGGTGCATAATATGATGCGGCATTTAGCTAATTAATAGGAGATTGATGAAAGGTGCCATTTGGAAGCCGCAATCTCCTTTGAACAAAGCATGGCCAGGGGGGAATCGGTGCGCCCGTCAGAAACACAGGAGAGGCTTAGGGCAGAAAAAAAGGAAGAAAATACAGTGGAAGCTAATGGAAGGTAATGCAATTAAATGGGGCTTTTAATTATATTAATCAGAGGCTTCATCACCCAACTCTAATGCATGAAGCATTTAACTCCTTTCCTTTGAACCTTCCCCCACGGTCTCTCTCCTTCTCTGTCTGCAGGTTTTTCATTTGGCAGCAGAGGAAATAAATTGGACCATTTTATTAGTGGTGGAGGCAATTTATATATATTCTTTTTCTTATTTGTGCTAAGGTAGGAAAATAAAAGGCCAGTGGTGAGGGAGCAGTATAAAGAGGGTTTGCTGGCCTGTTCCCAAAGCAGTTTGGCAGGATTAGAGCATTGTCTATCCAGATCCCTCACATACCTTCTGGAACAGCAGTAGGCCAGCAATGGCCAACCTATATAGCCTTAGGGGTGCCTACAGCCCTTGAGCCAGTTTTTTTGTGATTCCATGGTGTGGATAACTCAATCCACATTGGGCTGCAGCCCTGCCCCCAAAAAGGTAACCTTGGAAGGGATGTGGCGATAAAGGTAGTCCACCCCTTTCCTAGGAGGTGATCCAAAATCTGTTCCAAATTCTGAACACCAAGTTATGGTATTCTTACTAATGTTTGAATAGCAGTTCTGATGTATACTTAGAATCAACAGTGATATACAGTGGTACCTCTAGTTGCGGACTTAATCCATTTCGGGGTGCCGTTCAGACCCCGAAAAGTCCGCAACTAGAGTGCCTCTTCTGCGCATGTGCGCGGCACGATCGAGCGCTTCTGCGTGTGTGCAGAGCGTGCAGATTGCTTCTTCACATGTGCGGGCGGCGAACCCGGAAGTAGACACTTCTGGATTGTCGTGTTCGTAAGCTGAAAGTCCATAACAAGAGTGGAATGCAACATGTATAGGCTATGATACACATTCAAGGGACTTACATCATGCGATTTCCACTCCTTTCTGTTCTATCTATTTCTATCTATCATCTATCTATCTATCTATCTATCTATCTATCTATCTATCTATCTAGGGACGCGGGTGGCGCTGTGGGTTAAACCACAAAGCCTAGGGCTTGCTGATCATAAGGTCGGCGGTTCGAATCCCCACGACGGGGTGAACTTCTGTTGCTTGGTCGCAGCTCCTGCCAACCTAGCAGTTCAAGAGCACGTCAAAGTGCAAGTAGATAAATAGATACCGCTACAGTGGGAAGGTAAACGGTGTTTCCGTGTGCTGCTCCAGTTCGCCAGAAGCGGCTTTGTCATGCTGGCCACAAGACCTGGAAGCTGTATGCCGGCGTCCTTGGCCAATAATGCGAGATGAGCACCACAACCCCAGAGTCGGTCACAACTGGACCTAATGGTCAGGGGTCCCTTTACCTTTACTATCATCTATCTATCTATCTATCTATCTATCTATCTATCTATCTATCTATCTATCTATCATCTATCTATCATCTATCTATGATCTATGGTCTATCGTCTATCTATCTATCTATCATCTATGTAGATACAAACCATGCAAAATTTAAAAAAGAAAAACAAGTGAAAATTGCATAATGTAAGTCATCTGGACATTGTCCAGGCAAAATTAAGCATGCCAAAGTCTTTCTGTCAACTTCAATAGAAGTTATTTAAGCAAATGCTTTATGTGCAATCCATGGGAAACTAAACGTGTTCAGCTTTGGCTTCATCATGCCCTTGCCATTTTCATAGTGCTTCAAAATGCTTCACCAGGGGCGGAAGAAGGGGGTGCGGTGAGGGCGGTCCGACCCGGGTGTCACCACTGAAGGGGGTGACAAAATGCTGGGCAACACTCACCATGGGGCCTGCAGCGCACCCAAGCTACGCATCTCTCTGCAGGCCCCAAACGGTCTGTCCGCTGCCTCCTCCCCAGCTCTAGGGCGGCTGAGTGGGAGGAGCCAGGCAGACTCCGAAGGCCCATGGAGTGTCCTGCCCTAGCTGGCCCCGCCCCCACGGGCAGCTGGCCCCAGGCGCCCAATCAGGATGCAATCTCAGGATGTTATCAACACAGCTACGTTTTGAGAATAGTCGCTGTTAATCATATAATTATCAGTGCTTGGACTTTTCTGCATTTCATTTGCTCACTATTTACAATCTTCCTGCCAAACTGTGCATGTTTGCATATATCTATACATCTACACATACCTTAACACAGGCATCCCCAAACTGCGGCCCTCCAGATGTTTTTGCCTACAACTTCCGTGATCCCTAGCTAACAGGACCAGTGGTCGGGGAAGATGGGAATTGTAGTCCAAAACATCTGGAGGGCCAAAGTTTGGGGATGCCTGCCTTAACCCTTAACTCCTCTGATGAAGTAGACTGCAGTCCATTAAAAAGCTTTATTCATAATAAATGTGGCATGTAAGGTGCCCCAAGTCTTTTTAGGTTTATTTCCTGGAAGAGGCTGATGCAGCGACCTCTTAGGAAACAGATGCAGACCAGTAATTCTTGCAACAACTTGAATGACAGACCATTGGGGGGGGGGTAAAGCTGAAAAGAATGTAGCTCAATAGACATTTGAACTGGGGACTCCCAGCACATGTCTCCTTCTCCAGTGAGTTAAGTGCTGGAACGCACGTCTGCTAAATATGGCATGAATAGCTGAGTTTGTTTTGAATGTAATTGCAGATGGCTTAGTCATGGTGAAGGAAGCAAATGGCACCAGACAGGAAGATTGCTGAAACACCACAAGTGCAAAGGGCACAGGTAATGTTGTGCTACGCTAAGTTTCCTGCACAGCGGAGAGACTGAAGAGACTTCACAGCGATTTGCTCGCCCAGAGAAAAGATCTGATTGCTTCTGGCATAGTGGCAGGTGCCAAACACGCTTGGGAAGCAATGTTAATGGCGAGGCCACTTTTCACAATAGCAGGCCGCAATTAGCGCATTTGCATGTCTGACTGGGATGGAGAGTCATCAGCGAATGCACTGACAGAACACATTGCAAGATCACTTGTAAAATCTTTGTAAGCGTCAAGTACCGGTTGCATAATTCCTTGGCAATCATGAGTAATCCTGGTGGTATATCAATTACCTTCCCCGCCCCACCCTTTTAGAGGACATTGTCATGGGGTATTCTCAGTCAAATTCTCTAAATAAAAAAATTCCTTCAGTAGCACCTTAAAGACCAACTAAGTTTTTGTTTTGGTATGAAATTCGTGTGCATGCACACTTCTTCAGATACACTGAAACAGAAGCCACCAGACCCTTATGTATATTCAGAGGGTGGGGTTGGGGGTGATTGTACCATATGCATAAAGACAAATAGGCCTCCTTGACACACACACCCGCAGAAAAGTTTTTTTAAAGAAAATCTGCTGTGGGTGGAAGCACAAAATATGCTACATTGATTGTCGGGGACAACTTTGTTGCTATAAAACTCCGAAAAACAGGACATTCTTATGTCTGGTGGTTGCAGCAAAGGCGGGGTGGAGGAAGTGGGGTGCAGTGGGGGTGGACTGCCCTGAGTGTCTTTGCTGAGGGGGGTGACATTTGGCACACCGCCCACCTGCGACTCCCAAGCCTACCCTGAGCCGTCGGGGGAAGGGGTGAGCTGTGCCACTTTGCCAGCGGTTTCCCCCCTTCCCCCTTCATTTTGACAGCTGGGGGAGACTTGGAAGTCGTAGGCGGCGTTGTGCAGAATGTCTGCGATCAGCAGCTCACAGGGTGTGCGCGGTGCTCCGTACACCCGAGCGGCTATCCCACGCCTGGGAGGGCACCCTCCGCATCCCAAACCCCTTGGGAGTGTGCCAGCCCTGGGCAAAGGCACAGCAAAATGTTCTTCCACATGCATCATTGGCATGAGAAAGGTGGGGAGGGCATTTCTGAATGATGCTCAGAACCTTCTTTCTCTGCACTGGCTCACATCCCTGACTGGCTACAGATTCACTTTCATTCTTCCCCACGCCTTCTGAAACACTTTGCCTGGCTGTTATGGGCAGCTGAGCTGTGATGTTGCCTCTTGCTTGCCTATATGTGTTTGTAAGCATCTATCCCCCTCCCCCCCATGGCTGGAATGTCATTTTGTATATACAGGTAAAAGTCACATCTGTTGCCCTGCCCACTTTTGCCCTCAGCCCCACCCCATAGCTGCCAAGTGCCCCGTTTTGCCCGGGAAACCCCCGTATTTTCTTACCGTTTCCCACTGGTCTCCCGAATGGATTTATCTCCCGTAAATCCCCCGGAAAGCAGCTCCTGCTGGCGGCCATGTTTCTGGTGCCACTCTGCCCATTTCCAAAATGGCCGCGGTGCCAGAAGTCGCTTCTACGCATGTCTGGACATGCGCAGAAGCGTCTTCTGGTGCCGCTCTGCCCATTTCCAAAATGGCCACAGCTCCAGAAGTCGCTTCTACGCATGTCCGGAAGTCGCGTAGAGCGACATCTGGTGCTGCACCGCTGCTAGTCCCGGATTTTTCAATCCGGAACTTGGCAGCTATGCCCCACCCACTCCAAGCATGTAGTCTTCAGAAGGTTGTTCACAAGAGATTGCGGATCTCGAGCTGGAAAAGGTATCCTGTCTTATATGAAATTTGCATTGTGCATGCCAATAGTGCTTCAAAGTTATAAGCTTGAGGTGCATTTTTTTAAAGGAATTTGAAAGGTATTTGAGGAAATGGAGGTGGTCTCTGAAGAGCAAATGAAAAGGCAAAGGTTCAAAATGGCACTCAGAGATAAATCTTTATCAGAGTCTTACAGTAGCCCTTGTGAAACAATAAAATCCCCAACACATTTCATGCCTATCAAGGAGATAACCTTGTGCCCCCAAGAAAGGTTGTCATCAGTCAAAAATGCATCATGTATTGTATTGTTTCACAATGACTTTATTATTGATATTTATCTTTTAGTATCATGTTGAAGTTTTGTTTCCTTTGGTTGGGTGTGTTTTTGTTTTTTTGGGACTGTCTCTTCCTTCCCTGCCTGCTGGCTAGGGATTGCAGGTGGTGGGGCTAAGAGGAAGATTCGGTCTCATCCACATTTTAATGCAAACCTACTTTGCAAATTTTGTGATGCACTCTTCCATTTTTTAAATAAAAATAAAAAACTTATTGAAGTGTGCATGACAATAAACTAGAGAAAATAATGCAAAAAATGCATTATGTTGGGGAAAACAGTTTGCAACAATGTGCATATAAGGCAAAATTGGCTACAAGAATGTGTTTGTTGAGAAATCAGAGAATGAAATTGACAGATTCACTTGCCAAATCGGACAGATTCTGGATGGGGAAAGAAGCGGTTGTCTATGGAGCAATGCCCTCTTTTTGTCCATCTATGAATCTCTCTTGCCAATGTTTTTAGGAAACAATCCATGTACGTCCTTCACAATGGCCACCCAAGATCTGGTCTTCTCAGTGGTGGCTCCCTGTTTATGAAATGGCATACCCTCTAATAGCCTGCTGATCAAAATTGGGACACTTATCTTTTTATCTGGTGTGAGCTGGCTGACTTGTGCGAGAGCGCAAGAGCAAAAAAATGAGTCTTTTGGTCCGGCGCTCTCGCGCAAGCCAGCTGATTCCGCCAGAGCACCGAAGCAAAAACTGGGACTTCCTGGGATCCAATTTTCCCAGGCCTTTGACAGTTCATCTGGAGGGAAGTGAGCTGGGGGGGGGGCTGCTTGAGTGTCCATCTTTTCATGTGACTTTTATAAATATTACTGGATGAACATATTTGGGTATTGTGTTTTAATATTGTACAGTCATACCTCAGGTTACAGCCGCTTCAGGTTGCGCTCCGTGCGGAACCCGGAAGTACCAGAACGGGTTACTTCCGGGTTTTGGCATGCGCGCATGTGCAGAAACACTAAATCGCACTTTGCGCATGCACAGAAGTGCTGAATCGCAACCCGCGCGTGTGCAGATGCACAGACGTGGGTTGCGAACGTGCCTCCTGCACGGATCACGTTCACAACCTGAGCGTCTACTGTATTTATGTCTTTTAAGCTTTGAGTTGCTTTGGGACACTTTTCTCTGTGAAAACCAACGAGGAACGAAAGCTGCTGCAACTATGACAACAACGGCAACCTTCTCTCTTTTAAGGGAAACTGGTATTCGCTCTCATCCGACATTTTTGTACTGACTGTTTTGCACCATAGCTAGTTCACTCGAGGACCCTTGTGGTTGAGAGTCAGGAAAAAATGAACATTGCTAATAAACGAAACCAAACAAATGCAAGCCAACGGGTTAAGAGACACAGCCCAGCACAACTGACACAGGAGCATAAAACGCCGCTGCGGACCTAGGAGCTACACCCACCTACATGTTCATCCAAGTTATTGATTTCCAGAATTCCTCAGAAGGGATGCCAAAAAAGAAGCAAAACATACTGTGAAGAAACCACTTTTCCTTATGTATTAAATTATCTTTCTATGAAGTTAGAACAAATAGTGAGGTATATAGTGGGCAATAGAGACATAAATCTTCAGTTGCACAAATCGATTTCTGCCTGGTTCTTCTATTTCCAGTAAATAACGGTCTTGAGATCTTTTTTGTGGTGGCACTAGAGTACAGTCTGCTAAGGGAACACTGGCCGTGCTTCATTTTGTTTCCCCCCCTGATACGATCAATAGTGCTGCCACTCTTGAAATCATTGCACCCAGCTTATTTCCTATAGCTGAGTGGCAACCGGTAGGATCAAAGGAAATTTGTGGGTGGTGCCCCCCACTCAGAACCTCCATCCAAGCATATAAACAAGACATGAAGGCGGGCAACCTCAACCCTGCCATGTGGGAATCCCTTGCAGATGACTGCAGTGCCTGGAGACAGACAGTCAGGTTGTGTATCCACAGCAGTGATCAGAGGAGAAATGATCACTGACTGGGAGGAGCTCACAGAGGGACGAAACGCCATGGTGCATCTGCAGCAGCACAACCGGATGCTTTCATTTGCCCCAGCTGCAACAGAACATGTCTCTCCCATACCAGTCTCTACAGCCACAGCAGGCGCTGTAACTCTCTCCCCTAAAGGCACATCCATTGTCTCCCTTAACTGAAGATGCTGGAGGCTGACTGGAAAACTTCGGTACTGCTCTGCTATTTTTTGAGTGGCCTAGTTTACAGAGGACTGCTCTCCATTTGAAGATGCCTTCAGTTGTTGTTGTTGGTGGTGGTGGTGGTGGTGGTGTTGTTGAATTGAAAGCACACCCACCAAGAATCCTGAGAACTGTAGTTTGCCCCTTCACAGAGCTACAATTCACAATAGCCTTAATAAACTAAAGTTCCCAGGATTCTGGGGGGGGGGGGTTGCGTTAAATGTATGGTGTACCCACAGCCCAAACTTCCACCTAAATATATAAATCAGCATTTGCAGATTTTGATGCGGCCTCAGTGTATTTGTTCATCCTCTGTCATAATGACAATTCCACCCCCCTTTTTGGTGATGCCTAAGTGCTGCTTTCCTATATTTTACTGTTTCTAGGGACTTTGGTGATTGTCTTCTTATGACACAGTCATGGCATTTCCTTCTCTCCAGATTCAGCAACAGGTGACTTTGCAAGGGAGATGACATCAGTGGCAATTCGATTTGTTTCCCCCAAGAATTTGCAAATGCGGGCAATAGTGGCTGGGAATGATGCATGCCGAATGCAACTTTTGCATTAAGGGAAAGGGAACTTTATTAGATTAGCACTGTAGAGACAGACCCACTAAAAACTAAAAGTGCCATGTTAGCTAATCATTACCCTGACAATAATTGTCACAAACAGAATTTCTTTATAGATTTTGGATGTTTCTTTTCAAACAAAAAGGCTTAGCAATTGTGAGCTAAAAGGATTTAAAAAATTTAATCTTAAGGAGGAGATGTCCCCGAGTTCTGGGCTAAACAGCTTATAAAGGTCATAAAGAATTAACTTATCTTGCTGAATAAAGCCATTTTAATGCACTCTAAGCTACAAAGGAATCACTGCAGGAACCTTTAGGCCAGTGGTCCACTATATTTTTCTCTCATTAGTAAGGGCAGCAAATTTCTACATTTGGATTTTAACACTACAATTGTCTCTGATTCATTATTCTTCATGATTAAATAGAACGAGAGCATGGAGCCAGCTGGGCAAGAATATTCTGTCCTTATTTCATTGAGTCACTTTGCAACTAAAATAGGAATGTGGAATGTAGAGAGCCGGAATAGAGTTGTTACTTCAAACAATTCCACTGAGGAGGTGGCCAGGGGACGGGGGACAGGAACCAAGCTGGCTCCAGGCCACAGGACTGGATTAACCTTAGACTAAGTGCACCGCAGTACTTAGCACAAGCAGAGGTCTTGCCACTTCTCCTACCTGAGATCTTCTTTAATGGCAAAAGTGAGCGCCAGGGCATCCCATCTTATACCAGGGCAGTTCTTGCGAGGCAATACTTCTTCCTCAGGTGGAAGAGTAGTTTGGGGCAGCAGATTCATGGAGGTAACTCCTGTTCATCCAGGGTGATCCTGTGTCCTGCTTTACAGAGTCTTCTGTTCGAAGGCATCCTCTGTTTGAAGGATTACCTGCTCTGAGATAGCTCAGTTGCTTTGAGCATGGCACTGACAACGCCAAGTTCACAGGTTCGATCGCTGCATGGGACAGCTGCATATTCCTGCATTGCATCGGGTTGGACTAGATGATATGGGAAGTGGGTGGCACTGTGGTCTAAATCACTGAGCCTCTAGGGCTTGCCGAACAGAAGGTTGGAGGTTCGAATCCTCAGGACGGGGTGAGCTCCCGTTGCTCTGTCCCAGCTCCTGCCAACCTAGCAGTTTGAAAGCATGCCAGTGCAGATAGATAAACAGGTACTGCTCCGGCGGGAAGGTAAACGGCGTTTCCGTGCGCTGCTCTGGTTTCCGTCATGGTGTTCTGTTGCGCCAGAAGCGGCTTAGTCATGCTGGCCACATGACCCGGAAAGCTGTCTGCAGACAAACGGGGGCTCCCTTGGCCTGAAAGCGAGATGAGCGTCACAACCCTGTAGTCGCCTTTGACTGGACTTAACTGTCCAGGGGTCCTTTACCTTACCTACTAGATGATCCTCAGATTCCCTTCCGATTCTATGATTCTATGATAAAGAAGCCTAAGAATGGAGAGCAGAGCAGCGGCCTTAAAGTTACTCATCCTCATTTAACACTGAGCAGACTCAGTGAGCATCTAGGTCAGGCACCCTCAACCTCGGCCCTCCAGATGCTTTTGGCCTACAACTCCCATGATCCCTAGCTAGCAGGACCAGTGGTCAAGGATGATGAGAATTGTAGTCCTGAAACATCTGGAGGGCTGAGGTTAAGGAAGCCTGATCTGGGTGGTGGTAGGATTTTTTATTATTATTTTTGTCCAAATGTTCACCACTATACATATACCTGAAGGAGCGTCTCCACCTCCATCGTTCTGCCCAGACACTGAGGTCCAGTACCGAAGGCCTTCTGGTGGTTCCCTCATTGCGAGAAGCCAAGTTGCAGGAAACCAGGCAGAGGGCCTTCTCGGTGGTGGCACCCGCCCTGTGGAACGCCCTCCCACCAGATGTCAAAGAGAAAAACAGCTACCAGATTTTTAGAAGACATCTGAAGGCAGCCCTGTTTAGGGAGACTTTTAATGTTTAATCGATTATTTTATTTTATTTTTCTGTTGTAAGCCGCCCAGAGTGGCTGGAGAAACCCAGCCAGATGGGCAGGGTATAAATAATATTTTATTATTATTATTATTATTATTATTATTATTATTATTATTATTATTATTATTTGTGGATGCTGGTGTTCTTCCTTGGGAGCAAGAGGAGGAGCCTCCCAGTGGCCTTAGATCACGTGGCTTGTGACATTGGCCAGAGTGTGTTTATGTTCAGCTCTGGCATCCTAAGTAATGGGCAGTTGGAGCAAAATATTCTTTCATGTAGGGAAGGGAGAAGCAAGCTGCCCACAGTTCCTCCTTACCTGGCCGAAGGATGGAGCCAGGTTGGACTTTCTCTTGCCATGATTTTCTTTCTGGCGGATGTGGGGCAGCATCCCAGTGGTCCTTGGTGCCTTGGTCAGTAGCAGAGCAAGTGTAGGGCTCCCAGTTAGTATAGGCTCCCAGTTAGAGCAAAGATGACTGGGTTTTTTTTATATTTGTACTTGGCCACTGAGAGGCTGCTCCCCTTGCTTCCCAGGCAAAGGAATAATAATAATAATAATAATAATTTATTATTTATACCCCGCCCATCTGGCTGGGTCTCCCCAGCCACTCTGGGCGGCTTCCAACAGAAGAATAAAACACAATAATCTATTAAACATTAAAAGCCTCCCTGAACAGGGCTGCCTTCAGATGTCTTCTAAAAGTCTGGTAGTTGTTTTCCTTTTTGACATCTGTTGGGAGGGTGTTCCACAGGGTAGGCGCCACCACTGAGAAGGCCCTCTGCCTAGTTCCCTGCAACTTGGCTTCTCGCAACGAGGGAACCGCCAGAAGGCCCTCGGTGCTGGACCTCAGTGTCCGGGCAGAACGATGGAGGTGGAGACACTCCTTCAGGTATACTGGACCGAGGCCATTTAGGGCTTTAAAGGTCAGCACCAACACCAACTTGACCAGTAAAGAAAAGTAACATTTGGTTTTCTCTTTCCTCCTCATACTTTTTCTTCTTTTTATATTGTATTATCGTAGGGTGTGGAGTTGAGATTTTTTCCTTACTATGTTTTGTACTGAAGGGTGGAACATCAGTGTGTAAAATAAACAATAATCCTCTGAAACAAGCAACAAACACAGAGAAAGGAAGAATTGAGAGGAGGGGGAAGCAGGGGAAATAGTATCCGAGCTTCCATCGCCGGGAATAAAATATAGCAATTAAAACTAGCCTTTTGAAACCGAAGGGTAATGTTAGAATTCCAAAACATTCAATGCTTCGGTTTTGTGGCAAATTTTAGATTTTGGTGGTGGGTGGGTGACTCGCTGCATTGACAAAAAGTTTTTTTTTCTGAGTTTCCCAACAGTGGAAAGTTATTCCACATGTTAAAGATTGCTTTTTTAAAAATCCAAATATGTTCAGGAAATCGACCTCTTATTATTAATAGGAGGTTTGAAGTAAATTGCATTATTCCTACTTAGTATTCTTGGTATAAGAAAAGGCTTACAGCACTGGATAGCAGATTAAAATCAAAAAAAGAGAGGAAACTTTGGGATGGATATATCCCCTTATGGTTGCAATTTCTCCCCATTTTGATTAGAACAGCCTCCTACCAACCATATTATTTATTGCAGATTAAATCAAGGGGGGGGGTCATCCTTCATGTCCTCTCTTAATCACAATGATGACAATACAAATTTGACATGGTGCTGATCTCCATGCAATGGAATCTTTGATCAAGATTTAATTTCCTAAGATCTGAACATTTTAATCTCCATCTTTAAAACATGTCATTAAGACCTAAAATGAAAGGGGCAATGCAACCTTAGAGGTGGAAGCTCAATAAGTAGCACCTTAGCGCTGGCCCACACACTTTTCCCGGGGGGGGGGGGGAAGTGCCACCAAAATTGCACAAATTGTTGTCAGTCATATTTTTGACATCCAACTCATGAGTTGGGCTAGCCCAGGGGTTCCCAGACTTACCCGGCTTTGGGCCGGTGCCCGCCGTGCCGATCGCGCAGCGGGCCGGAGGGCAGGGGAGTGCGCGCCCGTGTGCATGCGCACACATACTTACTGGCGCGGTGGCGTGCTTCCAGGCCGGAAAAATCACCGAAAATCGTTTGTGTGCATGGGCCTCCCCCGACCCGGAAGTGCACCGGAAATGACCTCTTCTGGGTCGGGAGAGGCCCATACGCATGCGCACAAACGATTTTCGGTAATTTTTTCCGATCTGGAACTGCGCCTGCGCGCTGCGTGCCGTAAGAGCAGGCAGCGGCAGCGGGCGGCGGGGGTCGTCACGGGCCGGATTGGGAGGCCAATTGGGCCGCATCTGGTCCGCGGGCCGTAGTCTGGGGACCCCTGGGCTAGCCCATACCTGAGGATGGATTGGGAATGCTTATACAGTGGTACCTCCAGTTATGAACGGGATCCTTTCTGGAGGTCAGGCTGCATCCCGAGGAATTCACAACTGAAGGACCGCTTCTGCACATGCGCATGGCATGTAGAGTGCTTCTACGCATGCATGCGCAGTGAAACCCAGAAAAATACTTCCGGGTTTGCCGCTTTCGCAACCTGAAGTTCCAATGTATAGCCGAGGGTCCACCGTATAGATGGAAAAGTCTTCTTGCATATCCTAGGCCTGGGAAGGAACTGCCTTAGCTGCACTCATACGAGCAGGGAATATCTCAGGGGTTGCCAACCTTTTGTGGTCACATTTGCAAAATGGATAAACTATTGTGGGCACCACACAACACAACCACCTACCACAACCTAGTATCTCGGCTACAATGAAATGCTTTGTTTGAGCCTAATTCCAGTGAGGGAGGGGATCCCGCGTGCACTACGCAGCAGGCACATTTATACCCATGGGCACCACACATTGGCTACCTCTCCAAAGATCTACACCACAACCATTTATTGTAGGCAACAGAGCCTTTAAATATCTAAGTGGGATGGAAGCTCATAAAGGTTCCCTTCAGGAGCCAATATGTAGTGACCTTTTATGCAAATACCCAAGAAGCTCTAGACAGGGCCAAGCTAAGGTATTTTGCTGTCTGAGTTGAAGGGCAGGATGATGCCCTCCCCACAATCCAGATGCAGATGCCAAACCAACTGCAAATAGACTCTTACCTCAGCCATGGCAACAGGACAAAGTCCTCCACCCCACTAGGGGGCATCAGGCTTAGGTGCACAGTGGGCTATGTTGAATTCAGTGGGCTGAAAGCAAAGAGTAAGGTTACCATAACTTCCGTCACAGAGCTTCAGTGTGCTGATCACAACGTAGTGTGTGCACACTCAGAGGATGACCTCCAAAACATCCTAAATATCTTCACAGAAGCTTATGAAAAGCTTGGCCTGTCACTCAACATCCAAAAAACCAAAGTGCTTTACCAACAAGTACAAAATAACCCCTCTGCAGCACCACAAATCCAACTCAATGGTGTAACGTTGGAAAATGTTGATCACTTCTCCTACCTACCTATCTTTCTATAAGGGTCAACATTGATGTCGAAATTCAGCATCACCTGAGCAATGTGAGTGCAGCTCTCCCCCAATTGAAGTGCAGACCGGTACATTCACAGGGGAACCAAAATGCTTGTTTACAAAGCTATTGTACTACCAACTTTACTGTGTGCTTGTGAAACATGGACCACTTACAAACGCCATCTCCAACTTCTCGAAAGATTCCATCAATGTTGTCTCCGAAAAATCTTACACATCACTTGGGAAGACAGGCGAACTAATATCAGTGTACTGGAAGAAGCAAAGATCACCAGTGTTGAAGCAATGATTCTTCAACATCAACTTCGTTGGACTGGCCATGTTATGCGGATGCCTGTCTTCCAAAGCAAATGGATCTTAAGGTATCATAGATCTGACCATCACATTATTTCACCAGTGTATCTTAATATCTGTTTCTAAAACCAGACGGTAATTCGACAATGACCGTTCTGTTCTCCCAAATTGGCATCAGTTAATGGAGTCAATGAATGCATGGATTCAACGAAAAATTGGGCTTAAAGTGAATTTCATGTTACTCAGCCTGAAATGCACACAAACAAATACTTTCATCCAGATACCCACATGCGCTCATGAATCACTCTTGCATGCTCACATTGCAAGTAAATGGGGGGGGGCATTCTGGGGGCTGGCAAATTCTGTATACATTCCTGAGATCCCATACCTTGAACGGATTAAAGTGTTGTGGTGAAAATGTTTGTTTTTCAAACAGCACTCCCATATCTCAAGTTCATCTTGCAGAATATTAACATAAATATTATGCTTAAAATAACACTGAGCAGTACAACGAGTGGTTAGCTAATGAATTCGTAACCCGTAGCAAAACATCATTTAAAAATACTATGAGTAATACTGAACATGAATCCTTTCCAGAACCATTTGCAAGATATGAACAATTTTCGAAAATAATGGTAGAACTGGCTGGTTTCCAGATTGTACATCTGTTCCAAGATTTAAAAGGAAATAGGTTTTGTAACACAGAGAAAGCTGAATTCATTTTGTAGGGATAATATAGAATATTTTTCAGATAACCTGAGAAATAATTCATATGTAAAGAGGCTGAAGAACCTTCCCTGTGATTCAAGCGCCCCATGAAATTTTGCAGCAAGATTAGCAGAATTGAGGTGTCTTTTTGTTTTTAGTTAAATGTTTATAAACCACGCTCTCACAGGAAAATATAACAAGCTGGTGTGCAACATGAAATGCAATACTACAATAACATAACATCAGTATAAAAAAAACCATCAATAACATATCCATAAAAAACTGGGTGGTGGAAAATGGCACATTCCAAAGGCCTGGCTGAACAATACAGTTTTTTAAAGTTGTCTAAGAGAAAGCAGGAGTGACTTCTGCTATTGGCAAGGAGCAGGGGTGACTTCCATTGGCAAGGAGTTCCACAGTATTGGGGCTACCTCACTAAAGCCCCAGTCCCTGGTAACCAAAGCTCAGGAACAGAAGGGACCCCCAAAAGAGCCCAGTCAGATTCTCAACCAGTGTGCCTCCAGATGTTTTGGGACTACAACTCCCATCATTCCTGACCACTGGTCTTGCTAGCTAGGGATGATGGGAGTTGTAGTCCCAAAACATCTGGAGGCACACTGGTTGAGAAACACTAATCTAGATGATGATGATTTGATGATGATATTTATTTATATCCTACTTTCTTCCCTGACAGGGACTGAAGGCAGCTTACAAATAAAAATGTTGTTGTTTAGTCGTGTCCGACTCTTCGTGACCCCATGGACCAGAGCACGCCAGGCACTCCTGTCTTCCACTGCCTTCCGCAGTTTGGTCAGACTCATGTTAGTAGCTCTGAGAACACTGTCTAACCACCTCATCCTTTGTCATCCCCTTCTCCTTGTGCTCTCCATCTTTCCCAACATCAGGGTCTTTTCCATGGAGTCTTCTCTTCTCAAAGTATTGGAGCCTCAGCTTCGCGATCTGTCCTTCCAGTGAGCACTCAGGGCTGATTTCCTTCAGAATGGATAGGTTTGATCTTCTCACAGTCCATGGGACTCTCAAGAGTTTCCTCCTGCACCATAATTCAAAAGCATCAATTCTTCGGCGATCAGCTTTCTTTATGGTCCAGCTCTCACTTCCATATAGATAAAAATAAGAACAGCTTAAAACATAGGGGGGGGGTCATTAAAATAAACAATTAAATGCTGAAAGAATTAGCAATGCCTTGGATTAAGGGAGAAGACAGGAAGCAGGAAGTGCAGCAGATAATGTGCCCTCTAGCACTGGAGTGAGGGAAATTGGAAAACGACCTCATGCCTCTCCCCCCTCTCAGCTCCCTCCCTTCCTTGCACCTTCGGCCGCACTTTCAGTCGCTGCTGCCACAGCCTCCACCACAATTGCTGGTGTACTTCCGGAAGCTGGCACCACTTCCGGAAGTGCCGTGCCAGCTTCTGGAAATATGTCAACTAGAAAGCCGCAGTGGAATTTGGAAGAAGAGTGGCGACACATGGAGCGTGGTAAGTTTTGCTTCCATTTTTTTGTTTCTGCACTCTGCTGTGAGCCAACTAACTCGCTCCACAGGGCAGGATGAAAAAATGCACGTCTTTTGTCCTGCGTTCTGGCATGGCCAGAGCACAGGGGCCAAAATGGGATTGGGATCAGAAGCCAGGGCAGCTTCTGTAAATCCAGGATGTCCTGCTTAAAACGTGACAGTTGCCCAGTGTGAGATAATGGGTCTTCCTGCTGTGTCCATTAGCACCTCATTTCCCCAGACCCTTCCCTCCTTTTACCACAAGAAGACATCTTCTCAGGGTTTCAAAGATGACTGGAGAACAGCATTTCAAAATTCAGAGAAGTGCAAATTTCAAAGGCTGGTTGTGTTTCGGTGCATATCTTGTTTCATAAAGTGTACATTTGGTGGCTCTGCCTTGAAATGTGAACTGAATTCAATTTTCTCCATCCCTACCTGCCTGTCTGCCTGCTCAGTCTGCTCTCCAGGTAAGATCTGTCATAGGGCATCTTCAAAGCCTCTGTTACTCTCCCTTGTTAGGCTTCCTCCATGCTTTCTTTTTTCTGGGGGCACCTTTTTTCTACAAGAAAAGCACTGGTTAAAAGTTTGGCACTTACTTTAACAGCTTCATGATGTTACAGTTTTGGCCAGGGAGGGCGGAATACAAATAAAAATTTAGTAGTAGTAGTAGTACCAGCACCATTTTTTTCTAGAACAAAAGCACTGGGCTTTCTTATCTTTAAACCAAACTTGGGTCAGCCCATCAAACAGGGGACAGCACACACACCCTGTTTCCAGCAGCTTCTTAAAAGTCACCTTTTAGATTTGCCTACCCTGGTCCAAATGAGCCTGCCATCTCCGAGGCAAAACACCTCTGAGCAAAACCACTTAATCTTTTCAAATGAATTTCTCTGATCAGATCCGCTGTGCTTGGTGGGAGGCTCCCTCCACCCCCTCCCCTTTTATTGTATAGGCCATCCTATAGCTCTGCTGTGTAAACAGGAGAAACAATTCTCTCTCAGCTCCCCTTAAGAGACACCAGTATATAAATAGTTCTGCTGTTGGGCACCAGGGTTTTGTTTTTTCCCTTCCCCCTCCTCAGAATACAAGAAGGTCAGGGAAAACATTTTCCTTTGAAATGAAAAAGGAGGCCAAAACAAGAATTTTAATAACAGACTTGACACAAGAGCAGCGTAATACCGGCATGAATTACACTTGGTACTAAGCTTTTATTGGCAGCCTTAGATTGCTTTGTTCCTGTCCCTGACATAATATTCAAGGCAGGGTTTATGTTTGCCCAGAACTGGGTTGTTCACCAGAGTCCATGCAAATCAAACACTTGATTTATGCACCGTTCCATTGGAGGGTGTAACATTAAATTTAATTTTGTAAGGGATGCCTGAGGCTCCACAATGCCCCGGGCTGACATTGTGAACTAGGCAGAGAGGTGCAGAGGAATTCATTACTGTTTCCAATATGCGAAAATGCTGCATTTGAATGAAACATTTGTCTCTTGTCAGAAGGGAGTAATGTCTGCTCTTTGTGCACACATGCGCGAACACGCACACACAAAACTTCTCTCACTTCCACTTTTGGCTTTATTGCTAGTTCAGCAAACTGGGGGCTGGGGTGATGGGTGTAGCTTCTTGGAGAAATGTTGTTGTTGTTGTTGTTTAGTCGTTTAGTCGTGCCCGACTCTTCGTGACCCCATGGACCATAGCATGCCAGGCACTCCTGTCTTCCACTGCCTCCCACAGTTTGGTCAAACTCATGTTCGTAGCTTCGAGAACACTGTCCAACCATCTCATCCTCTGTCATCCCCTTCTCCTAGTGCCCTCCATCTTTCCCAGCATCCGGGTCTTTTCCAAGGATTCTTCTCTTCTCATCAGGTGGCCAAAGTATTGGAGCCTCAGCTTCACGATCTGTCCTTCCAGTGAGCACTCAGGGCTGATTTCCTTCAGAATGGATAGGTTTGATCTTCTTGCAGTCCATGGGACTCTCAATAGTCTCCCCCAGCACTATAATTCAATGAGGAAAGGGTTATATAATCTTCTTATGGGTGGGTTAGCAACCTGGGATGTGGCTCTCTGGGATACAGGTGTATGGGGCTGTCTGGTACTCAGGGCTGGCTCCAGTGGGTGCCATGTTTGGGCATTTGCCAGGCCCCAAGACCAAGAGAGACCCACTACCCAAAGAGGGCTACCACTTCCTTTCCACTCTAAAGTCTTCTGTTGAGTCCAAGTTGAATTTAAAGCTAAACAACCCTCAGAAGGGAGAGCAGGAGGGGGCTGAAAGTTGCCTATCAACAGTGAGCACTTAAGCAGGAGACTAAGCAGGCACACACAGGTAACCTGGCCAGTCTTCCCCAATATGTAACATTTCTATTTAAGTTACAGCAACTATTCCTCAAATCGCAACTATGCGATAGACCACAGACTTGACATGAGTCAGCAGTGTGATGCAGCAGCTAAAAAAGCCAATGCAATTCTGGGCTGCATCAATAGGAGTATAGCATCTAGATCTAGGGAAGTAATAGTACCACTGTATTCTGCTCTGGTCAGACCTCACCTGGAGTACTGTGTCCAGTTTTGGGCACCACAGTTCAAGAAGGATACTGACAAGCTGGAATGTGTCCAGAAGAGGGCAACCAAAATGGTCAAAGGCCTGGAAACAATGCCTTATGAGGAACGGCTTAGGGAGCTGGGTATGTTTAGCCTGGAGAAGAGAAGGTTAAGGGGTGATATGATAGCCATGTTCAAATATATGAAAGGATGTCCTATGGAGGAGGGAGAAAGATTGTTTTCTGCTGCTCCAGAGAAGCGGACACGGAGCAATGGATTCAAACTTCAAGAAAGAAGATTCCACCTAAACATTAGGAAGAACTTCCTGACAGTAAGAGCTGTTCGGCAGTGGAATTTGCTACCAAGGAGTGTGGTGGAGTCTCCTTCTTTGGAGGTCTTTAAGCAGAGGCTTGACAGGCATATGTCAAGAATGCTTTGATGGTGTTTCCTGCTTGGCAGGGGGTTGGACTGGATGGCCCTTGTGGTCTCTTCCAACTCTATGATTCTATGCATTTAAATTAGCACGTGTTTACACAGATTGGTGTCTTGTTCTCCTTTTTGGTAATGTAAGTGTACAAAGGTAAAGGGACCCCTGACCATTAGGTCCAGTCGTGACCGATTCTGGGGTTGTGGCGTTTATCTTGCTCCATTGGCTGAGGGAGCCAGCATGACAAAGCCGCTTCTGGCGAACCAGAGCAACACACGGAAATGCTGTTTTCCTTCCCGCTGTAGCGGTACCTATTTATCTACTTGCACTTTGACGTGCTTCAAACTGCTAGGTTGGCAGGAGCTGGGACCAAGCAACGGGAGCTCACCCAGTCGCAGGGATTCGAACCGCCGACATTCTGATCAGCAAGCCCTAGGCTCTGTGGTTTAACCCACAGCGCCACCCGGCCCGCGTGTAAGTGTACGCAATGCCAATTTGATATATAATAGAGATTGGTCATCCAAGAGGGCGTTGGGTTGTTCTGTCTCCCCAGATGAGTGTTGGAAATATATAAATACTGCAAGAAGGCAGGTACTGGCCACCCCTGTTGCAGAATTTCACAACCCCCTGGAGAATCACACAAAAAAAACTTTAACAGAAGGGTATCAAGGTCAATCTGGAGTATAAACTCCCACGAAGCAGCTTAATAATGCACTTCAAATCTGAGCCTTTTGTCTTGCCAAACCCTGATAGACTCTTGATCCGAAATGTTGAAGCTATTTTCTTTGTTCAGCTAATGAATGGCATGGTGATGAATACACATAAGGTAAAATTGATCCACTTAATTCATCATTTGTACATATGTATGGATTCGAGCCCTTATAAATGGATCCTGGGATTAAAGACCCACGTCTGCTCTCCTGAGCAGCTCAGGAAAAACGTAAATGCACTACGGGGAATTGTGTCCCTTGGCTGTCTTAATTTTAAAAGATTGACCTGTACCTTATGTTCTTTTTGCAAGAAATAAAAAAAAGGAGGAAAGAGGTACCTACACATACACGGCCTGTTCACACTATGTTTTAGGTCAGTGGTTGTACAGGGCTGCCTTCAGATGTCTTCTAAAAGTCAGATAGATGTTTATTTCCTTGACATCTGATGGGATAGTATGGTATTGTATATGGTGTTGTTGTTTTTAATTTGCAGAATATGGACAGGTATGAAGTTTGTTTGCCTCAAATTAGACCTAATATAAATGAGATTATCTGGCAAAAGCAAGCTCACACCTCTGATTGAGTTTTTATACATACTTAAGAGGCTCATTTATAATTATATTTTGGGAATGATTCCTGTTCTTACGTAGCTGCATTGTTTTACAATTTCTGGATGTCCCGTGATCATATTATAAAGTAGTTTTGTTCTGTGTTATAGATCAAGCACTGTCGGGTCTTGTTTATTTTTGTTTTCTGTGTGGTGCGAGCAATTTTTTTTCCTGAAAGTGTGGCCCAGAGGGGGAAAAAAAGTTTGAGAACCACTGTTTTAGGTGCATGGCTGTGATATTTCTATGAGAAGAAGACATGCCACTCACATGGGGTTTATTTAGGCTTATTAAGAATACATCATTCTATAATAGTTAGCTGGTTTTAACATTTTTATATGATTTTTACTGTATGTTTTTGTTTTAAAACACGTGTGTGTGTGTGTGTGTGTGTGTGTGTGTGTGTGTGTGAGTCCGTGAGTGTGATCAGATCCATATGTGCAAATTTGCCCTCTTAAATGACAGAGGCAAATAAACCATGCCAATTGTACACTGAAGTCATGAAATGGACTACAATGCTTTTTAAAATTTATTTAAAGTTTGACACATGGAAGGAAAGTGGGGATTTGGTCTTGATCCAGCTCAACTACCTTCTCCTTTTGCTTCCCTTCCCCAAAAATATCACTCCATCAGGCTAGCCATACACTTTGCCGTATATACAAAGGCTAACTTCATTCATATCGTTAGCTAGGATCCTTAATGACAGAGCTGACTTTTCTCCACATCGCTCCTCTCATAATCTAATCCATTTACATCGTGCCTGCCTAATCCATATTTCCTGTCCAAATATTCACCCAATATGGCGTCAGTTTTCTCAGAGCTTAAGGTACAATGTAATCAAAGACACCCACACCCACAGCCTCTTTAAAATGCATAGGGTGAAGGGACTCAGCATTAAAGGTTCCAGAACATCCTTGACTTTGAATCATCTGACTTTCCCAGGTCTATCACAGACCTTTTACACTTCCATTAACATAGCGCAACCCCCACTTCTTCCTCTCCCACCTCAACCCCCCTCTTTGAATTCACGGCAACTACATGGGTCAGAACTGCTTCAAACCTCATTATATAAATATTGATTTCAATAAGGAAATCAATAGGCTCACAGAAGCAGCATTTCTTAAAAATGTTTTTAAAAGCTCTATATTTCACAGCTGCTTTTGTGCTTTTTTTAAAGAGGGGGGCAGCAGCTCGAACTCCCATGCAATGTAGTGCAGTTTAATCAATGGCAGCAATCGTGAGTCTGTGGCCTTCAATGGAGTTTGCTAGCCCATGGGTTTTATGGGAGAGAGTTCTAAGCATATCTGTGTCACTAGGGGTGTGTTTTTTTTTGGGGGGGGGGTAGAAATTCAATTCAGTTCACATTTAAAGGCAAACCTACCCAATCTGAGAACCGAAAAGCAGCCATCCTTCAAAATTAACCGAATTTTGTGACGCGGTTCTCCAGCCGAATTCCGTGTGCAAAAATGTAGATGCAAGGGTTACATGTGCACATAGATTCATATATGGATGAAAATAACACCAAAAAATGCATTCAACCAAGAGAGGGAAAGGCTTTGCAAAAAATCAGTGTATTGGGCAAAATTGCATACAAAGGGAAAAAAGGCTGTTAGGAGAAATTCACATTAAAATATTGCTGAATTTTCCTGATATCTCCTTTAAAAAGATTGCAGATTAATGTGGAGAACTGAACTTTGTCTGGAATGATAGCATTCTCCCCTGAGTCTGAGTGTAGCCCTTGTAGAACTCAGCGGGGAGGAAGCTGCAGACAAAGTTAGCATAAGTTGGCTCTGCCTTTCATTGTCTCTGCCTCCACCTGACTACTGGGCTCTCAGTGGGCACCAGTCCCTGCTTGACTCTATTAATACTGTCTTTTGAGACACCTACAACAGTCACATCCACACATCAAGATTTTTTTTTTTAAGCCCACACACTTTCGTGGTGCCAAACGTCTTTCGTTTCCTTTCCATGCTTTAATTGCATTACATAAACTTAAACCATGTTCTCAGTTTTCATTCTCTGATTATTATGCACGCCGCCTCTGGCATAGAGCTGAGCAGGAAGAGGCAGTAAATCTCTGCGGCTGAAACTTGGTTGAAAATGCACATAATTATACATATTAAAACAAAACCTAAGTCGTTCCCAGCGTCTGCTCCGTGCATCCTCCCCCACTGGCTACCCCTGCATAGGAAGAAACAAACTTCTAAATATAGGGCATCCCGTAAAACAGCCACACAAGTAGTCTGATGAACAGCACTTGAATGCCACAAGTGCGGTGTGCTGCTAGGGTACCAATGGCTGTTGTATGCCAACACAATAAAACAATGGGCCGCATCTAACAGGGGCCAGGTCCATCAGTGACTCTGTGCCAAGGGCGCACTCAAGCTTTATGCCAGCCTTCGACTGGGATGAAGCCTGACTAGATTTTGGAAGTGGTTATCACACACGCAAGGCCTCTCCACTAAGTGTTGAGATGCACAAAGGATGGCTGTGGGTGGTGGGAGGTGGAGTCCAGGATGGGAGACAACTGGCTTGAGAGCAGTACATGTGAAAAGGATCTAGGAGTCTTGGTAGTCCACAAACTTGACATGAGTCAACGGTGTGATGCAGCAGCTAAAAAAGCCAATGCGATTCTGGGCTGCATCAATAGGAGTATAGCATCTAGATCAAAGGAAGTAATAGTACCACTGTATTATGCGCTGGTCAGACCTCACCTGGAGTACTGTGTCCAGTTCTGGGCACCACTGTTCGAGAGGGATGCTGACAAGCTGGAACGTGTCCAGAGGAGGGCAACCAAAATGGTCAAAGGCCTGGAAATGATGCTTTATGAGGAACGGCTTAGGGAGCTGGGTATGTTTAGCCTGGAGAAGAGAAGGTTAAGGGGTGATATGATAGCCATGTTCAAATATATAAAAGGATGTCATATAGAGGAGGGAGAAAGGTTGTTTTCTGCTGCTCCAGAGAAGCGGACACGGAGCAATGGATTCAAACTACAGTCGTACCTCGGTTTACGACCTGCTCGGGTTGCGAACACTTTGGATTACGAACTCTGTAAACCCGAAAGTGTTTTCGGCGCGCGCGCGTCCCGCACATGCGCAAAAGCGCGCGCTCGGTTTGTGACCTTTTCGGGTTACTAACCGCGATCCGGAACGGATTGTGTTTGTAACCCGAGGTACTACTGTACAAGAAAGAAGATTCCACCTCTACATTAGGAAGAACTTCCTGACATTAAGAGCTGTTCGGCAGTGGAATTTGCTACCAAGGAATGTGGTGGAGTCCCCTTCTTTGGAGGTCTTTAAGCAGAGGCTTGACAGGCATATGTCAAGAATGCTTTGATGGGGTTTCCTGCTTGGCAGGGGGTTGGACTGGATGGCCCTTGTGGTCTCTTCCAACTCTCTGATTCTATGATTCTAACTTTTGGAGGGCCACAGGCTCTGCAGCCCCAATCCAACCCATTAGATATCTTCCTCTGAAGATCTAATACAGTGGTACCTCGGTATTTGAACGTAATCCATGCCAGAAGTCTGTTCAAGTTCCGAAACGTTTGAAAACTGTGTAAACTGTAAACGGATCCCTCAAAACGGAAGCCTCAGTACAGAAAACTCAAAACAGAAGTGTTATGTACGAAGCTTGGATCCTAGAACAATAAGCAAGTAGGATCCTCTAATGCAACAACTGATTGGCTTGCAGGAGAAGACCAATCAGGCTCCAGGAAGAAGTTAATCAGCCTATTAGGCTGGTAGGGTCGTAGAAAGCAACAACTGATTGGCCTGTAGGAAAAGACCAATCAGGCTCTAGGAGGGAAGCAGAATCAGCCAATCAGATGGGACTCATTGTGTAAGTAATGTATATACAGTAAAAGCCTGAGGTTTGTGGGGCATTTCTGTGCTGCAATAAAAAGCATGAAGTCACTACAGGACTCTTGAGTATATTTCAAGAAGCCATGTTTCCTGTTTGACTTCCGAGGCGCATTCGAAAACTGAGGCATTTACTTCCGGGTTTTCGGCATTTGAGTTCTGAAGCGTTCGACTACGAAGGTGTTCGAAACCTGAGGTACCCCTGTATTCCTTTTCCTCTGTTGACCATAAGCTTATCTGCCACTAGGGATGGGTGAAGCTGTCAGTTTTGGTTTCTCTCAGTATCTCATTTTTCCAAGTTCAGACACTGGCCATGGAATGCTAGCCCCATTTGGGGGAAGGGGGGGGGATTGAAAACCAGGGAGGGGTGAGATAGAGTCTCATGGAAGAGTTGTGACTGGATGACTGGAAATGTGAGCTGGAATGCTGGAAACCTATACCGCAGATCCCTCTTGTTATTCCTGCTGGCAAACATGCATAGTAGTAGGGTCAGTTTTACACCCAGAGAGACACCAGTCCACACAATGAGAGAAAGATCGCACTGCAGAACAGCCTTCCAAGCAGAATTTCATGCTTTTTGCTGTAGAAGGCTGACACCTACCATTGTTTTGTGGAGCTGAACAGTATTAAAACTCTCTGTGTGTACCATCTGGAACCTACCCCAATAGTGGAATGCAATGCTCCATTAACAAAGTTCCCAGTTCCTTCCAGTGTAAATATACTGGAATGTTTCTTCAAAACTAGCATTTTTCCTGCTGATCTCTCAAACAGAATTATAATGAAAACACAGGCATCTTGCCGACAGTTCCAGCCGGAAAACAATGAGAACTGAGCTTATTCTTTCAGATTTATGGAAGACCTATCTGCCTTCTTACATTCATTGGACAGACATTTGCAACAGATTTATTTGAAAGGCCATCTTCTTGGCACTGAAAGAGCAGTGTGTCTTAGCCTGGTCCAAGGTCATTACAAGCTTGGTCACTTTCAGCCTGAATCCCATCTTACTGGTACCGCATGTTTACCAACAATAACCACTTAGGTGTGGTAGAGGCTCTCAGGGCCACCACATCAACTTTACTGTTACAATGTACTCTACAAGGGGGAAGAGAGAGCTACTGATGGCTCCTAGCTATGTTCTGCTTCCATGGTTGGAGGCTATAAAGCTTTTGAATACCAGTTTCTAGAAATCACAGGATGGGAAGCTCTCTTTGCTGATGGAGGGCTTCCCACAGCCATCTGGTTGTCCTATGTGAGAACAGGGTGCTGGACTGGGTGGGCCCTTGGTCTGACCCAACAGGTTCTACTTATGTTCTTAGCTATAGCTACTGTTGGACTCAATCCTTTAAAAAAGCGGTGCCATTTTCCTTAGCTCAAGTTCGGAAAAAACCTTTTCAATACTTCGGAGCAACCTTCCAGGGCCCACATGCTAGTAGTAGGTGGGCCAAAAGAGCAACAAATGGGAATTTCCCCATTATGCAGTAGTTGTGTGGCAATGCCCCTCCCTCCACGTGAAATAAGACACAAGACACAATGAATAAATTTAAGTGGGCGAAAAGGCCACAACTTTATTGGTTACGAATGATGAGCGGTATTGGCTTAGGCATTGGAACCTAACCGGCTATATCCAACTGGAACCCGTGTGTTACAGTCCGGGAGAAATTAACCACCAGAAAGGAGCCCAGTGATGTACATCTACTGGAACACCTCCTGTGGCCACCGTTGGGGGGTGCCATAAGGCCCTGTCCTCCGCAGGCCCAGGACAAAGCTACCGCCCCCGGAACCCCTTTAACGGGGTTACTTCTCCAATTTCTGGGGAGCCGGGGCAGGAAAGGCCGAGTTCCCGCCTCCAGCCGGTTTAAAAGATGTGAAACCCCGCCTCCCGGCCGACTATTGGCCAGCCCGGGTCTGACGGAGGCGGGAACTCCCACGTTGCGAGGGGGCTGAGCTCTCAGCCCCCATCGCGAGAGTTCAGTCGGGGCCAGCCCACAACACCACCTCTGTGGGGAAGCGGAAGTGGTTTTTCTGCACACATACACACACACACACTCCTCTCTGTTCTTCATCCAGGCAAGCAAGAAGCTAATCAGAGATCAACGAGACATTCCAGCCAGGCAAAAACACTCAAGGAGGGTGCAGGTCAGGGCTGGTGAGAAATATGGCCTGGGGAGAGAGAGAGGGGTTGTGGCTGGGAAGAGTCCTGAAGGCCAGAGACAGGGCAGTCTCGAGCAGGTCGGGCACCCTGGCGCTGAGGGGCAAAGATCGCTCCGGCGCCCCCGCCCTTGCAGGGCGCAGCATGGCTTCCACGCGGCTTCGCCGCGCAGCACCCCGCCTACCGGCCCAGCGCCCTGGCACCCCGCACCACTGGGACTCTACCTAGAGCCGGCCCTGGCCAGAGAGGCCAGATCCCTGGAAGGCCATATTTGATCCCTGGGCCTGAAGTTCTCCATCCTTGTTTCAGCACCTTAGTACAGCTGGATTCTCATGGCAAGCTGTTCCTCACTGCATGGACCTTCTGTTTAGGACTCCTGCCTTTCCTAATTTGCTTTTGGGGAAGTCTGTTTCCATAATCCCCTTGGCCTGGCCTCCAGAGCCTGTTTGGAGCAATGCTGTGAGGCAAAATGACCAGACATAATGACTTTCCAAGGTCCTTGTGATACCTTATTAACATTCTGTTAGCATAAGTCCTGACTTTATTATTGACTACATTGAATACACAATGCACTGACCTCTGCCTCCTGCAACTAAATCTCTTCCTGCAGATCTATCAAACTGATTTCATACCCAGAGGAAGTGGGGTGGGTGGAGGACGAGGAGGGGGGAGAACCAGTGCTAACTGGCCATTATTTGGTCCTGGGAAACTTCGAGCACTCGATGGGAGAGGTTGGCTGTTCATTTGATGCTAATTAGCATTATCAGGAGGACATTATTATACTGCAATTTCAAATGCTGAGATGTAGCCCTAAGGAAATGAAACATGTTGAAACTAAAAGCATCGTGATTTTTAAAAGGAACATAATAAAAGCCTTGCTAGATCAGACCAAAGGTCCATCTAACCCAACTTTCTAGTAGCAAGGCAGATGCTCAGAAGCAGAATTTGCAGACAATAGCCTTCCATGGGCGTAGCCAGGATTTTTGTTGGGGGCGGGGCAGAACCTCAGTTAGCAGACAAACCTCAGTTAGAACCTTCACACCACCAAAATCTCAAGAAATAGGAATGTATTCCTTTGAAACGTACTAATATTGTAAAAGGGACCCAGGTGGCGCTGTGGGCTAAACCACTGAGCCTAGAGCTTGCTGATCAGAAGGTCGGCGGTTCGAATCCCTGTGACGGGGTGAGCTCCCGTTGCTTGGTCCCAGCTCCTGCCAACCTAGCAGTTCGAAAGCACATCAAAATGCAAGTAGATAAATAGGAACCGCCCTAGCGGGAAGGTAAACAGCGTTTCCATGTGCTGCTCTGGTTTGCCAGAAGCGGCTTTGTCATGCTGGCCACATGACCTGGAAGCTATATGCCGGCTCCCCCGGCCAATAACGCGAGATGAGCGCTGCAACCCCAGAGTCGGTCACGACTGGACCTAATGGTCAGGGGTCCCTTTACCTTTACCTTTAATATTCTGGCTAATTCCAAAGTGATAGCCATGTTCCTCTGTTGCAGCAAACACAACCGCAATCTGTTGGTTGCTTAAAGTAGCCTTCATGAACCTGATGACCTCCAAATATTTTGGACTACAGTTCCCATCAGCCTTGGTGATTATAGCTGCATGATGCAAGGCCTGATGGGAGAAGTGTCCGTAGCTAATGGCAGTTGCCATCCGAAACATCTGGAGGGTATACCAGGTTGGCAAAGGCTGCTCTAACCACCACACCGCACTGCTTCTAGCAAGGCATAAAATTGGCTGCTCATTTCCTAAGAACATTCCAATTCTTCTCTCTATCCCCAAAGAAAAGCAGAACGCTTTGCACCTATAGCAACAACCCCCCAACCTGGTGTCTTCACGATGTTTTAGACTGCAACTTCCATCATCCCCAACAAGCAGGAGGGCACCAGGTTGGACAAGTCTGTCTTAAGACTATTGAATATATTGTGGCATTTGTTTTCATAGCGCCCGCTTTATCAGATGCAAGGTGTGATCTTCAGCTGGGACATATGTGCTTACACGGGAACACACAGAAAACCAGGAGGGGGTTATTATTACAAAGTGAGGCTAGAAGACCCAGCAGCCTTGTAGCTGTATTAAAATAAAGCCATTTATCAAGGTTTGCTGTTCAACTACCCTCGTTCCAATGGCTCTTGAGCAAGAGCTTCTGATGAACAGCACCCAAGTGCAGGAACTTCATTTTGGCTTTAAGTCCTCTCCATTTTGGTTTACATAGGTGCCCCTCTCATTCTTACGAACTTTTTATTTAAAGCAGAATAATTAAAAGTGTACCTTTCACCATCTCCATTAACTCCCCAGGTGGGGAGGGGGAAAGTAAGAACTTGTATTTCATTGACTGTAGTTTATGCAAATGAGGTCAGAGGAATTAACATATTGGAAGGAGCTGACATTTGTCCTGATATATTGAATCGTTAGCATGACAGAATCACTTAAGCTGGATCCACTAACATCAGGTTTCCTCTCATTATTGACCCCTGCAGAGTGGGCCTGACAAGTAGAACTGCCACAAAGTTCATTAATAATGAGAAATAAATCAGTCGTTCGGGAAATACTGAAAACAGATGACACCGAACTCACACTTTTTGCAACTTCAGCACAAATTGCTCTTCGCCAAGGACACTGGTGGGCAACGCTGTCCTTTCCTGACCTAGATTCAGGTGCAACACTTATTAGCAGGTGTCTCTGGAGGAGGTGGTTTCAGCTGTTGAGATTTTTTTCTTTCTCCCTCTCTCATAACAGTAGAACTTGGGATATCCAAGGAAGCCAAATGCTGGAAGACTCAGGACAACGAGAAGGACTTCTTCACACACAATGGCTCATAGTTAAAACCAAGGAATTCACATCCTCAGGAGGTAGTAATGACACCAACGTGGATAGCTTAATAAAAGAATTGGACAAATTAATGGAGGGTAAAAGCAGAGAGGTCACCTTGCCGACAAAGGTCCATATAGTTAAAGCTATGGTTTTCCCAGTAGTGATGTATGGAAGTGAGAGCTGGGCCATAAAGAAGGCTGATCGCCGAAGAATTGATGCTTTTGAATTATGGTGCTGGAGGAGACTCTTGAGAGTCCCATGGACTGCAAGAAGTTCAAACCTATCCATTCTGAAGGAAAGCCGCAGCCGAATGTATTTTTTTATTCATTTTTAATTGCAATTGTTTATTAAGGTATGTGAAGATAATGTTTGATTGTGAAAAATAATTTTAAAAACTATTTTAAAAAACACTGCAGCTGCTGCTCCCCTCCCAGAAGCTTACCCAGTGTGGGGCGGGGCAAGAGTTCTTTTTGCTGGAGGTCAAGCCATTCCTCCAAGATGGTTGAACAGTGTTCTCAAAGCTACGAACATGAGTTTGACGAAGCTGCGGGAGGCAGTGGAAGACAGGAGTGCCTGGCGTGCTCTGGTCCATGGGGTCACGAAGAGTCGGACACGACAATAATAATAATAATAATAATAATAATAATAATAATAATAATAATAATTTATTATTTATACCCCGCCCATCTGGCTGGGTTTCCCCAGCCACACTGGGCGGCTTCCAACAGAAATATTAAAAGACACTAATTTCTTAAAGATTAAAAGCTTCCCTAAACAGGGCTGCCTTCAGATGTCCTCTAAAAGTCTGGTAGTTGTTTTTCTTTTTGACATCTGGTGGGAGGGTGTTCCACAGGGTGGGTGCCACTACTGAGAAGGCCCTCTGCCTAGTTCCCTGTAACTTGGCTTCTCGCAGTGAGGGAACCGCCAGAAGGCCCTCGGCGCTGGACCTCAGTGTCTGGGCAAAGCGATGGAGGTGGAGACACTCCTTCAGGTGTACTGGACCGAGGCCGTTTAGGGCTTTCAAGGTCAGCACCAACACTTTGAATTGTGCTAGGAAACATACTGGGAGCCAATGCAGGTCTTTCAAGACCGGTGTTATGTGGTCTCGGCGGCTGCTCCCAGTCACCAGTCTAGCTACCGCATTCTGGATTAATTGTAGTTTCCAGGTCACCTTCAAAGGTAGCCCCACGTAGAGCGTATGGCAGTAGTCCAAGCGGGAGATAACTAGAGCATGCACCACTCTGGCGAGACAGTCCACAGGCAGGTAGGGACTCAGCCTGCGTACCAGATGGAGCTGATAGACAGCTGCCCTGGACACAGAATTGACCTGCGCTTCCATGGACAGCTGTGAGTCCAAAATGACTCCCAGGCTGCACACCTGGTCCTTCAGGGGCACAGTTACCCCATTCAGGACCAGGGAGTCCTCCACACCTGCCCGCCTCCTGTCCCGCACGAACAGTACTTCTGTCTTGTCAGGATTCAACCTCAATCTGTTAGCCGCCATGTTGACTAAACAACAACAAGCAGTTGCTCAGATTTCGCCTGGGTCAGGTGACCCTGCCACCAGGTGAACATGCTTGGGAGGGGCATTAACTGCCAGCTGCGGTGCCATTGGGTGTGTGTGGAGTGGCTGCTGTGGTCAGCAGTAGCCCAGCAGTAGTGCCACCCTAACAGGAACAAGGTCAGTCAGTAACTCTATGCCAAGGGCTCATTCCTGCTTAATGGCAGCCTGCAACTGGGCCGAAGCCTAGCTAGATTTTGAAGGCGGTTACCAGCCACTAATGCTTTGAAAAGACACCCTCCCTCTCGCGTCGTGTGGAGAAAATGCTAGAAGGGATTTCTGGCCCTTTCCTGTTTAACCTTACCACTTTGCAAGGTTTAAAATATCGATCGTGTTATTTTGGCGCTTAAGCTCTCACAGGCCATTTCCCCTCAAAACAATAATTAGGATACCGCCTGTTGCGGTGATTGTTGTGTTCCCTGCAGCGGCCTTTCAGGCAGACTCATTTCATTGGTTCATCATTCTTTGCTCTATTGATTACCGCTGTCAACATCTCTACTCCAGATTGTAGAGGCTTGATGAGGACAGGTACCTAGCAAACACTGCACTGCAGAGTCAGCTGTTTGCTTGCAGATCTGAAAGGCAAAGTGTTCCAGGAAGGTGCATTGAGTGTTCAGCCAAGTGCATAATCGTTGTCAGTATATGATACAAAGCACACTGAACTATCTTATATATCCCCCGTGGCAAACAGGGTTGTGAAATCCAGCCGAAACCTTTCCCTGGTTCTCCTTCTCATGGGTTCACAGAATACAAGACTGGACATAGGGAAATCCCTAGACCAGATTTAGAGCTGTAGGGGGGGGGGGAGAGTAGCTTCCATTCCTCTGTATCCTGTTTCAGGCTTGGTACCAAGGAGGTGAGTTACCATAGCTAAACTCAGGAGGAGTTCAAGCAAAAGAGCAGGAGATCAGGACCACGGTCAGCTCACTGTGGTTAGAAAGGTTACAGGGCAAACCAACAAGCAAAGAGCTCAGAATGTTCCTCCACCAATAGCCTGGACCCACCTGTGAGCTCAAGTAGTTCTGCAGTCAAGTGGGTGTTATGACCCTGACCTCTTTTAGGAAAAGTGCTTTGACTGAAAGGAGCCATGTTCAAACCCGCAGGCTTTGGTTCTGATGGGGCTGAGGAGCCTCCTACTGCCCTGGATTTGACATGAGCGGGCTAGTGCTGAACCATACTTGAGCTTGCCTCATTTGTTCTTCCTTGTATTTTTTGCATTCTGATGAACCTTTTTCAAATAGACTCTTCTGGAGGAAGGCCAAGTAGGGTGGCACTCAACTAAGTTTTATTCGGCGCACACCCATTGAAATTAATGAAGAGAATGAAGTGAGCTCCATTAATTTCAATAGGTCTACTCTTAGTTTATCCATAGAATTTACCTTAATATAGACCAGCACACAGGTGAAACAGTCCCTAGTTTCTAGTCACCAGAGCCTATTTTACCTGTAACATTTATGCCAGACTGTATTAGAGAGTAAATTCTGTTTGGATTTCCACTCATCTCCACTTGGTCATGGCTAAAACTTATATGTTTATTTAGCATTGTTTGTGGAGGGCTTTTGTGGAGCTGCTTGTGGGTTTGGGCTTTGTGTCTATTTGTTTAACTTTGCTTTAATGTCCCCTGTTCACCAAGAAGCTGAAGTTTGTTCAGGTTTTTTAGCTGTTCACTGGCAAGCTGCAGGATTATTGTAGCTTATTGTGTTTACCTGCCAGTTTTGGCTGTGTTTGTGTGTTTTAATCTTGTCTGTGCATTGAAAAGCTGCAATATTACTATTTTTTAAAGCTGTACACTGGGAAGCTGCAGGATCATTATTCTTTTAGGCATATTCTATTAAATAACTTAATTTATCTAGTTGACTCTCTGTAAGCCCTGCTCACCTAGCTGAACCCAATTAGTCTATGGGCCCTCCCAATTTGGCTCTTGGAAGGTTGACTAGGTATGAATAAGACTTTTGGCTTGAAAGAGATTCCCCACCCTGTTCTAGACCATCAAAGATTATGCTCAGATGAACCTGCCAATCTTTAAGGTGCCCAACGACTCTTTGCTGGCTTTGCTACAACAAACTAAAAATCACATTTCACATTTTGACATAGGTAGGCTTATGTGTTACACAGCATCAATGGGGAGAAAGAAGATTTTGGTCTACTGGTGGACCACTGGACCTGTTTGTAGTGCAGTTCTTGCACAGAATGCTAGCCTAGGTCTTTCTAGGTCTTGCACAGAATGCTAGCCTAGGTCTTTCAGGTTCTTAAGCAAGACTCAGAATCACGATGACACTCTGGATTTTGTCATGGACAGTTGTGTTGTTTAGTCGTTTAGTCGTGTCCGACTCTTCATGACCCCGTGGACCATAGCACGCCAGGCACTCCTGTCTTGCACTGCCTCCCGCAGTTTGGTCAAACTCATGTTCGTAGCTTCGAGAACACTGCCCAACCATCTCGTCCTCTGTCGTCCCCTTCTCCTAGTGCCCTCCATCTTTCCCAACATCAGGGTCTTTTCCAGGGAGTCTTCTCTTCTCATGAGGTGGCCAAAGTATTGGAGCCTCAGCTTCACGATCTGTCCTTCCAGTGAGCACTCAGGGCTGATTTCCTTAAGAATGGATAGGTTTAATCTTTTTGCAGTCCATGGGACTCTCAAGAGTCTCCTCCAGCACCATAATTCAAAAGCATCAATTCTTCGGCGATCAGCCTTCTTTATGGTCCAGCTCTCGTGGACAGTACGAAAGAACAACGGCTTCTATTTTCAAATCAGATAGAAGTTGGTTTAAGGGAAAGCACATCAAATAGGAGTATTTCTCTAGAAGCTACATGAGACCTTCTTGTGTGTACACAGCTTCAAACACCAGCAGTCAGAGCATACTGGATCCAGAGTAAGTGGTAAGATGTACACAGCCCAAGATTCTTGGCAACTTAAAATGGGTTAGTTATGTCTTAACTGTTAAGAGATCCAGACTATGGAGTCTTGCTTTGTAAAAAAAACTACATCGGAGGATCATGGAGATTATGGGAGGAGGCCAGACCACCACGAGAGAAGACAGCTCTGCTTTAAAGCACAATACGTACCGGTATAATGCACAGCTGAATCTTGTGTGTTGAAAACTGCCTGCCATGTCTTTAGGAACGCAGCCAGACTATGTCATCACCTGACCCTCACTGTTGCTGGGGTATTTTGTTCCTGCATTGTTTCATTCAATTTGGCCTGTTGTTAATGCCTTTTTCTGCGGGTATCCCTGAACACACCATTTAACAGGCTGCAGCTGGCATAAAATGTTGCTACTGGGAGATTTTCGCTGGCAACAGATGGCATCAACATATAATTCCTGCTCTGTTTCAGTTGCACGCTTGGTGGGGTTCTTATTGATTAATTTATCATTACTAGCCCTCCTTTTTTAGGGCAAAGCCCTTACAAGGCGGCTTACACAAAAAGCAATAATTACCAGAACACACAAACCCCTAGCTCAATATATAAATTAAAAAGTCATTTAAAACAACAGTACAGTGGAACCTCAGTTTACGAACACCTCGGCTTACTAATTTTCGGTTTACGGATGCCTCAGACCCATCTGGAGCGGATTAATTCACTTTCCATTACTTTCAATGGGAAAGTTCGCTTCAGTTTATGAACGCTTCAGTTTATGAACAGACTTCCGGAACCAATTACACCCATGCTTCGGGTTAAGTACGCTTCAGGTTGAGTACTCCGCGGACCCGTCTGGAACGGATTAATCCACTTTCCATTACTTTCAATGGGAAAGTTCGCTTCAGTTTATGAACGCTTCAGTTTATGAACAGACTTCCAGAACCAATTGTGTTCATAAACCGAGGTACCACTGTATAAAACACAGCACAGGCTAGCAAAATTGCATTATAAATGAAATGCAAACAAATTAAACAAATCAACATTGCTGTACATATTTGTGTATTTGGCTAGCTAGCTGTGTTTTTATAGTACCTTTCCTCCCTACTCACATTGACTAAGTTTGCCTTCCTCCTGCCCCGGAAAAATTCTTGTGGATGCCTATGCACTTACTTAAAACAAAACCAGCAAATAATAATAATAATAAATCTTAGTCACAGCCATTGGTGCTCTAAGCATGAAAATATATTCACCCTCCATGCACTTGGGTAAACAAATGCATCTTTAATAGGCACCTGAATATCAAAAGCCACCTCAAATGAATGAGTTTTCAAAGCTTGTTTTAGAGGCCACCCTATACTCTCTGGGAGTGCAGCTAACAGGATGTAAGATGCTGTGTAACTCCTGGTCCATGATCAAAGGAGGTGGTCTGTGAGTTGGAGGTCCCATCCTCATTGTGGCTCTGCTGCCATAGCTCTTCCACTGCTAGTAGTGCTCAGATGCTGGTTGTGCTCAACTTCGTTGGACTGGTCATGTTGTTCAGATGCCTGATTATCATCTTCCAAACCAATTACTCTATTCCGAACTTAAAAATGGAAAGCGTAATGCTGGTGTCCAACAAAAGAGGTTCAAAGACTCCCTCAAGGCAAATCTTAAAAAAAAAAAAAATAGTATAAACACTGACAACTGGGGAACATTGACCTGTGAGCGCCCCAATTGGAGAACAGCCTTTATTTATTTTTATTTTTAAAGTATTTTTTATTAAAGATTTCTTGAATTACAAAGCTGTGTGCAGTGTCTCTCATATTTTTACATGTATCATTTTTGCAAATCAGTTTCTTTTGTTAAGACACTAAGAAGAAAGAGGGAAAACGAGGTAGATAGGGGGTGGGAGGGTGGATGGGGGTGGGATTAGTTGACGATGTTTCTGTTTTGCTTAATATATGTAGGGCTTGATGTCAGCTTTGTTTGTGTAGGTTCTTTATTCGCTTGTGTTCTTTTGGTGGTGAGAGAGATTGGGGTTGGCCAAGGGTGTGGTTGTTCATTTGTGATTGGCTATGATGGTCTTTGTTTTCACGTGTGAGTGGGGTGGGTGGGTGTTTGGGGTCAGGTTAGCCATACTGATTTGTATGCTGGTGGTAAATTTTTGTCATTATCTTGTTGGGCAAGAACAGCCTTTATCAAAGGTGTCATGGAATTTGAAGACACTCAAACTCAGGACGAAAGGGAGAAACGTGCTAAGAGGAAGGCACGCTTGGCAAACCCTCACCATGATCAACTCCAGCCTGGAAACCTATGTCCCCACTGTGAAAGGACATGTAGATCCAGAATTGGCCTCCAGAGTCACTTACGGACTCCCTGTTAAAACTGTGTTTATGGAATACAATCTTACTCAGCTATGAGTGATCACCAAAGGAAAGAAGACTGGGGAGGGAGTTCCAAACCATGTTAGCTTCAAGATCCAAAAAGCACCAAGCAGGTATGTATGGAAATCATGGTGGGATTGACAATTTTCTAGATGATAGCAGTACTGAGAGCAAGTTGGTGCAATGATGACATTACTGGGGGCTGCTGAAGTCTGTTTGGAGTGAGAGCAAGTCAGTGCAACATATTCCAGGAGGATCCTCACTATAATGTGAGAGCAAGAAATTGCTTTATACATGGATTAAAAGCTCAGGTGGATCCACTGCATTTCAAGTATAATTCAATTTGGCTGAATCTATAATGAAATCTGGGTTTTCACTCAAAACTCATTTTATTATCGCAGATAACAAAACGAAAAACCACCACCTGCTTCTACTTTGCGGAGGCCGCTTGTGCATCACCAGGGAAAGAAGGCAAAAGAGGATACCAAGTTTCATTACATTTGTACCCGCACATTTAGATGACAAGACCCAAATTGAGAAACAATTGTAATTCAAATGGAAAGTCTGTTTCCCTATACAGAGAAACAAGACAATGGCCAAATTATTGTTGTGCCTGCTTGGTCTGCTATCTAGGTAGTAACTGCTTTGATGCAATTTGAGACCCCTGCTGCCCCCTCTTAGAGTTCTTTATCTTTCTTTAATGAAATCATTTTTATTGGTTTTACAAATCCAAAGTACAAATAAACACAAACTAGTAAAAACATATCTGTATAAAGAGATTCTCTGAATCTCAAGACTTTTCCCCATCCCCTCCAATGGGGTCATCTTTTAAACATCTACAAGTGCCTATTCATCTGTACTCCTATTTTTATATCAAACCATATTGTCCATAGTAATTTATACACTACAAGTGAATCTAAATCTTGCTCTTTTTTCCATCTGCTTACAGTGGTCTAGAGTTCTTTATCTTTAAACAGGACTTGGACCAGACACCCCTTCACACATAGACTGTTCTCTGATAATCTGTCAAGGGTTTGTCTCTTGCGAAGCAGGAGAAATGGCCAACCTACTCTAATTTTCATTTTAATCATCAGTGTATGCTTGAGATTCCAGGCTATTATTTCCACACTCCAGGAGGTTTCATTTCGCCATCAGCTCCTTTCCGCTGTTCTATTTAAGGAAAATTTACTTTCACACACATACACAAAGCTACCAGATCATTGTTGTCTGGCAAGACGGTCCTATCGGTAAAAACCCAAATAACAAATCCATCCTTTGTGCCTCTACAATAGACTTGTCATCTGGTTTCACAGCTGATTAGCTCTTTAGCAAAAGATGTCAGGAGTCATAGGTCACCCAATAGCTGATTCTGCTAAATTGACCATAAATATATCCTTCCATTTGCATTCAGTTTCCAGAGGCCACTAACTGATGCCTTCTCAATGAGTGGTAGATGTTTTGATTAGTTCCGCAGGCATGAGAGGGAAATTGCATTGTGCTTCAAGCTGATAATTTGCCATATTTTCCCCCCACTGCAGAAGCAGGCAAGCATTTTTCTATATACAGTCATACCTCGGGTTGTGAACGTGATCCGTGTGGGAGGCACATCCGCAACCCGCAGTGTCGCGTCTGCGCGTGATGCGATGCAGCGCTTCTGCGCATGCGCACGGCGCCATTTTGTGTTTTTGTGCATGCACTAGTGCCAAAACCCGGAAGTAACCCATTCTGGTAGTTCCAGGTTCGGCACGGAGCGCAACCCAAAAACACGTAACCCGCAGCGTTCGCAACCCAAGGTATGACTGCAAAGCTTAGCCAAGGTATGACTCTTTTAAAAGCTTAGCAGCTATGTAACAGACAAAAACAAGTGGAGGCTGCAACAAAATGTCGCAGTGTAGAGTGCTCCGTTTTGGTGTTTCAGTCAGCTGGTCCACCATTCACAATTCTCCATTCCATTCTGCCCAGTTTTGTTGGATATAGACAAGCTTGCATGCCTCAGGTCAGTAGAGGGCAGGGTTGAAACAAACAGATAGGCTGGGGAAATACATTTTGTGGTTTCCCACTAAAGACCAAGGTTCTGCCCTTTCCTCCGGCTGTCTGTCTGTCTCTCTGTCTCTCCATCCTTTCCTTCTGCACAAAGCAGCGATGAAAACCTCTCACAATGTAGACTTAGAATCCTTGTGAATATGAAGCAACTGTAAGGAAAGAACCATGTTTTCCTTTACTAATGGGACTCCTCCTCAAGCCTCTCTCTTGTCCATTGGAGGGTCGATTATAGATCCATAGCTTTGGATCCAATTAAGTCCTACGCAGAGTAGGCCCGTTGAAATCAATGGACCTATGTTAGTAATATCCATTAATTTTAATGGATCCACTCTGAGAAGGACTCTGAGTTGGCTCCAGCCCATAAGCATCAGCACTCGCCGTCTGAATGAGCATCAGAACCAGAGGAAATGATTGACAGGTGACAAATTTTTGCATTAAAAATTGAATTGGAATATCATGCTGCTTACCTGCCTGAATTAAGCCAGCATGGTTGGCTGGCAGGAATGTTAACATTAAATTACACCAGGTTACAATGGGGCTTACTCCCAGCTAAGCATGCACAGTCATTCATTCATTCATTCATTATTACAGTTATATCCCACCTTGCCTCCAAGGAGCTCAACACATTTTCTTTCTTTCTCCATTTTATCCTCACAACAACCCTGTGAGGTAGGTGATGTTGAGAGACTGTGACTGACCCAAGGTCCCACAGTGAGCTCCATAGCTAAGTGGGGATTTGAACCTTGGTTTCTCAGGTCCAAGCCCAACACTCTAACCACTGTAGCCTTCATCTCTATTCTGGGAAGTTCTGTCCCTGCTGATTCCCACTTCTTTAAGCTAATATTAAACACAGAATTGTGGTGAAATTGACTAGGATAATTAGATACTGTGGAAGAGGACAAATGGCCAATACATTATTATTATTTTTAAGAATAACAATAGCTTGGTTCTAAAACCAGGGAGAAGGTTGACCTGGCAATTTCCCTTCTATCACCTGAGATCTATATGAATCTTTTGCAGACCATTCCCTTCTGGACAGCCTTCCAAGTGCCACATGCAAATGAGGGGTGGGACCGAAGGCAAAAATGGGCAGGGCAATGGATGTAAAAAAATCACACATTCCTCTGGATCCTCCACCCAGGCACGTAAGAAGCATTATCAGATTTCCAGTACATATTCCAGCTAGGCAAAAACAATCAAGGTGTGAGGCAGAGCCACTGAAGCTGGGTTTACTTGAGGAGAAGGGGTGTGGTTTGGGGGAGAGGGCCGGACAGACTGCTTACAGCTGCAAGGCAGGCAGAAATTCAACAGGTGAGGTTCCCATCTCCGTGCTGCACCAGCTGAATTTTGGCCCATCACTCAACTTGTTAAAAGCTGTCAGGAAAAAAAGGGGGCAGCCATGTTTGTTGTTTACCTCACCGTTTCTCTCCCCCCCCCCAGCTAACACTCAACTTTGGTGTATCATGTCAAGAAGGAAAACAACCCTCTCCATTGACTCAGGGGAAGCTACTGTGTTTCTCATAATTTAAGACACCGTCTTATATTTATTTTACTCAAGAAAATAAGCCTATGGCTTATTTTCGGGGGTGTCTTATTTTTTTAAAAAAATTGCCTCCTCTTCCTGTCACGGCTTGGCACCCGGAACTGGCTGCTGCTGCTGCTGCTGCACTGGTGGGCGCTTTGTCGGCGCTTCAGCAGGGCACGCTGCTGGGTCCCGCTGGGACGGGGCTCGGAGCGGCGCGCGCTGCGGCTCTTGCCGCGTCCCACCGCCGGGTCGGGGCTCCGGAGGCAGCCTGCCGGGTCGGCGCCCAGTGCGCCCCGAGCCTCCGGAAGTCAGCAGCAGCAACACAGCAGAAGGAGGAGGCGGCCTGCCAGGTTGGCGCCCAGCAGCGCCGTGTGCTCCAAGCCCCAAGCCAGCAGGAGCGTTGGTTCCTGGAGGGTTGGGGCGCGCTGCTGGGTGCCAACCTGACAAGCTGCCTCCTCCTTCTGCTGTCTCCTGGAGGCTCGGGTCACTCCGCATGGTGCTGCTGGGTGCCGACCCGGCAAGCCGCCTCCTCCTCCTCCTGCCGCAGCTGGCATTGCTGCTGCTGGCTCCCGGAGGCTCAGGGGTGACCGGAGAGGTGCGAGCAGCCTCGCCTCTTCCTTGGCGCCCTCCAGAACGGCGCCTACCACTATGGCTTATTTTTGGGATATGGCTTATATTTCTCAAATGTTTGGAAATCCTGCTACGTCTTATTTTATGGCTACGTCTTAAAATATGAGAAACACGGGTAGTAAGTCTGTGATGCTGGTAGCTTGCCTTCTGTTTCCACAAGCAGCTGTGTGTGTGTTGAGCAGAAGTTTTCGTTTAATCAAATGTTGCAGTCATCTCCAAAAGCCCCAGCTGCAGCTGGGGCCTAACGAAGAACCAGCCTCTCCTGGGAGGCTTTTTACTGATGTTGTGTGCTCCAGTGGAAACATCAGAAATGCATCTGGGTCGTTTGCCAAGGTGCCATACCTGGAATTTTCTCGGAGCAATATGGAGGCATGAACTGCGGAGAATGAAGGAACACAGAAAGAGGGATGCACTGGACTAAACATGCACCACTCAGGGAATTCTGGCTAGTGGCAAATAAATTGCAAACACCCGCTTCCTGCTAATGAAAAATTAGTATGAGACCGTGAAATGACAGGGCGAGGAAAAGGGAAGTAAGAGCACTGCGATGCTATGCAGCAGGAAGCAGGAGCCCACAGCCCTTCAGATGCTGTTAGACTCCGAATCCCATCAGCTCCAGTTAGCACAGCCAATGGCCAGGGATGATGGGAGCTATCATGCCACATCGGATTCCCCATTCCTGCTATATAGGGGGGAAAGGGGGAGGCAACCCTTGTACAGTGGGCATTAGTTACACAACAGAGTTAAACCAGTTTCAAACTGCAGTGGTGCCTCGCTAGACGAATTTAATTCGTTCCACGGGTCTTTTCTTATAATGAAAAATTCGTCTAGCAAATCCCATAGGAACGCAATGAAAAAAATTTCAAACTTTTTTTTGCCCATAGGAATGCATTAATTGAATTTCAATGCATTCCTATGGGAAACCGCGATTCGCTAGATGAATTTTTCATAAAATGAATTCGTCTAGCGAGGCAACCTCCACTCGAAAAATCTTTTCGTTAAGCGGAAATTTCATTAAGCAGGGCATTCGTTAAGCGAGGCACCACTGTGGTTTGTTTGTTTGTTTGTTTGTTTGTTTGTTTGTTTGTTTGTTATTGAGGTCATATACTGCCCGTCATAGATTGCAGGGCGGTTCGCAGCATAAAAATATACAAAATGGAAACACAAAATATGTAAGAAAACATAAGCTAAGCGAACCAACAACCCCTCCTCTCACAAACACATCTTAAAGGACATAGAATGTTAATCAGCCAAGGAGGAATGTTTCCCCTAAAGATATGAAATGAAGGTGCCAGGCCAGGTGAGCCTCCCTTGGGAAAGCATTCCATAAACGGGGACCCACCACAGAAAAGGCCCATTCTCATGTTGCTGCCCTCTAGACGTTTTGTGGAGATGCAAATGAAGAAGGGCCTCGAATAATGATCCAGGGTCTGTGGTTCCCCATCCCAGATCCTATGTTGACAGGTGGGTGAGAAATCAGATAGATAGGCAGATATGTATCCAATGGTAGAGCTGGAAGGGACTTTGAAAGTAATCTGGTTTTGAACAGTGACGTCTATTCGTTGGGTTTAGCCTGCTTTGCATTGATGCCCTCCTTTTCATTTATATAGTTATGTTTATATCACACCTTCCTTCCTTCACAGAAGTCAAAGCGGACTCCTTGGGGTTTCCAAAGAAGAAGAGTTTGGATTTGATATCCCGCTTTATCACTACCCGAAGGAGTCTCAAAGCGCCTAACAATCTCCTTTCCCTTCCTCCCCCACAACAAACACTCTGTGAGGTGAGTGGGGCTGAGAGACTTCAGAGAAGTGTGACTGGCCCAAGGTCACCCAGCAGCTGCATGTGGAGGAGCGGAGACGCGAACCCAGTTCCCCAGATTACGAGTCTACCACTCTTAACCACTACACCACGCTGGCTGTGGTGTCTCCCATCCTGCACTAAACAGATCCAGACACACTTAGTGTCATAGGAGCATGCCAGTCAGTAACTACACAGTTCTAAATTCATGTAGGTAGCCGTGTTGGTCTGACACAGTTGAAATAAAAATTGTCCAGTAGCACCTTAGAGACCAACTAGGTATGTTCTGGGCATAAGCTTTCGTGTGCATGCACACTTCGGAACATACTTAGTTGGTCAATAAGGTGCTACTAGACAATTTTTGTTTATTTATTACACAGTTCTAAGATGGAGTTAACTCTTTATTAGCAAAAACACGACTTCCACAGACTTGGTGGAAGAGCACCTCATTCCCGGTGGCCTTCCTCCATGAAAACCAATTACCCACCACCACTGCCTGGTCTCTGAGCCGCCTTCTCTTCGTAGTTCCCCAGCTGGTTCCTCCGCAGCCAACCAGTCCATGACATTGCTGCATCTTGGATCCTCGTACCGTACTCAGGCTCCTAGAATCATAGAATAGAATCATAGAATCGTAGAGTTGGAAGAGACAACAAGGGCCATCCAGTCCAACCCCCTGCCGAGCAGGAAACACCATCAAAGCATTCTTGACATATGCCTGTCAAGCCTCTGCTTAAAGACCTCCAAAGAAGGAGACTCCACCACACTCCTTGGTAACAAAAAGAAAGTTTGCTCATGATCAGGCAGAGCACAGTGTGATCCCTGAAGGCAGGCTTTAGGCAGCAAATTCCACTGTCGAACAGCTCTTACTGTCAGGAAGTTCTTCCTAATGTTTAGGTAGAATCTTCTTTCTTGTAGTTTGAATCCATTGCTCCGTGTCCGCTTCTCTGGAGCAGCAGAAAACAACATAGCCATTTGAACATGGCTATCATATCACCCCTTAACCTTCTCTTCTCCAAGCTAAACATACCCAGCTCCCTAAGCCGTTCCTCATAAGGCATCGTTTCCAGGCCTTTGACCATTTTGGTTGCCCTCTTCTGGACACGTTCCAGCTTGCCAGTATCCTTCTTGAACTGTGGTGCCCAGAACTGGCGTCCTCCTGACAATCAGTTCATTGTGTGCCCGAAAATACACAGTCTCACCCGTTTGGAGGGAATCTGCTACACCTAGATGTTGTAAACTTGAACCTGGGCAGGAGGTGGTGTGGGCTTCTGTTTGTATAAGCAGAGAACGGCATCTGCTTTCTCTGCGCCGCCAGCCCTCCTGGGCTTCATTTGTGTATATACGGCAGTGGGGAGGGGAAGGGACGGGAGAGAGAAACTTCGGGCATTTTTGACATTTCAACCAGCAGTGGCTTGGCTGTGCTATCAAAGCCAGCCTGGCAGATAGACAGGATGGAGGGTCCAAGACCCACCACAGCCATTGCCTGTCCAAATGATCTAATAGGGCAGACACTGCTGGGCCGCAGCAAGGAGGCCAGGGGAAAAATAAAATCCCATGGAGACGGGGCTAGGCCAGGGCTATAAAGAATCTGCTTTTCTTAGCAGGTGCTTTAAGTTCCAACATCTGCTGGCTGTTTAAATCAAAGCAGCTGCGAGGGCCTTTTACGCAAATGAATGACGTTAACATATAAATACACTGTTAAAGTTTTTTTTTTCCTTTTCCCCCTTCCTGACTACTATTCTTGGCTTGAGTGTAGATAGAAGGCTCAATTTATAAAAAAATAATAAAAAGTCGAGTATGTCGAGGAAATAGGGGAGGGAGGTACAAAGTCTAACAATTCAGAGTTTCTTTTCTTACCTTGTTTTGTGCTGTAGATAATTCCAGGTGTCTATTTCTCTATAAAGACTCTGAAAAAAATTGCTCTGAGCCGGGCTTGGCTCTGAAGTTTTTAAACCCGAGAAATCTCAGAGCAGTTAACACAAACTGTGATCACTCAGCAGTTGATGCATTGCATCTCACCCTTATTTGCATACCAAGGGATGCGGGTGGCGCTGTGGTCTAAACCACTGAGCCTCTTGGCTTTCCGATCAGAAGGTCGGAAGTTCAAATCCTCTCAATGGTTGAGCTCACATTGCTCTGTCCCTGCTCCTGCCAACCTAGCAGTTCGAAAGCACACCAGTTGAAGTAGATCAATAGGTACCACTGCGGTGGGAAGGTAAATGACATTTCCGTGTGCTCTGGCTTCTGTCATGGTGTCCCATTGCACCAGAAGCGGTTCAGTCATGCTGGCCACGTGACCCAGAAAGCTGTCTGTGGACAAACGCCGGCTCCCTCGGCCTGAAGTGAGATGAACATCACGCCCCATAGTTGCCCTTGACTGGACTCAACCATCCAGGGATCCTTTACTTTTTACCTTTTACCTTATATTCCACTATAGTTCCAGAATTGGCTTTTACATCATGTGAAAGATCAAACATAATGTGGAGATTGACAGTTAGGGAAATATCATGAAAATTGAATAAACTGCTGGAAGCTTCTTATGGATTTTCTGCGTGAAAGAGAAAATGAACTTGTAATATCTGGATTTGAAGACTGAAAAAATATTGGGTTATAGAATAGCTGGGTGCCAGTTTGAGTGAATACTTTCAACAAGTTATTATATTTAGCTGGCAGGCAGAGAATTGGAAGTCTTTTTTATTTTATTTTTTCCTTTCCCCTTTTTCTTTCTTCTGTTTCTTTTTTTCCTTCTTCCTTCTCCTTGCTCCTGTTTTGCAACTGCTAAGGAGCATGTGGGCAATACATGGGAGAAATTGGAACAGACTCCCCCCCAACCTGGTGGCTTTCCACTGTTTTGGATTACAACTCCAAGCTGGCACCTCTGGCCCAAACTGTTCCCCTGCAAAAAATTTCACTGCAAGCTTAGATTCCATAAGCAAGTATTAAATGCTGGTGACAGTTTGCCACCACAAGCAACCTAGCCTCTGCCTTCTGCACTAGCTGCAGCCTCTGGAGCGACCTCAAGAGTAGCACCACACAGAGAGAATTAGAGGGAGAGAAACAGAAGTCCTGGAATAAATAGGCTAATATATTCACACTTCACTTTGACTCTTAAGTGTGTACAAGTACAACTCCATCTTCCCACATCATGATTTCTGCTGTCACTGTTGTGCACTGTTTATAGACTCTGCTTTTGGCTACCAAATAGCCTTTCTCTTGACATAGCTCACAGTGATTCCTTTTCCAATGTCCCTTGGCACCAAAAGCTCACAGTCCTGGAATTAAGGCTTATCTCTGGCTTTGAAAGGTGCCCTCCATGCCGGTGTCTCCCGCCGCCACCCGCTCCGCAGCCTTGACTCCCATTTGACATGCACAACAGCATTTTACACCGGAGTCGTTTGCCTGAGCCATAAGGCTATGTTTGACAGCCTGCCCCAGGCTCAAAGCTACAGTAAGCTGCTCACTTGAGCTTTCGATTGCAGCCAATAAGCTCGTCCAAGTTCACATGATTCTGGTTGTTTGCTCTTGAGCTATTATGCCCAGCAGAGAGGCTGCTTACCCAGCGAACACCAAGCCTTTGTGTCAGATTCTGCTGTTCCTTTGCCAGAGGAACTCCTTCTCCAGCTGAAGTCAGCACAGGAGAAACGAAATGCCGCTTCTTAAGCAGCAAATGCATGCTAATAATAAACATTCGAAGGACAGAGACCGGTTCTGATCTGGGTCCAACTTCTAGATCACCAAGGGTGGCCCTACTGTAAGGCAGAGCGAAGTGGACACTGACACACTGCCAAAAAGGAAAGAAGAAAGAAATGCATTGCAAAAAGGGGGGGAGCTAAAGACAGTCCTAGGAGGTTGCATGGGAGGTGGCTCCTGGGGGAGGGTCACTGCTTACCTGGGAGTAAACGCCGTTGAACTTAATGGGGCTTATATCTGAGTAGACATGCAAAGGATTGTGATTATATTTATTAAATTTGTACACCACCCTACACCTGCAGGTATACAACATAAAAGTTACAATATAAAAACACTAGTTACAGGTAGGTTTATGCTGTTGGTCTGACGCAGTCAAAATAAAAATAAAAAATCCTTCCAGTAGCACCTTAGAGACCAACTAAGTTTGTCATAGGTATGAGCTTTCGTGTGCATGCACACTTCTTCAGATACACTCAGATACTTCAGATGTATCTGAAGAAGTGTGCATGCACACGAAAGCTCATAGCTATGACAAACTTGGTCTCTAAGGTGATACTGGAAGGATTTTTTATTTTTATATAAAAGCACAAAAGACATAACAATAACAACCCAATAAACTCCCCCTTCCCAACCCATTTTAAAAGGGCATTGGATGTCAATCAGCCCAAGGCCTGGTTAAAGAGGAATGTTTTTGCCTGGCACCTAAAGGTGTATTATGAACGTGCTAGCTGAACCTCCCTGGGGAGAGCATTCCACAAATGGGGAGCCACCACAGAAAAGGCCCGTTCTTACACTCATATAACATACCGGAGAACCAGTGTAGTGTAATGGTTAGAGTGTTGGACTAGGACCTAGGAAACATACTGGGTGACCTTGGCCCAGTCACTGTCTCACAGCCTAACCTACCTCACAGGGTTGTTGTGAGGATAAAATGGGGAGCGGAGAGCCATTTTTAGCTCTCTGAGCTTCTTGCAGGAAAAGGTGGTGTAAATGTAATGAACTTATACAATAAATCAATAAACCTGATGCCCCCCTGATGTTTTAGACCACAACTTCCTTCCATCCCAGTCAGCAGAGCTGCACCTGATGGGACCTAGAGTCTGGAGGGCACTAGGTTGGCAAAAGATGATGTGACACTTCAGAAACGCCCAAAAGCATTTGGACATTGGGCTTGTCCACGCTTCCTCCTGCCCTGCTGCTTCCCCCCAGGGGAAAACGCTCTTTAGTCTCAGCCGGAGGAAACAGCAGTTTGGGTTTTCTCTGGATTGATGTTTGCTCCCAGGTTTTCCCTGGGAAATGAGCAGTGCAAGGGGGAAAGTGCTTGGACCCATAGCTGGAAAGTGTGTGTCAAGTGGGAAACCACTCAGACCCATGGAAGTGTAGAGGAGGAGCCCGTTGTCTCCATACTCCTCATGAAAACCATGCTGCTCTTTTCAGAGCTCAGTGAAGGATGGAGTGGGGGGCGATTTGCCCAGCCTTGTGTCCTCACCACACAAGTGGAACAGCCTCTCTGTCCCAGAGATACTCCACAACATTTATGAAGACCTGCGGTGCCCACTTTAGTCTTTGTGCCCTTGGAGAAACTCTACCCATTTTCTAGCTTTGAACTTCACTCTTTTTTTCCCCCTTTCTATTTTGGGGCCTGCCAGGGATGCCGTCTGCTAATTCACAGTTCTGCCTCTTTGAAGTGCCATCGATATCCCAAACTTGTGAAGTCTCCCAAACGAAATGGAGTCCTCCAATGCGGCTCGAGCTCCACTACAAATAAACTTGCTCCGGTGAACCTGCCCAGTTTCCCTCCAGTACAGTAACGTCAGCCTATCTCTGAGAAAAGGCCTTCTGAGGGATAAGCATTGCAAAGGAAAATAACATCCACAGCAGGTCACCCTGGCAAAGAAAAACAGTGAGATATTTAAACCTCTCCTTTTCCTTCTTCTTAAATGCTTGGGTGTTCTTCGTAGAGCGAGCTTCTCCCTCCCCTCGTCTCCCCGATCGGTAGTGTCCAAAGTGTTACTCATATTGTTGACAGAGCTTTGATGTTTGCCTCCAAGAGTTTTCATTCAGCCGCCAGGAATGTGAAGGTCAGAGCGTTCTCCCTCACAGATGAAACCAAGGCTGCAAAATTTAATACCAAAGTTTATTCAGAGCAAGGGAAGTCCATTCAGCCACTCTGTGATTAATACAAAGCTTCCAAGAGTCAAAAAAAAAAACACGTTGAGGGTCTGCATGCCCTCCCCCCTTGAGGTGCATTTGCCCATTGGGTGGCACATGACTGCTTCCGAGCAACTTTTTTGGGGGTGTGAATTATGCTTTATTGGGTTTCGGAAAATACACAGGGCAAACAAAAGGTAAACTGGTCCAGTGCTTGATATGGTATTACTATCACTCGGAAAAGATAGGTGGGTATCAACAGTTGTGATCTGTTGAGCATATGGAGGAATAAAACAGTTGGGGGGGGGAATTAATGGTGCAATCCTAACTATGTCTGCTCAGAAGTCCTATGGGGCTTACTTCTAACTGAGTGGGGCTAGGATTGCAGCCGTGGCCTGATTGTTTCACTCGCCCTCTTCATAAAAAAGGTTTGTTGAATTGGAGAAGGGGAGCGAACTGGTATGGTCCTATTGCTAGATGAAAGGAAGAGGAGCCAAACAAAATAGATGTCCAGATTTGATTATGTTTGAACATCTTTTTAAAACACATACACTCACAAACTACAGTTTTAAAATGTTTCAATCAAGAGCTATTGATTCAAAAAGTCTGAGAGTGGTGTCTTCTTAAGACAGGATTAAAACTGTTTAATTTATAGATTATGAAGAATCTGCATTCTAGCTCAATCACAGCAACTGTCAGATTGTGTCAGAACTATCAGAACTGTAGCAGTCTAGTATATTTAAATATTTTAATAATAATAATAATAATAATAATAATAATAATAATAATAATACAATAGGGGTAGAGCAGGCATGTCAAACCTGCGGCCCTCCAGATGTTTTGGACTACAATTCCCATCTTCCCCAACCACTGGTCCTGCTAGCTAGGGATCATGGGAGTTGTAGGCCAAAACATCTGGAGGGCCGCAGGTTTGACATACCTGGGGTAGAGAATCTCCAGCACACAGACCGAATCAGGCCTGGCAAACCTCTGTATTTTGCCCATGAGACTTCCCCCCCCCCTAACATGCCAGCCTATACTTAGGAGGGTGGATAAAATTTGAATCAGTTCACATTTAAAGGCAAATCTAATTCACCCTTTCTGAAACAATACTCAAAATCAACACTGAGACCTCCGGGTACAGGGCAGTATATAAATTCAATAAATAATAATAATCCAGACCCTCCAAGTGTCCCTATTTTCCAGGGATGTCCCTGATTTAGGGGAGGCGGTCCAAGTTTCTGATTTGATTCCCAAATGTCCCACTTTTACTTAGGATGTCCCTATTTTCATTGGAGAAATGTTGGAGGGTATGGAGTTATCCAATCTCTTAACCGTCTGAAGGCAATCTTGTATAGGGAAGTTTATGTTAAACGTTTCTTATGTTTTTATATATGTTGGAAGCCGGCCAGAGCAACTGGGGCAACCCAGTAAGATGTGTGGGGTATAAAAAGTAAAATCATCATTATGGACTAGGACGCCCCTATTTTCATCGGAGAAATGTTGGAGGCTATGAATTTTGCAATGCAGTTTTTCTGCCAAATAATATATACCAAAATGTATATACTGGGTCAAAGTGTTCATAATAATGAATGTATTGGTGAAAATAACACTAAAATGCTTTGCAAAAATGTGGGGATTGGGCAAAATTAGGTATCCATTCATGTAGATTAGAAGAAATTCAACAATGAATATTCATGAGGACTTAAAAAAACAAAACACTGCAAACTGATGTGGAAATGTAGATATCAGAATTTAAGAATGGAAGAACGAGAAATTGAGAGATCCTGAAATTGACAAAATCATCTATTCCTACCTACACCTGACATTAGATTCAGGGCAGGTAAAAAGACAGCAAAGTGCAAATATACAATTACCTAGGAGTAAGTTCCATTGAACTTAATGGTACTTACTTCTGGATAGCCAGGCAAAGGATTTCACTGTAAATATGAGTGCAGTTTTAGACTATCCAAACCTATAGGTGCCTTTTCTTTCTTCCTTTTTTGGGGGGGGGGAACATAAAGAAGTGCAAAACATATCCTGATCTCTAAAAAAATAAATTAATAAATCTACTGCTCATTGCTAAGAGGAAAGACTATCTTGATTTTGGGGGTTTTTTTCGTCACACAATAGAACAAAACAATACCAAAACAAAAAAAACCAAATCTGACATTAATTCTCTACACCCAATTAAAACTGCCTCATTGGCTTCCAATTGCACACACACACACACACACACACACACCGACGCTTCAGCAGATTAATTTTCCAATTGAAAATTTGCAGCCCTAGTCAGGAACTGTTATGGAAAAAGCAACAAGCATCAAAGCACCGTGCTTAATGCTAAGCAAAGTAGCAAGTTGAGAAAATTCCCCGCCTGACAGTGCTAGGCATCAAAATTGATCTTCCTGATGAGCTGCCTTTTGAGTGTGTTTTGTAAAGCCCTCGGAGTCTGTGCCAAGTCTCATTTGGCAGTGACTTCAGATCATATGAAGTTAAATACCCTGTTCATGACAAGTTTAAATAATGCAGTAAAAACAAATGCGGTGTAATAGTCAGATGCTATAAATTCAAGGTGAACTTTGAGAGATGCCTTGTATATCCAAGCTCATTAAAACCGATAGCAGTGGAGGGAGATGTATAGTTCTCCCTCCTGGTATATTCTCAATAATAACATACAACGGGGTGGATAACCGCTGGCCCTCTAGATGTTGCTACACACCATCTCCCAGCATCACTGGCAATTGGGGCTGATGGGAGGCGGAGTCCAACAACCAATGGAAGGCCGCAGGTTCCCCCACCCCGGGGCATACAGCAAAAGTGTGCCAGCCACCTTTCTGCACATGCATCCTTCCGCTCCCCCATGATTTCCCTATGAAAACAGCAGGAAATGACTGTAGTTTACCACCCTAAATCTATGCATGCGAGTTATACAGTGTTCTATTATGTTAGTTTTCCAAAAGTGGTGTTTACATTGTGTGAAAGCTCAAAAGGGATGCTGAAATCAACACTGAGAAAATTGAAGAAACTGCCGTGTGGATACAGTCCCCATCTCTCAAAGCACTAGAACCCAATGAAGGTGAGGAGGAGGAGGAGGAGGAGGAGGAGGAGGAGGAGGAGGAGGAGGAGGAGGAGGAGTTTGGATTTGATATCCTGCTTTACCTGAAGGAGTCTCAAAGCAGCTAACATTCTCCTTTCCCTTCCTCCTCCACAACAAACACTCTGTGAGGTGAGTGGGGCTGAGACATAGCTGCCAAGTCTCCCGTTTTCCCCGGGAAACCACCGTTTTTCCAGCTGTCCCCAACTGAAAAACCGGATTTTTTTTGTTTTTCCCCGGTTTATTCTGGCGCGGTGGCCATTTTGGAACTGGGCGGAGCATGCTCAGAAGCGACTTTTGATGCTGCTCTGCCCAGTTCCAAAATGGCCACCACGCTACTTCAGGTTTGCTACTTTCGGTCCGGTCCCTTATTTTTCAGAGAGGAACTTGGCAGGTATGGGCTGAGAGACTTCAAGAAGTGGGACTAGCCCAAGGTCACCCAGCAGCTGCATGTGGAGGAGCGGGGACGCAAACCCGGTTCCCCAGATTACAAGTCTACTGCTCTTAACCACTACACCACACTGGAGTTTCAGGACAGGCAAAAGCAGGCGTGCCAATTCCAGGGGGCCAAAGTCCCTCAATGTTTGTTGGGAGGGGGCCAGGCCCCCTCAATGTTGAGGGGGCGGAGGAAGCCAAGTGCAGAGCCAAGCATGGCAAAGTTTCAGTGCCCATGCACACATGTATCGCAGTGTGTGTGTGTGACATCGTGGACATGTGCTGTGCCCCAAGCCCCCTGAGTCTTGTGGGCAACTTAGAATCATAGAATCTTAGAGTTGGAATGTACCCAAGGGTCATCTAGTCCAACCCCCTGCAATGCACCTCTGAGCAAAAGGAAGTCTTTTTTCCCTCACAGCACACAGGTAAACTTGAGAAATCACTGCCACAAGATGCAGTGATGGGTAATCAGACAGCTGTAAAAGAGGGTTAGATGCATTTCATGGAGGATAAGCTATCAATGGCTACTGGCTCTGGCAAATCTATGCTATCTTCAATTCCAGAAGGTGGTATTCAACTCTGTTTGACTCAGTGGAGTAAAGATAAGAGAAATTAATGAACATGATTAAGTAGAGTCCGTTAATTTCAATGGGTCTAACTTGGAGTAAAACTTACTTGAATAACGATTGCAGGGGACCGCAAGCAGCAGCAAGCTATTGCAACCCTGCTTGTGAGCTTCCCAACAAGCAACTCGTTGGCCACTGTGGGAGGGTCAGTGCTGAACTCAAAAGGCCTTCATTTGATCCCGCTGGGATCCTCATTCGTTTTAATTTAAGACAGCCACTGTGCTGCTTTCTTGACTTCACACTGGAGGCACATATTAAGACTCTCAGAAAGACTCTGTGGATTACCCCACAGCGTCGGACATCGCAGTTACCTCATCTTATTATCTGCAGAGAAACCAACACCTGTGCACTAAAATACTGTTTTAGGATCTCTTGTAAACATTTCGAAGTCAGCCGAAAAGACACATTTCCCCAGCTGGGAAAAAAAAGCTTTGTGAAAGTGCGTCCGCTGGACAATTTCGGTGAAGATTCCAACTTAGGATATTGCGGAAGAGTCTCCTGGAAGCCTCTGAGAATTGTAATATAATAAAGCCTTTTGAAGTCGCCGTGACACCTCGGCGCTGAATCCCATATGGAACATGAATTGCCAGTCTTATAAATGTACAACATAAAATCAATTACAATATGTCACAAGTGGTTAGCTTGTTTTTTTCTCCCAGCCAAACCTCTACATCTTGTGGAAATAAAGGCTTTTCCACTCCAGCTGTAGCCAAATGTGAGTCTAATGGATATTGCTTTTTAAGACACTAAAATCAGTTTTATCTCTTGTTCTCTGACAGTACAAGGTAGCCCGTCATTAATCTGGCACGATTTCCCCCACCCTCTATACTTTTTTCTTCCCCCACCGTCAGAAATACCCTATCAGCAATTTCAACCCCTGGTGATTCCAAATCAAGGACTTCATCTTACATATGAATAGGGGGAGTCGGGGTTATGGTATTTTTCAGTATTTGCATAGTGACCCAATCTCAATGGTATTTAAATGGTTAACCTGGTGAGCTTCTTTCGTTGCAACACATGCCAGCAGTTTTCACATTATTATGTCCTAGAACTCCAGATACAGCAGTCTAAAGGAGCGGTAAGGAGATTAAAGCAATTTAAAGGGGCGGTAAGGCGGTAGAGGGATGCAGGTGGCGCTGTGGGTTAAACCACAGAGCCTAGGGTTTGCTTATCTGAAGGTCGGTGGTTCAAATCCCTGCGACAGGGTGAACTCCCGTTGCTCGGTCCCAGCTCCTGCCCACCTAGCAGTTCGAAAGCACGTCAAAGTGCAAGTAGATAAATAGGTACCGCCACAGCGGGAAGGTAAACGACGTTTCCGTGCGCTGCTCTGGTTCGCCAGAAGCGGCTTTGTCATGCTGGCCACATGACCCAGAAGCTGTACGCTGGCTCCCTCGGCCAATAACGCGAGATGAGCGCCGCAACCCCGGAGTCGGTCATGACTGGACCTAATGGCCAGGGGTCCCATTAGGCTAATCTCCATGGGAGCTTATAGAAAGAAGTGTGCCTATGTTTTTTCCCCAGCACAGACTATCAGAACGGACTATCAATTTTAGCCTAGGTCACTGCCACACTGGGCATAGCAAGCTTCTTTTTCAACCTTGGGTTTTTGGGCACCTTGCCAGTAATGAAGATGTATTAATGCTTAATGTAGCTTAATGTAATAGGTGTCATGTTCATAATTTACAGAGGCTCTTTCTAAAGCATTAAATTCATTTATACTCCTTAAAAGCTACTCAATCGTGAGCGCTAAGTTAGTTTGGTTGTGCAAGGAGGGGGGAGGGGCTGGAGGAGGAAGAGGAGGGCTTCTTCTTAGGATCAAAATGATATATAAATTGTTAACATATCCAAACTCATCCATTAGTGCATGTGAAAGCGATAAATGTGCCAAAGCAGCAATAAGATGATCGAGGAAAGTCATTGTGGTCATTAGGGCTGAAAGGGTTTCATTTATGGCCCCGGCAAAGAGAAGGAAAGCTATAAAACAGTCTTCCACCTATGCCTCCACTTGCCCACCACTTGCCCACCCCCTAAAAAACGCTCTGCAAAACTTAAACTTAAAGTAAGGTTCATTGATTATTTTAATAGTCGTGTTTTTGAGCCGCACAGTCAAGATGGGTGCAATTGGTTGTGGGAAATGGTTGGGTCTCTTTGCTGACTGTTACCCACCCAGGTAGGTTGGGCATATGGCTAGGAATAAGCATTAGTCTTATGTCACACCTGTGCAGAAACAGCCCAACACATTTTGTTTTTTGTTTTGTTTTTCCCTTGAAAAACAATTTCATTTATAGTTTTCAATTTTACAACAAAGACATAATTATTTGAATCACCTCGCTGTCCACGACTTCCCTTCCCCGCCTTCTGTGGTTCATTAAAATTTGACCCTTTTCTTTTCACTGTCCGCCTCATTTCATTTTATTAAACTTTCTCTGCTCTGATTATTCTAGGCCTGCTAGCGTTTTGTTTACAATAGTTTTTCACGTATTTTACACAGGTTTCCAGCATTCCTTCTTAAAAATCTGCTTCTCTTGGTCTCGAATTCTGCTCGTTAACTCAGCCAGTTCAGCATATTCCCACAGTTTAATCTGCCTTTCCTCTTTTGTCGGTATTACTCCTTTCTTCCATTTCTGGGCATGGAAGGACTTGAGGACCGCAGGCTACCTTGCAAGATACAGGGGGGACATAGGTTTCTGGGAAGGAGTTGATCACAGGGATTTTTGACTACTCTGAATTTTGCAATATCTAGATGGAAACAAGTACCAAACTCTATTTTTTAAAGCATATTTGAGAATCGATATATTTAGAAATACGTACACTGGGATAATGTATTTTGAGATACGAATTTCATACAGATTTTTCTAAAAATAAAATCACAGATTAATGTGGGAATGAGAAGGAATGGACTTTTGAAGGAACATGTTTAAAACTGGCATGGAACAAAACTAAATAAATCTGCCCATTGCTAGTTTCAGGTCACTCTTCTTCCCTAATCGAGTAGGTTTGCAAATCACAATTCTCCTGGAGCATTCAGGTTTTTTCCCCCTGTAATGCTTTCCAGAAGAAACAGGATCTTTCATTCAAGATTGGGGGGGGGAGAGAGATGGTATTTGCAAGTTAGTAAATAGGTGATGAGAACCTTATTTATTTACTTATTTGATTTGTAAGGTAAAGGTAAAGGGACCCCTGACCATTAGGTCCAGTCGTGACCGACTCTGGGGTTGCGCGCTCATCTCACATTATTGGCCAAGGGAGCCGGCGTATAGCTTCCAGGTCATGTGGCCAGCATGACAAAGCCGCTTCGGGCAAACCAGAGCAGCACATGGAAACGCCGTTTACCTTCCCGCTGTAGCGGTTCCTATTTATCTACTTGCATTTTGACGTGCTTTCGAACTGCTAGGTTGGCAGGAGCTGGGACCAAGCAACGGGAGCTCACCCCGTCACAGGGATTCGAACCGCTGACCTTCCGATCAGCAAGCCCTAGGCTCAGCGGTTTAACCACAGCGCCACCTGGGTCCCGCGCCTATTTGATTTGTACACCACCCTTTATTCAAAGATTACAGGGAGTTCATTTTCTGGAAGAAAGAGAGACAGAGCTGTCTTTCTGCATTCTTAGAACTTCTCCCCAAAACTTCTGCTGCATGGTATGCACGAGATTTCCAGATTGCCTCCCATCCTCACATTGCCTATACTTAAACCGCATTGGTTTCAAAAATGGAACAACTACTGGTACCTTCAGACCTCATTCAGCTATTAGCAGAAATTAGATGCACACGTGGAACTCTGTTGTTGTTTTTTAAAAAAAATAATTTTTATTGAAGATTTTCCAGCTTTATACATCCCTCATAATCTCATAACATAGATTTTTTTCTTACATAGAGCACAAAAAAAGAAAGCGTTGCTTAAAAAAAAAGACAACACCACCAAAATAAAGAAGAAAAAGAGAAAAAAAAATTCATTCTTATCTAAACATTCTTCCTATCTTCATCGACTTCCCCGTTCCTCCCTTCCCAAGTCCGTTTTAATCCCAACTTTAGCAATCTTCACAATTTACCATATTTCTCTATTAATACAGTCTTAATCTTAACGTAATCAACTAATTTTTTATATCATATCAAATTCTCTTGAAAAAGAAAGAAAATATTCTATCTATAAAAAAAAACCCTTCGCCTTTATATTCCCTAAAAAATTCCCAATCTTTATTCCCCACTCACCTACCAAAAAGAAAAAAAAATGATTCTTACCCCCCTCCCTTCCCCGGTTGGCAATCCCCTGTAAACCCCGACCAGACACTCCATTTTCATACCATTTTATCCATCCCTTATTTAATAATTCTATATGTCTTTCACCCCACTCCTTGTCTTGCCCACTCCAATACCAAACACACTCTGTTTACCAGCATGCAGTGCTATTTTTCTAGAAAAAAAGTGGTGCCGGAACTCACCATGAACTCACCTTGTCTCTTAGAATGGCAATGGCGCCCACCTGAGAGGTGCCAGAACTGAGTTCTGGTGAGTTCCAGCTGAAAAAAAGCCCTGCGAGCATGGATTGTCTCATTCACTCTGCATGCATGTAGACTTAGGTGCATGCATAGAACATTCAACGGGCCACTGATGCCAAAAAGCCCTTGTTCATAGCTTCATGCGCATCAGGGTTTGGTGTCTTGGCTAAGACCTGAAATATAACCAACGAAAACAAGGCTACATGGCACACAAGATAATATAAAAGGATTTCAAAACACTTTATTTCCACCCCTCCCTTTCTTATTTAGAAGTTGGTCAAGCAAAGCCATCTGATCTGGGGGGGAAACTGGGTCTTTTGCATTTACTGTTGATTGTTACAAAAATCAGGTTGACCTTCATGCTAGGTTGAATGGATCAGCACGCATGGCACTGATGCACACATCGCTCACATTCTCCAGAAACTGTAACATCCGCCCAGATCCACCCCTTGCAAGATCAGGGAGTAAGTGTATCTAACAACCTCTAATTAAGTCATGTCATGTAGCCCGATTCAACTTGGAGGGTTGAGGTGGGGGGGAGATGGAGAAATGCCTACAGTAATTGCATTTAGTTCATCTTGTACCGTGCTCCCAATCATAACCGCTAATTCAATTGTGCTCTCGTTCTGCCAGCTCATTGCCATTAAGCACACATTTAATTACTTCAATAAAGGATTAATATGCAGCGCACAAAAGGAAGGACATCGCGCCGTGCCAAAGCACACAGCTGCCCGGCCATTTAGCTCCCAGATAAAGAAAGAATATCGCCGGGCAGAAAATCCTGTTACAAATACATCATTATTAGATGAACATTTGAGACTTTTATTTTCGTGCTCAGCACACATATATTTCCCTGGCTAGTGCCAGAAAGAGCTGTAGCAGGCGACTGACAGCTCTGCCATTGTTATCTCAATAATACCTCTAACCAGGCTGGGGGGGGGGGATAGGCCTCATTACTCCCCTCCCCAATCCTTGTAAGGTTTCTCTTATCTTGCTCCCAGGCAAGAGCCTGCAGCTTGCTACATTACAACATCCTGAGATAAGGAGCCTGTCCTGACATTGTTCCAGCTTCTGCTGCAAACCTCTGACAAGCATAGCAAGTGTAAGTTTTTTTAAAAAAAAGGAGGGTGAGAGAGAGAGAAAAGACAATAAAGCCATTGTGCCCCCCCACGCCACCGCCCCCCCAGTCCCTTCCAGCCTCCAAAGACAGCCCATCAATTCTCGAGGTTGTACACAATCATTATTGCAAGGGAAACAAAGGCCCGTGTCAATTGTGCAGTGTTAGAAAGCAGTCCCTCAAATTAAAACCATGTACCTAACTGCATCTGATGGCAGAAGCTATTTAGCAGTGATATTTTACGGAAGGGCAATGAAAAGCAATAACGGCTTTATTTAATGTATCTGTTCAATCCAGCTGCCTTGCGCGGGGCCTTAATAGAAGCTGTCGATCAATGTCGGCGCCTTTGAAATAACTATGGCAGACTGCAATAAACACAAAGGGAAAGATAACTAAAACTACTGATCAGACCCTCGTTACTTTCTCGCGCTCCCAAGATTTGTCACTTGTTTGTGCTGCTATAATAGCGGCGCTTATCATGGCAGGAGTGTGCGAAGCCGCAGGGAAGGGGAGGCACAGATTGGCACGTGGGGCACATAATCTGTGCGGAGGAGAACAAAGTGGAGCAAATCAGTCTCGGAGATCCCAGAGATGGCCTCAGACAAACCGTTAATATTCATGTCTCCTCTTGCTGGTTTTATCTAGTTGGATAGCCCTTCTCGCTCTTCTGGGTGACTAGTGCAGCAGGGGTGGCCAACAACATGGCGCCCTCCCGATGTGGCCGAACTACAGCTCCCATCACCCCTGACCATTGGTCATGATGCCTGGGGCTGATGGGAGTTGGAGTCCAGCAACATCTCTGGAAGTTCACTATTTGCATTACAAGTAAATGGAAGAAGGCATGGTTGAAGGTTTCATGTGATAAGGTCTAGCATAGAGGCGGGGAACCCGTTTCAGCCACACATGTGTATTTTTTGATGTGGTTTATGTATTGTTTGTGGTTTTTGTAATTGTGCTATTGCTGTATTGATTTAGTATTCGATTGGGAGCCGCCTAGAGTGGCTGGGGAGACTCAGCCAGATGGGCGGGGTACAAATAAAAATTATTATTATTATTATTATTATTATTATTATTATTATTATTCCCTCATGGGTGGGGCCAGAAGCAAACAGTGTGCAGAGAAATGGGTCTGACTCTTTTGTACAACATGCTACATTCAAGGCCCGCAAAGGTCAGAGGTTTCTGCACTCATTCACACACACACACATACATGGCCGATGCTCTTTTTTTCCTTAAAAAATGTTTAGGGGTACTCTCATTATGACTCATTATGGACAGTGTTCTCGAAGCTACGAACATGATTTTGACCAAACTGCGGGAGGCAGTGCAAGACAGGAGTGCCTGGCGTGCTCTGGTCCATGCGGTCATGAAGAGTCGGATACGACTACAACAACAACAACATTATGACTCAAGAAAATTGCCATTTTATAGTTCAAAACAGGGAAATTAAATACAGTAAATGGACAAAAGAACATGCATTACTCATACTGAAATACTGCCCCCCAATGAGGCCAAACTTTCATCAGTAAAACACCACACATCCACATTCCACACTGCTTCACACATTAAATGCTCGCTTCCGCCTGAGACTCAGGAAACGCCGTGACAGGAAATGAAGCCGCCATCGGGGGTAGCAATGGAACTGACAATTCACTGTGCTAGAGAAGAAACTTTAAAAAATTAATATTTTTAGTTTCTTCTCCCGTTAGATTCAACAAATGTTTAAGGGTATGCATACCCCTGCGTCCCCCCAGAAAAAAGCACTGCACACAGCTTTAAATCCTACTTCTCGGCAAGCAACTGTTGTTGTTGTTGTTGTTGTTGTTGTTGTTGTTACCCTACCTTTTTCCCTGACAGGGACTCAAGGTGCTTGTAGATAGAACAGGAACAGCTAAAAACATTGGGGAGGAGGAACAATCATTAGAAAACAATTAAACGGTAATATAATTAAAGCTATATATAAATATGAATCATTAAAAACATACGGATAATCACAAAAAAACCAAGCTCAGTACTGATACTGCAGAATATAAACTGATCCATATTCTTTATTTTATCTATCTCTCTATATCTATTATCTATCTGTCTGTCTCTCTATCTATCTGTCTGTCTATCTGTCTGTCTGTCTGTCTGTCTGTCTGTCTGTCTGTCTGTCTATCTTCTTTCTTATAAATTTCAATGTGCTTTGCAGCCATACAATGCTACCATTAAAATCAGAGTGTGTGTTGTTGTTTTTAAACAAAGACAACATACATAAATATCCAAGACAGAGAATTAAAAAGAAATGTTGGAACAAGAACATCTTGAAATAACAGTTGCCTGTCATATCTCAACAGAGATGTTATTCCAACAAAAACAAGAGCAGCCGCTTGAAAGCCCTGATCAGATTTGCATCTGATATTTTAGGAGCCGCGAAGAGAGACTCTTCTGTAAAACTAAGTGATCTACTGGGCGTGGAAAGGTAAGGCAGTCTCTCAGGTAACCCAAGGCTCTTATATGTTAGTACCAAAACCTTGAACTTAGCCTGGGAGCACATTATTAGTAGTGCATTAAAATCCACAGATTTTCTAGTTCTAGTTCTCTTTTCTGAGTCCCAGCCAGCTAGTTTTCTGTGGAATATCTACATGTGCCCTTGCAGAAGGGTGTGCTTTTGTCCTTCTGTTCCTTCAATACTGTAAATTGCTTGCTTCAGTAAATACCAGGTATGTGTTTGTAGACATGCATGCTTCTTTATCAGGGTCAGGAATTTGCCAGGGAACCTGCTGAAGTCCAGCAGGGGGTGCACTGCTTGTCCCCAGATCCCTCTGGCCCTGTCTATTGCACCTAGTTCAGCTGCCTTCTCCGAGTGCATGAGCCTCAGTTAAGGAAAAGCAGCAAACTCTTACCATGGTTCCTCATTCTGGGCAGTCGTGAAGATTGGGCATAGAAGTGGTGCAGGAGAGGACAATGAATGGGATGTGTCCACAGTAGAGTAGCAAGAAAGTGAGCCTCACAAGGGGCATATTGCCTTGGGGCCCTGCAAAATCTGGAGTCAACTCTGTACCTTCTTACTTGCACTGCAATATGGGTTTTGTAGTCTTAAGGCTGCCCAAACAGGTACAGTCTTACTTTGGTTTTCGAACAGCTTAGTTCTCGAACGTTTTGGCTCCAGAACGCCGCAAACCCGGAAGTGAGTGTTCCGGTTTGCGAACTATTTTTGGAAGCCAAACATCCAATTGGCTTCCTGCAGCCAATCAGAAGCCACACTTTGGTTTTCGAATGTTTTGGAAGTCGAACAGACTTCCGGAACTGATTCTGTTCAACTTCTAAGGTACGACTGTAGTTTTGTGCATGTTCATTCTCCTCACAAGGATGAATATAGTTTGGTGTGAAATAGCAGAAGAACACAGAGAGGTGTTAAAAAACTGAATATGAAAATGTGTGGTGGTTGTTTGGACAAGCATGTAAGTTACCAGCATTTTTAACCAGATTTCAGCAGTGATGGATCTGTGCTATGTTACTCAGAACTGGGATGCTGCAAATATGAAACCACAAGTGGTTATTTGTTATGTTTGCGTTCTGCCTTTCTTCCAGGTTGCTCAGAGCAAGTCACATGGGATCGTCCCATTTTATCCTCACGGCAACTCTGAGAGGTCACTTAGTGTCAGGAGTATGGGCAGGAGTCAGGCTCTGGGGCCTGTAGTGCTTTGCAGGACTGGGGCCTGCCTCAGCTTGTGCTGGAGAAGCAAGGAGTGGTCACTCAGGTGAGGCCTCAGCTTGTGCTGGAGAGGCAAGGAGTGGTCACTCAGGTGAGGCCACTTGATAACTCACTGCACCTGGTGGCAGGAGCTGGGAGGGATAAAAGCTCAGCATTTCCCTTCAGCTATTTGCCACAGCAATGCTACCCCTGCCTGGTTGCCTCTGGCCTCTTGCTCCTTGCTCCTGGAACCCTTGCCTTGCCGACACCTTGATCCTCGACCCTTGGACCCTTGCCTTGCCACCGCCTTGTTCCTTGGACCCTTGCCTTGCCGATGCCTTGCTCCTTGGACCCTCGCCTTGCCGACGCCTTGATCCTCGACCTTTGCCTTGCCGACACCTTGCTCCTTGAGTCCCAGACCTTAGCCTCTGCCTTGCTCCTTGACCCTGCGACTGCCTGCTTCTAGACCCTCAGCCCTGCACCTGTTCCTGCTTCTACAGCACCATCTTGCCTCTGGTCCTGACGTCCTCAGTCAGGGCTTCAACCGCCCGCCGACCGGACCGTGACACTTAGGCTGAGAGACGGCAACTGATCCAAGACCACCTACTGTGCTTTGCACTAGGTGGGGGAACTGAACCCATATCTCCCTGATCCAAGTCCCACATGCCATCCATAATGGCTATACCACAGCGGCAGCAAAGTCATCTTTTGCTTGGGCAATGAAACGGTACCACTGTCCAACATCACAATGCTTATCGCTACCTGTTTCATAAAGCTCCTCGGAGACCCATCACACTTTTGATTTTTTTTAATAGAGACATGCTTTTCCATTTGTAGGAATCGGCGGTTCTTACATGTGATTAACCCGACTGTGACTAGAGGTAGATCAGGACCTTTGCCCCTGCTCTTTCGTCTCTGTTGATTTGTATCGAAGAAATCTTTTGCATTTCAGTGAAAGCACCCACCTTTCTATTCCCAAATCTCTTTTCGAGTATCATGCCTTCTCATGAAGCCTTTTAGTAGCAATCTATCATTTGCAGAAGTGTTATCACTTAACGCTTGGGCGAGGACAGAAAATTCACACTTCGGGCCGGCATGGCACCAAGTCAGCGTTTGTGCCCGAGGCATACTTGATCACCTTCGGCAAGTACTGACTTTTTAATGTTGCAATATTAATCAGTGTTATTATTTTAATTGCGCAGAGCGCCCTCTGATCAATAGAGGCAGGCTTTTATCTTCATAATTGATCCCTTATTCATAACCATGCAGATTTTCAACCTCATGCTTGTATGTTTCCCCCCCAACCAAATAGAAAAGAAATACAGTTTTTTCACCATACCTAAGGCTGAGACAGCATTTAATTATATTGCTATTACTAGAATACTGTTGTTTGTACTTATGGAAGACAGCAGAAGGGAAGGTCATGTGTCCTGTTTTGCAGAGGACAAAGGACTCTGTTGTTTAAAGACCTGCCCTAGTGGAGTTTAAGAGCCTTTCCGCACTTACCTTTTATACTGGAATAGTTGCCAGCAGGTGGGGTGGGGTGAGATTTTCTTGGGATGTTGCCAAACAATTTGGGCATCATTTTTTCTTGTTTATGTTATTTATTTTGTTTCCTAAAACTGATGCACTGCTTGATTGTAAAAACAAAACAAGAAACTTCAGAGCAGTTTACCAATAATAATAATAATAATAATAATAATAATAATAATAATAATCCATAGGGGCACACACACACACACACACACACACGCACACACACACACACACACACACACACACCAATTAAATGGGAGTTACATTTGGGGACCCCACACACATAAACAAAAAGTGTGTAAAAGTGGGGAGCTCCCTCTAAGCACCCTTTAAATGCCCTCTCTGCCACTCCCTCTCCAATTCATACCAAAAATACTGTGTCCAAAAATATCCACAACTAGAATTGAAGTTCTGGGGCTGGCAGGAGGCTGGAGGATGTGTGGTAATGTGGCTGCGCTACCACGAGCATCAGCTGTTAGGCGGGGAGGCTGAGCAGTGTCAATAAAGCTCCACTGTCCTTTGGGGGCTCCCTCTGCCCTCACTGATGTCCTCTTCGGGCTCCAAGGAGGGTCTCCTCACGAGCCACAAGGACTCTCCAGCTCTCTCCCGCCATTAAATTCTTTATCTATTTCCTGGTGCCACACATATACGCGGCCGTGCACAAGTCCATTGCATGCAAGTGGGGAATGCCTGTTATCTGAGACATTAGAAAAGTTAAAGTAGCGATAGATTAAAAATAGATTAAATTTTGCATCAACAAAAAAGTTTCAGCAGGCACCAAAAAGAGTACAGTGGAAACACCTGCCTGGTATTAATAGGCAAAGTCTTATGAATATTATGTGGCACCTATATCGCTGCCACTTCTTCCAGCCTAAGTGGTTGAGTGTGTGTACATACAGCAAGCCCATCTTGTAGATAAATCATTCGGCTAGTATTCCGGAATAATGTACTCCAGGCACATCCAACAGGTAGATTGTGATCTACCAGTAGATCACTGGACATCCATGGTAGATCACTGGCTCCCCCCAAAGAAGCTCAACATTTTTGCCCCCCCCCCAAAAAAACGGTGCTTTTCTCCTCCCTAAAAGAAGCTCAACAACTTTGACCTGGACCCCCAAAAACAGGCCTTCCTCTCCCCCCCCAAAAAAACTAAACAACTTCGACCTGAACCCCTAAAAATGGGGCTTTCCTCCTCCGTAAAAACAACTTTGACCTGAACCCCCCAAAAGGGGGTAGATCACTGCCAGTCTAACTCTGTGAGTAGATCTCAGTCTCTTGGGAGTTGGCCACCCCTGATGTACTCAAATAACTTGCTTTCCTTGTACCACAAAAAAATTCCAGCTTTTGTAAATGATCCAGAATGAATCTTCAATGTTTTCCATTGTGGGGCAAGTGTACCAGCATCCTACCTCTTCCTGGATAGAGGGGGGGGGTCCATGTTGCTGGGCATGATTTGGGAACCTTGTGCATCACCACCTTTTGACCGGTACATACTGTCAGTTCACAAGCTCAGTTCAGAGGAGAGATATGGCAGATAGAGACTATGGTAGTGAGTCAAAGCCCTGCCCATGACAGCAATCATTAGCTGCATATAAAATTTTATGAGAAGAACGAGGTTGTTGAGGTCGGCCATAGCTCAGGAAGACACACGGTTCCCCTTCAAATTTCCTATATTCTCACAAGATTAGTATTCTGGAATACTAGGCATTAAAGACATATTTTGAAAACTTTGGAAGGGCTTTCCCCATTCTCATGCACAGAACTCTGACATTTACTGGCTGGGGAAATGTGAAGGTCTTTTAGTGCTGTGACCTCAGCCATGGAACTTTTCTCAATTTGGGCACATCCCACCATTAGCACGGAGAGGAAAAACCCCACAATCACGCTCTAAGAATTAGCATCATGTGAGCCAAGGTGCAGACAGTCAGCTACAAATTTGGTCTTAAAAGCAGAAACTAGGGCACTATAAATCGTAAGACCTATTTTTTAAAAATTATTATTTTAAACCTGTAAGACAGGAGAGCAGCAGAGCCTTTAAATAGCTCCTTTAGAGTTAGCAGCACACTATCCAAGCACCTTCAAGGACAGTGCCTGGTTTAACTCCAGAAAAAGATCCCCTCTCCTCGCTAGGAGGTGTGTGTATAAGAGGCCCGTAGGTGGCAGGTCCGCACTGGCCTCCACTCCAAGGGACTGCCATAAAATGAGACCCACAAAATACTGAGTGTGCATGACTTGGGGGTGGAAAGAAGCTGTGCATTCAAGCTGTGGGGGACCACTAACAGTGACTACTCCAAAGACCTCTGTGGTCAGGCAGGGATATAAGGAATTAGGTGGTCCAGGAGGTATCCTGAACCCAAGGAGTAAATGAATGCAAGAACCCTGAACCTCGTCATGAGGGAACAAAGCTCGCAGCCACTGCTCACCGGCCAACATCAGCCAGTCGCACCTGGAATACTGTGTCCAATTCTGGGCAACACAATTTAAGAAGGGTGATGACAAACTGGAACATGTGCAGAGGAGGGTAACCAAGATGATCAAGGGTCTGGAAAGAATGGAGAATGGTTGAAGGAGCTGGGTATGTTTAGCCTGGAAAAGAGTAGACAGACAGGAGATATAATAGCCATTTTCAAATATCTCAAGGGCTGTCACATGGAAGAAGGAACTAGCTTGTTTCCTCCTGCTCTGTAGGGTATGACTCGAACTAATGGCTTCAAGAAAGGAGATTCCAACTCAACATCAGGAAGAACTTTCTGACAGTGAGAGCTGTTGGGTGCAGAGGTTGGATGGCCCACTTGCCATGAATGCTGTAGCTGAGATTCTTGCATTGCAGAGGTTCCTTCCAACTCCATATTTCTAAGATTCTTTGACCACTCCAAAAGAGCTTTGCTAAAGCTGGTGTCCTCAAGATGTTCCCAACTACAGCTCCATCATAAAAGGACTGTGGCAGAGCATCGGCTTTGAATACGGAAAGTTCCCAGATTTAGTTTCTGGCCCTGGCCTTTCCAGGTAGGGCTTGGAATGTCCTCTGTCTGACACCCTTGAGAGCTACTGTATTGCCAGCCAGTGTAGACAAGACTGAGCTAGATGGACCAATGGACAATGGATAAGGCAGCTTCCTGTGTTCCTGTCCTCCCTGACCATTGGCCATGCTGGCTGGGGCTGATGGGATACATCTGGAGGGCACCAGATTGGGGGACGCTGCTCGAGGCAAACATCTTCATCAGGCAAACTCCTCCACAAATGTAATGTTGTTTGAGGCACGGCAGGGAAACCTCTCTGAAGCAAATCATTGGTCTGCCCTCCTGGGGTCCTATATTTTTTTCCCTGCTGGGGCATTTCAGTTGTCCCCATGGCGCTGAACCACTAAGGAGATTATATGCTGAGAGGACAATGTAGCAGGCAAGCAATGGCTATGGTTAAGTGGTGCGTTAGGTCATCAGCATTTGTGGTCTTTAGGATGATCTTCTAGGCCACTGTAGACTCTTGGTGTGGGGGGAGAGTTTACATTTTAATGGAATCAAAGGGGCAGGGAAGGAGCAATTTAACACAGCGGCAAACACTTTCCTCTAGGCAGGACTGCTCTCTGCTTCCTTGCTGAAGGACAATGTGCTCCTGCTAAGTAGCAAATGAAAGGGGAAGCCCCAGGAAGAGTGGACGGCAGCAGCAGGTGGACCTAGAAGAAAAACAAAAAAAGCCTGACCAAGAAGGAGAAATCAAGCAGTACCATAAAGGTGAGATTGTGAGATTTAAGAAGCCCCATAGAAGAAGAGTGAAAAGAGGATGGCACAGTGAGCTATTATTGTTGCTGGTGCCATTATTATTATTATTATTATTATTATTATTATTATTATTATTATTATCAGAAATTCATTGTTAAGCAACTCTCTTCTTTATGAACAAAAGCTCTCATTACTTCCCTTAACTGGGAAAACATTGTAGTCAATGACATTTTTATTCCAGCTATTTCTAGTAACAGACTCTCAGAAACCTCAATAAGGCAGGCTTTATTTGTTTTCCACGCCGTAAATCAAATATCTGCTTGTCTTCCATCCATCCTCTTTGCTTCCAATTCCAGAGCTGGTACCTGCAGCCAGCCTCTTTGGGGGCACTTCACCCAGGGTCCATTCAACCCAGGAGATGGTCCTCCCTGGTTCCTTGTCACATAAGAATGCTTCACCGTTTTTTGTGCTTTCTAACAATTGAGCTGATTCACACTTGTCCACACACCAGTTCGGGTGAAAGCCTAGCCCTAACCACTCCCTAGCAGGGTTTAGCAGAGTGGTGGGTCCACTGCCACATATGCCAGCTGGAAAACCGGGGGGGGGCAGTCAAATTGCTGCATGTCAGCAGTGAGGCTGGCTCAGGATCTAACAGATTCCTGCCTAGATCAACCCCTCCATTTCCAGAATTTCAGGGCTTTGTGCTGTTAAACCTTTAAAATATCCCCTTCTAATTCCCCCTCCCCCCCAAAGTTCCCCACTTCCCTTAGCACAGAAAGTTTGGTAAGTTAAACATGGTTTACTTACAAACTCTTCAAAGGTCAGGTTCATGTGCTTTTCCATACAGCAGTAAGAAAACACAGGCAGTAAGACTTAGATCCCCAAGGGGTGAGAGTTTCTAAGTTATTTGCATAGAAACACAAAGATGGCTTCCTTGCCACATGGTCTAAAAAGATGCTGCAAGTAATTTGATTAATAAATCAGCAGCAGCATCTTATTCTTATTACCCACGACTCATCATAAGGTCCTAGAGTGGATCACAGCAATTTAAAATACAACATTAAACACTGTTTGAATGAATTACGGTGATTAGAGAGAGAGAGGGAGAGACAGAGAGAGAGAGAGGCTAGGGTAAAAAGGTGTGCAATACCAATGAAATCAAGTGACCTGGTTCCCAAAGCAATGCAGACATAAAGGTAAAGGTAAAGGACCTCTGACAGTTAAGTCCAGTTGCACACAACTCTGGGGTTGCGGCACTCATCTTGCTTTACTGGCCGAGGGATCCGACATTTGTCCGCAGACAGTTTTTCTGGGTCATGTGGCCAGCATGACTAAGCTGCTTCTGGTGAACCAGAGCAGCACACGGAAACGCCATTTACCTTCCCGCTGGAGCGGTACCTATTTATCTACTTGCACTTTTATGTGCTTTTGAACTGCTAGGTTGGCAGGAGCTGGGACCGAGCAATGGGAGCTCAGCCCGTCGCAGGGATTCGAACCACCGATCTTCCAAACGGCAAGCCCTAGGCTCTGTGGTTTAGATCACAGCACCACATATAGCACCACAGCAGAAATATACTGCACCAATTATTTTTAAAAGCATTTTCATACATAACGTTCCAGAAATTGTCTCAACAACAATTCTTCATTTCAAGCCTACACCCAATTCAGCTCTGACGGATCTTCTTTTCTTTTCTTTTGAGATCATTTACACATTATGTGAAATATGAACAAACAATAGATTTATATAGTCACACGGTATTCTGCCATGGTTTTCTCCATCTCCCCTTTAATAGTTCTTAATGCTGTTTGCCTTGCTACTGCGCTGAACTCAGCTGACATCTTCAGTGAACTGTCCGCATTGACTGCAAAATTCTTTTCCTTAGTAGCAAAAACCAATTTAGAACTGTAAACACAGACTACACTCGGTTTACCTTTCTTTAATAGTTGCTTTCTCCTGTTAATACAGGGGATGCTAAAATAGGGAATCAGCATGATGCTTCAATCTCCCACCCTCGGTATATTTACTTTAAACTAAATCTCATGGAATATGGTTTGGTTTGATGTTCATGAGGTAAATAAATGTCTCGTTTTATTACTATAATGATGCCAATCCAGACTAAAGCTCCATGTGTACTCTACATTTAAGGCAGTATCACAGAGTCATAGAATTGTAGTTGGAAGGGACCCCAAGGGCCATCTAGTCCAACCCCCTGCAATGCAGGAATCTCAGCTAAAGCATCCATGACAGATGGGTAAAGGGTGGGTTTGTGAGTAAAAGAAATAAATACAGGGGTACCTTGGTTCTCAAACTTAATCCATTCCGGTTCCAAAACCAAAGCGTTCCAAAACCAAGGTGTGCTTTCCCATAGAAAGTAATGTAAAATGGATTATTCTGTTCCAGGCTTTTAAAAACATTCCCTAAAACAGCAATTTAACATGGATTTTTACTATCTAACGTGACCGTTGATTCATAAAATGAAAGCAATCATCAATGTACTGTACTATAAAATAAATAAAACAGTATTGTAAATGATAAACATTAAAATTATTATTTTTTCTTACCTGCACTGATGATAGTCACTGTTTGGATGGGGGGGGGGCTTTCATCCCTTTCCGCAATCAATCAATCAATCAATCAATCAGTAGCTGAACTGGGTTCCACACAGTCACAAAAACAAATTGAATGAAAATGCCTCAAAAACAAAAATGCAAAAAAATAGCAGAAACAAAAGCGCCGAACTTAATCTGTTCCAGAAGTCTGTTTAATTTCCGAAATGTTTGAAAACCAAGGCACAGCTTCTGATTGGTGCAGGTGCCCTGGAAACAACAGCTGACAACCGCATTGGATGTTTGGCTTCCAAAAGTGGTTCGGAAACCAGAACACTTACTTCCGGGTTTTCGGCATTTGAGAACCAAGGCACCACTGTGCAACAAATACCTGCCCATTAGCTACTACACAATCAGTTGTTCTCAGGTGTGAAAAAATGTGCCCACTGGATATGAATGCTATTCAAATTCAGAATGCTGAAGTCCAGTCGTGGACGACTCTGGGGTTGCAGCGCTCATCTCACTTTACAGGCCGAGGGAGCCGGCCTTTGTCCGCAGATAGTTTTTCTGGCACAACGGAACACTGAAACCAGAGCACTGCATGGAAACACCGTTTACCTTCCCACCGGAGCGGTACCTATTTATCTACTTGCACTTTTTGGCATGCTTTCGAACTGCTAGGTTGGCAGGAGCTGAGACTGAGCAACGGGAGCTCGCTCCATCGCAGGGATTCGAACCGCCAACCTTCTGATCGGCAAGCCTAAGAGTCTCAGTGGTTTAGACCACAGCACCATCCCTAGTTTTCTACTTACAGCCTTTATATGTCTGAGATCATCCTTCTATGGATCTCTTCACCTAGAGTTAATGGCGAAAGTACTAACAAGAGATGACAAATCAAGAATATTAGACAAGAGATGGTTATATAAATTTACCATGTCTTCGGGCAATGTAAGGAGAGAGTAGTCCCCAGGGAGGAACTATGGATGTTATCAAAGAGCTAAGCTAGCATTATTGTCTTTAATGGAAAGAAGTGGCATTGATCTCCTGGATCCCCTGCAGCTAATGGCCAAAGTAAATTCTTTTAAAGCCAATGACACTGCGTGACACGGTCAAAAATGCAGGAACCAATTTAGCAATAGAAAAAGTGCTGGTCACCATGCTCTGGTATTACGGCTTGCACCATTCAGTTCTGCTTTGTAGGAACCTGCCCAGGCATTGACATCTGCCTCAAAGGTCCAAGCTCATGTCTTAGCAGAGAGGCCAGGAGGGACACACTTGGCCTGCAGGCCTGAAGTCCCCCACCCCTATGTTAACCAGAAACCCACATCCGGTCCTGCCATGAGGCAGAGTGAATCAGCTGCCTCAGGCAACAATCAATGCGGGCCAAAGCTGAGTGTGCCACATGGTCCACCCTGTAGCCCATGGGTAGGCAAACTAAGGCCCGGGGGCTGGATCCAGCCCAATCGGCTTCTCAATCTGGCCCGCGAATCGTCCGGGAATCAGCATGATTTTACATGAGTTGAATGTGTCCTTTTTATTTAAAAGGTTTCCGAGCACAGTTCAAAGTGTTGGTGCTGACCTTTAAAGCCCTAAATGGCCTCGGTCCAGTATACCTGAAGGAGCGTCTCCACCCCCATCGTTCTGCCCGGACACTGAGGTCCAGTACCGAGGGCCTTCTGACGGTTCCCTCGTTGCGAGAAGCCAACGGTGGTGGCGCCTGCCCTGTGGAACGCCCTCCCATCAGATGTCAAAGAGAAAAACAGCTACCAGATTTTTAGAAGACATCTGAAGGCAGCCCTGTTTAGAGAGGCTTTTAATGTTTAATTATTTCATTTCATTTTTCTGTTAGATGCCGCCCAGAGTGGCTGGGGAAACCCAGCCAGATGGGCGGGGTATAAATAATAAATTATTATTATTATTATTATTATTATTATTATTATTATTATTATTATTATGCATCTCTGGGTTATTTGTGGGGCCTGCCTGGTGTTTTTACATGAGTAGAATGTGTCATTTTATTTAAAATGCATCTCTGGGTTATTTGTGGGCCACAGGAATTCGTTCATTTTTATTTTTATTTTCAAAATATAGTCCGGCCCCCCACAAGGTCTGAGGGACAGTGAACTGGCCCCCTGCTGAAAAAGTCTGCTGACCCCTGCTGTAGCCCCAAGCTAGCCTGCTGCCCTCAGGTACAGTGGGGGACGTTCTCCCACAGAATTGATTCAGGGCAGAATTGATTCTGCATGGAATTGTGGGTTAGCAGGGCGCCATCTTGCCCTTTGCCTCAGGCAGCAGAATGTCTTGGGCCGGCCCTACCGTACAGAGAGACTCCCCAGCTGCAAGCTATTCCTTTCCAGCATTTATAATATCTGCTGAATCCCCACTTACCCAATCACCTTGGAAAGCCATTTAACGGCGCGCAAAGGAAGTCGGAGCCGGCAGCGCCGCATTATAATCTCTAACACCTTGTCGCGGTGATTCCAGCCTCCCAGGAATGAAGCTGGTGTCAAAGATTTAATGCGTTTTCACATTAGTGATGTCAGCACAAAATGGGCCATCTTCCCTGAATAATTTATCTTCCCTGTGCATAATATTCTAACTTTCTCCCTCCTCCCTACCCCGCCCCTCTCTTCTTTTGGCTTTTCCACTATGCAGTAGTTGGGAGGTAACTGTTAGTCCTCAAAAGGGGGGGGCAGAAGAACCCTGCAGAGCATCTTTCCCATCAATCAATTAAAAAACACTTACCTTACACTCAACATGATTTATTTTTTGTTAATACAATTGTCTCACTATACTCTTCTATTATTATACCCTTAATTCCATTAGCCGCTTGCTTTAATGCTGTCTTGGAAGTTGACCCCCAAGTAAGAGAAAGGAAGTTGGCTTAAGAGCAAGGGGAAAATGCCAATACTGTTCTGGAAGCACTTATCTTTAAAGACTTGTAGGTCGGTTTTTTTAAATAATCATCACCATCATTTGTAGTTATTATTATTATTATTATAGACAGGCTGCATCCCAGAAAATTTTGCACTTGGGGGGCATGTTTAGATTCCATGCATTTCCCATTAAATATCTTGTTGGCTCCCAGTTGCATGCATCGCCAGATATAATGATCTGTCATTCGACAGGTGAGTGAATCTAACGTTTCCCCGCCAGAACTTGGCAAAGTCGAGGGAGCCTCCTGCCTCCATCTTAACAAATGGAATGTTGATCCGCACCGAGGTGAGCCTAATGCAGGCTCTCATAAGTGCTTTTAATGGATGGTGGGAGCCTGATGGCGGCACTCCACCCTAAGCCAAAACCCTCATTAACGTCATTGGGAGATTTGGCTGAGTAAGGCGGTTGGAGCCCAATCCGCAGGTAGCATTAGTGGCGCTTTGCCATATCCAATAACCTTAGAACAGGAAGCAATGAGATTATTATTTTGCTGGTGACCACAAGTGAAAGAGTGGCCGTCATGGGCTGGTTGCGCATAGAGGAATGGTGGGAGGAAGTGGCTGGAGAACCACCAAGGGAAGAAGACTCAGAGCTTGAGCATTGGTGGTGGGACGACAATAACAGGAAACAGGAGGTAGCTAAAAAGGTAACAGAGCTTAGTGGGGAGGGAGGTCGTCTGTGGCAGAGAGAATCAGAGGAAGAAGATGAAGAAGAAAAGTGGGAGGAGAGAGGCCAAGAGGCAGAGATAAGTCAAAGAGCCATGGGTGTCTTCTCCTCCTACTGCGACAAGCTCCCCTCCCTCTTGTCTCCCAGAACCAGAAGAGGCATAAAGACCAGGGGGAAGGTGAGCTGGTCGCAAGAGGAGGGGGAGACACTCGAGCTTCTTCACCAGCCTAACTCATCTCTGCTTCTTGCCTTCTTTCTTCTCCTGCTTCCACTTCTGGTTCTGATTCTGGATTTCTCTCTGCCACAGACTCGTCCTGCTCACTAAAGCCTGTTACCTCTTCAGCTTCCAACACCACCTCCTCCTGTGTTAGTGGCCCAAAGGGCCATAATGAATGTGATAATGTGAACCCCTATAAATCATAGAATATGCTTCGAATAGAAGAGTTATGGTTCTGATGATTTAGCAAGATGCCGCCCCCACTGGGATAGAAGGACAGCTAATACGCAAATCACAAAGATGCAGCTCATAAGCTAGAACATAAGTTGATACATGGTACACGTCACACAGGTTCCCAACATGCATACTAACACAATGTAACAGATCACGGTAAGAATCAAAGTCTAGTTAGCCGTGCTTATTGCGCATGCGTATTAAACATGAAATGAGGTAATGATGTACCTGATTGGTTGAATTGAAATCCTTTGTTTGAAATATTATAAATTCCCCTGCCCCACGTTGGGCGGGGTGGCAGTTTTGCGAAAAGATTTGACTGTAACCTATTGCTTTGCAATAATAAACAATGGACTCCTAAACTCCTCTTGCCTCTGAGTTTTATTGGTGTAACTCAGAAGATAACCCATTTTTGGCTTACAACAAGGTGGTGCTGCAAAGCCCTCTTGGCCCGGAGAGTGCAGAGGCCGGTGGAGGAGCGGTGACAGCAGTAGCAGCGTGCCCCTCACGGCGGCCCCTTTGCAGAGCCAGAGCTCCCCGGAGCCAACAGAGGCGGCAGCAGTGGCCCCTCTGTTGGGTCTCACTGCTGTCAGTCTTCAGTCGGGTGCCGGCGCCATTCCAATTTTGAACTGCTTTTGAGCCGCTCAGCTTTTTGAACATTGTTGGCAAGGAATCACCCCCGTCATTGAAAAAGATTTTTAAATATACTTTCCCCAAAAAACCAGAGGCATTTTTATTAGGAAGTATAGGAGAGGAGATTGTAAAAGAAGATCAAGTATTGTTTATGTATGCGACAATCGCGGCTAGGACATTGTTAGCCCAAAAATGGAAAACCCAGGAGTTACCAACGATTGATGAGTGGCAGATGAAAATGATGGAATATGCGGACTTAGCAAGACTGACTAGCAAGATCCGAAACCAGGGAGAGACAAGGTTCCGAAAAGACTGGAGTAAATTTGTGGACTATATGGAGAAGAACTGTAGAAGCTTAAAGACACTTGCAGGACTAAAATAAATCCTACGAACTGACTAAAGTAAGGGTAACAAAGAACTGCAAGAGAGGAGTGAATAAGAAAACCGGATGAAGGGAGGGAGGGAAGTCACAGCTCGGCAGAGCAAAATGAACTGAGATGGGTGAATTTAAAATGAATTGTACAAAAAAATGTTGTTTTGTTTGTTTATTTGGAAAAATTTAATAAAAAATATTTTTTTAAAAAGGAATCACCCCCGTTGCCATACATCTGGGTTTTCCCGGACATTTAGCCGGTTTTGGGAAATTCCCCTTGGGTGCCATTTTATCATTTGAATTCCGGACATGTCCAGGAAAATCCGGACCTATGGCAACCCTAGTATAATTTAGCCCTAAACTATGGATCCTGGGTAATCTCCATATTCATATCAACACCCTACAAATGGATTCCATATGTCAGTGATTCATAAGTTGTCTTATCAATAGGGTTGTAATCCAACTAAATTTTTTTGGCGATTAATCAAAATGTTTGTATTACCAAAACTTCATGACAGGACCTTTTTTGAGATATAAAAGTAAGGGTAATATAATATGACTTTGAATAAGCAAAAGCTACCACTCGTGGGAAGAAAGGAATGCCAACTTTAATATTTACTTTTTTTTTCTTTCCCTCATATGGTAACAGACGGGAACTAAAATAGCCTCAAACCGGGGGGGGGCTGGGGGGCTGGAAGGAAACGTACCCTGAATGCCTCATCAATTTAAATTGAGATTGCCAATTAAAGCTTGCAGTACTGCTAATTAGTGGCTAGGTAGAAAATAAAATGAACATTGTTTTCCCTTTTCAGCAAATAACCTAACATCGGCATATGTGCAGAGAGATGCCGATTGGCTTGTGATTGCCAGAGGACCACAATAATCATGTTCCTTTCGATAGCAAACTTGGGTGGTGAGTGCTGACAAGACTGGAGCCAAAAAACAGACGCTGAGAAACAGGGAGGAGGTCCCGCCATGCTTGCGTGAACCCCAAGGTATATAGAAGTAGAAAGCATTTTTTTTAATGGAAAAGCAAATGGGGCCACAATAAAAGATCCGAAATAAACTTAGTGAGGTGTGAGCATGCACAGTGGCTTCCAGGAATATGGGATATTAAGTATCAGTTCGAAAGGAAAAATAGAAAATCCAAAGGCTGGTGAGAATTGGCCTGGTTAAAACTGTTGCAGCTTATAGTAACATGGAGAATGGTGCATGGCTGAGGTGGAAGCTTGAACACATGTACCGGTACTTCTGCTAGGTGTGAGGAGTAGCAGTAGGGGTGGGGGGAATTTGATTTGGTTCGTATTTAAAGGTGAACCCACTTAAACTGCCACCTTTTGAAATCTGCAGTTCTCTGAATTTTGCAGTGCAGTGCTCCAACCAAGTGATGTGTACAAAAATGCAATTTAAAGTGGGCGGGCCTAAAATGTATATTTTAGTAAAAAAAACACAAAAAAACCCCATTGTATTCAGGGAAACTGTGCTGCAAAAAAATTGTATATTGGGACAAATTCACCCTAAAGTGCTGGCGAATTTTCACAATTCCTTAAAGAAAAACCCACAGAATTGCAAACTAACGTGGAAATGTGAAGAACTCTATTTAAGATTGGGGAAATGAGAAACTGAGAGGAACTAACTTTGACAGATTCACTCATCCCTAGATGCGCCACAACATTTTGTTGTCAAATGATTTTCCTGAAGGAAAGGTGGTCGCTCCTCTCCAGGTAAGACATCCAAAGAATTTCAGGGAAAGGGAAAAATAAAGTTTTGATAGGGCTAGTCTTGTAGGAAATATGGGTTTCCACATCCCTAAGTTTCCACTAAAGTGACCAAATTGGTGGTTCTTCCCCCAGTAAAACATCTGAGAACTTTTTAAGGGAGGCAGGAGAGAGAGAGAGAGAGAGAGAGAGAGAGAGAGAGAGAGAGAGAGAGAGAGAGAGAGAGAGAGAGAGAGATTTAATAAAAGTTGCAAGATGGCAGGCACATCCCTAATTAATAACACATGTATTATAGGAAGCACCCTCTACAGAACGCAGTTAGGAGAGGAGGCGTTTTATTTCCCAGCATGCCTTGAGACATTTTCCAGGTGGTCCTACCTTATAGCGTGACTTAGGGTGTCGTGGAGCTTAGAACAATACTTTGTGCTGTGTCGTATTTACACAGATTGTAACCAGCTCCTTGAAGCCGACAGAGCCAGGCATGTCCACATGGTTCACTTGCCATTACAAAGCCGCTTGAAATCTGAACAGAGAGCATTAGCAATGTCTGGCAGGCCTCGAGAAACATTTCGCTCGGCTTTGCTGGCACTCGGCTCAGCGGCAAGAGTGTCCACTAAAAGAAACGGCATTCCAATTTGCTATTGATTTACTTTCAAATGCTATATATAAATGGCCCTTTGCAAAGATAATTACCAACATTTCTGTCCAAATAAAACCCCGGCACTTCATAAATATCAAATTGTCCTAGATCTACATATGTACCGCTTGCCCTGGCTTTTATAAATATTATACCTTGAAGACTGAATCCTCTGTTAGGGAAGGCCTTTCGTGCCCTACCCAGATGTCTGATTTTAAACATCAATCTTTCTTGCTAAGAGTAATTCAAACAAACTTCCCTCTTACTCTCGGCCCCACGCATAAACAAAGCCCTGCCACACGCAGTCTCCAAGGAACCAGGGGAAATGTGGAAACCAAAGATGGAAAAAGGCCTTTCGTTTGGTACGCAATCAAATGTCAGTCCCTAAACTAGAGAAGAAAAGGTGACGCGTTGCCATCAGTGGTGCATCTGTCCCCAAACCACTTGCATATTTCTAGTTACAGGTAGGTAGCCGTGTTGGTCTGAGTCGAAGCAAAATAAAAAAAATTCCTTCAGTAGCACCTTAAAGACCAACTAAGTTTTTATTTTGGTATGAGCTTTCGTGTGCATGCATACTTCGTCAGATACTCTTGAAACAGAAGAGCCAGACCCTTATGTATATACAGAGGGTGGGGGTGGGTGGGAATGGGTGATGGGCTGGTAGGAGTGGTAAACCTGTTGATGGCTGTTAACAACTGCTGATGACTGCAATTGGTCCTGCGAGGGAAAAGCAAGGGCTGAGGCGCTAAATAAAGCTTGATCATGCATAATGAGATAAGAATCCAATGTCTTTGTTCATCCCAGGTGGTTCCATGGTTTTAAGCTTGGTAATGAGTTCCAATTCAGAAACTTCTCTTTCCAGTCTGCCTCTGAAATCTTTCTGCAGTAAAAATATTTCTGTTTTATTGCAGAAAGATTTCAGAGGCAGACTGGAAAGAGAAGTTGCTTCTGTTTCAAGAGTATCTGATGAAGTGTGCATGCACACGAAACCTCATAACAAAATAAAAACTTGGTTGGTCTTTAAGGTGCTACTGAAAGAATTTTTTTATTTCACATGCATATTGTTAGTTATGTCTATCAGCAGTACAGTGGCACCTCGGTTCTCAAACTTAATCCATTCCAGAAGTCCATTCCAAAACCAAAGAGTTCCAAAACCAAGGCGCGCTTTCCCATAGAAAGCAATGCAAAACGGATTAATCCCTTCCGGACTTTTAAAAACAACCCCTAAAAGAGCAATTTAACATGAATTTTACTATCTATCAAGACCATTGATCCATAAAATGAAAGCAATAAAAAAAATGTACTGCAGTCACACAATCAATAAATCAGTAGCTGAACTGCGTTCCACAAAGTCACAAAAAAGAGCCGCAAAAAACAAAAACGCAAAATAAATAGCCAAAACAGACAGACCTTAGCCTAACACTAAAAATGGAAGTGTAACACTCAAAAGGGAGCACATTTGGCTTCTGGAAAAAGTTCGCAAACCAGAACACTTACTTCTGGGTTTGCAGTGTTTGGGTTCCAAGTTGTTTGAGTACCAAGGCATTTGAGAACCAAGGTACCACTGTGCAGAGTTTCAGTTTTATTGGGGAAACAGGACATATAAGATCTCTTTGGCTAAGGATGCAGGAGGCTGAACTTCTTGTCTAGTATACTCTGCCACTGACCTGCAGCCTCTTTTCCCAAAAGTTGGCCTTCTGATTATGGGTGCAGGAACAGCCTTTCACAAAGTCAGGCTTTTGGTCCATCCAAAGCCCAAGGTTTTCTCGGCCCCTACCAAAGAGGTCCTGTTCAGCCATTGCTGCCACTTCTTCCTTGCCCTCTTCCTTGCAGTTACTACAGCATCCTACCCTCAACCAACATCTGTTCCAGCTTTGAGCTTGGCACTTGGTTTAATTATATAGATTTGCTGCTGGAATTGCATATTGCTTTAAATTACGTTGTGAACTGCCTCAAGGCAGGGCTGAAGGGCCAAAAGGTAGGATGCAAATATTGTGAATAAATAAATGAGGCTTTGCCTTCCATATTTTGTCCAAAAAAAAAGTCGTACATCCCTACTTTGAACAATGATTGTTGGTAGCAAGAACCCGGCCAGATGGGCGGGGTATAAATAATAAATTATTATTATTATTATAAAAGTTACCAGTAGTGTCATCTGTAGGCAGGAAAAACACAGTGGCTGAACCAAAATGGGACTCAAATATCTTATTTCCTATTGTTTATGTCTCCCCTCTCCACCACCACACACCGCAATCCCTCCAACAGAAACAAAGCTGTTTCGATTGTCTTTTATCTCCCTATTTCATTTCATTTTCAAAGGAACCTTCCGCTAAGTAACCTAACATCTCTTCCATGCTAATAAATGCAGAGACCAAAAATTATTTTTACTTTATTTCTTTTACCTCAGACTGCATGGGGGGGGCACTTTATGACTCTGACCTATTTTCACAGTAGGAGAAAAACGTCTTAGACAGACAGATGTGTTTTTTCAAAGGGGGAGAAATAGAGGAGGAGGAGGACGGGAAGAAAAAGTAAGAGAGAGAAATAGAGAGAGTGTGTGTGTGTGTAGCATTTTCTTCCACACCCTAGGACTCTTCCGGTGCAACCTCAGCTAAATGAAAAGGCATTTCTTCTGCTGCTGATCAGTCATAACATTGAAGCCAAGGGGCTAGCCATGAAATTGTATGCATCATTTAGGGCTTTGATGCCGAACTGACTTAATAGTAAAAAATGTCTTGGCAAGGCTGTAGCCCCTGCTGTCAGAATGGAATACTGATTAAAAGGTCTCTTTCAAGGGAACTTTCCCCGTTCACTTTTACAAAGCTGGGCAAAGATCATCCTGAGTTTTAAAAAGAAAGGGAAGAAGTAGGACTAAATATTCCTATCATGTGGTTAAAGCATCCCACCTCCAGAATCCCAGCAAAGTGTCACCATTTCTTCCCAGTCACTGAGGCTTACAATGGTGCATCTATGTATGCAGTGCATAGACCTGAGTCTTCCCTTCATGCTCACAGGGCTTACTCCTTTTCGATGTGGCCAAAAATTCAGCTTGCAGTGCCAAAGATTGGGGGGGGAGCATGAGAGAGAGAGAGAGAGAGAGAGAGAGAGAGAGAGAGAGAGAGAGAGAGAGAGAGAGAGAGAGAGAGAGACTTGTGATATGTATTTTCTGAAGACTGCACCTGTTTATATAGGCATTCCCTTGATCTGTCGACAAAACTCTCCGGGTTTCATTGTGTCTTTTGATTATAGATGCTTCTATCTATATTTATAATATTTATTTATTACCTGCCCTTCACTCTAAGGTCCCAGGGTGGGTTACGGCATTAAAACACAATATTGAAAACAATTGAAAATAATCGTAAACATAAGGTGGGTCCTTAAAACATACACCTCAAGTGTCAAGACATTAATGTTTGTACAACTGGTTTTTATGTACAGTAGTACCTTCGGTTAGGTAACCCTCTGGTTACGTAAACTTTGGGATGCGAAAGCGGCAAACCCAGAAATATTTTACCGGGTTTTGCCACGCGCGCATGCGCAGAAGCGGTCCTCAGGTTGCGGAAACCTCAGGATCCGACTGGACCTCTGGAACAGATCCTGTCCGCAACCAGAGGTGCCGCTGTACTTTATAAGCCACTACTTTGTAAACCCATTTTTTACATGAATCAGTAAATGATGATGAAGAAAAATGTACAGTGGAACTTCATGTTGCGGATGGGATCCGTTCCGGGGCCCGTCCATAACACGGAACTGATGCAAGCCGAAGTGCCATGTCTGCGCACGGCACAATTTAGTGCTTCTGCGCATGCACGAGCGGCAAAACCCAAAAGTAACCCATTCCGGATGCAGCACAAAAACACGTAACCTGAAGTGGGCACAGCATGAAGTATGACTGTATTATATTTATGTATATCCTTCCTTTCACAATTGCCTTAAGGAGGCTAACAATAGACACACGTGCATTGCAAACAAAACAAAAAACCAAGCCTATTTAGGTGCTGTAAGGGACCCAGGTGGCGCTGTGGGTTAAACCACAGAGTCTAGGGCTTGCTGATCAGAAGGTCGGCAGTTCGAATCCCTGCAATGGGGTGAGCTCCTGTTGCTCGGTCCCAGCTCCTGCCCACCTAGCAGTTCGAAAGCGCATCAAAGTGCAAGTAGATAAATAGGGACCGCTCTAGCGGGAAGGTAAATGGCGTTTCCGTGCGCTGCTCTGGTTTGCCAGAAGCAGCTTTGTCATGCTGGCCACATGACCTGGAAGCTGCCTGCGGACAAACGCTGGCTCCCTCAGCTTATAGAGCGAGATGAGCGCCGCAACCCCAGAGTCAGACACGACTGGACCTGATGGTCAGGGGCCCCTTTACCTTTACCTTTTTTAAATCATTAGATTAATATCATGCAGGGCAAGAGGGTGAGCAACAACTACTGCAAGTGATCATGCCATCCTCACATTGTGGGGGAAGGTCTGAACAGTGAAGATCTGCCCTACAGGCTCCTCCTGTGATTGAGAACCCCCTGTGATAGGCTCCCCACTTCATCCCGCCCCCTAATTCATGCACAGCAGTAGTGGGTCTGGCAGGGGACATATGGCTGGGGTCATTGGGATGGCCCCACTTTCCTACTCCATGTGATGTTAATTGTGTGGTTTAGGCTGTGTGGACAGGGCTAATAAAATGAGCACAATTGCAAGTTTGAAAGGCAACAGTCAAAAGAGAGGAACGGATTCCACAGAGGACATATAATGTCATTATAAGGCCATGAGTGATATATTCTGCTTTCTCATAAACTGCTGGTCTCCACGCTTAAGCTCCATCATTGGACGCACCTGGGCACCAGAATTTTTTCATCTCAAGTGTTCGCAACCCTGATTTAATACAGTGTGTATTATCTGCCATTCCCGATCCATTAGTGAAAGAGAATTCTGCTTGAGGAATGGAACTTCCCCATTTTCTCCTCTTTCCTGGAGCCCCTTTCTTGCCCTCAAAAACAGGAATTGGGAGCAGATTCATAGATGATTTAGAGTTGCATAAGATTCCCTGATCTATTGCATAACAAGAATCTCCCATGAGGAAATTTTGGCAGTGCTGGGGCTCCAGCCAATTTATCTAGTGTTGAGTTGTCAGTCTAGAGATGAAGGAGAAATCTGATCAGTTTGGATTTAAAGGCAAACTCACATTTCCAAAAACAATGCATAAATGCATAAACATAGCCATTGTTCAAAATTCGCACTTGTTTGAATTTTGCAATGCAGTTCTCCAGCCAAGTAATGTGTACAAAAACACACACACTGGTGCATGTATTAGTGAAAATAACATACATAGATGCATTATATATGGGAATTTTTTGCACACACAAAAAAAAAGTGTGTATCGGGCAAAATTGCATACAAAAATGAGAATATTAGGAGAAATTCACACTAAAATGATGGTGAATTTTCACGAGCCCTTTTCTTAAAGCAAAATGATGTGGCGAGGTGAAGAACTGAAGATGAGAAATGGAAAGCAGCACAAATTGACATATTCACCCATCCCTAGTTGTCACTAGCTCAGTGTAAGATTAATTGGCTCAAATCCTCAGCAATAGCCAAACATATTAAAGCAGTTTAAATCCAAGTAGGTCATCTTAACTGATGAACACAGTTCAGATTGCCAACTAGGAAAAGTCTACTAAACATCAAACAGCTCAAACCTATGTATGTCTACTCAGAAGTAACTCTCATTCAGTTCAGTTCAGTTCTAAGGAAATTGTGCATAGGGCTGCAGTTCTCGAACTACCCAGTAGTTATATTTAAAACAAACAAAAAACTCAGAAGCTTTTCTTTTGGGAATTATAGGACAGAACTACCTAAAATTTATAGAAATTTATTGGTTTATGCTACTACAGCAGCAAGAATGTTATTTGCCAAAAAAAATGGAAATATGAATACAAAAACTTACGGAATGTGCAGAAATGGCAAAACTTACCAGAAGAATAAGAAATCAAGATAAGTTTTTTTTAAAAAACCAACCAAATAATGGAAATGGTTTATTGAATATTTACAGATAAATTATAAACGGATAAAAACATTGACAGGATTATTGTAATAACCTGCAGTTTCTTAAGAGTATATATTTAAAGAAGATGAATAAATGAGCAAACTAAGTTAATTTGGATTGTAAAATTAGTGTAATGTATAAACTTGAAAAGTATAAATAAATAAGACCAACAGTCAGAACCCAGGTGTTATTTTATTTTATTTTCATACTTACCACATCCTTCCTTGGGAACGGCCTTCAAGCGGCTCGCCTAGGCATCTCAGAGGTCTCCCACTGAACACGCCCACATCCCTCAACTGAGGGGTGGGGGAACTGTGGCCCTACAGGTGCTGTTGGACTCCAGCTCCCATCAGCCCCATCCAGCATGGTCAGTGACCAGAGATGATGGGACATATAGTCCAGCAACATCGCAATTGTCCAACCCTCCTACCTTTCCTCAAGCAAGTTTGTGGTTCTCAGGTTCTTTAAGGGCAAAAGTGGGTGGGCCAATGAAGGTAAGTCTTGTCTTCCTATGGTGCAACGGTTTCTACACATACCTCCACCCAGGCAAGCAAAGAGGCATTTCCAGGACGATGTGATTGATAGATCTAGATATAGGCACAGTTGCAGTCGAAATTATTTAACCCCCCCCCCCATTCATAGAATCATAGAATCATAGAGTTGGAAGAGACCAGTCCAACCAGGAAACACCATCAAAACATTCTTGACATATGGCTGTCAAGCCTCTGCTTAAAGACCTCCAGAGAAGGAGACTCCACCACACTCCTTGGTAGCAAATTCCACTGCCGAACAGCTCTTACTGTCAGGAAGTTCTTCCTAATGTTTAGGTGGAATCTTCTTTCTTGAAGTTTGAATCCATTGCTCCATGTCCGCTTCTCTGGAGCAGCAGAAAACAATCTTTCTCCCTCCTCCATATGACATCCTTTCATATATTTGAACATGGCTATCATATCACCCCTTAACCTTCTCTTCTCCAGGCTAAACATACCCAGCTCCCTAAGCCGTTCCTCATAAGGCATCGTTTCCAGGCCTTTGACCATTTTGGTTGCCCTCTTCTGGACACGTTCCAGCTTGTCAGTATCCTTCTTGAACTGTGGTGCCCAGAACTGGACACAGTACTCCAGGTGAGGTCTGACCAGAGCAGAATACAGTGGTACTATTACTTCCCTTGATCTAGATGCTATACTCCTATTGATGCAGCCCAGAATTGCATTGGCTTTTTTAGCTGCTGCGTCACACTGCTGACTCATGTCAAGTTTGTGGTCTTGACATTATCAACATTTACAGACTTTCCCCAAGGGATTCCACTGCCTCAGTCTGCCTCATGGACGGGCCGTGCTACTATGGCTTGGGCCTTGGCATGGGCCAGTGGGAGACCTTGGGGTCTCAAATTTCAGCCAGCACCCCCACCTCTCGCCTTCCATCATACCTGCAGCACCCTCTGTAGCGCCCCTGAGGTGCCACACCCATTGCAAATGAACCAGTTGTGCTCCCCTATATCCACCTCTGCCTGGGCTTAATGCTACCAGTGACCTAGACAGGGGGACTAATACCAGTGTACTGGAAGAAGCAAAGATCACCAGTGTCGAAGCAATGATTCCTCAACGTCAACTTCATTGGACTGGTCATGTTGTGGGGATGCCTGATGATCGTCTTCCAAAGCAACTACTCTATTCCGAACTTAAAAATGGTAAGTTGTAATGCTGGTGGGTCACCAAAAGCGGTTTAAAGACTGTCTCAAGGCAAATTTTTTAAAATGTAGCATAAACACCAACAATTGGGAAACACTGACCTGTGAGTGCTCCAATTGGAGAACAGCCTTTACCAAAGGTGTCATGGGCTTTGAAGACACTCGAATTCAGGACACAAGGCAGAAACGTGCTAAGAGGAAGGCACGCTTGGCAAATCCTCACTGTGATCAACTCCCGCCCAGGAATCAATGTCCCCAACTGTGGAAGGATGTGTGGATCCAGAACTGGCCTCCACAGTCACTTACGGACTCATTGTTAAAACCGTGTTTATGGAAGACAATCTTACTCGGATACGAGTGATAGAAAGAGGAGGAGGAGGAGGAGGAGGAGGAGGAGGAGGAGGAGGAGGAGGAGGAGGAGGAGAAGAAGAAGAAGAAGAAGAAGAAGAAGAAGAAGAAGAAGAAGAAGAAGAAGAAGAAGAAGAAGAAGAAGAAGAAGAAGAAGAAGAAGAAGACAAATAAAATGGGGAAGAAGGCCAGAGGGAAGAACGTAATAGGGAAACTGGGAAAGCACAACAGAGAACCCCAGAGGTGAGAAATCACATGTTGATTTGAAATGAAACAGCCTGCCTTTTACCTCTCCTCCACCCCCCACCCCACACACACCAAGTTGGTTTTATCCTAAGCATTTTTTTTGCTTAATGCATAATTATCTTCAGTGGCAGTGAAGTTTAGATTAGATTGAGCTAAAACCTGACAACAAGGTCTGCTCATAGGAAACACCCAAACTCTTTGCAGATATCAACTCGCTTTCTGCTCCCCAAGTTGCTCTGAGCAGTGGGAGCCGCAAGGCAGATCGCGTTCGACCACCAGTTTGGCAGGTGCCACAGTGGCCTCTAGTGGCTGTTGGTTGTATGCGCAGCCCACAAGCGCTTGGGAGGCACAGATCTCTGATGATTGCATTGGTGTCTACGAAGCAGTGCTCAGGCAGCATATGGGAGCATACATTGGCCACATCTTTTCTCAGCATTTCAGCCCATGCCTTTGTCATTCTCTATGGACTGATTGGGTTTGTTAAGTTACATACCAGTTGGTTGCAGTAAAACCTCTAGCAGATATTGTGTATACCCAGAGCCGTCTTTAGCATATGCGCCGCTGGAGTGCAAAGATCTGTCCAAATTTAGTTTAAAGGTAAAGGGACCCCTGACCATTAGGTCCAGTCGTGACCGACTCTGGGGTTGCGCGCTCATCTCGCATTATTGGCCGAGGGAGCCGGCGTATAGCTTCCAGGTCATGTGGCCAGCATGACAAAGCTGCTTCTGGCAAACCAGAGCAGCACATGGAAACGCCGTTTACCTTCCTGCTGTAGCGGTTCCTATTTATCTACTTGCATTTTGTTGTGCTTTCGAACTGCTAGGTTGGCAGGAGCTGGGACCAAGCAACGGGAGCTCACCCCGTCACAGGGATTCGAACCGCCGACCTTCTGATCAGCAAGCCCTAGGCTCAGTGGTTTAACCACAGCGCCACCTGGGTCCTAAATTTAGTTTAGATGCCCCCAAATTAACTTTTATTGAGCTTTTTTAGGAGGGCCAAACTCAAAGTTGTTGAGCTTTTGGCGGGGGAGTTGCTCACCTGTACCGATGACGCGGCGGAAATAACTGCTTTTGTTTCCTGACTCGTCGGGAATATTTGACGCTACAGAGTAACAAAGCGGGGGAGGGTGGGACTTTCGCTCCATTGCTTTTCACTGTGTACTGCAAGCTATACTTCTTGGTTTGGCTATTCACCCTCCCCTTTCACTCTTCTCCACTGACCATCTCTTTGGGGAACTGGATATCACATCATTGTGTTGTGGTGCAGCGAACCTGGATTTGTGATACACAAGTTTGCACGTTTATTGCTAGGAGAAAATGTGTTTTCTGGGCTGACTGAGAGAATGGTATGAGTAATGAGTAGAAGGAGCAAGCGCAGTGTCCTTCAAAGATACCAATTTTTGGATTCATCCCCCCCCCCATCAAGATGGCTGTATCATGTGGCCACAGACCCTTACCTCCCAAGTTCCGGACTGCAGAATCCGGGACCGGCAGCCATTTGACACCGGAAGTTGCGTCGATGTAACTTCCGGTGTCGCTTTGCCCTTCTATGGGCACCCAAAATGGCCACCGCCGGCTTCGAAAGTCGCTTGTACGCATGTCAGGAAGTGCGTCGACGCAACTTCTGGTGTCGCTCCACCCATCTACGGGCACCAAAAATGGCGGCCGCCAACACCGGCAGTCACGTCTATGCACTTCCGGACATGCGTAGATGCGACTTTTGAAGCTGGTGGCGGCCGTTTTTTTGTGCCCATAGAAGGGCAAATCGGAAAGGAAAAAATGGTCGCCGGCAGGAGAAAATAACGGAGAAAAACGGGAGACGAAGTGATACGGGGGACCACCGGGAAAAGGTAAGTAAAAAAGGGGTTTTCCCGGCTTCCGGATTCAGCGCCAGCGTCGATCGGCGGGGTTTCGTCTCGTCTCCGAGACGGCCCGTCTCTGCTAGGAGTGGGGAGGGCAGCGAGAGCAACGCTGCGCCCCTTAGAACCTCGGGAAGGGCGTCCCGAGGGCAATTTGCTCGGCACAGACCCAATCCGGACTCCCCAACTCTTCGGTTAGCTCTAATAAGAGCTCCGGAGCGAGGAGGGTAGAAGTCGCGGGGGCCATTTTGAGCGGCAACGTTATTCTAGCAGGGAGAAGCTTCAAGCCGAAGGCGGAGAGCGCTGGATTCTTCCGAAAATAAAACGATTGGAAAAGACTGTAAGTAACCTCACGATTTGGATTATAAAACAATTTGGTCTGGGAGAGAGGGGAGAAAAGAGGAAGCCACCCCCCCCCACGGCAACAAAGAGACAGTAAATAGAAACCCGAAGCCATAAACAGAAGATTTGTAATTCAAAAGGATCCCTCAAAGGCATCAAAGAGAATATCCCCTTTGATGCAGGGTGAAAAGGGGAGAGAGACTGTGGTTTATGACTGCCCTGCAGCAATGAGGTAAAGCCTAAGAAAAACCTTTCTTTCCCTCGGGAGCCGGCAGCCTAGGCAATTCAGTGAGTTGATCAGGATTTATAAGTCAATTTTTACTTCACTTTGTATTTCTGGACTTTGTGGAATTTCTTTTTTGGCTTAAGTGCTTGTGAAATGTGAGTTCGAACTTTATTGTTAACAAGACTTGAAGAATGCAGCCAGCTTGTTAAAATGGAGTCGAGAAAATAAACTGTGATCATATTCCACCCCACGTGATAAGTTTTGACCTTGGCAGGACTGAAATATGTCAACAAAAAAGTGTTCCCCTGAGTTCCAGCGGTCTGTTTTGACCTTAATGTGGGAAACAAGAATAGAGTTATGTCAAGAGGAGACACGACGACAGGAGTTACAGCAGAAATTTCAGGAGGTGATGGCGGAATATGATTTTCTAGGAGATGAAGCTTTTGACACTGAAAAAGAGCAATGTGAGAATGACAATGATGGGGAAGGAAAAGATGAAGATGAGGACTGTGATGATTCAACACAAAATGAAACACACCATGAAAAAAATGATGACTCTACTCTACAAAAAGTTGGATGGAGTGCCCTGTCTTTGAGGGGGGCACGATTGGTATTATTGGAACTCCAGAACGCCCACAGGGAAGAAGGAAAAAATATGCAGAGAAGAGAAGAAATTCAGGGGTCCTGTATGGTGACCTGGATGGCAAGAGACTGTAAACAGGGGGTGGGGTGAAGGGAAAGTGATGTTGTGATTATAAGGATGGATTAACAGGTTTATAACTGGTCTGCTGATTTTGGAATTTGCTGGATTGGGGGGGGTGGAGCCGGTAATCGGGGATGTAAGGTTAAATTGAGAATAGTTATAGTTTTAAAAGTGAATGGATTTTGGAAAATGTGAAAATATGGAGGCTTATAGAGGGAGAAAAAAAAATTAGGCACGGGAAGAGAAAATGGGAGTTTGAATTTTCAGTGATTTGAATATTAGATGAAAATGTTAACAATTGATTTATAAGTTGTATAAGATACAAAGGTGTATTTTTATAAAGTAAGAAACTGTTGCAGATGATAAAAAAGGGATGAAAACCGGGGAAGGGGGGGAGGGGAAGCCCATAAAATATGGTTTTTCAACTATGAATGCAAGAAAAATTTTTCTGTTTTGTATTGTTTTTTTCTTTTTCTTTTTTTTCTTCGCCCTTTCTTTTTCCCCTTTTTTTCCTATTTCTATTTTTCTCTTTTTTTGGTATAACAATAGATGGTTGGATGGATGTCCTCCTGCGTACTGCCCTGGTTTGCTGGAGCTCCCTGGTGGCAGGGGGGGGCTTTGGGGTCAGGGGAGGGGGAGGAGGACAGAAATCCAAGCATAAAATGGACCATTTCTGACTGTTCACAAACATGGGATACTTCTGTGGCAGGGGAGGACCCATGTGGGTGGGTAGGAAGGAGGTGGAAAAGGGGTTTAAGTATGTACCGTTTTTTTGTTTTTTTGTATTTTGTAAAATTAATAAAAAGTATGTTTAAAAAAAAAAAAAAGGGGTTTTCCCGGGGGAAACGGGAGACTTGGCAGCTATGCACAGACCCTACCCTGGGGCAGAGACTAGGCAGTCATGAACTGCTATAAACTCCACCCACTTTGGCTCTGGCTCTGCCCATCATTGGTCGCAGACCTGGGTTGACTTTTCCTGTGGGTCAATGGCCCTTCAAAGGAGGGGTGCTCTTCTGACTAAGGGGGGAGAATACAGAAGAAAGTGGTAATTTCAGGATTGATGAACCTTAAAACAGGCAGTATTAAGAATCTAAGCATACGCCATATAGGGTGTGGGGGAAACAAGGCCAGGGAAGACAGCGGAATGTCTAGGCAGCAATATTGAACTCCAGTAATTACAAAGCACTTCACTCAGCTTCCAGAACACCCATTTAACCAGCAACCTTTCCCACTGCACAGAAATGACAATATTGGTGAATTAAGTACATCTCCAAGAGAGGCTTATTAAATTAGCCTAATACCTTATTGCATGATCAATAACAATGTATTTATTTTTTTCCCAGTGGCCCGAAGTGACTTTTCATTAGGCATTTTGAATTGCCTTAGAAATTACTATATATCAATTTAGAATACTCTCAGAAGATAGTACCCCTGCTCCATTTGCTTAAGGAAGAAAGATGAACACATCCTGTTTTGAACACATCCTGTTTCTTGAGTGAGGAGGGAGGGTTTTGGGGGAGCACACCAGCAAATCCTTAGCATCGGCATTGGTCAAAGCAGATTGTACTTTGGGGGACTCAACTATGGGAAATTGCTTGGCTTTTGTGAATTAGAATGCAGGTGCAGAATGATCCCAAGGTATCCTTGGCCAGAGGCATCAAAGGGACATCATCCCGTTATATCCAAAAGTGCTTCTAACCCTGATGGATATGTTCTACCCTTACCTTCCAAGTCCCGGACTGCAGAATCTGGGACCGGCAGCCGTGTGACACCGGAAGTTGCATCGACGTAACTTACAGTGTCGCATTGCCCTTCAATGGGCACCAAAAATGGCCGTCGCCGGCTTCAAAAGTCGCTTCTACGCATGACCGGAAGTGCGTTGACGCAACTTCCGGTGTCGCTCCGCCCATCTATGGGCACCAAAAATGGCCGGCGCTGACACTGGAAGTCCCGTCTACGCACTTCTGGACATGCGTAGATGCGACTTTTGAAGCTGCCGGCGGCCATTTTTGGTGCCCATAGAAGGGCAAATCGGAAAGGGAAAAAATGGCCGCCGGCAGGAGAAAATAACGGAGAAAAACGGGAGACGAAGTGAAACGGGGGACCACCGGGAAAAGGTAAGTAAAAACGGGAGTTTCCCGGGGAAAACGGGGTACTTGGCAGCTATGGTTCTACCTCCATTGTCAGAGGCAGTAATGCTTCTGAATACCAGTTACTAGAAACCACAGGACAGGAGAGTGCTGCTGCCCTCAGCTCCTGCTTCTGGGTTTCTCACAGGCAACTGGTTGGCCGCTGTAAGAACAGGATAGTGGGATAGATGAGCCATTTGCCTGATGTATCAGACTCTTCTTGTGTTCTCATGTTCTTATGTCAAAAAGGTTGACAGTCTAAAGGCAGCTGGTCCACGATGTTCTTGTGCTGACCCAGCTAACTCTTGCTAGCATCAGGATTGTGTTGCTGGAACAATGATCCCACTTCTCTTCATCCCCTTCCCATACCCAGCAGGGCCACGCCATGCCTAACAACATGAGAAGAGCCCTTTTGGATCAGACCAAAGCTCCATCCAGCCCAAGCATCTTGTCTTCAACCAGGAGCCAACAAGCGGGACCCGAGGGCAACAGAGTTCTTCCCAATCTTCCCAATTCTGATTCCCAGCAACTGGCATTCAGAGAGACCTACTGCCTCTGACACAGAAGGGAGAAATATAGCCCTCAGGCCCAGTAGCCATTGATAGCCCTATCCTCCCTGAATTTGTCGAATTCTCTTTAAAGCCATCCAGCTTGGTGGCCATCATCTACAACTTATGGGAGGGAATAAGGACAGAAAAAGAGAACAGAAGAAGGTACAGGGCAAGAATCCCACCCATTCCCATTTGAAAAGCTTGCCAAGCTATTTGTGCACCCCCCCTTTAACTTTATTTTTCAGTTTCTAAAAATGCAAGCAGTCCCCAACCCCCTAGAAACATTCCACGCATATACAATGCAACTAATACAGTCAAGTATTAAGCAAGTGTGTACATAATTCAGTGTTGATTACATCAGTTAGTTGTCTTCTATTCTTTGTCTTGACCGATGGTCCCAGAGAGAAGTATGGGTAGCTGGTGGTGAGGAGATGGCATTGTCCTTTCCAGTTTACTGAATAAATACTGGTATGTACCATACAGTTTCAAAATAATATTTCATCTTTGTGTTCCTCAGCACTCTAAGATGCTTCATTTCTCCATAACAGTCTATCCCACCATGCCTTTGGACTTAAGTTAGTAGCAGTTGTGAGTCGAGGACCCGCCACCCGCTTGAAGAAAGAAAGACACGAGGACACGGTGTATTTAGGTTAATGGATGAATAAAGGCCACAACTTTTATTGGTTAAAGCATGTGAGTTGTATTGGCTTAGGCCAGGGGTAGCCAACCTAAGGCCCGTGGGCCAGATGCGGCCCAATCGCCTTCTCAATCCGGCCCACGGACGGTCCGGGAATCAGCATGTTTTTAGATGAGTAGAATGTGTCCTTTTATTTAAAATGCATCTGTGAGGGACAGGGGCTATCGCGAAGTCCCTCCCCTCCTGAGTTCCAGCCCAGCCCAGAGCGCGGCTGAAAGCAGGGAAAGCTCCAGCTCAAGTGGGGAAACAGGAAGTGGGGTCCAAGGCTCTAGCAGGGTAGAGGAGCCATCGTCCCAGGTGGGACAGGAAGGAGGAAGAAAGGGGGGCAGACCCATCCCCCCCAACTCCGGAATTGCGCAAAAAGCGTAGGGGAAAGAGGATGGGTCTCCCCAAGTTGTTATGCTGGCGAAAAATGCGCCAAACGCCATTCGGAGGTACTGATTCAAGCTGAGAAGATGTGTCTCTGTAAATAGCTCTACCTTTAGCACTGTAAATACGCAGCACCAATAAAAAGATAAAATGCAGAGCGGTGTAGAGTCGTTACTCTGAAGTAGTCCCATCCGGCCTCTGTGACAGCATCTCTGCATTATTTGTGGGGCCTGCCTGGTGTTTTTACATGAGTAGAATGTGTCCTTTTATTTAAAATGCATCTCTGGGTTATTTGTGGGGCATAGGAATTCGTTCAGATTTTTTTCCAAAATATAGTCTGGCCCACCACATGGTCTGAGGCACAATGGACCCCTGGCTTAGGATTTGGATCAAACAAACCATACATGATTCCACCCCGTTCAGCGGGGAGTCATTCAAGGGTTAACAACCAGAAGGTGGAGTTTGTTGATGCAAATACAACTGGAAGCTCCCCCTGATGTCACCGGGGGTCGTGCCATGGCCCTAGCCACCAGCAGGGCGTCGGACAGTATCCACGACCGCCAGATTCCTTTAATGGAATACCCAATAAGTGGAGGGGTAGGCGATGGCCCGAACCTGCCCTCCAATACGCCACACATATTCCAATGCCTAACCGCCAATACCAGAAAAGTTGTGACGATTTGCTACGAGGTAGGTGAAAAAACCAAGAGGCTGGAGCCAATTTGCCAAATGGATAAAATATTCCTACCAGGCCCCTTGGGCAACCAAGGCAACCAACCAAAGTCCATAGCAATGTCAAAGGCATAGAAATGACCTAAAGGGAGGGTGGGCGGGAGATCCGATGAAATCCGGTGCGCAATGAGGGGTCAGGACTGCCGTGGCTGCTAAAGTGCAGCTAAACCCTGCCCCCAAGCCAGCCCTATTGGTTGGCTGCAGGGGGCGCGGTAGCCGATGCAGGGGGCCGAAACACACACACCCCGCGCCGATGTGGGAACCGGCTTCCGCTCACAACTCCTCCCCTCTGGAAGGAGGAGAGGCTTTTTCACAATATTGGGTTAATATATTTCTAGCTGCCGACACACACAAAATATTTGTAGGTCATTAAGGTAAAGGTAAAGGGACCCCTGACCATTAGGTCCAGTCGTGACCGACTCTGGGGTTGCGCGCTCATCTCGCATTATTGGCCGAGGGAGCCGGCGTATAGCTTCCAGGTCATGTGGCCAGCATGACAAAGCCGCTTCTGGCAAACCAGAGCAGCACATGGAAACGCTGTTTACCTTCCCGCTATAGCGGTTCCTATTTATCTACTTGCATTTTGATGTGCTTTCGAACTGCTAGGTTGGCAGGAGCTGGGACCGAGCAGCGGGAGCTCACCCCGTTGCGGGGATTCGAACCGCTGACCTTCTGATCAGCAAGCCCTAGGCTCAGTGGTTTAGCCCACAGCGCCACCTGGGTCCTTACATAGGTCATTACATAGCACCAAACTGGCTGCTGAGTCCTATTTCAACATTGTTGATGGAGTAGGCTGGCACAACTCTGTCCTTCAGTGCCTTGCCATTGCTCCCTGCTGCTCATCACCACCTGCTGCCTAAGGCAGCCATCTCACCCTGCCCATTGTTAGGGCTGACCCTTGGCAGAAGCACTTCAGGAACTGAACCAGGAGCAATACAGATCAGGCGGTGGTGGATCGGGTTTTTAGGGTGCACAGGAAAACTGTAGGAGAGAGGAAAGGAGGGGGGAGTTCTGTTATGCAAGCAGAGATCTGCTTCATAAGTGTTAGATACATCCCGTAGTTGTTGTTGTTTAGTCATTTAGTCATGTCCGACTCTTCGTGACCCCATGGACCATAGCACGCCAGGCACTCCTGTCATGCACTGCCTCCCGCAGTTTGGTCAAACTCATGTTCGTAGCTTCGAGAACACTGTCCAACCATCTTGTCCTCTGACGTCCCCTTCTCCTAGTGCCCTCAATCTTTCCCAACATCAGGGTCTTTTCCAAGGATACTTCTCTTCTCATGAGGTGGCCAAAGTATTGGAGCCTCAGCATCACGATCTGTCCTTCCAGGGAGCACTCAGGCATGATTTCCTTAAGAATGGATAGGTTTGATCTTCTAGCAGTCCATGGGACTCTCAAGAGTCTCCTCCAGCACCACAATTCAAAAGCATCAATTCTTCGGCGATCAGCCTTCTTTATGGTCCAGCTCTCACTTCCATACATCACTACTGGGAAAACCATAGCTTTAACTATACGGACCTTTGTCGGCAAGGTGATGTCTCTGCTTTTTAAGATGCTGTCTAGGTTTGTCATTGCTTTTCTCCCAAGAAGCAGGCGTCTTTTAATTTCGTGACTGCTGTCACCATCTGCAGTGATCAAGGAGCCCAAGAAGGTGAAATCTCTCACTGCCTCCATTTCTTCCCCTTCTATTTGCCAGGAGGTGATGGGACCAGTGGCCATGATCTTGGTTTTTTTTATGTTGAGCTTCAGACCATATTTTGCGCTCTCCTCTTTCACCCTCATTAAAAGGTTCTTTAATTCCTACTCACTTTCTGCCATCAAGGTTGTGTCATCTGCATATCGGAGGTTGTTGATATTTCTTCTGGCAATCTTAATTCCGGCTTGGGATTCATCTAGTCCAGCCTTTCGCATGATGAATTCTGCATATAAGTTAAATAAGCAGGGAGACAATATACAACCTTGTCGTACTCCTTTCCCAATTTTGAACCACTCAGTTGTTCCATATCCAGTTCTAACTGTAGCTTCTTGTCCCACATAGAGATTTCTCAGGAGACAGATGAGGTGATCAGGAACTCCCATTTCTTTAAGAACTTGCCATAGTTTGCTGTGGTCGACACAGTCAAAGGCTTTTGCATAGTCAATGAAGCAGAAGTAGACGTTTTTCTGGAACTCTCTAGCTTTCTCCATAATCCAGAAAAATCCTCTCTAGCTTTCTCCATCCCGTAGTAACTCCTTCTAAATGTCCATCTATACATAAATATTAGTACACACACATCTTATGCAAACGAATGCCCTCTGATTATGATGCAATTTTAGCAACACAAAAGTGGTTATCCTACCTACAGCACTATCCTCATAGAAACCCTCTTTTAGGAACATAAGAAGACCAATGGCCCAACATCCTGTTCTCACAGTGGTCAAGCATATGCCCATGGGAAACCCACAAGCATGATTCAAACACAAGACAACTCTCCTCTTCTGAGGTTCTCAACAACTGGTGTTTAGGTTTCTCATTGATGTGGATTGAAGAGTTCCTATGAAGAAGGCACTTTCTGCAAGCAGAATGTGTCTCCTCCATTGGAGGAAGACTTCTTCCACTGGAGGAAACTCCTTCTTCCAGAAGAAAGCTTCAACCTTCGGATCCAACCCGTTGTATATTTTCTGTGCCTCTGTCTCTAACTTGGAAATAATGGTGCTGGATTGACCAACACATAACCCTTCTTCATCATGAATAACACCGGCGCGAGTATATCTTTCATGCATTTTTTTGCTTTATTCAACAGTTTTTTGCCAGCGTGACCTTATTCTATTAATGTTAAGTCAAATTAATTAAAGTCATCAGGGTGTTCTTCCCGCAGTCTTGCTGACACACAGCTTGCTTGAAAAACGACTCTCATTGATTCATCTTTCATGACCTACAGGATTACATGTTGTCACTTTGTGTTGTTTTTTATGAGGCTTTTTATATATTATATATTAAAATATACTTGTATTTTAAAATATATAACTTTTCACCAACTTTGCAAAAGCGAACAGCTGTTTTGCTGTTCATGATTAGGTAGGGCTGCTGGTGATTAAAGGAATTCTTGGAGGCAGAGGAGAAATGAACACACAACGGATCCAGAAATTCACAACTGCAAGAAATTGTGGTGGTGGTGCTGCTCTGCAAACTGTTGCACTATAGCTAGTGAGAGACTCTGCACAATATGGAATGATTACCAGTGCTTTTTTCTGGGGGTACGCAGGGGGATGCATACCCCTAAACATTTTGAGAATCTAAGTTTGGCCTCATTGAGGGGCAGTATTTCAATAGAAGTAGGAAAATGAGAGTACCCCTAAACATTTTGTTAGAAATGACCGCTCCCCACATCAAATGGGGGGCGACTTTTGCATGGCTGTGTGCAGCCCCCTGGATCCCAGTGCAGCTCCTGGTAGTTCGGACTGGCTTCATCCTCCCCAGGCTGGATACCTGGGGTCTCCGCCTACCTCAGTCAATCGCCCAATCCTGCCTGGGGAGGCATTGCCAAGGGATCGGCCAGGTAAGGGGAGGGACCGCCCTGCTCACACAACAGAAGGTGTACCTTACCTGGGAAAGCACTGGTTATTACTATCAGTAGTGGTAAAGGTAAAGGGACCCCTGACCATTAGGTCCAATCGTGACCGACTCTGGGATTGCGCGCTCATCTCGCATTATTGGCCGAGGGAGCCGGCGTATAGCTTCCAGGTCATGTGGCCAGCATGACAAAGCCGCTTCTGGCAAACCAGAGCAGCACATGGAAACGCCGTTTACCTTCCCGCTATAACGGTTCCTATTTATCTACTTGCATTTTGACGTGCTTTCGAACTGCTAGGTTGGCAGGAGCTGGGACCAAGCAATGGGAGCTCACCCCGTCACAGGGATTCGAACTGCCGACCTTCTGATCAGCAAGCCCTAGGCTCAGTGGTTTAACCACAGCGCCACCTGGGTCCCATCAGTAGTGGTAGTGTTCACTAAATTAATATTCCGCTATTCAATCTGAAGGTTCCCCAGGAAGTACATAACAAAATATGAAATATATGAAATAAAGGCCATAAAACTGTATAAATCAAATATCGGGGGGGGGGGGACACTGAAATAGAAAAAAAAATCCTACTTTTTAGCAAAGGGCTACAAAAACAGGATGGTCAAGCAACTGGAGGGCCACCCCACATGATGAGTATAGCTCAGTGGCAGAGATGATGCTTTGCATGCAGAAAGTTCCAGGTTTTGTCCTTGGCATCACCAAATGGATAAGGCAGCTGTGGGAATGTTCAGGGAGGCAGGAGAGGATATATTGTTTAATGATATCCTTCCTAACTTGCGTTAGCAAGTTCTATGTCTTAGCAGAGTTTAGACATTCCCCTTTAAACTCACCTGCTTGTTGCAGGTTCATCTAAACCTCTCTATATAAGATTCCTGGTAAGATCCCTTCTTGTCCCTCTTAAAAAGAATATACACGACCATCTTATTAAAGTCAGTAAAAGAAAGTTTACTCGCAGTATCATCAGTTCACAGTTAGATCCCTGAAGGCAGACTTAGGTTACAAAAGTATATTACATGTGGAACTATCCCATAAGGGATATCTGAAGAAGTGTGCCATGCACATGAAAGCTCATACCAATAACAAACTTAGTTGGTCTCTATGGTGCTACAGTACTATGGTGCTACAGTACTGGAGGCAGTCACTTCTCCTCACATATAGAGAAAAACAAAATGGGGAAGAGAGGAGCAAAAGAAGATGGTGTGCTCCTCTTCCCCAGATTAGGCCACAAATACACACACATCACATCACATCACATGCAGAGGAAGTTTGTCCCAGCTCAGGAGGAAACAGGAAGTTTTCTCCTGGCTGGTACAAAGCATCCCCTAGCATGTCCACTCTAGGAATGTTGTACTTGACTGCTATGTGTTTCACATCCCACAGCAGAAAGTGATGCAAAATACCTCCCTCTGCTCGACTTTCTGGAAGGCTGCCACCAGCCAAGAGCAGACAGCACTGAACTACAGTGGTACCTCGACTTACGAACGACTCGACAACCGAATTTTTCGACTTACGAATGGGGGTAATGGCCGTGCGCTTATGAATGTCTCGACATCCGAAAGAAAACCGCGGCGGTTTTAGATAGGGATTTTTCGACTTACGAATTTTTAGATAGGGTTGCTTCGACTTACGAATTTTTCCGTTTCCAATGCATTCCTATGGGAAATCGCGTTTCCAATGGCGTTTTTCGACTTACGAATTTTTCGACTTACGAAGGTGCCTTTGGAACGGATTAAATTCGTAAGTCGAGGCACCACTGTAGATGAGCAGAAGGTCTGACCTGGTATAAGGCAAGTTCCTCTGACTACTGCTCTGTATTCAGTGATGGGACACTCCATGTGGTACCCTAGGGCAGCATTCTTCCACCTTGGGTCCCCAGATGTCATCAACTCCCATCATCCCCAGCCGTCATGGATGACGTGAAGTGTAATCCAATAACACTGCCCTAGGGAGAGAAACCCCGGCTTAGAGCAAACCTCCATGAGAGATAGCAGATTTGGTGGGTATTGTCTTCTGTTTCCTGCCGCATGCTCTTGAGTGCTCCCTCCAGAAGTTTGCCTAATAAGAGATCTGTGGCTGCTCTTGATGAGCTGGAAGATGGGGAGCCAGGAGCGAAGCAGTTAAAATGGGACAGAGAAAGAGGGAGATACAGGGGCATGTTTACTAAACCATCTGAAGTTGATAGCTCCCATGGCCTGGCTTCTTCTTCTTCTTTTCCTTTTTTTTTATCTTCCTCTATCTTCGTAAACCTCAGTGAATTGATGAAATGACCTGGACTTGATCTTCAGGGCAATATGTCTGATGGCACTGCTGGATTGATAAATTGATTCAAAACTATTACCATGGTGAAAAAGCAATAAGGTCATAAAAATTGCATCAGCTGGCTAAGTAAATCCTGGCATTTCATGACAAGCAATGCAGAAGAATCGCAAGGAGAGCCAGGCATGAGGCTGAATGAGTGAGCGAGAAATGACTTTGAAGAGCTCATCATCTCCGATCTATTCTTCCTGCCAGCGACTCATGCCTTCGCATAGTGCCACTTCATTATGGGGAAATAACTGTACACTTCTAGCATATTCCTGGCCGTCCCTGGCGGCCCCTGGAGGACCCTTAGCTGCTTAATACCTCATCATGGGCTTCATTGAACACTTTAATCTGCACTTGTGTGATCAATAGAATACTGGTGTAAATTAAAAGGACAATTTCGTGTAATCAAGCCTGTTAATGCTCATTTTGAAAACCATTATTTGTGGAAGGCATTTAGAAGAAAATTGCAACACGGCAAGGCTGATGCACTCAGCGATTATTTGAAAGGAAGCCGCCTCTCATTTATCTCCCCCCCCCCCCCGATTTCTGTGGTTTTTATATGTGTGTATGGCGAAGGGGACATTAGAAAACACAGGGTGGAGGTGGGTGGGAGGGAGGGAGGGAGGGAGGGAGGGAGGGAGGGAGGGAGAGAAGAGCCGAGAAGGGGAGTCCGGCAGGAATAGATGTGTCCTCTTTGCCTGCTGAGCTTGCCTTCATGCTGGGAAGAAAATGAAATTTTCCAGTGTTCTATTTCTGTGGCAAATTCAATTACTGTGGGGACTTGTTCAAAGCGGTGTAACTTCCAAGAGGCAGAAATTGAAAACCTGGCAGCTAATGAAATGGCAAATGACTAGTAAGTTCAGACAAGGGCCGTCAATCGGATCAAACGCCTAGCAAAAAAATAAAAAAAATAAAAAGCAACTTCCCTTCCCTTTCGGCGTAGAAACCTGTCCCGGCATATTCTATTTTTCTCCCTCCTCATCTCTTTGTTGACCTTCTTTTTTCTTTTTTTTTTCAGATCGGACCGACCTACCCTCATTCTGTATTTTACTGAAGTTATATATATCTGTGCTGCTCCACGCCCATTTGCTAGGCCTGATTTATACAGGATGCAGGCCACAGGGAAAACCCATACCTGTGTCACTGTTGCATTTTCACCAGATCGTGCCTGCGTTTATTTATTTGTCTCCTCATACTTCCATCCACCCTTCCTCCCAACGGGAGTGCAGAGCAGCTAAACAGTGAAATACCACAGGCATGGCAGTCCGCCGCCATTAAATATTGCTCGCATCGCTCCATAGCTAGATACAAAAGCAGAGCAAAGAAGCAAAAGAAGCAAAAATAAATAAATGATGGAATCGCTTTTTAAAGAAAAATGCCAATTGCATACCAAAGGCACGGACAAATAGAAAGGTTTCACCTGGGCCACAAATGTGGAGGCATCCAAAGCACTTGTCCCATGGCCTGGCTCTTTTGCCTGTTTAGAGTTGCCCTCCCATGTTTCATGGCCAAAAGTTGGCATCCCTGGCCCGCTAGGATTACATGTGAACAGGCCTGTGCATGTAGTATTTGTGAATGAGAGGCATGGCCTTTCCTGTGGTTACCCCCAGACTGTGAAACTTCCTCCCCTCACAGGAATGAGATCTTGGGGATTGTAGTGGATAGTTCTATGAAGATGGTGGCCTGGTGTGTGGCAGATGAAAAGAGACAAATACCATGCTAGGGATCTTTAGGGAAAGGATTGAGCATAAAGCTTCCCATTATTATATGGACATTTTGCAACTCTCTGACAGAGAGCACTTAGAATACTGTCAGAGGGGGGGTTTAAGGCAGTGCGGCTAGTTCTGCTGCACTGGGCGGCAAGCCTAGAGCACGTGGCAGGGCATCACAACTATGACCTAGCAAACTGAGCAGAATGGAAGGCGAGAGACAGAGGGAGACAAATCTTGGCCTCGCATGGGGCACTGCTAAAATTTCAAAGTCCACCTCAGTACTGTGTCCAGTCCTAGGACTCAGCTATACATTTTAAGTGTGTGGCAAAGTGCATTATACAAATGGGACACTAGTGGCGATGGTGAGCTATGGCAAATCCAATATATTTTTCCAAGGTTTTTTTTTTAAAAAAAGCATTTTCACGTTTTTTAATATATGTGTAGATTCCACCCTAGTCACCTCACCCCCAAAAGGATATTCCCTGTTTCCCTAATCCTATTGGAGATTATGTACATTGACCAGGATATGTGCACAGTTGCCTCTCGATGGAAGGATTATGTGCACATTCTCCACAAGGCCTGGGGAATCTGCACAATGGCCGATGGTTCTGCACATTAAGCACTCAATTTACATCCCCATTTAACTGTTATAAATTATGGACTCTCATAATACTTTTGCTGCCTTGTGTGGTTTTGTGTGAATTAAGAAAGCAAGAGGATATGAGGGAGATTGAGCTGTCTTCTGTGAGACCTTTTCAGGCTAATTAAAATATCAATTTTTTTCCCCTTTCCAGAAACCCAGAGCAAGAATGTCAAGGATCAGGTGGCAACCCTAAAAAAGGAGGATGCTCAAAGGAGCTGGAGACAAGACCCTCCAGCAGAGATGGAGACTCTTGGGCCCAGAGCTGAATGTGGTCCTCTGCTCTGCTTCACCCACTTTTGCTGCTGGCCCTGCCCATCCCTGACATGTGACTCCCGGCTGGATGCCCCATGAAGGGAATGGGGTCCTCTGGCAGACGAGTGTTCCCCGCTGCTGCTCTCCAAAGGTGACCAAATGAAAATAGGCAAATAAGAACTCTCGGAAAACTGGTCAGCTCAGCACACTCATAGAACCATAGAAATGTAGAACTGGGAGAACTCACAGTGCTGGGATTAAGAGTCTCATGCTCTACCGACTGAGTTATCCCAGGAATAAATACGGACACACAACTTGGGATCATTCAACTATTAGTGCAAGTATCTGGGGAAGTATGTATATCTGAGGGAGGAAATACAGCGGCATTTTTTTTTTCAAATTCCTGAGGATGCATTTGAGCCTGGTCACCATTTTACTGCTAATTCAATCCTTCAAGAGTTCCCGGTGTCAAGTTAATGAATTGTTGTTGGCATAATTATAAGATGTGCTCACTTTTTACAATGAGCATAAAATTCTGAAACATAATTTGACGGCACCTCGCTTTTTAAAGAGCTATTCCTTAACCTTTGAGACTTTTTCTTTTTGGTGCAGCCCATTAATTTAACATGATCTCCCTTTTGCATTTGAGCTTCTAGTTGCTTTCTGAACGCTTGGATTTCTGCACTCAGTGCTTTAGCAAACAGCTACAAACAACACTAAACACTGCAAAGGGGAGTACCAGTAGGCATATCTCAGACTTGTCGTAGTTTGAGCCAGGGCAACAACCATACCTGCCAAGTCCCTGCCTGAGAAATAAGTAGCAGACCAGAAGTAGCGCTGCCGCTATTTTGGAACTGGGCGGAGCATGCTCAGAAGCGACTTTTGATGCTGCTCTGCCCTGTTCCAAAATGGCCGCCGCGCCAGAAGTCGCACTGCAGCCATTTTGGAACTGGGCAGAGCAGCATCAAAAGTCACTTCTGAGCATGCTCCGCCCAGTTCCAAAATGGCCGTCGCGCCAGAATAAACCGGGGGAAACAATCGTTTTTTCGGCTGGGAACAGCCGGAAAAACAGGGATTTCCCGGGGAATGCGGGAGACTTGGCAGCTATGGCAACAACATAAAATAAGAAGAATCTGCCAGATCAGGCTACTCGCCCATCTTGTTCTCACAGTGGCCAAACAGATGCCTTTGGGAAAGCTGCAAGCAGGATCCGAATGCAAGAGCACTCTCTCCTTCTATGGTTTCCAGCAACTGGTATTCAGAAGCAGTACTGCCTCTAGCTATGGCAGCAGAGCACAGCCATCAAGGCAAGTAGCCAATGGATCCTACAGATCTGCCTCTTCCTAAGCAGAGAGCGAGAGAGCTCAGCATGTGAGAAGGCCTACGGTTGGACACCTCCTCAGGGTAGCTGGAGAAAGATCCCCAGCCATTTCAGATCTTCCAGCAATGTAGTGATTACAATGGAGTCAGGAACAGGGTATTCTGCAGAGGTCAGGGGAATATTGGGGTAGGTTGTGGATCTGCAGTATCTCAGACCTCTTTGGTTCCTCAACACACACACCGAACAGGCCGTAGAAATTCCTGAAACTGGTTCTTTGATTTCCTCCCATTGCAGTCAATGAGAAAGAAATTTTATGAGGGGAAGGGAGGGGGGAAACCAGATGGAGGAAAGCGGGAAAATCCTCCCCCTTCACCTTCTGACCCAACTGCAGTGTGCCAGATTTAATTCATGCAAATTTAATCAATAGAGCAATCAACTAAAACTCATAAGCTTAATCAACTGAGATTTTTTATTTAATTAATCGATTTGCGTATATGTCATTTGTACAAATGATCCCACAGCAGGTTACAAAAATATTGCAATTAAAAATGAATAAAAATGGCATTAAAAACATAAAATAAAACAACAATAACAAAAACAACAGCACAGCAGAGCACATCAATTTATGCTTATTTATTGAGAAAATGTATTTCTAGTCCAAAGGAACCTTAAAGCAATGCACAAGCAGAAATAAATAAAATACATTAATGATCGGATTAAAATGCATTTTTTTAAAAAAAAAAGTTCCAAAATTAAGGATGAACAGTGCAGGACTATCCCTCTGGGAAGTCCTGGTGGAATAAAAATGTTATCTCCCAAATCTGGTAAAAGTCACTGAGGATGCCTTGAGCCTCTTGTGGCAAAGATTGATCCAGGTGTATCCCTGGACTACAAACCTGCTCCTTAAGAATGCAACCCCATCTAGGGCAGGTAACTGACCTGTCTCCTGGACATGGGAACCACTCAGCCACAGCTCCTCCCTCTTACAGGCCTTAAACTCAGATTAATCTGTAGGATGTAATCCATTGGAGCAGTCAAATACAACATTCCTTGTTTCCTTAGAGTGGACACAGGCTGGGGGATGTTACTCCAGCCAGTTTTCTGCTTTCTGCTGCTCCAGAGAAGCGGACACAGAGCAATGGATTCAAACTACAAGAAAGAAGATTCCACCTAAACATTAGAAAGAACCTCCTGACAGTAAGAGCTGTTCGGCAGTGGAATTTGCTACCAAGGAGTGTGGTGGAGTCTCCTTCTTTGGAGGTCTTTAAGCAGAGGCTTGACAGGCATATGTCAAGAATGCTTTGATGGTGTTTCCTGCTCGGCAGGGGGTTGGACTGGATGGCCCTTGTGGCCTCTTCCAACTCTACGATTCTATGATTCTATAACTTCCTATTACACTGGTCTGGAGTGTTCTCCCCCAGCATGTGACCAGGCAGATGGGCGCGACCCTGGCTGACTCCATAAAAGAGCCGAGTCACGCAGCCATCTCTCTTTTGATGCCATTTTCTTCTCTTGATGCTGATCTCTTGATGTATTTTGCTCTTTGCTGGCTCTCAGTCAGCAGCACATGGGCTCAATCCCCATATGGGATGAACTTTGTTCTGTAACTACTAGCTAAAGCCTGCCTTCAGGGATCATACTGTGAACTGAATGTGAGTAAACTTCTTGTTACTTTTAAGGAAAGACTCTTGTGTTTTTATTCTCTTAAGAGGGATCAAAGGGGATTTACCAGGAATAATCCAATCTGGGCAAGCGAGACTTGCTTAACTAAAGCGATTCAAACGAATCTGCAAACTAGCTTCCTGCTGTATTGAGAGGAATCTGTTCTGCTACATGTCTCACTAGCATGAGTGAAGGAAGGATAATATTTGATCAATATATCCTCTCCTACTATCCTTAACATTCCCACATAATCAAGGGACAGTTTTTACCAGGGGTGCCTAAGAACATTATTAAGAGGGCCCTGCCAATCATGAGAGACTCACTGTGTGGAGCAGAGCTGCTATGCTAGCTTCCTGGCAGGAGCATCGCTATTGCTTACCAGGCTGGGTTGAGGCGGTGGGAATGTTGGTGCAGTGCAAACACACCAGCAGGAGCTCTTGATTGGCTCCACCAGTGCATTCGCACTGTGCCAACCTCCAAGCTGCCTCACCCTTCTTCCAGGAAGCAACAGTGACCCACTTGCCAGGAAGATACCCAATGAACTACTTCTGCCTATCATGTTTGCCTTGGTTCCCTTTCTTTAGCCTCACAGTCTAACCCACGTGCAAATCCTATTGTTTTCTTCGAAATGAACACAGCAGCTGGTACACAGGAGCCCCAACTGTGCAAGGCCTTGATAAGCAGCAACGAAGGTTTTTGTGGATGAGAGAAAGCGAAAGACCCAGTAGCACCAGGGGTACTCAAGCACTTGAGAGAGATGAGCAATATCTGACATTACTTCTCTCCTTTGGTGAGAACCTACAAATTTCCCTTTCATTGACAGGCAAGGGAGGAAGAAAACCACTTATAGGCTCTTAATAAGAAAGTCTTAATGCAAGACCTGCTTCCTCCAAGACAAATCTGTTGAGGGGAGAATATGTTCTGTACAGTAATGAGGAATAATAACGGTCGGCTTGAGGTAGTTCCCACTCACCAGCGTCCACTTCATCTGCGTTTATCAATGAGAACAGAAAGTCACGGGATTCCATTAGCCAGGAGCTATCAAAGTATTGACGAGGCAATGAGAAAGCCTCGTCCTTTATCGTCAGCTGTCTAGACCTGCTCTCCCAACTGCGACAGAAGGAAGGTCATGTTCTGCGCATGCCTAAGTATCATTGGAAGTGGGGTCTTTAAAAGGGGGGGTGGCATTAAACCAATTTTATCTCTGCAGAGGACAGTATCTTGTGGTTGGAATCGATATGGATCACAAGATATATACCTTGCTGATACAGGGTATGCCATCTTTAGTAAATCAAGGTATCTTGTGGCAACAGAGAGCATGTTCTTCCTCTAGGGCAGGAAACACATCCCCGTCTTCAACAATTTAAGCAGTGTATCAGGGATCGCTTCACAACCTTGGATTGTTCCAAGGTTTTCAACGGGGGACAGGTGTTTGAATCCAGAAGCATCTGAAATCCAGAAAGAGCTAGTTCTGCAAGTAGCCAGGATTGCTTTCAAGTAACAAGGATGTAATGGGGGGGGCAGACTTATGTGCGCTTCACTGACACACATGGGGGGTCAGGGACATAACCCCTGCACAAAATGGTATGTATGTATAGCCAGATTTTTGTATTAAAAGGCGGGCTAGGCACTTGAGACCTCAAGTAGCAATCTGTTGCTGGACCTGCCACTCCCAGTAGTGACCTTCTGAGTGCTTGAACACTGCTTTTTTTCCTGCAGTTTTAGGCGGGTTGCAAAACCAGGGGGATTTATCAGCTTGGTGGTCAGTGATGTGCCATTGGGATTTACACCACCAGTTCTACAGAATTTGCACAAAAAGTGGTTTTCAGGTCTCTGCAGAAGGCAGGAAGGTGTCTGTGCTTTACTGGAAAATCAATTCTGTTGTAAGCAGCCCATGCACATGATGCTCAGCAGAAAAATATGCTAACGTGCAGGTCATTTAATTGGGGAACCCATTTATCATGTTTTCCAGGGTAGACACCAGAGCTTAGTGCCTCATCATCACAGAGGCTTCAGGACTTCCTTGAACCTTGAGCTCTGCTAATGACCCCATAAAGACAGCCATTTTGGTTTATTGTAGGCCTCCATTGGAGAGATATTTCTGGTTGGTTGCAATGTGTGTGTTTTTGTGGGTGGGGAGGTCCTGCTCTCTTGAGCTCTGTTATAATTTTATTTATTTATTGAAATTTATAATGGACACTGCTCTGAAAGGTTAGGACATGTAATAATTAAAAGAAGCACAAAGGATAAATGGAGGATGGGCATGGAAATGCAGTCACAGGGAAATATAATATTTGCACTAGTCTGTCATCTATTCCGGTAGATAGCTAGCTAGAGAGATGATAGATGACATAGATCAGGCATCCCCAAACTTCGGCCCTCCAGAAGTTTTGGACTACAATTCCCATCATCCCTGACCACTGGTCCTGTTAGCTAGGGATCATGGGAGTTGTAGGCCAAAACATCTGGAGGGCCACAGTTTGGGGATGCCTGATATAGATAGATAGATAGATAGATAGATAGATAGATAGATAGATAGATAGATAGATAGATGATAGATAGATAGATAGATAGATGATAGATAGATGAAAGATAGATAGATAGATGATAGATAGATAGATAGATAGAGATAGATAGATAGATAGAATTTGTAGTATATAATATTTGTATGAATCTGTCATCTATTCTGGTCCATGTTTCAATACCAATTCATGCTCCAGGCTCAATTAGTGCAATGTGGTCTAGGCGCATCTATCCCTTGAAGATGACTTGAACTTTTCAGAAAATCCAGAATGCTAATCCTGATGTGTGTTGGGATGTAGACACATAATCACACTGTTTGTTCCAACTCCACTGGTGGTCAATCCACTTCCAGGCCTGATTCAAGGTGCTGGTCTAAAGTTCAAAGCCTTGCACAGCCTGAGACCCTCCTAACTTAAGGATCATCTCTCTACCCCATTGCAGTCTAGTCTGCAGACCTTACTGTCTTTATGCCATCTTTGCCACAGGGATGAACAGTGATGGTCAGAAATGGGACAACTGCTTCATATGGTCCAAAGAGATGAAGAAAGATACCTCCGAGGGAGGGAGGGATTCCAGAAGGGGAATCCTCTTCTTCCATCAAGCTTTTGGGCTTCCATCTTTTGGGCTGCATATACCTTTTGGGCTTCCAGCTTTTGGGCTGCATATACCTTCTTGAAGAATCCTGGGAGTTGTAGTTTACCTCTCACAAAGCTACAGTTCCCAGCACTCGTAACAAACTACAGGTACCAATATTTTTTTTGGGGGGGGAGCTTTAAAAGTACTGTATGTTGAGTGTGCAATCAACAAATATTACTTTTGATACAGTTTTCTGTACCGGTCGTTGAGTTACATTAATGTGATATTGTTAGCTTTTGAATAGTGTGTGTTTTTTCCTTCTTCAAACTGTTCGTGAAAGCAGTATATAATTTTAAAAATAAATTAATAGCAAATACACCTTACAGCTTACAGCTGTGCCTGAAAACAGGTTCAGTATATTCCAAACAGTGATGTTTTGGACTGCTTTAATCCAACGGCAGGTCTCTGTAGGATAAGGCCTACTTGTCGTTCATACACTTGACTGGCAGGCCGGCATCATCTTCGTCAAAATATTACAGAGGCGAGATAATGACTACTGCCACTTGAGAGAGCCAGGCCGGTCAGCCGGGGGCGGGGGGAAGGTAGACAGACTAGCTGTCCTGTCATTTAAGTAGTTGTCAGCCAATGCATTGTTACTCACCCTAATCACAGTAATTGTAAGACGACAACAGGCAGACAGGTTAGGAAGGATTCAAGGAAATGAAAGCTGTATCTCCCGGCAGCCATACAACTTCATTTAACCTTAACAGAGCAAAAACTGCTATCATTTCTCCCTGGCCCTGCCAGGGAGGGGTGATCCTTCTGGTGTCAGAAAAGCTTCTCATTTGCAATGTATGACAATTTCCTCACACCTGGAAGAGAGAGAGAGAGAGAGAGAGACTGCCACAAGTCAATAGACTATAAATTGTGCTTGGAAATGGGATCGTCTTAACTAAAGCCCGCTTGCTTTCCCCAGGAGGCTCCCCGGTGCTTTTTTGCTCACTGGCTTTCCTTTCCCCTCCTCCCCTTCCTTTTGATAATTTGTATGTTTAGACGTTTGGTCAGTTTAAACTGCACTTGTAACGTCTTATAGCGGACAGCATCTGTCAGATTCAGACACACAAAAGCATACAGCCATATACAGGCTATTAAAACGATGGTGGATAAAGTAAATTACATTTGCTCTGTGTTTCCTCTCTCTCTTTTGTTTTAAACTTAAGAACAGGCCCGTCCTAGCCATAGAGGCTAGTGGCGCGGAGAACCACGTCGCTGGGCGCTGGAAGGGCGCCAAGTGAGCGCAGGGTTCTGGCAATCTGGCCAGGACTGCGCTCCACGAACTGAGAGGCTGCACCGCGTCTCTCTCCTTCTCCGAGGACTCCGCGCTGCGCCTCCTTCTCGTTTCCCCAGCACTGGGTTCCGCTCAGTCAAGCTTTGCCACCAGCGCACGCACAGCGCCCAAGCAGCTCTTGCTGGTCCCGCGGTGCGCGCGCTGGTGGCGAAGCTTGACTGAGCGGAACCCAGTGCTGGGGAAACGAGAAGGAGGTGCAGCGCAGAGTCCTCGGAGGTGTCCTCCTGCTGCTGCCGCGGTCCGCTTGCCACTCCTGGGTCCTTGGAGGGGCTCTGGAGGGGGGCGCTGGAGGGACCTTAGCGGCAGGGCACTGGATGAGCTTAAGACGGCCCTGCTTAAGAACATAAGAGGTTGGCTGGATCAGGCCAGTGGTCCACCTAGCCCAACACTCAAGTCTCACAGTGGCCAGGCAGATGCCCATGTGAATGCAAGAGCAATTCTCCCCATCTGTGATTCCCAGAAACTAGTATTCAGATGCATATTGCATCTGACAGTTGACGTAGTCATCATGGCTAGTGGCCATGAATTCATCTAATCCTCTTTGTTGTGGGTCCCCCACCTAGTCTCTGGCCCTTGTGAGGAAAGGGAGACCAGGCCAACCCAAGTGCCCCCTCTGTTTGCCTTCATTTCCTATGAACCTTTGACTGTGGTCAAATATCTGCCTCCATCGAACAGCCTGAGCTCAAGAACATCTCTATGTAGTGTGGAGTTTGGCTCTTGACGAAAAGAGACCACATGGCCTTATGAACCAAGGTTAAAAGTTTACTCCAATAAACTTCTGCTGCGGAGGATGCTGGGTTAAGAGAAAGTATTACATTTCGAAATTAACAGTTAATAAAAGAAAAGAAAAACCATAGAGTTTGTGGTTAATCTCTCGAGCAGGAGGATCCTACAACAGAGAAAGGTTTAGTCTAGACTTCTCCATAACAATAGTCTATTTCTGTCTTATGGGGGCGGGGGGAGTTCAGCCAAAGGGCCACGTTCCCTCCTGGGTAATCTTCTGGGGGGGGGGCAACAAACTGGTAGGCGGAGGCAAAGGTAAACAAGGGCCAGGCAAAGGGTGTGACTCTTGCCTGTGTACAATAAGCCACATTCCAACCATGCAAGAGTCAGGTTTCTACATGAACACCCCTCGTCCCAAACAGACAAGAGGCATTATGGTAGTGCAAGGACACCTTCTAGCCAGGCAAAAGCACTTGAGGAAGACGGGTGCAGGAAAGAATGTGGTCTGGGGGAAGTCCCAAAGGCCACATAGAGAGACCTAGAAAGTCACATTCAGCTCCCCAGGCCTCAGGTTCGCCACCTTTGCTCTAGGCCCAACCACAGATCCCACAAAGCTCTGGCCCACATCCCTAATCCACAACTGCTGCCCTAGGCTGGAAACAGTTGCTGTTGTTGACACATATTACCACTGCTTTTTTTTTTTAAGTGATAATCATCACCAGTACAGAATACTGTCTGCTCTCTTTTGGCTACCCACGGCAGCCATTTTGTTTTGGCACCCATGACAATTTTATCAATATACGAGTACCGGCACCTCACATTTTTCCACATCCACCCATAACACCCACTATATTTTATCATTTGCTTTTTTAAAAATATTGATATTTCAACAGAAATCTCTAAGCAGTTTACATATCCCAACGAAAATAAATAATAAAAATAAATAATATAAAAATAATATAAATAAATTTTCGTTTAAGCAACTGGGCCTGAGGTTCCCCGTCCCTGTTCTATAGAGAGGGGTCTTCTTTATTTTAACAATCATCTCCTTCTAGCCCTGTTAGGCCACATTCACACCATACATATAAAGCTTTATAATACCACTTTTAACAATTATGGCTTCCCCCAAACAATTCTGGGAGCTGTGATTTGTTAAGGGTGCTAAGAGGAGGCCCCTGGTTCTCTCACAGAGCTACAATCACCCGAGTTTCCTGTGAAGAGAGATTTACCATTAAAACCATTCTGAGAATCTTAAGCCTGAATACTGCTATCTTTTTGCGCCATCATATTAATGCACCAGGCCCAAGCAGTTACTGCAACACTAACCTTTTAAAGTGAATTTTTGTGAGGCCCCTGGCGCGCTGTGGCAGATAGATGCCACATAAATAACATTTATTGTTATTATCATTATATGTCGTGTTCACTCTGTTTGGCTGCCATTAATAAACCATTCGGGCAATGTTGTTGCAATGTATAATATTAGCAGCCTGTTCCTCAGGGAAACATATAACTGGGTATTTAATATTCTAGATGTTTCCTGACCCATCTCTCCCAAACGCAAGGCTGCCGAATGGTGTTCAAAGTTCAGTGAGAGTGAGAATGGGGGGGGGGAGAGAGATTGCACAAGCATGCTCAGGTTTCTTTAACATTACAACACGATCTGCTGTAACTCATGCAATATGTCTAGCTATTAAAATTCTGCTAGTTTGGGTAATATTCGCTAAACTAAATTGCAGATAGTTGAAAGGTTGCCATTTCAAGCTCTTTGGATATTCAGTATAAAAGCATTCCTTTTCCCCTCTCACAGCTGCAGTTTCAGTGATTGATTTTTTAAAAAGGTTTGCATGCCATCCCCAGAGATTGTTGAGGCAGGCCCTCCTTCACTGAGAGTCAGTACGGTGTTGCGATTGTAATGCTGGTCTGGGGGCTGGGCCCTAGCCACCAGCCAGCCATGGAATTCACTTTGGGTCAGTTGCTATGACTCCACTTAACCCACTGCCACAGGGGTGTTGTGAGGGTAAAGTGTGTGAGAAGGGAGAATTCTGTACAGCAAGAGAGGGAGCATTTCCTGGCCTGGGGGTCACGTTTCCTTCCATGCAGCTTTCCGTGGACCACTTGCAAGAGGAAGCCATCTTCTGGGGCCACACTTCTGCATGAGTAACACGACCCATGCACATAGCTGCCAAGTACCCCGTATTCTCCGGGAAAACCCCGATTTTACTTACCTTTTCCCAGTGGTCCCCCGTATCACTTCGTCTCCCATTTTTCTGCGTTATTTTCTCCTGCCAGCGGCCATTTTTTTTCTTTCCGATTTGCCCTTCTATGGGCACCAAAAATGGCCGCCGCCAGCTTCAAAAGTTGCATCTATGCATGTCCAGAAGTGCATAGACGAGACTTCCGGTGTCGGCGGCGGCCATTTTTGGTGCCCATAGATGGGCGGAGCGACACCGGAAGTTGCGTCGACGCACTTCCTGACATGCGTACAAGAGACTTTCAAAGCCGGTGGCGGCCATTTTTTGTGCCCATAGAAGGGCAAAGTGACACCGGAAGTTACGTCGACGCAACTTCCAGTGTCACACGGCTGCCGGTCCCGGATTCTGCAGTCCGGGACTTGGAAGGTAAGCCTATGCAACATTGCGGCCCCAAAAGACACGCTTTTGGGGGGGCCTACCACCCCAAGATGGGCATGTTGGGGCACAGCACAAGATCGTGGCTCTGAAAAAGCACCCTTTGGGGTCAAGATTGCAAGAGATGGTGGTGCCCAAAATGGCCGCCGTGCTCTCGTGCCAAAAAACAAAACAAAACGGAATGCCCCAGGTATGGAAAGGGAGTGTGGTCAAAAGAGCAACGGATGCATCTCTTACCTTTGTATAGTTGTCTGCATTTCAGCCAGGCAAAAGCTGGAGGTTTATGCACACACACACACACACACACACACACACACCTTTCTCTATTCTCCACCCAGGCAAAGAAGAGGCACAACCTAACTACTCAAAAGCACTCAAAGAGGGCATGGAGCATAGTGCGTGAAGGTTGTGGCCTCAGAATGGAGGACATAAGCTATGCACCCATTAGCTGCTTAAAATGCAGCAAGGGCGTCTCCCCGCACCTGCATTGTATTTCAAACCCCACTTTTGCACTACTGTCCACACCAAAGAGGGGTGGTGGTGTTTTTTTCTGTGTGCCCATTACTTGATTTGTTTCCCTGCACCTGCAGACCCACCCACCACCCACCACACAAAAAATAAACTTGCATTCACTGTAGCTATCATCTGCACATGTGCAATGGCTGTATAAAATGTACACACCTCGGCTTAACTGCAGCTTATGTTTTCAAATCAGATGGAAGCTGGTCTGAAGGAAGGCACATCAAATAGGTGTATTTCACAAGGAACTACAGGATGCCTAGGGATTGTCTAATGTCATGTGCAATTGGCTTCCAACACCAGCAGTCGGAGGTGCTGCAGCCGGTATAAGCAATAATGTGTCATGGTCATGGTCTATGGTAGGGCCAGACAGAGTGGGCAAAAAGATGCCTCTGGGAAGTCTGCAGGAAGGCAGGTCCTGTCCTCATCTCTCTCTTTTTTCCTAGGTATTATGTAAAATAATAAAAGTGGAATGACAGCTAAGTTTCAAATCAATCACAGGGATCTGATGGTATTACTAAGCGTCCGTACTCTATTCTCAGGTCTATGGAATCATAATTTGAGCCCCTCAAATTGATTTATACCTCTGTGATAGAGCAGTCCCAATTCATTATTCCATATTTAATTAATATATGCCTCAAAAGGAGTTGTCAAAAGACCAAGTTAATTATAAAAATGGAGGCAAAAGAAAAGGGGAAGCTAAAATCCATTGTGTCACATTTCAGTTCGGTGACAATCACTTCACTCCTGAAAGGATTATGGATGGATTTCTATCATTTGTCTGTGGCTTTCAGTAAATATTGATTTAAAGAAATAGATCATAGCATGGCTCCTTGAGTCTATGGAGCTGTAAGAAGGAATGGACGAAGAATTTATTTGATCTGCTTTTTGCAGTGGGCCATCCAAACAATGGCTCACAAACCTACCTGTGCATCCAAACAATGGCTCACAAACCTACCTGTGGATCGGAATGCAGCTCCCAGATGGATTTTGCACTTCTCTGGATTTTGCGATAAAATTTCATTGTGAAAAAAGTACACACAAAAATGCATCTTTTTGTATTTAATGATGTGTTTTTTAAAAAAAAAAACATATTGCTACACCCCTATGTCTGAGCAGTGTGAGATTCCAGCCATTCCAGGCACTCACACTTTGGTCTGTGGTGTCTTTGTTATATATGGTTTTATTTACACATATACACAACCAGCACCTAGATGGAGGGGTTGTAGAGCATTCACTTCCTATGAGGATCTGGCTGAACCCTCCTTAAAAGTTTGCATGAAAATGTGAATCAACTGCATTTCCCTCTTTTCCCTAAGTACAACATGGGTCTGTATTATTTTAAGCAGTTCTGAGAACATCTGATCTGTGCTCCTGATTTTGTGTGACACAGGCAAATCATAGAATCATAGAGTTGGAAGAGACCACAAGGGCCATCCAGTCCAACCCCCTGCCAAGCAGAAACACCATCAAAGCATTCCTGACAGATGGCTGTCAAGCCTCCGCTTAAAGACCTCCAAAGAAGGAGACTCCACCACACTCCTTGGCAGCAAATTCCACTGTCGAACAGCTCTTACTGTCAGGAAGTTCTTCCTAATGTGTAGGTGGAAGCTTCTTTCTTGTAGCTTGAATCCATTGCTCCGTGTCCACTTCTCTGGAGAAGCAGAAAACAACCTTTCCCCCTCCTCTATATGACATCCTTTTATATATTTGCACATGGCTATCATATCACCCCTTAACCTTCGCTTCTCCAGGCTAAACATACCCAGCCCCCTAAGCCGTTCCTCATAAGGCATTGTTTCCAGGCCTTTGACCATTTTGGTTGCCCTATTCTGGACACGTCCCAGCTTGTCAGTATCCTTCTTGAACTGTGGTGCCCAGAACTGGACACAGTACTCCGGGTGAGGTCTGACCAGAGCAGAATCCAGTCACTGGATTGGTAGTTCACATGGGAGAGATGAGAAGGTATCCTAAATATTAATCCCACCTTGGAAATAGTTTGTATGCTTTATCCTCCCACTGCTAGGGGAACTTCCTAGGGCCACATCCCCTCCTGTGGAACCTTCTGGGAGCTGTGTGCTAGTTGTGGGTGAGGCCAGAGGCAAAAGTGGGTGGGGAAGAAGAAGAAGAAGAAGAAGAAGAAGAAGAAGAAGAAGAAGAAGAAGAAGAAGAAGAAGAAGAAGAAGAAGAAGAGGAGGAGGAGGAGGAGGAGGAGGAGGAGGAGGAGGAGGAGGAGGAGTTTGGATTTGATATCCCGCTTTATCACTACCCGAAGGAGTCTCAAAGCGGCTAACAATCGCCTTTCCCCTCCTCTCCCACAACAAACACTCTATGAGGTGAGTGGTGATGAGAGACTTCAGAGAAGTGTGACTAGCCCAAGGTCACCCAGCAGCTGCATGTGGAGGAGCGGAGACACGAACCCGGTTCCTCAGATTACAAGTCTACCGCTCTTAACCACTACATCACACTGGCTCTCTGGGGCAATGGATGCCTCTCTTACATTTTCTACAGTAGGCTACACGGCACATTCGGAGGTTTCTACTTGCCCTCTCTCTATCCAGGTGTTGTGGACTGGCTAGATGCAGAACTGTGGTGAGGGACACCAGCCGGAGAACCCCCAGGGGAAGAAGGGTTAGAGCCAGGGGATTGGTGGTGGGACCACGAGGGGTGGTCAGAGGGAGAAGATGGAGCAGATTGGGAGGAGGAAGTGTCCGAAGCTGAAGAGATAACAAGGTTTAGTGAGCAGGAAGAGGCTGTGGTGGCAGAAGTCAAGAAGCATGAAAGAAAGCCAGCCAAGAGGCAGAGATCGGGCAGGCTGCTGAAGCCAAGATGCCTACCCACCTGCTGTGACCAGCTGCCTTCCCCCCGGTCTCCCAGCACTCACAGAGGTATGAAATGGGCAGAGCAGAGACAGACAAGGTGAAGAAGTCTCAGGATGCAAGGGAAAGACCCTGGGGAGGAGGAGACTTAGAGAGCTGTGGGAAGTCGGGGACTCTCAGTCTTTGCAGCTGCCTCATTAGAGCAAGATCAACTGGGAAGACTTGCTGTGCTCAATAGGCCTTAGCTGTTTTTGTTTCTTTGAATAAAGAGTTAACATCACTGACATCTTGTGAGTTTCTGCTGACCTGACCCCACCACCCACCCTGACACCAGGTAAGCAAAATGTATTTTCATAGTTTCAGTCTGCCAAAAAGCACTTTAGGAGGGTGCAAAGCAGGACCAGTGAGAATTGTGGCCCAGAGGAAGGGGTCTGGAGGGCCTCTTACTACTCCTAGGCCTGAGATTCTCCACTTTTACACTACACCTTTTCCTCCTGGCAACAATGAACCTAAGAAGCAAAGCGCTCTCTCTCTCCCTCTCTTCACCTCAACCTCACCCAAGGCTAGTTCCCATCTTTAACACTGACCAGAAATGCGAGAAACGCCACAGTACTCCTGATCCCCAAAACTGAAGGTCTGTGTGGTAGAGAGCCATTGTGCAACGTTATACTAGGGATCAGCAACTGAGTCCATACACTCCAGCATTAAAAGGTAAAGGTAAAGGGACCCCTGACCTTTAGGTCCAGTCGTGACCGACTCTGGGGTTGCGCACTCATCTCGCATTATTGGCCGAGGGAGCCGGCGTATAGCTTCCAGGTCATGTGGCCAGCATGGCAAAGCCGCTTCTGGCAAACCAGAGCAGCACACGGAAACGCCGTTTACCTTCCCGCTGTAGCGGTTCCTATTTATCTACTTGCATTTTGACGTGCTTTCGAACTGCTAGGTTGGCAGGAGCTGGGACCAAGCAACAGGAGCTCACCCCGTCACAGGGATTCGAACCTCCGACCTTCTGATCAGCAAGCCCTAGGCTCAGTGGTTTAACCACAGCGCCACCTGGGTCCCTCCAGCATTACTCTGATGAAAATCAAGACGTGTGTCTTTTGGTGCTCTTGCAGGAGCCAGCTGACTCAGGGAAGGGCATGAGACCACTGCAATCACCAGCGCCGGCTACAAGCACCGGCACATCCTCTTCCCCAAGCTTGGTGGCAGCAGCGCTGGAGGGGGGGGGGGAACAAGGCATTCCGTGATCAAACCAGGATGTCATTCCAGGATGTCCCAATAAAATCGGGACACTTGTAGGGTGCGTGGGTCAAGTCTGGTGACTTGAACAATGATGCTGGGTTTCCTGAACTGCCGAGCCAGAGGCAATATGGGAGTGGTGGCTGCAGGAATGGGAATTCCTGATGGGCCACATTCAGAGGACACTCCCTCCCCCTTCTTAAACCAGGCCAATCCAGGTGCTGACCTGGGCTCTTGCCCTGAGCTTTGACCAAGGTGGTTCCTGCATCAGCCTGATCGACTTTTGCAAATGTAGCTTCACCCTCCTCAGAAAGATGCTCGCTGTGTCTCCCAGGTGCCCAGGTCACAAACTGCAGCATGTTTGCGAATTTACAGAGGAGTCATGTATGGTTGGAGGGGTGGGGGCGGAAGGGTGGAAAGAGACGGGAGAAGGAGAAGGTTGAGAACTGCCTGCTTGGGAGTCTATACAAACTAAATCAAAGGTATTGTTCAAAATTTACAGCAGGTCACCTCTTCTTTTTCCCTCCCTCTATTTCTTTTCAATATCGAATGAAGGGCTGACCAGCAAGGTCATCCTTTCCTTATTAATGAGGCATCGCTGGAGCTTTGTCTCATTAGGGCACTCAGAACTGTGCATTTACTGCAATTTCTAGCACTTAATAGAGAGGGGTCAGAGCAGGTCATATTCAATTTCCACTTGGCAGAGGGAGGAAAAATGGAAGCGATTCATTTGCACAAATTTGAATAATTCTTCTCCGTCTCCTTTTCCCGGGCCCGCTCTGCAGATAATTCTTGCATTTGAGCATCGCGTCCAAAGCTTTCCCGGCGGCCAACAGTGGGTCCTTTGCAAAAAAGCTGTATTGCAGCTGACAGGTTCCAAGAATCCAAGTGTCAAAATACAACTGTTCCTTATCTCCCCAATGCCACCTTTGCTATTCCTTCCCTCAAAGAACTCCCTCCTCCTCTCCCCTCACAACTGGGAATAGCGACTGCCTCCAGCGAGCTCTTAAACTTATCATAAATGTATCAAGATTGCTGTGGGCCATGAAACAGCTGTAGACAATTAATCTTTCCACAATTCTCCGGCATAAGAATTGCTCTCCCTGCAAAGTAACATCTGCTGCGCCGAGGTGATTATTCATGGGCAGCGGGTGACACCATAGTTTTATGCATAGAGCCATCAGTGGCAATGAAGCAAAATTTATAGTTTTCCCTGGTTCAGTAAGAATAACATTTCGGCTGCATTAAAACATCATCCATCAGCATTGTCCCAAAGCTCATGGCCTCATCTCATCTGGAGAAATTAAAAAGTATTCATTTTAATGCTAAGTTGTGAAGTCTGCAGTGACATTGCTTTTTATTATTTTGTATTTTTTTAATAAAAAAAAAAGCAATATTAGTGAGGATGTTGGAAAGGTGGAGGGGAGGGGAGGTTACGCGGTGCAGCGAAGCTGAGGATTAAATGTGCTAGCAGGTAGTAATGATATCCCAATTATTGGGCTGCTTCTTTTTATTTATTCATAACCCTTGAATGCTTAATCAAAAATTCTTGAATCAAATGCAACAGCTAAAGAGGGAAAGTTATTTCACCGAGGCAATGTAATTCTTTGCCTTGGGTGAACACAAACAGAGACGGGGAGGCAGAGCCAGTGAGACAAATTCAGTGTTTTAAACATGAGACCAAAACCCGGTAAGAAAAGATATTAGATGGTAGTATAAGATAATGATTTGCTAAGGGGGGGGGGGGAGGACCCGTTCCAATTTACTTATTTTAAGCTGATTAACCTCCTCTTTGGCAAGGATCTGGCTTAGGGGAAAACCTGGAAATTGCTTCTTATGTGCATTTAAAATAGCTTTAGGCGCAGCAGCTGTATTAAGTGCAGGATGGTGAAACATTTGTGCTTAGGTAACAGCCATTTTTAGTTCATGAGCAAAGTTCAAAGCAACACAAGGAAGGTTTCTACGTCGCAGGGAAAATTCACTGATTAGTGCCTTTTCACTGTCGCCCTGCTATAATGCACTTGTCTCCCCCCACCAGCCCTGCATCCATGCAGAGTCAGTTTAATATTTTACCCATAGTGATTGGAAATGTTCGTCCTGAATCATCAAAACTTGGGCAGGTGACACATCTGTAATCTTCCCGTGGGAAGGTCATGACTGATGCTCTGCTCTATAGGAGCCACTTCTCATCATAGTTTTGGGTGCCAGCCCAGAATCTGCCCTGGCAGATTGTCAGATATTACCATTCATTGATGTCAATGCTTCCTATATCACATCCACAAAATGGTGATGAATTGGAGCTTCAGGTTGGCCTATTGTTGCACATCTCAACATAACGCATACCCCAGCTACATGCCCATCTTGCGTTCTGTGTGCACGCCCAAACTAATCTCTGTTTGAGAAGGGCCTGGTTTCTTGACAGGTTAGCCCAAGCAAGGAAAATTCCAGGGGTCCTTTGTGAAAAGCAAGAATGAAAGCTATTGATTTTCTCCTTGAGTCGACGAGAGGTGGCCTATATTGTATTGGGGGGGCGATACCATTCTGTCTAGGTGAAGTGTTTGTATTCAGTTGCTTGGAGAACGGTCTCTAGGCAAGTATTAGAGAGATGCCCAGAGATGTCTATAATCTCTGTGTTAGATCAGCCAGGAAAAAAAGCAACAATAAAGGCAGGAATGGAACAGGAAGTGGAAGGTGGTGGGCCTGATCTGATACAGATACAATTAGCTGTGACTAAGCCCCATTGGAACAGGTTAGTCACAACTCACATTAGCAGGGCTGGGGCCAATACATCCAATCTTAAAAGTTCAACTACAAGTGACTTGCTTTTTGGTTTAACAAAATTTATATACCGCTGGATCGTAGTGAAATCTCTAAGCAGCTTTCCGAACATTCTAAAATCTGTTAAATTAAATAAAATTGTTGTGGATCTATGCAATTTTTAGGTAACAAGAAACTCCAAGGGGTTTACATAAAAGCAATAAAAATACAGCAGGATTTCAATAACATTTCCTAATAACTTGTGCCTCAGCTCTCCCCAGGCGTGTTTTATTGCCCAGAGCTCCCCAGAAAATGAGAGATCTCCTCAGGCTCCACAGTGCCAGAGAGGACAATCAGGTGCAATATTGGCATATTGTTGCAACTGGCGAGTGACCATTGCTGGTTAAGAATCCAATACAGGCAGCAACCATTTTAGGCATGTCCGATTGACGCATGATTGCCAATGCGCAGGTCGCTTTGGATTTGGAAGAAGGCAGAACATGCCACAGCAGCAGCGAGAACCTCAATGGCCCAAAAGTGGAAGTTACAGGAGGTACCTACGATTGCAGAGTGGCAGGCGAAGATGATGTACTTTGCAGAACTGGCCAGACAGACCTGCAGGATTCGAGACCAGGACGATCAAAAATTTCAAAGGGATAGAAGTGTATTTTGAGATAAGCATAAGAGATTCATAGTATTGATAAGTTATTAAGAGTATTAATAGGTTTAGAAAAGTATTTAAAAGATTGGGAAAAGATTTGGAAAGTTCTAAAGAAGTAATATAAAGAAACGCAGTTGGGAGGGAATGGAGGAAGTTGATAAAGATTTATGTTAGAAGATCGATTTGATATCTTTTTTATTGTAGTGTTTGTATTTTGTTTTGTTGTGTAAATTGTGTGTTTTTTGTGTTGTATGTTTTGTTTTATAAAAACCAATAAATATAATTTAAAAAAAAATCAAAGGAACTGGAGTAAATTAATTGTATATTTGAACAATAATTGCAAAAATTTGAAGACAATAGCAGGATTGAAATAAATCTTACAATGTGGACAATAGGTCAAAGAACTAAATTGCGAGATTGGACTCGAAAGTGGAAAACCTGCTGAGGGGAAGGAGGGAAGTTGCATGCTCGGCAGAGCAGAAAGTTTTTGTGTTTGCTATTGTATTGTTGAAAATATTGTTTAAGGAGGAAAATAATATAAAAAATTAAAGGTAAAGGTAAAGGGACCCCTGACCATTAGGTCCAGTTGTGACCGACTCTGAGGTTGCGCGCTCATCTCGCATTATTGGCCGAGGGAGCCGGCGTACAGCTTCCGGGTCATGTGGCCAACATGACAAAGCCGCTTCTGGCAAACCAGAGCAGCACATGGAAACGCCGTTTACCTTCCCGCTGTAGTGGTTCCTATTTATCTACTTGCATTTTGACGTGCTTTCGAACTGCTAGGTTGACAGGAGCTGGGACCAAGCAACGGGAGCTCACCCCGTCACAGGGATTCGAACCGCCGACCTTCTGATCAGCAAGCCCTAGGCTCACTCGTTTAACCACAGCGCCACCTGGGTCCCATATACCGTATATATTAAAAATTATATATATATATATAAAGGAAGAAGGCAGAACGTGGGCAGAATGGGAGCAGGGCAGAATGGGAGTGGGGTGGAACAGGGCAGGGCACACATATACGTGCTCCACCGATGCACATGGGGGTTTGGATGGAACCCCCACGTGAAATGGTAGCCGCCTATATAGTCAATTGACATATGTCAACGGAAATTGAGAGTTCAAAAATTGTTTCCTGATAGCTGGATGTCTCTTTGTGGTTTTTAATGAGATACCGTACATATCAGAAGCTGAATTGGGGGTTAAAAAATTCTGGGAAATGATATACAATGAATTTTGGGGGGGGGATGTTTAAAATAACATTTGTTTTTTAAAAACAGAAGCTTTTTTGTTGGGTATTTTAGGACAAGAGCTGCTGAAAGAATGTATGCTACAACAGCAGCAAAAATCTTGATAGCACAAAACTGGAAGAATGGAGAAAGACCATCAAAAGAACAAGGACAAGAAAAGTTGATGAACTATGCAGGGCTAGCAAAACTCATGGACAAGGTGCATGAAAAGGACAACAGGGACTTTGAAAAAGAATGGGAACCTTTTATAACATATTTGCAGAAACAAAAACAAAAAAATGGACTCACTGACGGGTTTAAATAAACATTTACAACTTTATTTAAAGATAACAAGAAGTATAACAATGGGACAACATAGTACTAAATACAAACTGCAGATTGTACCATTTGATGTAACAAACCAGAAATGGAAGCTGAGGGAAGTCAACAGGGAGGGGGGAATTGGAAAATGAATGTTTAGTAATAATGATGGATATTTGTTGTAAGAAAGAAAATCCATAAAATTATTTTAAAAAAGAAAAAAGAAGAAGCTGAATTGGGTAGTGCCTTTCCAGGTGAGGAGATGGTGTTGAGAGAGATCAGAAATAGCAGCTGACATCTTCGGAAGACAAGAGGCAGAGTACTGTGAGTTGATTAGGGATGGAGGAGAAATTCCATTCACTGCTCATTCAAAGTCAAAACTATCAAATTTGCACTTTCAGAAATAATATGAAAACTGAAACACGGCTACCCCTCAAAATTTACACTTTTCTGAATTTTGCATTGCAGTTCTCCAACCGAACATTCTTTACAAAGTTCATATAATGGGGCGGGGAAACATGCATAAAAATGAAGGTACTGGTGAAAATAACATACAAACATGCCTTATGGATGGGGAAATTGCTTGCAACAATGTCTGCATTAGCCAAAAATGCATATAAAAATATGTTTATCGGGAGAAATCTACAGTAAAATGGTGAATTTTCATGAGGATATACCGGTAAGACAAATCACAAATGGATGCAGAATGCGAAGAAATGAATTTAAGATTGGAATAAGTACAAGTTAAGAAAACAGAAATGGATGGCTCCTTTCCTCCCTAGAGTTTTTTTTATTTTTTATGATTTTCAGGTTTATACATTTCAATAATTTTACAGTTATTTTTGCATTTCAAAACTTGACTTCCTTCCCCCCTCTTTCTGCGGTTCCTTAAAGCTATTTTTAATATCTTCTGCATATCCAAATTAACTTAATTTGTTCATTTATTCATCTAGTTTAAATATAAACTCTTATGAAACTGCAGGTTCTTACAATAATCCTGCCAACGTTCAAATCTTATCTGTTTACAATTTGTCTTTCCTCCCTAGACTTGACCAGCAGTGAAACATCATGGGGTTGCGGGTGTCCCTCTGAGGATATTCTGCCATTGAAGCCTCGCCTTTGTACTGCTGAGGCCATCATATAAAACTGAATAGTGACATGCTCATGGCAATCAAGATTAACTGTGGTAGAGGAAGAAACTGAGCTTTGTAGAGGAAGAAAGAAAGCCTTGCATTGCCCGCTCCCACCCTTCACCAGTTCTCCTAAAAGACACTCATTGTGCTGCTCCTCAAAATCACAGTTTCTCAGCAGGATGACCTCATCTTGCTTAAGAACCGTAAGTTGTGAGTTAATGCAGCCATTCCCCATCTCTTTAACCCTGTTGGGAAGAACTGCCCGGTGTGCAAAACTGGAGAAAGCAGACCGTTCCTTCTCAGTTGTTTGCCAGGCTGCAGCCAGCAGAGAAATCACTCTGTGCAAACCATATTCAGCATAGTGATCATTTTCCACGAGAAGAAAACATTTCCGCAACAGCCAACTGGGGAGGAGTCGTAGCTCAGTGGCAGAGCATGTTGTTTGTGTGCAAAAGGTCCTCAGTTCAATCCTGGAATATCCAGGTGTAGCCGGGGAGGAGCCCTGATTGATATACTGGAAAGCTGTATAGGCCAGGCCAGCTACTTCTGACCAGAGAGCAACTTTGGACTACATCTGAAGCTGGGGAAGGCTAGTGTAGACTATATGAAGCTAGGTGGGCCGACAGCCCAACTTGGAAGGAGAAAGTTCTATTAACTTTTTCCATCCGTGACATTTTAGATCCATTCAATCGGGGATGGGAACTTTTGGCCCTCCAGACATTGCTGAACCATCCATGACATTTTTGATCCATTCAATCGGGGATGGGAACTTTTGGCCCTCCAGACATTGCTGAACTATAACTTCCATCATCAGGGGCGTAGGGAGATAGGGGCAGTAGGGCGGGCCGCCCCGAGCGGCGGGCTCCAAGGGGCGCCATTGCAGGCGCCCATCCCGCCCCCAAAACATGCACCCCGCCCCCGGAATGTGTGTCACGCCCCTCCGGGAAGCGCACAGTGCCCCCGGGAGGCATGCCACGGCCCTCCAGGAGGTGCACCATGGCCCTGGAATGCATGCCCCGCCCCTCCGGGAGGCGTGCCCCACCCCGAGAACGGGCGCCAGCCCCGCCCCTGCCCCTGGTGCCAGAGCATGAAGCTCCGCCACTGTCCATCATGCCTGGTTTTTGGCCATGCTGGCTAGTGATGATGGGAATTGTAGTTCAGCAACATCTGGAGAACCACATCTGGAGGTTCTCCACCTCTGAATCAAATCTCCCTTGTGGAACCAGGTCCCTATACTAGCTATTTCCAGGGAGTGCAACCAGCAGAGAGACACAGCTAGTCCACACATATTATAGAAGTATAAATATTTTCATTCATTTGTGTGTATTAGAAATTGAATTCACATTTAAAGACAAAATTACCTGGTATGGACTTGGGGGGGGGGTATATGTTATCTGAAACACAGTCCATCCTTCAAAATCTGTACATGTACGATCTGTACATGTACAAATTTTGTAGTGCGGTTCTCCAAATTATGTGTACGAAAAAGGATAAGTGTGCATTAAAATGCATACATCAGTGAAAATAACATACAAAAATGCACTATATTAGTAGAATTTGGTTTGCAACAATGTTTATATTGGGCAAAAATTGCATACAAAAGTTATATATTAGGAAAAATTCACCCTAAGATGCTGATATAGTTACCTGAGGATTTTTAAAATAAATTGGCAAATTGATACGGCAATGTAGAGAATTGAATTTAAGATTACAATAATGAAAAACTAAGAGAAACAAAATAGATGCATTCACCCATTCCCTAGTGTTGATGCAGGGTGGTACCCAGCTACATTCCACTCATTGAAATCAATAAATATGACTAACTTAGGTCTGTTCCATTACTTTCAATGGGTCTGTGCTGGGCGGAACTTAAGATGAAGTTGACAGTGTTGTTGTTTCTCAGGTTGGAAGGATGAGGTTTTTCATATATGTAGCTAAGGTGAGGAAAGAAATAGATGGCCAAATTTTCAAGCATATTATACCTTCCCTTCTATTTAATTTTATTTTTTTAATGGTGAAGCACAAATTACCCGAGCCGTAGCACTCCTGGTGTCTTTCCCAGGCCTCTGAAGTCAACAGTTATGGTGCTAAACTTTAATCAATCCCATAAAATGTTACTCAGAAAGTGACCCTGGTGTTATGGCTGAAGTACATCTCCTACATTAAAAAGCACTTTTGTTTCAGCATGGCCAATATGAGAGAGAGAGAGAGAGAGAGAGAGAGAGAGAGAGAGAGAGAGAGAGAGAGAGAGAGAGAGAGAGAGAGAGAGAGAGAGAGAGAGGCTAATAAGTGGTGCCTAAGATAAGCATGAGAGGGGAAAAGAGAGCCAGGACGAAAGGGTGAAAAGAAATAGAACAAAAGTGGGGTGGGTGGTCCCATTAAGCTATAGCAGGGGTAGCCAACATGGTGCCCCCAGGTGCTATTGGGCTACAACTCCCATCAGCCACAGCTAGTATGGTCAATGGCGAGGGAAGATGGGGATTGTAGTCCAGCAATACAGTCATACCTCGGGTTAAGTATGCTTCAGGTTGAGTACAGTGGTACCTCTACTTACGAATAACTCTACTTACGAATGTTTCTACTTACGAATGGAGCTCCGTCCGCCATCTTGGATGTGGTTTAGATAGGATTTTTTCTACTTACGAATTTTTAGATAGGGTTGCTTCGACTTACGAATTTTTTCTCCCAATGCATTCCTATGGGATTCGACTTACAAATTTTTTCAATTTACAAATGTGCGTTCGGAACGCATTAAATTCGTAAGTAGAGGTACAACTGTACTTTCAATTTAAGTACTCCGTGGACCTGTCTGGAACGGATTGATCCACTTTCCATTACTTTCAGTGGGAAAGTTCGCTTCAGGTTAAGTACACTTCAGGTTAAGTACAGACTTCCAGAACCAAATACAGTGGTACCTCTACTTACGAATAACTCTACTTACGAATGTTTCTACTTACGAACAGAGCTCCGTCCGCCATCTTGGATGTGGTTTAGATAGGATTTTTTCTACTTATGAATTTTTAGATAGGGTTGCTTCGACTTACAATTTTTTTCTCCCAATGCATTCCTATGGGATTTGACTTACAATTTTTTTCGACTTACGAATATGCGTTCGGAACACATTAAATTCATAAGCAGAGGTACCATTGTACACTCATACTTCGGGTTAAGTACGCTTCAGGTTGAGTACTGTACTTTCAATTTAAGCATGCTGCGGACCCGTCTGGAACAGATTAATCCACTTTCCATTACTTTCAATGGGAAAATTCACTTCAGGTGAAGTACAGACTTCCAGAACCAATTAAGTACTTAACCTGAGGTACCACTGTATCTGGAAGCAGGGCCAGCACAAGACATTTTGGCACCTGAGGCAAACCACCAAATGATGCCTCCCTCCCTGCCAGGGAAGAAGGGGTGAGTGAAGATCTCTATCGGGAACAAGGGGGGGAAATCTAAAGATCTGCATTGGGATCTGATGTCCCTATGGATTCTGCCGCCTGAGGCAATTGCCTCACCTTGCCTCATGGGCGAGCCGGCCTTGTCTGGAGGGCACCATCTTGGGTGGAGTCTATCAAATTGTTTTGGTAGAGTTGGGTATATGTCGTTCTTCCCTGAAAAAGTGGGATAATGTAAATGTGGTAAGTGGGAGCCCAGAGAGCGCCCCAAACTGGGCACTCAAAGACAGAGGCTCTGAAAACGCTGAAGCCATATTAGACACCACAGTTTTCCTTTTTCAAAGCCAATGTTTCTGCAATGAGAATAAAGAGCCACAGGGGAGACGCTCTGTTTGGGATTATTAAAGAGAAATGTGAGTCATGTTCATTAAAGGCAAGCTTGCAGAATGTTTTATATTAGTGGCTGTGTGATGATTAGAGCTTCCTGTAATAATGATAATGAGGATTCAACTATATGAATTGAACATTCTAAGTTAATTCACATCCTTTCAACTAATAAGCCCTTAAGGAATCAGCCGGAGGAAGTGATGGTTTTAGCTCATCATGTGAGTGGGCTGGAGAGAACCGAGTTGACAACCTATGTCAGATCTGAAATGGCTCCTAAACTGTGGGGTTCTCTCTCTTTTGAGATCACACTCTTCATTTTAAAAGGGGAATAAAAAAACCTATTCATTCTGTTGTGGCTATCACAGATTTATTTAGAGGCTGTTTTATCCCTTTTCTTTAGCCAAAGAAAGGCTCCTAGAGAGGCTTGCAGATCACCAAGGAAGATAGTCCCTAACCTCAGGTTTACAACCTAAAAACAGATGATGCAAAAGGAAAATGGACTAGGAGGTTAGAGGAAATCAGCACACTTAAATACAAGTTCACACAGCACAAATTAGCTCCACCAACACCCAACAGTGAAATCAGTGGTTGGGGGGGGGGGGCGCTGTGGGTTCTCGGTTGTAGTTTGCTTGCAACCAAGATGTTACTTGCAGCAAACTTTCTGAAAAGTTTGGTGCTGGGGTTTTCATCTGTGTGACGTCTCCTTAATTGTGTTTAAGAGGATGCGGGAGTCTGAAACCGCTCCATGGTGAGAGGAAAGCACTTTGTGTATGCTCAGAGGCACCCTACTATATCGCAACCATTATTTCTGCTTTAAAATTATGTGCTATGGATTCACTGACTCATCCATTTATTGCTGTGCCTTAGCATTCCTCTGTTATAAAATGGGACAGAGGTTGTGCATGTTTGTGTATTAGTTGTCTTTTTACTTGACATATAATACGTTGCTTGTCTGAAATCTAAACTGGGCCCATCTACATGCAGGTACCAAGTTCCCACTTTCTAGATGTGATACATTGGCACATGGATTGTGTTGCACCCAGCAGGCCATGGGTGCTAGACTCCCTTCTAGCCTCCACCCACCCTCTCATGCACAAATAATGTATCTGGCTTTCATCAATCAAAGGCAGGATAGCATATGCTGTACAAGCGCACATTTTATTTATTTTATTTTATTTTATTTTATTTTATTTTATTTTATTGAAACATTTATGTGCCCCCTTTCAGGTCCCACAATTGCCCCTAAGGAAGGTCACAAACCCTGATGTGCTAAATACTGAGAACAGTGAAAAACCTTTCTAGAAACCAACATAAATGCCTTGATCCCTCGACCTTCCCATCAACAAAGGAGCCGGTCGGACCTCTCTTGGGAGAGAGTTCCACACCCAGGATGCTAACCACCTCTAGCTGTCAGGCTTCAAGGAATCGGTTTCCTCCCCCCATGGCAGTAGATGGGCAGAACAAAGGAAAAGGAGTCTTCTTGCCAGTTAGAAACTTTAATAATCACAGCAAGAGAACAAAGAACACATCTCCTAGAATGGCGGTGCTCCCAATTAAGGATCTCACCCCCTTCTGTACCTATTGGTCTACGTCCCTTCTACGTCTTATAATCTGAGCTTGTACCCTCTGTGTTCTGTTCTGCCACTTTCTGAGCTCTCCGTGACTTTAGGGGGTGAATGCTGTCCAGAGACTGTGAATCTGTTAACTCTCTCTCTTCCAGTGTTTCTTCTTCTTCTAGCTGCTCCCCATCCAGTATTTCCCAGCTTCTGCCTTCTGAACTTTGCCCCTCTGCAAACCACCGTTCCAAATCTATACTGTCCTCCTGCTCCTGGGAAGATTCAGGATCAGGGGGAGGGGGAGGGGGAGGCTCCCACCATTCCTCTTCAGTGCAGCCCTCCTCAGCACCATCCCTGACACTAGCCAATATTCCTTTGATGGTGGAACATAGAGCAGGACCCATGAGATCCCATTGGAGGAAGGAGGGTCCATGCAGGTGGGGAAAGCCTTGCCCCAAACACTGTCCCTTTGCACCCATTTTTATAAGTAATGGGCTGAAACTTTAGTATCAGACTTTTTATGTGGGTGTACTCCCCTGAACATTCGTTTCCATTATCGTGCCTTTCTTACGTGTTTCTAGGAAGAAGCGGGAACTCATCGTGATTTTCAGCTGCAGGAGCAGAATGAAAATGAACTTTGATAAGGTTTTCTGTAAACAAAAATATTGCATCTCTTGAAGTCAGTTACCTGACAGAAGACATTAGAGCAGAGGAACCTGAGATTGTGTTTAGACCTGGACATGTATTGTTAAATGTGACATGCTCAATTTATCATTAGTTATGAAGTGAAAACGGATGAATACACATTCAATTTAGTTCAGCTGCTTTCTTCATTCATCACACTCTTTCATCATCCATCATTCCCCCCCCTTCGCATCCCTTTTGATTTAAACAAATAACACACTTTCATAAGTTTAATCTAATTAATCATAATTGTAATGTAATGTTCCCTTAATGAACCCTACATTGGGCTTTATAAAGTTTGCTGCAAATTTTAATAAAATCAGCTCCAGATAGAATCTACAACTCGTCTTGTTTTTCCCCAAACTACCAACCTCCTTTCCTGTTATTGTTTCGGTTGATAATGATGATGACAGATCGGTCACTCGAGCATATTGTCCTTGTGGAGAGAACAACAGTTCCAATATATTGGAAAGTGTTCATCATTATATGAGACAAGATATATATTTAAGGACAGGTTAATTGAAGCAGAAGCAAATCAGAAAATCAACCCAGTGGATTTTTCCACTTTATCACTGCAGAAGAGGCAATACTTCCTATCTCGCTGGGCCATCACAAACACCACTGGCTGTGGAAAGGAAGTGTTAGCTCACTTAAGAAACAGCAGAAGACTGTTCAAATATTCTTCATCATATCTTACCTTCCAAGTCCCGGACTGCAGAATCCGGGACCGGCAGCCATGTGACACCGGAAGTTGCGTCGACGTAACTTCCGGTGTCGTTTTGCCCTTCTATGGGCACCAAAAATGGCCACCTCCGGCTTCGAAAGTTGCTTCTACGCATGTCAGGAAGTGCGTCGACGCAACTTCCGGTGTCGCTCCGCCCATCTATGGGCACCAAAAATGGCCGCCGCCGACACCGGAAGTCACGTCTATGCACTTCCGGACATGCGTAGATGTGACTTTTGAAGCCGGCGGTGGCCATTTTTGGTGCCCATAGAAGGGCAAATCAGAAAGAAAAAAATGGCCGCCGGCAGGAGAAAATAACGGAGAAAAACGGGAGATGAAGTGATACGGGGGACCACCGGGAAAAGGTAAGTAAAAGCGGGGGTTTCCCGGAGAAAACGGGGTACTTGGCAGCTATGCATCATATTTACCTCTTAGTTTCTCACATTTCTATTTTTATTTCTTGCCTCCTAAGAGCACAACTCTGTTGAGCTTTTTTTAAAGTCGCTTCCTAACTCGAAAGGGAAGTAGCATGGAGGTTCTGGGGTCCTAATAGTGCAAACATTGTATATAGCTATTTTGGATCAGGTGACTGATCTTGTCACAGGTTGGACATTGCAACAAGCTTTTGCAAAGCAAATGTGGCAAGTTGCATTCTCTGGCTGTATACGTACACACATTTTCTTCTGGAATCAATGGCAGGTGGGTACTTGTTTTTTTCTACACAGTTCACACACAATCTGGATCAGCTGCATATTTTGGGGGCCCCCAAAAGTGCTCCTGGAGAAATTGGTTTCATTCTGAAAATAAGATAAGATAATCTTTATTTTCATTGCCCCCCTGCGGGAACAACGAAATTACTCGGCTGCTGAAATAAAGGTTCATTGCTGAGTGATTCCACAGCTCCTCACTTGAAAGCAGATGTAGGTGGTCATGGCAATGAAAGGTGTGGCCACACCTGTCTAATGATGTTGCAGGTGAACATATAACAAAATTGCAAACACCACTTTGAGGTGCATTTTGGCAGTGGGGAGCCAAAGGCCATAGCCAGGATGAGACGAAGGGCCAATTAAATTGATCAAAACAACAACTTGGAATGAGATACCTTTTTCTCTCTTCTTTTTAGGGGCTCTAGGTTTCACTTTTTGAATGGCCAGTAATCAGGGCTGTAGCTAGAGGGTGGTGAGGTGGTGGTGATTTTAGCAAAATCAGCTAAAAATATGTCCATAAATATAAATATTGATTATTGCCTCATAAGAAATGGTTTTGAATAGAGGTTGAATTGAATAGATAGAAGGGGGATTTGGAGGAGAAGCGGAAAGAAGAGATAATTTGTCTATGGCTAGGGGACGCAATCTGGACGGTTCTGCCAGGGATGCAAGATCACCTAGCTACGGCTCTGCCAGTAATATAGACTAAGACTATGTACCCATTAACCCATTTGTAGCACCAAAAAATGCAATTTTCTCAATTCATAATTGTGCATGCTTGTCCTCAACATGCTGCTTTCAATCTAGATTGATTCTAGATCAGGCATCCCCAAACTGCGGCCCTCCAGATGTTTTGGCCTACAACTCCCATGATCCCTAGCTAACAGGACCAGTGGTTGGGGAAGATGGGAACTGTAGTCCAAAACATCTGGAGGGCCGAAGTTTGGGGGTGCCTGTTCTAGATCCTACAGTCCACAAGGGTGGTGTGATTACTTGATAAGCATTTGAAAACCCTCCTCTTGATTAGGTCTCCAACATCTTTTCCTCCCTGAAATGCCCCACCCAATAGCTACAATTCTCAGATTGGTTTAATTCCCATGTAACTTTGGGAATTGTAGCTCTGGGAGAGCAATAGGGATCTTCTAAAAACTCTCAGCACTCTTAATAAACAACAGCTCCTAGAGTTCTTTGTGAGAAGCCATTTCCACATCGGTCTGTGATAACAGCAGCAGCAACAAAACCCCAATGAAAATTCACCAGCATTTTAGTGCGAATTTAGCCTAATGCACATATTCTTGTATGTAGTTTTAGTTCATATACACACTTTTGCAAAGCCATTTCCCCTAATGATGTTATTTTCACTCGTATGGGTGCACACTTTGCCTAAGTATATGCATTTTTGAACACTTCACTTGGTGAAGAACTGCACTGAAAAATCAAGAGAAGTATGCATTTCAATGGATGGCTGCGTTTCAGTATGTATATTGTTTCAGAAAATTGCAAAAATTGGTACATTCGCCTTTAAAGGTGAACTGAATCAAGTTTCTTCTCTATTCCTTCTTGCACTGAATCATGTTTGCTATTTTAATGCCCATTCACCCATTCTGGAAAGATCATTTTTGAGCCCCCCTAATTCCTTTTTTGTTTTTAACTGCCCTGAATAATTTGGTGTCTGCTGCATACTTGGTCACTTCACCGCTCCCCTCTAACTCCAGATTCCCTAATGTAATCAAAGCAATTTGCTGGGCGTATAAGACTGCAGGCATATTCTCAGCAAGTTCGAGAACTAAGGTACCACTGTAAAATGAACTAAACCATGTTCTCAGGGTCTGGGCACCATTGATTTTCCAAGGGTGCCTTGCTAGTGAGGAGTGACCGAACAGCATTAAGCTCTTTGCTGCAAAGGGACATGTGACCTTTGCTGCTTCTTGTTCAGCTGGTGCTCATAGCTGCCAAGTTCTCCCTTTTTTTAAGGGAAATTCCCTTATGCTGAATAGGCTTCCTTGCGAGAAAAGGGAAAACTTGGCAGCTATGCTGGTGCTGTTTGCCCCCAACTTCATAAGCTCACTTGGCTCTTTCCCTCCCTATTCCCCACACTCCCATTTCTGGCCTTACTTTTGCAGCGGAGAGAGATGGACATGGTTTGCCGCTGCCTCAATTCTCTCCCAAGTCAGATGCAATCGTGGTTACATGGAGGGGAAGAGGAAAATCACCCCTTCAAAGGTTTCGCACATCAAGCCGATGATCAGTCAAAGTCCTCCAAACACTTCAGTAGAGGTTGCTGTCACTCGTCCCATTATCCTGGCTCTGTGGGCTCCAGTCTCTCTGTCTCCAACGTGCTGCTCTCCAGATCACTTCCGTAATGCCCCTGATAAGCTTTGGCTCTGCAATCTTCTCGGTGACACTTTGCCCTTCTGCTCGTCCTCCGTTTCTCCTTGCGTTTCCTCCAGCACAGCTCCGCTAATGCCCCGAAAGCCGTTACTTGCCATTAGAAAATGGCCAGAAGCACGGCTATCAATTAACGTTAAGTGTAAAGCATGAGCTCTGTTAATCATTCATTATCCTCGCAGTGCAATAGCAAAAGTTGCAGGAGTAGCCTGTCCAATAATCCTTACAGCCCCCAAGGTGCCCATCAACTGCAATACTGATTACTAAGCTCCTGCATTATCCAGAGGAGATATATATGAACAGAGTCCCGCACAATTTATAGGATGTCATGAGCAGCCGGAGAGTTCGGCCCCAGCGTCCCCTGTGACATTGCAAAGGATCCTGCAGCACACCTCTCAGATGTGTGTGGTCCTCGTGCAGCCTTAGAATATTGCATTGCATTGCATTGCATTGCATTGCATTGCATTGCATTGCATTGCATTGCATTGCATTGCATTGCATTGCATTGCATTGCATTGCATTGCATTGCATGCAGACCCCAGCTACCATTCCTGGCATCTCAAGGCAGAGGTGGGAATGTTCCCTGAAGAGCTGCTGGCAGCCAGTGTTGACCATACAAAGCTGGAGGGACCAGCTGGAGGGAAGGCTGTAGTTCAGTGGTATCAGCATCTCTTTCTTGCATGTACAAGGTTCCAGGTTCAATCCCTGGGAGAGAATGAAATGAGGAGGGTGAAAGGTTGTTTTCTGCTGCTCCAGAGAAGCGGACACGGAGCAATGGATTCAAACTACAAGAAAGACGCTTCCACCTAAACATTAGGAAGAACTTCCTGACAGTAAGAGCTGTTCAACAGTGGAATTTGCTGCCAAGAAGTGTGGTGGAGTCTCCTTCTTTGGAGGTCTTTAAGCAGAGGCTTGACAGCCATATGTCAAGAATGCTTTGATGGTGTTTCCTGCTCAGCAGGGGGTTGGACTGGATGGCCCTTGTGGTCTCTTCCAACTCTATGATTCTATAATTGTGCCTGAAACCCAGGCGAGCCCCTGCCAGTCAATGCAAGTGGACACTTAGCTAGATGGAGCAACAGACTGACTCATTCAAAGCTAGCTCCCTATGTCCCTAACAGCAAAACTTGGGCCTGGCACCCTGGGTGTCATGGCAGAACTAAAAGTCCGATGAACTGAAGGGCTGTTTCTGAAAATGGCAGCACCGTGCTATCTTACCCCACATAATATGTAGTGCCACATATTCTCAACATTGTCAATGTTACAGGTTTCCTACTGGCAGTGGAGGCTGGTCTGTTAGGGTGATTGGAGGACTTCCATACTGGTACGCCTTCTCAGACCTCCGATGACGATTCAGACGTGGTTCTGGGTCTGTATTGGAGTCACAGTGAAGGGGCTTTGGGCCTTCCCAGGTGGGTGTGGCTGCATAGAGCCAACACGCACAGGGCCAGGTACGGCCTTCCTCTCGAATGCATTGATGGCAAACTGGCCAAAGACGTTAAAGTTTCGACCAATGCTGTCAGGGATATTATTCCAGGTGCGCATTTGCCATCCAGGATGCAACGGTCGTTATGTGGATGTTTTCAAACTCCTTCCCCCTAATGAATGCCCAGACAAGGGTAAGCAGGTTGCAACGGGCAAGGGCAAGGCCAGCTCCCTTAAAGTGGAGAGAACCTTTGAGAAATGGCTTGATGATTTCAGGTATTTGCTGGGGTTATTTCTGCAGTGTATCCCCGCCTGGGGATGGCCCCTTCCTTGTCCACGAGGATGGGTCCCTGTTAAAGAGGCATCAATTTGCTGCAGTAATGCATAAGGCAATTGCAGCATGTGGCCTGCTGGCCAATGAGTTTGTACCTCATTCCTCCCATATTGGGGCAGCTAGAAGAGTTTGGATTTGATATCCCGCTTTATCACTACCCGAAGGAGTATCAAAGCAGCTAACATTCTCCTTTCCCTTCCTCCCCCACAACAAACACTCTGTGAGGTGAGTGGGGCTGAGAGACTTCAAGAAGTGTGACTAGCCCAAGGTCACCCAGCAGCTGCATATGGAGGAGCGGACATGCGAACCCGGTTCCCCAGATTACGAGTCTACCGCTCTTAGCCACTACACCACACTGGCTCTCTGCCACTCTCTACCTCTCTACCACTGCGCATTGGGGCCTGTCTGTTGACAGGATTAAGGATCTGGGCCACTGGAAATCTGAAGCATACAGGGGTTATGTTCGGATGCAGCGCTGAGGTGCAGTTGCTAATGTTGATTTGTTCATTCCTAGGTCCGCCTACCCTCCAACTACCCTCTGGCACAGCATTGTCCACTGAGCCAACAGGAGGGTGGCGGAGTCTGGATTCAGACTCAGGCTCGGACTCCCAAACACGTGTGCATCTCCTAGGTGTCCAGACGAGGAATGCATTGGAAGGAGCTTCTCCCAATGGTGCGGGCAAAGGTGTCTGCAGAAGGCACGCCTGCAGCAATGGTGGTGCAGTTGGGTGAGAACGGTTTTCCGGAAGCTCCCGGCTTGAGCCTGTGGACTCGCATGCAGGAGGACTGGGAAGAGTTGAAGGCAGCTCTTCCTGGACTCAAAATATTTTGGTCACAGCTGTTGCAGCGACATGTGTGGTGTGTTAGCCGATGCCCAGCTGCCACTGAGAGGACCAGGAGGCGCGTCCAGAGCGCAGTGGCCAAGAAAGTTCTGGCTTTGGGCGGGACAATGATCTGTCACCCAGGCATTACCTTCCATGATGTGTCCTTTTACAGGCTTGATGGGGTTCATCTGTCTGTGGTTGAGAACTACTTATGGCTGACCACTGTGTCAGCGGGGTTAAGGGATTGGTTACAGGTGTGAGTGGTTGGCGGCGAGTGTGGGTGCTCGTGTGGCAGATAGGCACTGGTTAAGGGTGGGAGAACGCTCTTGCCATCCCTATGTGAAGGGTATTCTGTTAAAGGAATCCAAGGACTCAAATGGTTTGGTCAACCCCTGAGAGTAGGTTGTGCCTGTGCCTGAGTCCAGGGGACATCTGGGTGGCGGACATAGTCTGTTCCCAGCTTTTCGCCTATCAGGGTGTTGACCCTAGGCTGACCTATGCTAGTGCCCTGGGTCAGCGTTACCTGCAAGGGTGCAGGGAGCTAGTCGAACCAGAGCCTATGCAACCACTCACTTTCTGTAATCAATAAAGTTGTGGCCTAAATTCTGCCAAAAACCGAAACTAAAATTTGAGTCGAGTGTGAATTTATTTACGGGGGGAGGTCTCTGGGTCTGAACACACAACAGATGCAGCAGCTTTGTTCAGGCTGGCTTAAAATGGTAATTCAGTTACAAAGGCATACTTAAGTCTAGCTTAAAATGGTGCCTGAGCTTGGAGCTCAGACAAAGCGGATGTTCGCACATTGCTGGCAGAGCAGAAAGAGATGGGAAAAGGAAGGTGATGTGCCCAGGCAGGTAGGAGAATATCAGGGCACAGTGGGAGTCTCTCTCACAGAGTTCTCTCTAGGAAACTTAAGGGGGAAATCTGTGAGCTTCAGCTCCTATCATGTGCCCATCTAGCAAAACATGAATTGTTGGTTTGGCCACATTTTAAATATCCTACAGTGCCTCCATGGAAACTACGGTGGCCAAAGAAGGCTAGGTGATGGCTGGCACTCTCTATGACACAGATATGGTGTGTGGCAACCAGAGAACAGGCCTTTTCTGCAGTGGCGTCATGCATGTAAAATCCTTGGACAACTGACTCTTATGGGATCAGTCATTTGAATAGGAGATTTTACCTCAGCTGTAGGTTGTTGTTGTTTTGACTTTGCTTGGTTCAGTTCTTTGTACACAGTATTGAGTGGAATTTGCTACCAAGGAGTGTGGCGGAGTCTCCTTCTTTGGAGGTCTTTAAGCAGAGGCTTGGCAGGCATATGTCAAGAATGCTTTGGTGGTGTTTCCTGCTCGGCAGGCGGTTGGACTGGATGGCCCTTGTGGTCTCTTCCAACTCTATGATTCTATGATTACTGTTTCCTCCTCTTCCTCCACATTGCATAAACCGCACTGTGGGGAATAAATTTGGAAGAAGGACTAGATGGGCCATTGGCCAAATCCAGAAGTGTTGTTGTTTTTGGTGTTGGTGTTGTAATTTGTATACAGCCCTTCATCTGAAGATCACAGGGTGGTTCGCAACCTAAAAATACAAAGTGAGGACACAAAGTACCTAGCAAAAGAACATAAACAAACCAATAACCCTTCTCCCACAAACACATTGTTCCTACCCTGTTTCTCATATTTTAAGACATACCCATAAAATAAGCCATAGTAGGATTTGTAAGCATTCAAGGAATATAAGCCATACCCCGAAAATAAGACATAGTGATAGGCGCAGCAGCAATGCCAGCCGTGGCAGGAGGAGGAGGAAAAAAATAAGACATCCCTTGAAAATAAGCCATAGTGTGTTTTTTGAGGAAAAAAATAAATATAAGACATGTCTTATAATATGAGAAACACGGTATGTTCTTATTGTCCCTGACTCTTGGCCATGCTGGTGGGAGTGGAAGTCCCAACAACATTTGGTAGGCCACAAGTTCCCCACCTTTGGTTTCTTATAGGAAGCAGAGGCACATTCTAAAATGCACATGTGGCAAAGCATCCTAGGATAGTAAAGAAAACCTGCTTGGCCACTGCCAGTTGCTAAATAAGAGCATAATTAATTATTATTTTCCACCAAATCACCCTGAATCCTACCACAAATCAATGGGCTCTCCTAGCCGAAGATGCACTGACTCTATTTTAGCTCAATGAAAACAAAATCAATGAAGGCCAATTATAGCCCATCTCATTAGAGTATGCAAATAATGGGCCATACAAATCAGAATTCAAATCCCCGCTCCCCGTAGCAGCGAAGAGGAGAGAATCACGTTGGAGGTGATTCAGAGAAATGTGTGTGGTGATGCTGGCCTCTAGCTGCTACATGCTGCAGAATGTCGGCTTGTGTTGAGGGATTTCCTTCTAGCGCATTCAAAAGGAACAGGCAATAGGTTTTCCTTTTGAAGAACATCCATTCTCTGCTTGCAGTTCACTCTGCATTCTGCCTCCCGATAATCAGGTACCTTGGTCTCCCGAACATATTTCAGCATAGAAATTTCACAGATGGCCTATGCTGCTGTAAAATGCTAATGCATGCATCCGAGGAAATAGGAGATACCTCTTTTTGAAAAAGCTCAACGCTTCCGTAATCTTCATGCTAATACCTGCCGAGAAGCCACTTTCTGGAACATGGATTGTTCAGCAAGATAGACCAATGACAATTACCTAAATTTCTTGGGAAGCAGCATTATTATTTCCAGCCACAGATTGCAGCAAAATCTTGTCCAACAGGGCACAGGGCAGGGACGGACCTTGGTAAGATGCTAGGCTATTTGAAGCCCTCTCACCAACCCTCATGGTGCCTGCTTAAGCTAGGCTTTGGGGAGGAGTTAGGAGGGCTCTAGGAACCTGCCAGAGCCCTCATGCCCTCTGCCCGGAGCCAGGCAAGTGCTTTCTGTACTTTGAGAATGAGCCCTTCTCAGGTGTGCACCCGGTGCAACTGCACACACCTCGCACAGATTCACCCCTGCACAGAGGTGTGCGTAGAAGTGTTGTGAGTTTGGAGAGAGAGAGAGTAGGCTGTAGGTCAAGACCCTTCTAATGCCTGGATCCAGCAAGTGTAAGCCAGGCTAGCTTCCTAATGAGGTGATCGCCCGGGGGATGGGCCATTAAAGGGGCTCTGTGCAAGACGGCCAATGGATGGGCCCTCAACCTGCGAATCATTCAAAAGACACGGCTAGAGTTGAGAGCAGAGAGTTGCAGTGCTATGAGCTAGAAGCAAATCAGCAAGCAGGAGAGTCAGTCGGAGCAATGTTTTATCTTTATTTGAATCCAAGGCTGCAAGATGGGAGAAGGAAGGCCCTCTTGGAGGGTTAATGCTGTGAAACTCTCCATCATAGGCTCAGGTCGTATGTATTTGTAAATAAACCATAGATCATAAAGACACCACAGTCTCCGCTGTGCCTCACTTCCAAAAGGAAACATTAACCCTGAATAAGCGCCTGGGACCCCTGGAATCTCACACTGCTTGGAGATTGGGGCAGCATGCAACAGTAGTATATGTAGCTAAATCTTAGAATCATAGAATCGTAGAGTTGGAAGGGGCCCCAAGGGTCATCAGGTCCAACCCCCTGCAATGCAGGAATGTCTTCTAAAGCATTCATGGCAGATGGCCATCTAACCTCTGCTTAAAAACCACCAAAGAGAGGATTCCAAAGTTGGCCACATGTAAGCTTGTGCACATAATAGTATAATTTGCCAGAAATAATAAACCTTAATTTTCTTTATTCTTTTGACCAGCAGTCTTACCAAACTATTTATATTTGTGCAGCAAGTTATATATGCCAAACTTCCAACATCTGAGACTGTCCTCTGTGAAGTAGGAAATGTGACTTTCTTCAGCCCAATGCCTTTAAGAAACTTCAGAGGAGGGCATCAAAGAAAGAGATCTGGCCGCACAGACAGATCTGTGTGAGCCTTGCACACTGTTTCTTTAAAGTACATTCAAAATACATTTCCCCCCTCAAAGAATTCTGGACAATGTAGTTTTGTTGAGGGTTGCTGGGAACTGTAACTCTGTGAGGGGTAAACTGCGGTACCCAGAATTCTTTGAGAGAAAGAATTTGCTTTGAATGTGCTCTAAGTGTATATATGCAGGCGCAGGCCAATTTATCAAAGGGTGAAAACCTCTGTTGTTTTTGTCCATGGAGTTTTCTTGGCAGGGATACTGGAGTGGCTTGCCAGTTCCTTCTCCAGGAGAAGGGGACGACAGAGGACGAGATGGTTGGACAGTGTTCTCGAAGCTACGAACATGAGTTTGACCAAACTGCGGGAGGCAGTGCAAGACAGGAGTGCCTGGCGTGTTATGGTCCATGGGGTCACGAAGAGTCGGACATGACTAAACAACAACAACAAGAAAACCTCTAGCAGACCAAGCTGGGGATGATACAAACTTTCAAGTATTAGGAATACATTCTGTACTATACAATTAAGAGTCACTGGCCCCTCCTGTGTCCTACTTTCCAAGACTTTCAAGGTGCTTCTAAAAAAATTTTTTTTTATTGCTGTTAGATTAATGGATCCACTTTGACAAGTTCACCATGACCCAGGAAATGGAAGCAGCTAAACACTGGAGTAAGAGAGAAGTTGGTGGAAAACCTAAAAGGAATTTTATGTTCCTTGGGTGGTAATTACTGTATAGCACGATGATGTTTTTTTTAATGTAAAAATCGTGCTGAGAGTAGGAAAGCTCATTCTCCCTGCAGATATTTTACATGCATATGTGAAATCTCAGAGCTGAGGCTCGAAAAGCCCCTTCTTTATCCTGGTGCGCTTTCGCCATTTATGTCTGCCCATTTATGTCTGTCCTCTAATATATAAATATATATATATATATAAAGATGCTGATTGGAATGATCCCCTCTGGTCTGATCGCAAGCTCTACTGTATAAAGGGGAAGAGAAGGTGAAAGCTAGAAAGGGCTTTTGATGTGGGGTCAGGGAAATATTGCGCTTTCAAATAACCCCCACAGATGGAGAGGTGCTGTGGCCAGGGATGTTGCAAAACTAGATTTTGAATTTGCGTGAAATGATCTTCATAGCAAACAACTGCAGCTGTGTGGCCAATGTGGTACTCTCCAAAGGCAGTTGGACTACCTGACCATAGGCCATGCTGGCTGAGGCTAATGGGAGTTGGAGCCCGACAACATCATTAGAAGAACCTGCTGAATCAGGCCAGTGGTCCATCCAGTTCAGCATCCTTTTCCCAGAGTGTGCAGCCAATGCCTATGGCAAGCCCCCAAAGCAGGACATGAGCGCAACTGTACTCTTCCTACTTGCAATTTTCAGGGCCGTACATTGGCTCACCCTGAGCTGTGTTGCCCGCCAGCAGCCAAAGGCCCCCATACTAAATCCACCCACTGAGATGTGGTACCCGTTGGGGCAAAAGAGCTACAGAGAAAGTAGCAGCTGTGGGAAGGAGGTTAGTTGTCAAGTGAGGGTGCTCAATGCCATCCTCAACAGCCCTCACTCCCTTTTCTTTCTTTTTTTAATAAACATTTTTATTAGATTTTCCAATTTGAATATCTAATCCATTTTCCAATTATACAAATATCAATTAAACAATTAATCCAAATCTTCTGCCAAATTATACAAATTTAAATTTGACTTCCCATGCTTCAGACTCAGAAAGCTTAGTCCTCTTACAGTCACTGCTTTCTAATCAATAAAATCCAGATCTTATCCAATCCCTCACTCCCTTTTCAAAGTGTTCCTTCAGGAACAAAATCGTTTGTTTTGTTTTCTTTTCAGGTCCTCTGCTGGGCACTGCTGGGTTCACCCACAGCAGTGAGCGAGGCGAGTCCAGCTGCCATTTCAGTTTCCCACAATGCCCCAGGACAAGTTTCTGTCAGGGGCATTGTGGGAAATTAAAACAGTGGCTTCCCCCCCCCCAGCAGAGCACCACAGACAGGCATCTGCCCAGAGATGCCACTGAGCCTCTTGGGCTTCCCGATCGGAAGGTCGGCGGTTCGAATCCCCATGATGGGGTGAGCTCCCGTTGCTCTGTCCCAGCTCCTGCCAACCTAGCAGTTGGAAATCACACCAGTGCAAGTAGATAAATAGGTACTGCTGTGGTGGGAAGGTAAATGGCGTTTCCGTGCACTCTGGCTTCTGTCACGGTGTCTCGTTGCGCCAGAAGCAGTTTAGTCATGCTGGCCACATGACCCAGAAAGGTGTCTGTGGACGAAAGCTGGCTCCCTCGGCCTGAAAGTGAGGTGAGCGCTGCAACCCCATAGTCACCTTTGACTGGACTTAACTGTCCAGGGGTCCTTTACCTTTTACCTTACCTAATGCCAGCTCTGTCGGATTGCTTTGAAACTATCCTCATATTAAATGTCTCTCTGGTGGCTTCTTTGAAATGCCAAATGGAAAACAGCTATAAGTGTGCTCACGTCTTAACAGAAAACACTCTCAAGAGGTTTGGAGTGGAATTTTTCCCCTAAAGAAAGCTTGGTTTAAAACAAAAAACAAAAGAACCACATACTAAATGCGGGAAATGGACAGAACTTGAGAAAATGTTTTATTTTTGGCAACTTCCTCCAAAAAGGAAGAACAAGGAAATTGCAGGGCTAGATCTCTCATTCGATCCTATTAGAATTTTATTAGGGATAAAGAGATAATTGTTGCATTACCTGCTGGTGGCAGCAAAAATGTTAGCAGTGCAACAGGGGGAAAACAATTGAAGTGCCAAGATATATATATACACACACACACAATATATATATATATTATATAATATTATATATAATTATATAATATATAATTTTATATAATATATTATAATATAATATATAATTATATAATATATAATTTACAATATATAATTTTCACTTTTACAAAAAAACACAACATCATTCATCTAAATATAATATACACATTTAGAAGTGCCAAGAGTTATTTATTGGGAATAAAGAGTTGGAAATGGATTAAATCTGCAAAATCAACTTGTTAAAAATAAGGAGTGAGGATGAAATGGAGGTTGAATACATTATTTTGATTTCATTTTTAGATTTTATGTTAAGGATTCTGTTGTAGGTGTGATGAATTGAATTAAATGATTGGCTAAAGCATTTTTAACTAAACCACTTAATATATATTTTTTAATCGCTAAGTGCTGTACAGAAATGCAACATAAGAACAAACAGAGAGAAAAGAGGAAAAACCAGCAAAATGGGGCTATAAAAAACAGGAGCTCAGTAATAGAGTCCAATCCTATGGCTCAGGGGAAATATTGGCAAAAAGAATTAGGAAACTAATTGAAATGTATATAACATGTTAAACCAAGGATTAGAGGCTTAATATATGTAATTACTGATTTAGTATAGGTGGAAAAGAAATTATAAAGAAAAGTAATTGGTATGTGTGATTAAGAGGTTGGCATTGTATTCCCTCATATTGATATCTATGCTTTTATTTATAAGTGTACACTATTTAAATATGAAATAAATTTTATTTTTATTTTTTAAAAGGGGGCATTTTTTGCAGCTCCCAGCTTTTGGGGGAAGCAGGTGAGTCAGAGGTGCACAGCTTCAGTGAATAGCAAACCAGCCAATGACCTCAAGAGAGGCAGGGCAGGGAGATAGTAGTTCTGCAACACCCAGGGGGCCAAAGGTATCCCACACTTGGTATAACTCTTTGACTGGAGAGCAAGAAGGCAAAATGCCATAGCTGAACTCAGCATAGGTGGCAGCAGGAGGAGGATGAGAAGATCAAGCACCCCCTAGCATAGCTGCCAAGTTCCGGCCTGAGAATTAAGGGACTGGACCGGAAGTAGCGCTGTCGCCATTTTGGAACTGGGCGGAGCATGCTCAGAAGCTACTTTTGATGCTGCTCCGCCCAGTTCCAAAATGGCCACCGCGCCAGAATAAACTGGGGGGGAAACCAAAAAATCCGTTTTTTCAGCTGGGAACAGCTGGAAAAACGGGGGTTTCCCAGGGAATACGGGAGACTTGGCAGCTATGCCCCCTAGACCAGCTTTTCCAACCTGTTGCCCTCCAGATGTTTTGGACTTTAAGACTGCCCACCAGGGTGATGACTTTTTCATTTTTTTTCCCTCAAACATTATTTCCTGTAGCACAAATGGATGAACTTTTGCCTATTAATGACTAAAATGAGGTATATTCCATTGAAATATTTAAAAAGGTTACGCACAAACCGTGGTTTTTTTTTGTATGCCGTTTTACCATTTCATAAAATTGTATTAACAATTCTATATATATTTCATATCAAATTTGGACACAGCACCACATTCCACAATGGGGAGTGTTCTTAGCAACATAGGGTATACAAATGTCACACCTGCACAAGGTAAAAGCCCCTTTTTGGGACCTCAAAACTCAGCCAGCAGACCCTGCTGGACATGCTGGGAAAAGATCCTACAGGAGAGGTAGCAAAACATCGTCCTCTAGCGGCGTCTATACTGTTACTGCAGCTAAAAAATGCTTCCTTGTGTGTTTGATGACCCTATATAATGTTGTATATATGTGACTCTAAAGCTTGGGTTCAATTTTATATCTGCTTACAGTGACTTCAAAAATGGTCAAAAAACTGATAAATAAATATTGTAAAATCATTTTGTGCGTGAGGGTTTTTTTTATCAAATCTCTTTGAAAGTAATATTTTATCTAATCTTTAATGAAAGCTCATCAAATTATGATACAGGGAAATGAGGTTGTAAAAAAGTCATCACACTACAGTGCCCACCTATCTTCAATATCCTTCCTTCCTTCCTTCCTTCCTTCCTTCCTTCCTTCCTTCCTTCCTTCCTTCCTTCCTTCCTTCCTTCCTTCCTTCCTTTTGTTGTTGTTTAGTCGTTTAGTCGTGTCCGACTCTTCGTGACCCCATGGACCAGAGCACACCTTCCTTTTAATATAAGACAAATACAGGACAAAACTTTCTCCCTCCACCCCTGGCTAAGAATGGACCCTCCAAGTGTCCCTTTTTCCAGGTACATCCGTGATTTGGAATAGCCGTCCCGGTTTCTGATTTGATCCCCGAATGTCCGCTTTTCCTTAGGACGTCCCTATTTTCATTGGAGAAATGTTGGAGGGTATGGAATTATCCGACCCCTGAGTTGCCTGAAGGCAATCCTGTATAGGGAAGTTTTTTTAAAATGTTTTATGCAGTGCTTTTTTTCTGGGGGGACGCAGGGAGACGCTTACCCCTAAACATTTTGTGAATCTTTGTACCTTTGTCCATTTACTGTACTGTATTTATTTTTCCCAATTTGAACTATGAAATTGTTTCCAGTAGCACCTTAGAGACCAGCTAAGTTTGTCATTGGTATGAGCTTTCGCGTGCATGCACACTTCTTCAGATAAAATTGTGTTTTATTGAGTCAAAATGAGAGTATCGTATCGCTAAACATTTTTTTTTTTTAGAAAAAAGCACTGGTTTTATGTTTTATTATGTTTTTATATATGTTGGAAGCCACCCAGAGCGGCTGGGGCAACCCAGTCAGATGTTTGGGGTATAAATAGTAAAAATAACAATATGGAATGGGACGTCCCTATTTTCATCGGAGAAAAGTTGGAGGGTATGCAAGAAACACACTTCTCCCATTCTGTGCTCCCCCCAATATTTCTTTTTCAGGCACCACCCCTGAAACTGGACAAAATGGGCCTTAGCAGCACGCAGGCCTCCTCCAAAAAGAAATGTACAGTGAATTAAACTGCTTCTATGTCTAGTGCTTCAGCTCCCATCTCTTCTTTTTAAACCAATTTTTCTTAAGAACCCATTTAAAGAGAGGTCACGCTCACGAGGACAGAGCCTTGAAGGCTGATATGATGTCTGTTTGTGAGAGAGACGGAGGGAGGGGGAGAGACTGTCTGATTGACTGAATTAGCTGGGTGAGCAGGGAAGTTAGTGTCATTCAAAAACGAGGTCTTACAAGCCCCGGCTTCTTCATAAAGTAAATTTACCTTTTCGTTATTATTTACTGAGTACGCCTGGATTTCATTTGTATGGATTTTTATTCGGCAAATAAATAATAAAAAAATGAAATAAAAATAGTACAGACAATCTAATAAGATGAGGATGGGAAACATTATTTGGAGTCTGTATTCTGATCCTGAGGTCACGATTCTTTCTTTCTTTCTTTCTTTCTTTCTTTCTTTCTTTCTCTCTCTCTCCCCCCCCCCGCCCCCACTTCAGTTTAAAGCTTGCCATCGATTGTGGGTGCAATTCTGCAGGGAGTTCTCTTACGCAAACCCCACAGAAATGAGTGGGAGCTCTTGAGAACTGCACCATAATCTTGCAAGAAGACTCTTGTTGTTGTTTAGTCGTTTAGTCGTGTCCGACTCTTCGTGACCCCATGGACCATAGCACGCCAGGCACTCCTGTCTTGCACTGCCTCCCGCAGTTTGGTCAAACTCATGTTCGTAGCTTCAAGAACACTGTCCAACCATCTTGTCCTCTGTCGTCCCCTTCTCCTAGTGCCCTCCATCTTTCCCAACATCAGGGTCTTTTCCAGGGAGTCTTCTCTTCTCATGAGGTGGCCAAAGTATTGGAGCCTCAGCTTCAGGATCTGTCCTTCCAGTGAGCACTCAGGGCTGATTTCCTTAAGAATGGATAGGTTTGATTTTCTTACAGTCTATAGGACTCTCAAGAGTCTCCTCCAGCACCATAATTCAAAGAAGACTCTTACCTGGGAGTAAATTTGCATCCAAGCTGTGGGTAGCAGTCAAGTAAGCCTTACTCAGACTAAACCCACTGAAATTAATGAACATTACTACTCTGAGTAGAATTTAGCTGTCAATTTAAAGCATTCTTAAAACACTTTTAACCGTCATGGCTTCTCCACAAAGAATCCTTGGAACTGTTGTGTGTTTAGGGTGCTGGGAGTTGTAGCTCCGTGAGGAGTCTTCTTACTAAGTGCAATAATACTCCATTGTAGTAGTATCTTAAGAGGCATTAAATGCATGGCAAATAACTCCCCCCAAATATTGTCCATTCATTTTCAGTCTGCTTTGAAAAAATTTAGCTGGTGGTTTATCATTGTTAATTTTTTATTATTTATATTCTCTGCTTTGAAAACATAGAATCATAGAATCATAGAGTTGGAAGAGACCACAAGGGCCATCCAGTCCAACCCCCTGCCAAGCAGGAAACACCATCAAAGCATTCTTGACATATGCCTGTCAAGCCTCTACTTAAAGACCTCCAAAGAAGGAGACTCCACCACACTCTTGGTAGCAAATTCCACTGCCGAACAGCTCTTACTGTCAGGAAGTTCTTCCTAATGTTTAGGTGGAATCTTCATTCTTGTAGTTTGAATCCATTGCTCCTTGTCCGCTTCTCTGGAGCATCAGAAACATGTAGCGCAGAGAAGTGGATTATGTAAACCTTTGTAAATTGTAGGGCCGCCTTAACAGTTTTTAAAACGTTTGAGGTGTTAAAATGCCTTTGCATTTGTGCTTTTACGTGAATTCAATTTATTACGCCAAATATGTGGTTCTAACTGAAAAGGTGTGCAAAGGTTGTGACAAAGACAAGAAAGAAAAGTAGATTATGGCCTTTCTAAGTAAGTAAATATAGGGAAGGAAGGACATTTTGAAAATAAATATGATGTAAGAATAGTCGGGACATTTGGCACGTGAGATGGTAGTTAGAATCAAGGGGTTCGGTGCGTTCATTTCAATAAGAGTGTGACGACTGCCACTGAAATTAGTGGGACTTCAAAATCATGGCTGGTTGCTGCATCCTCCCAAGTTTTTTAACCATAGATAGCTTTGTCACATTTGCAAAGCAGACAGGAGTGTGAGAAGCAAATGGAGGAAACAAAATGGATTTTTCCATAAAATTCCATCGTTTTGTTATTTTCTGCCTAGCACTCATATGCATTCAAATCAAAGGTCCTCTGGGTATATACAAAACTGCACACTTTGCTTTTGGCTTGGGCTCTTGAATAAAACAATTTACAACACTGCCACCTTGTGGCAAAAGAACTGCGTTCATTCTGAGTTTATCTTAGACCTTCCAATGCGTGCATTCAAAGGCATATGCTAGACTTGGTGAGCTCTATCCAGTGACGTAGTTCCTAATGTGGGGCACATGCCCCACAGGGGTGCAATTTGATTTTTAGGGGGGGGGGGGCAATTCGAGAATGAGTTATTAACAGTGAATGGCCTTTTAGGCTTCCTTCATGTGAATAGGAGTTCACTTTTTGAATAATAAGAATTGTATGTCACGGGGGGGGGGAGGCATCAGGATTTAAGAGGTGCTTAGGTGGGGATGGCCAAAAAAAAGCTTGGGAACCACCAATCTATTGCAATGGATGCCTCAGCTGGTCACTATTCTGTGCAAATGAAACTTGCTCATTTCACAACTGCAACGGGCATCTGAGAGATTCGTCTTCATTAAAAGTCTGCAGGCTCAGAGGCTGGCTAAGGTTTCGGAACAATAGCTCAAGTACAATGAGTGGTGCCGGTGGGTCATTTTAGACTCTGGAGTTAATATCCTCACTGGAGGTAAAGAGCATAGATGGTAATTGTAGACTGGAAGAGGAATCTCAACTAAAGCAGCCTTGAACATCCAACCGCTGCTTTGTGCTGGAAATGTAATGAGAAGGAAGGAGATTTTTATCATATGTGGTGGAAATGCGAAAAAGTTAAAAGATTTTGGGAAATGATATATAATGAGCTGAAAAAGATCCTTAAGTATACTTTTCCCAAGAAACCAGAGACATTTTTATTAGGAATTATTGGACAAGAGACTGTAAAGGAGGACTATATAATATTTTTATATGCGACAACCGCAGCTAGGACTTTATTAGCCCAAAAATGGAAAACTCAGGATTTGCCGACGATTGAAGAGTGGCAGACAAAAATGATAGACTATGCGGAATTAGCGAGACTGACTAGCAGGATCCGGAACCAGGGGGAAACAAGGTTCCAAAAAGACTGGAGTAAATTTGTGGACTATATGGAAAAGAACTGTAGAAGTTTAAAGACACTTGCAGGACTGAAATAAATCCTACGAATTGATTTTAAATGGATGGAATAAAGGAACTGCGAGATAAGAGCTGAATAGAAAACCAAATGAGGGGAGGGAGGGAAGTCAAGCTCGGCAGAGTATTGAGGAGGAGAAATTTGGGAAGAATTGTTAAAAAGATAGTTGTGTGTGTTATTTGTTTTTGAATGTTTGTCAGTTTTGTTTAGTGTTTTAAATGTGTTTATTTGGAAAATTCAATAAAATGCTTTATAAAAAAAAAAAGAACATCCAACCGCTGCTTAAAAACCTCCAATGAAGGAGAGTTCACTCAACAACTTTGGCTCGTCCTCCCCCCAAAATGCTCAACAACTTCGATTTTTTTTTTTTATAGTGAGAGTAGATCGCAGTCTCCTGGAAGTTGGGCAGCCCTGGTTTAGGCTAAGAGATGGTGACTGGCCGAAGGTCACCCAGCGAGCTTCATGGCTGAGGGGGGGATTCGAACCCTGGTCACCTGGGTCCAAGTCCGACACTCTAACCATTATGCAACACTGGCATAGCACAGGAAGGCAACAGGTATCCCAAAGGTATTCCTCACCATGCATGGAAATCAGTGGTCAGTTAAGTGGAATTAAGAGCTCAACAGCAATCTTCTGACTGCACCTGATCCATGCAGCTGGCGCTGTGGTCTAAACCACTGAGCCTCTTCAGCTTGCCAATCAGGAGGTCAGTGGTTTGAATCCCTGTGAGGGGGTGAGCTCCCATTGCTCTGTCCCAGCTCTTGCCAATCTAGCCGTTCAAAAGCACGTCGAAGTGCAAGCGGATAAATAGGTACCGTTGCGGCGGGAAGGTAAACGGCGTTTCCGTGCACTCTGGTTTCCGTCACGGTGTCCAGAAGCGGTTTAGTCATGCTAGCCACATGACCCGGAAAGCTGTCTGTGGACAAACACCGGCTCCCTTGGCCTGAAAACGAGATGAGTGCCACACCCCATAGTCGCCTTTGACTGGACAACTATCCAGGGGTCCTTTACCTTTCACCGCCTTAACAACATACTCAAAGTCCACCTAGTCAAACTCAAAGTCCACCTAGTCCAGCATCCTCTTCTCACAGTGGCCAATCAGATGCAAGGTGGACTCTGTCCACCTGTGTTTGCCAGCAACTGGTATTTCAGAAGCATATTGCTCAGCAGTGGAACTAGAACCTAACCATCATGCCTAGTAGTCATTGCTAAGTCTTCTCCCTCCCTCAATTTTATCTAGTTGTTGTTTAGTCGTGTCCGACTCTTCGTGACCCCATGGACCAGAGCACGCCAGGCACTCCTGTCTTCCACTGCCTCCCGCAGTTTGGTCAGACTCATGTTCGTAGCTTCGAGAACACTGCCCAACCATCTCGTCCTCTGTCGTCCCCTTCTCCTTGTGCCCTCCATCTTTCCCAACATCAGGGTCTTTTCCAGGGAGTCTTCTCTTCTCATGAGGTGGCCAAAGTATTGGAGCCTCAGCTTTAGGATCTGTCCTTCCAGTGAGCACTCAGGGCGGATTTCCTTCAGAATGAATAGGTTTGATCTTCCTGCAGTCCATGGGACTCTCAAGAGCAGGGGTCAGCAAACCTTTTCAGCAGGGGGCCGGTCCACTGTCCCTCAGACCTTGTGGGGGGCCGGACTATATTTTGGAGCAAAATATTAACGAATTCCTAGGCCCCACAAATACTAATCCAGAGATGCATTTTAAATAAAAGGACACATTCTACTCATGTAAAACCATGCTGATTCCTGGACCGTCCACGGGCCGGATTTAGAAGGCGATTGGGCCGCATCCGGCCCCCGGGCCTTAATTTGGGGACCCCCGCTCAAGAGTCTCCTCCAGCACCATAATTCAAAAGCATCCATTCTTCGGCGATCAACCTTCTTTATGGTCCAGCTCTCACTTCCATACATCACTACTGGGAAAACCATAGCTTTAACTATACAGACTTTTCTCAGCAAGGTCTGTTTCTCCTTTAAAGCCATCTGAGAGATCCCTGAATTTTGTGGGAGTTCATTCCATATCTTCCAGCCGCCTTCTCCCATGCAGACAATGCCAGGTTTAAGATCTGGAGCAGCATCCTTGCCCCATGTCTGCGGAGGCTACATAAAAGAGGGGGTCTTCCCTGTGATGGTACCCAAGACCGCGGGATGCCCATGCTGAGGCCCTGCACTCTGCCAACTGCCCAGCCCCCACAAAGTACAGGCAGGGAATCCCATCCAACTTGCTGGGCTATGATGGATAACATCTTGCTTTCCCTTGTGCTGCATTCTGGAATGCAGGCAGCAATTGAGTTCTCCATTCCACCCATGCCCCCCTCCTCGAGAAGGGAGATACAGCCTGAAGGGCCAATTCACTGGCACATCTACAGCATCGGTACCCTCACCCCATTTGTTTGCAGGTGGCATATCAAAAAGGAGAACCGTGCGTCTGTTGGTGAATGGTGGGTGCACATGATTGACAGGTCATCAGCACCCACAGGAGTTTCCCATGAGCGCCAGGTGGCAAAACAATCCAGTTAAAAAGTGCCCACGGCCTCCCCAAAAATCTGTTGATCAAATAACTAAGAGCTTTGAAAGGGAGAGCGTGTGGCCATCACTTCTGCATTGTTTGCAGAACCGGAAGCCACTCTGGGAGATCTTCAAACTGAAATTATGGGGTGGGTGGGAATATAAACATCCCAAATCAAAAAATAAAACTAAAACCTACCTCCGTGATCAGAAGTCTCTCCTTGTACAGTGGTGCCTCGCTAGACGAATTTAATTTGTTCCACGGGTCATTTCTTATAAAGAAAAATTCATCTAGCGAATCCCATAAGAATGCATTGAATTTTTTTTGAAAAATTTTTTGCCCATAGGAACGCATTAATTGAATTTCAATGCATTCCTATGGGAAACCGCGATTCGCTAGACAAATTTTTCGTAAAACGAATTCGTCTACCGAGGCAACCTCCACTCGAAAAATCCTTTCGTTAAGCAAAAATTTCATTAAGCAGGGCATTCGTTAAGTGAGGCACCACTGTATTGTGCATACAGGTCTTAATTTGGGGGGAGAAAACAGGGGCAGAGAAAATAAGCTGGAGCGCAAAACAATATGCAATCTTGATTACAGAAATCAGCTTCCCATGAAGCTCGGCTTCAGGGGTTTTTTTTAAACAGAGATATGCTTGAGAGAGAATGGCAACACAGGAGCGAACTCTCAAAAGCCACAAGGGAAATACAATTGTCACTGATAGGGGCAGAGGCTCCAGGAGCTTCTATTAGTTCCCTGGTCTCCCCCGACAAAATTATGTAAAAGGTATTTTACGTGCATAATTCATACAAGCTGAATGTTTTGCGTGACCTTGGCCCAGGTTTCTATTTTAAGTGCGGACTATGCACAGCTGTGGGGAACGAGCAAAAAAAAGGGGGGGGGAAATGCTACCACTAGTAGAAATATAGAATTTATTTCAATTTACAATAAGGCAACATAACATTTCTCATACAGGAAGTGACAGATACACATATAGGGCTGCTGCCAACACAGACCATGGAAGAAGTGCGTTTCATCAGACACTGTTTACCTCCAGTATTTTTTCCCCTTCCAACTTTTTAGCGTTTTATTACAAAGGGAGCAGAGTGATATTTTTTAAAAAATAAATAAATTAGTGTTTCAACCACTTGCTCTTCTCTGTTCCACAAGGGGTGGGACAGCGGCCCCCTAGACTGGATCAAACATTTTTCCAGACAGTTCTTCTGAAAGATGGAGTGGATTTATACAAGAAGCAACCTTTTTTAAAAAATAAAAATAAAAACAATGTCTTCAGGCAGTTTTGGTTCTTCACTGCAACTGTCTAGAATAGCCACCAGCCAAGGTTTCATTTTTCTAGCTGTTCAGCCTGGTAACACTAAATGACATTCACTTCCTCCCTAAAAAACTTCTCGGCAACAACACCCATCAAAAACAAGCCATCGAAATGTTAGACCACCTATTCAAACAATCAACACACAGCAATCCGTCGGAGCGACCGTAGAGTTTTCCAAACTTTCCATAACCACTTAAACAACGTTGACTGTTATTTGTACAAACTACGTAACTTGGGCTTGATTTTTATTATAATTATAATAATCATTATCTACAATCCCCCTTGGGCAAACATTCAGAAGTTGCTGCCTGGGATTTCCCATTCTGCTTCAATCCAGTCCTCTTTCCCAGACGTCAAAAGCAAGAATTCGCCGGCAGACAGTGGCAAACCAACAAGCCACAGCTGAAGGGAAAACAAAGCAATGCCTTGGGCTCTCCCCACACTCAGTGCTTAGATTTCTTCTCTTTTGTAATGGGGGGGGGGGAGAGAAACAATCCACACGTTTCTATAGCGATGAGGCATGGAAAGCGTCCGCCAGAAGAGATCAGTCAGAGTCTGCTGGTCGACTCGACAAGGCTCCATTTCCTATTATCATCTTGCTGTAGTTCTTCTGCTCTTCTTCCTTGAAAGTCTCCTTCACTTTGGCTCGTTTCAAACCTCCATCCCTTAAAAGAACAGGGCAGAAAGGGAAATGTATGAAGCAGGATAAAGATGGCACTGCTAAGTAGGCTGGCTGGCGCAAGGATTCCCACTTGTGCACCAGAACGTATCACTCTTCTCTCCCCAAATCATAGAATTCGAGAGTTGAAAGGCCAACCCCCCCCCCCCTTGCAATGCAGGAACAGGCAGTTGTCCCATACAGGGATTGAACCTGCAACCCTGGCATTATCAGCACCATGCTCTAAGCAACTGAGGTATCCAGGTGATATGCTCTAAAGCAGGGGTCCCCAGACTACGGCCCGGGGGCCGGATGCGGCCCAATTGGCCTGCCAATCCGGCCCGCGACGACCCCCGCCGCCCGCCGCCCGCTTACGGCGCACAGCGCGGCAGCGCTCTTCCGGGTCGGGGAAAAAGCGCCGGAAATCCTTTGTGCGCATGCGTATGGGCCTCTCCCGACCCGGAAGTGGTCATTTCTGGTGCAGTTCCGGGTCGGGGGAGGCCCATACGTATGCGCACAACGGATTTTCGGCGCTTTTTCACCCTGGAAGCGCGCCGCCGCGCCAGTAAGCGCCCGTGCGCATGCGCACGGACACGCGCTCCCCTGCCCTCCGGCCCGCCGCGCGTTCGGCGCGGCGGGAACCGGCCCAAACGCCGGTAAGTCTGGGGACCCCTGCTCTAAAGGATTGGAGGAACTTAAAGGGGTATGTGGAGTAAGAGGTTGAAAGGAGAAGGCGGTTGCACAACCAAAAGTCATTGCACTCACAGATCTGCTCAGCTGGACACCATTGCATTTGTTCAAGATCAAGACTGCAATCCTAAGTGCAACTTACTTGGGAGTAAGCACCATTGAACTGACTAGGGCTTACTTCTGAGCAGACGTGGTTAGGCTTGCACTGTTACTTCAAGAATCATAGAATTGTAGCGCTGGAAGGGACCCCGAGGGTCGCCTAGTTCAACTCCCTGCAACGCAGGAATGTCAACTAAAGTAAAAGGTAAAGGGACCCCTGACCATTAGGTCCAGTTGCGGACGACTCTGGGGTTGCTGCGCTCATCTCGCTTTGCTGGCTGTGGGAGCCGGCGTACAGCTTCCAGGTCATGTGGCCAGCATGACAAAGCCGCTTCTGGCGAACCAGAGCAGCACACGGAAACACCGTTTACCTTCCCGCCGGAGCGGTACCTATTTATCTACTTGCACTTTGATGTGCTTTCGAACTGCTAGGTTGGCAGAAGCTGGGACCGAACAACGGGAGCTCACCCCGTCACAGGGATTTGAACCGCCAACCTTCTGATCGGCAAGCCCTAGGCTCTGTGGTTTAACCCACAACACCACTCACGTTCCCCTGCTCAACTAAAGCTCAACTAAAGTTCTTTAGTTCTCAACTAAAGTACCCAAGACAAATGGCAAACTGAATTCTAGGCCATTGCCACCCAGTGCTGAAATTTAAGGCATTAAATTTTTGCAGAGTACTCTCTAATTTCTCTCTCTCTCTCTCTCTGACATAGTCTCATTTTTCTCACCAGGGCAATTCCGTAAGTCCTCCTTGACGAGCAATAGCAGACTTCACCCTGTTAGCAAACTGAACAGCATCTTCTCCTTCCTGCAAAGAAACAGAATGCAGTTGTTGTCTGTAATCCACATATAAATGCAATAAGGAAGTCAACTGTGGACCTCTCAAGTTTAGCCAGGAGAGGGAGAGGAGGGGGTTGAGAATCAAAACAGCATCTCTTGTTAGCTGCCCGCAAAAGTTATAAAGGCGCCAATAGGGGCCGTTCCTCCTGCTTATTGTACTGTGGCGTCTGTGCCAACCCGCCAACAATGCAACAACGGCAGATACCTCTCTCGTCACCGGTGGCAGGTACCAGACGTGGCACACGATGGCCCAGCTGGTCATGATTCGCAGAAGGTAGCTGACGATGCCATGCTTGCTGCTGTTCCAGAAGGCGTCGCCAAACTGGGGGTCGTACTGCAAAAGGGAGGAGGACAGCTTTTGAGAGTCACGCTCACGGCCAACGTGAAAAGGGCCATTTCACAAGTCGTGTTAGAAGGAGCATTCTTGGAAGAGCAAAAATTCCCAAGCGGTGTAGGGCTGTGCTGTGAGAAGTTAATCTACTACTTATCAAACCTTTATTAGGCATTTTGCAAATAAAACCATAAAAGAGAAAACAACATATAAAAGCCTTGAAGTATATATTAAAAGGGCAGCAGCTGGCTACATACATATATATAGAGAGAGAGAGAATCTGTGGTTTTCCTTGTTAACCTGCTCCTTGGAGGACTGCTACCAAAAACTCGGCTACCCCCACCGTTACCCTTTGGTCAACGTCAGATAGGCAGAATCCCACACTTTCACCTTGCTGGGGTTCCAGACCACCCAAAAGAGGGGACAGCACGCGTTGACGGAGCGTATTGTACAATGGGCAATGAAAGAGAATATGCTCTACAGTGTCCGGGACATTCATAGAACATCTGCAGAATCTCTTGTTTCTAGGAATGTTTTGATACCTTCCCCTGACAAATGCCAAGGGAAAAACATTCAAACGGGCCAGCATAAAAGCCCTACGTTGGGCTGGGATTATTAACTTAGTGACGTAATTGGCTCTGCTATCGAAGACATTTAAATCATAGAATATAGGGGAGCAAATTTTGTTTACAGCTGCCATAATCAAGTTAATCAAGAGTTCTAAGGGTGAGGAGCGGTCCACCCATTAGGCCAGCGGTGAGACAACCTCTCGCCTATGGGCACAATGAGGTCCGGCAGGCTCCCCCCATTTGGCTTGCAAGGTTGGTATTCATATAAAGGGCTGTGGTTTTCAAGTGGTTAACACTCTGCATTAGGCAGGCATGGTGAAGTATGGTGGGGAGCTTGCTAATTAGTCTGTCGCTAGTTAGTATAGGTAAAGGACTCCTGGGTGGTTAAGTCCAGTCAAAGGCAGCTATGGGGTTGCGGCACTCATCTCACTTCAGGCCGAGGGAGCTAGTGTCTGTCCACAGACAGCTTTCTGGGTTACGTGACCAGCATGACTAAACAGCTTCTGGCGCAACGGGACAAGTGCCAGAGGGCATGGAAATGCCATTTACCTTCCCACCACAGTGGTACCTTTTTATCTACTTGCACTGGCGTGCTTTCGAACTGCTAGGTTGGCAAGAGCTGTCCTAGGAACTGGCTAGAAACCCTTCTAGAACCTAGAACATATTTTGCGTGTTCTTACCTTGATAGCAACTGGGTAGATTGTGCCACCGATTTCAAAGCTTCCCTTTTTAAACATCATGACCGAGGTGTTGTTTATACAAGTGCCTGTTTTTTTAAATAAATAAATAAAAGACAGAGCCATCAGTAAACACAAACCCAGATGGAGCATTATTCGCATTAGGCATTAAAGTCCTGAGTTGCAGAAGGCTGTATTGAACTAAGTTGACCCAATCATTTCAGGACTTCTGATTGCTCAATGGATCTTTCTCCTCTCCCTACATCCCTATCACATTTTTTTTATTTTATATTTTTTGCGGGGTGGGAGTGGGGAGTTGGGGAAGAAGAGGGAGGGCAAGTTCCATTGTGCAAGCTGGAGTCCTTCCGTGAACGAGAAAGCAACACAGAGAGCTGCCTTATGCAGAGCCAGGCCATGGATTCATCCAGCTCAATAATGTCTACACAAGGGGCAGGGCCGTCTTTACCCTGCAAAGGGGTGCAGGGCACCTGGGCGCTGAATTCTGGGGGGCACCAGGCTTAAGCTCTTAACTATCTACCTGTTATAAAATAATAAATAATTTTGATCAAGCTAGAAGAACAAAACACATATATACCTAGGTATTACTGAAATGTATACCTGCTTCACTAAAGGACTTTCGACTTTGTGCGCTCATTTACCAAAGACGCACCGTGCCAGCGCTTGTCATTTACAACAGCAGCGCTTGTCAGTAAATAAATTAGCAAATAAAAAAGTTTCTTTTTCCTCCCTTCTTTTGTAAACAAGAGATAAGGCGTAAGCATGGTGTCTGACATAAGCACAATAAAAGTTAATTTGGGGGCTAAACTAAATTTGGGGGCGCTGGGTGGATTTTTGCACCCCGGTGGCGCATATGTTAAAGTCTCCCCTGACACTATTGGCAAATGAAGATGATGGAGTACATGGAAATGGCTGAGATGACCGGAAGAATTCGCGACCGGGGAGAAGAAGCGACAGAAGAAGAGTGGGAAGATTTTAAAATTTACTTGAAAAAAATATGCTAAAATTGAATATTAAGATTAGATTTAGAATTGTATAGAAGCTGTGGATTTGGAGGTCATGTGAAGTATATTGAGGTATGAAAGATTTGAAATCTTAAGAATTTTTTATAAAAATGTATTGGAAATTGCTAAAGATTAAAATGAAATGAAGCGCAGATTGAGGGAACTCGAGGAGGTCCCAATATACAATGGTAAAGGAATTTGGATTGGTATTTGAATGTTTGTGTTTTCTTTTATTGTTATGTTATTGTATCGTAATGTGTTTTATTGTGTTGTATGTTTTCTGCTGATTTTTTCCTTTTCTTTTCTGTTTATAAAACTAATAAAAATTATTATAAAAAATAAATAATTAAAGTCTCCCCTGACAAGGGGTATATGCTGGATGGCAAGCCACGTATCAGGGGGCAGGACAGCGCAAGGGCAGAGAGAACCTCAGCCACATTGCCTTCATTATTTATGTATTCATCATTATTATTTGTTGAATTCGTTAGTCGCATTACCTTGCCCGGGGCAACCCAAAGCAACTTACAACCATGCAGGCAAAAAGAAAAAAGAAAAAAAACAGCCACAGATAGTTAAATTAGGCCAAAGGCATGGTTATGTTTTTGCCTGGCGCCTAATGAAAGTTGCCAATTCAACTTCCCTGGGGAGAGCATGCCACAAACGGGGAGCCACCACAGATAAGGCCTGCTCTTGTGTTGCCACCCTCCAGACCTCTCATGGAGGAGCCACACAAAGACAGGCCTCATATTATGATCTGTTTACGGTCATATTATGCTGTTTTCCTCCATAAGACTGTCACAAGAGAGGATGCTGTCGTAGAAATTTGATGTAACCAATCTGAGGGGAACTCCTCACAGCGAGGGAAGAGTCCCAAAGCGACTTGTTATTAACCCACAAATGAGAGAACAGAAGTGTGCATTTTACCTTCTGGAAAAATTAAAATGGGCAACTTCTCCTTATCCGCAACGTGTTCCCTCAACCTGAAAGAAAAGGATAAATATTTCAGTCTTTGCCCCAGTACTCAAGAGGGTCTGTTGGAATTAATCTGCCTCCAGTAACTAAGGACATAGGTAGAGGGTTGCTGGGTCAGGTCAAAGGTCTAATCCAGCATCCTGTTCTCACAGTGACCAACCAGATGCCACCATCTGTGGAAGCCCACAAGCAGGACGTAAGTGCAACAGGATTCCTCCAACCTGTGACTCCCAGCAAAAGGTCTTCAGAGGCAGAATATAGCTATCATGGTTAGTAGCCTTTGATGGCAACATCCTCTTTTCAAAGCCATCCAAGCCAGCGGAAATTGGCAACACCTTGCGGGAGCAAATTGCATAGCTTAGCAGTGAAATATTTAAGAATCAAGTGAGCTAAGTGGTTCTCGGATCGGGAGGTACCTTTCCAGGTCCTCCTCTTCAAAGCACCATTTCATTTGAGTTTGGTGTGGTTGGCGAAGAAATTTTAGCAATGGAAGGAAGACAAGGTGGTTGGGCAGTGGCTGCAAAGCAGCTCCGTGGACTTGCCTGAGGGGTTTTTGGTTTAGTAAGGAAGTATATGCAGGTTTGCAAAGCACATTTGCAGCTGCTGAACAAGCCATAATAATAATTTATTATTTATACCCCACCCATCTGACTGGGTTTCCCCAGCCACTCTGGGCGGCTCTCAAATGAATATTAAAGACACAATACAGCATTAAACATAAAAAACTTCCCTAAACAGGGCTGCCTTCAGATGTCTTTTAAAAGTAAGATAGTTGTTTTATTTCCTTGACATCTGATGGGAGGGCGTTAACTCATTCAACCTCAAAATAATTTCATAATTATCTGTCTATGTATTTCTAATAGTATAACCAAATCAGGAATTTCTGATATAACTGAAAAAACTACTCTGAAAATTTATCATTCCGAAAATGAAACCTTCTATTAAGATTATAACCGCAAGAATGAGCCTTACTGTAAAAAAATATGATTTAAATCAAGTCTTACTGACTAGTGATTTAAATCGTGATTTAAATCGATTTAATCTAAATCAAATCCACCCTTAGGCAGACTATACCTTTATTTGCATTCGCAAGATTATCGATGGACAGAACTAATGAATGACATATCAGAGAGACCACACACCTTTAGCCCGGCCCTCTTCCTTATCTTACTATTCTAATCCCCAATGTCAGTTAACACAAGGAGCGACACACTTTTCCGTGCAGTAAATAAGAAGCGTACAAATATGTTAGCTTTTAGAACAACCCCCAGCCATTTGTCTCTTGGTGTTCAGGTAACAAAAAACGAAAACCCCATACCTTTCCGTCACCAGGTGGCGATCTTTCATTTCGGAGCGATCAAACCAAACGTGTGGACAGGCTTTGACAGTCGCTCTCTGAATAATGCCCATTAGGCCTCCGTGAGCTTGGCCCACCTGCAAGGTCCCCCCCCACCAAAAAAAAAGACAAAATTAAATCAACAGGGCGTTCCTTCAAAATAGTTCCCTTTCAAAACTATAAAGGAGCCTTGTGAGTGGAGTCGATGCATTGAAAGTGATGTCATTCTTGAAGGACATGATGAAGTCATCTTTAAGTGCCCACGATCTGCTTTTTGAGCTTCCGTTCCGATCTGTTTGCTGGGAGGTTAACGACGCTGTGTCGGGGAGGTGGTTATCTCACACTTTCTACTACACGTTACTGTCACTTCCCTTATTCATAGAATTAATAGAATTGTAGAGTCGGAAGGGACCCCCTGAGTCATCTAGTCCAACCCCCTGCAATGCAGGAATCTCAGCTAAAGCATCCCTGACAGATGACCGTCCAACCTCTGCTTGAAAACCTCCAAGGAAGGAGAGTCTACAACAGGGGTCCCCAGACTTACCGGGCTTTGGGCCGGTGCCCGCCGCGCCGACTGCGCGGCGGGCTGGAGAGCAGGGGAGTGCGCGCCCATGCGCATGCGCACACGCACACGGTCGGGGAAAAAACGCCGAAAATCGCTTGTGCGCATGCGTATGGGCCTCCCCCACCCCAGAAGTGCATCGGAAATGACCTCTTCTGGGTCGGGAGAGGCCCATACGCATGCGCACAAAGGATTTTCGGCGATTTTTTGCCATTTTTGAAGATCGCCGCCGCGCTGCGCGCCGTAAGAGCAGGCGGCGGCGGCGGGCGGCGGGGGTCGTCGCGGGCCGGATTGGGAGGCTAATTGGGCCGCATCCGGCCCGGGGGCCATAGTCTGGGGACCCCTGGTCTACAACTTCCTTAAGGAGACCGTTCCACTGTCAAACAGCTCTTACTGTCAGAAAGCCCTTCCTGATGTTTAGTCGGAATCTCTTTTCTTGTAACTTGAATCCATTGGTTTGGGTCCTGCTCTCCGGAGCAGGAGAAAACAAGCTTGCTCCATCTTCCACGTGATGGAACATTGCTTTAATGGCAGGGTCCAGATGGGGCCTTTGCCACTTACTTGATTAACGAAGGCTTCGTGGCAGAGGCGTAGGAAGGTCAGGTGGTACCCGGTGCGGAAAATTTCTTGTCACCCCCCCACACACACACACTGATTTTTATTTTATTTTTTGCCTGCAAAAATGGTTTTACGTTATTTCATATTTTCTTACAAAGGAATGTGGATTCTGAGCCTCTGATAACAAGTAGGCAACTACGGACAGATACTTAAATCTACAGGATGGATTGTGTTTTGGTTTGTGTTATTTTATTTATGTTTATTGTTTATTTATTTAATAAAATTTATTTTTTAAAAACCTGCAAAGTGGTTTACCAAAAAAAACAAAAAAACACAGCAGTAAAATCAAGAAAAATTAACAATCCTACTTAAAAATATACAAAAGTTAAAATATTAAGATTAAAATTACTTCAACTTCCTAAGCATCTAGGTATGCTTGCCTAAAGAAGAATGCTTTTAGCAGGTGCCCGAAAAGAGTCTAGCAAAGGGACGTGCTTTGTTGAAATTTCAGCCTTCACGGCATAGGAAAACAGCCAAGTAAACAGCTATTTTCATGGAGGAGGGTCAAGATATTAACTAATATGCATGAAATTTCATATGTAGCTATATAATCCCTAGTGTATTAAGATAAGACCTTTGGAGCAGGCATTTTCAAAAAAATAAAGTTTTTTTATGAACCACCCTAGGTAAAGCTAAAGGGACCCCTGACCATAAGGTCCAGTCGTGACCGACTCTGGGCTTGCGGCATGCATCTCGCGTTATTGGCCGAGGGAGCCAGCGTACAGCTTCCAGGTCATGTGGCCAGCATGACAAAGGTGCTTCTGACGAACCAGAGCAGTACACGGAAAGGCCATTTACCTTTCCATTTGGAGCGGTACCTATTTATCTACTTGCACTTTGACGTGCTTTCGAACTGCTAGGTTGGCAGGAGCAAGGACCGAGCAACGGGAGCTCATCCCGTCGCAGGGATTCAAACCACCGACCTTCTGATCGGCAAGCCCTTGGGCTCCGTGATTTAACCCACAGCGCTACCCGCGTCCCCAGATCCACCCGCATCGCCAGATATGAACCACCTTAGTAGGGCAGTAATTGTTCCTTGATAATTTGTCACCCCCCTCCATGATGGCACCTGAGGCAGATGCGCCCCCCCCCCTTTCCTATGCCCCTGCTTTGTGGCAGTGAATTGGCCAGGCACGTCAACAATATTTGTTTGTTTTGCATGCGGAGCTATTTTTCTGGCAACCCTTGTTGTTTAGTCGTTTAGTCGTGTCCGACTCTTCGTGACCCCATGGACCATAGCACGCCAGGCACTCCTGTCTTGCACTGCCTCCCGCAGTTTGGTCAAACTCATGTTCGTAGCTTCGAGAACACTGTCCAACCATCTTGTCCTCTGACGTCCCCTTCTCCTAGTGCCCTCCATCTTTCCCAACATCAGGGTCTTTTCCAAGGATTCTTCTCTTCTCATGAGGTGGCCAAAGTATTGGAGCCTCAGCTTCACGATCTGTCCTTCCAGGGAGCACTCAGGGCTGATTTCCTTAAGAATGGATAGGTTTGATCTTCTAGCAGTCCATGGGACTCTCAAGAGTCTCCTCCAGCACCATAATTCAAAAGCATCAATTCTTCGGCGATCAGCCTTCTTTATGGTCCAGCTCTCACTTCCATACATCACTACTGGGAAAACCATAGCTTTAACTATACGGACCTTTGTCGGCAAGGTGATGTCTCTGCTTTTTAAGATGCTGTCTAGGTTTGTCATTGCTTTTCTCCCAAGAAGCAGTCGTCTTTTAATTTCGTGACTGCTGTCACCATCTGCAGTAATCAAGGAGCCCAAGAAAGTAAAATCTCTCACTGCCTCCATTTCTTCCCCTTCTATTTGCCAGGAGGTGATGGGACCAGTGGCCATGATCTTGGTTTTTTTGATGTTGAGCTTCAGACCATATTTTGCGCTCTCCTCTTTCACCCTCATTAAAAGGTTCTTTAATTCCTCCTCGCTTTCTGCCATCAAGGTTGTGTCATCTGCATATCTGAGGTTGTTCATATTTCTTCCGGCAATCTTAATTCCGGCTTGGGATTCATCTAGTCCAGCCTTTCGCATGATGAATTCTGCATATAAGTTAAATAAGCAGGGAGACAATATACAACCTTGTCGTACTCCTTTCCCAATTTTGAACCACTCAGTTGTTCCATATCCAGTTCTAACTGTAGCTTCTTGTCCCACATAGATATTTCTCAGGAGACAGATGAGGTGATCAGGCACTCCCATTTCTTTAAGAACTTGCCATAGTTTGCTGTGGTCGACACAGTCAAAGGCTTTTGCATAGTCAATGAAGCAGAAGTAGACGTTTTTCTGGAACTCTCTAGCTTTCTCCATAATCCAGCGCATGTTTGCTATTTGGTCTCTGGTTCCTCTGCCCTTTCGAAATCCAGCTTGCACTTCTGGGAGTTCTCGGTCCACATACTGCCTAAGCCTGCCTTGTAGAATTTTAAGCATAACCTTGCTAGCGTGTAAAATGAGCGCAATAGTGCGGTAGTTGGAGCATTCTTTGGCACTGCCCTTCTTTGGAATTGGGATGTAGACTGATCTTCTCCAATCCTCTGGCCATTGCTGAGTTTTCCAAACTTGCTGGCATATTGGGTGTAGCACCTTAACAGCATCATCTTTTAAAATTTTAAATAGTTCAGCTGGAATATCATCACTTCCACTGGCCTTGTTATTAGCAGTGCTTTCTAAGGCCCATTTGACTTCACTCTCCAAGATGTCTGGCTCAAGGTCAGCAACCACACTACCTGGGGTGTACGAAACCTCCATGTCTTTCTGGTATAATTCCTCTGTGTATTCTTGCCACCTCTTCTTGATGTCTTCTGCTTCTGTTAGGTCCTTACCACTTTTGTCCTTGATTATGGTAATCTTTGTACGAAATGTTCCTTTCATATCTCCAATTTTCTTGAACAGATCTCTGGTTTTCCCCATTCTATTGTGGCAACCCTACACACAGGTAAGACACAGCCTTTCAATATCTGCCTCGATATAGCAGTGAACCTTCCTCATTTTCTTTCCCTATTTAACCTTGCCTCTTCTTTCTCTGTTTCTCAGTGTCAACTGTAAGCTCCTCAGGACAGAGACCTGCTTTCTTAAGCAATGTCAAGTGTGATCCACATTGATAGCATTAAAAGGTGAAAACTATTAAAAGTGATTCTGTGCAGCTGCATAGCTAAATCAGTTGCACCAGTTCCTCTCTGCGTCAAGAGTTTTCTCAACTCAAGACAATGCAAATGACTTCTTCAATTACTAGCAACTAGGAAGTAGCTACAGTTCAATGCTGGCTTCATGTATAGAGGTCTTTGCAACCCTTGGTCCTTGCAATTGCAAAACTCATGAGACTTAAGACATACATACCATTGCATAACAGCCATCGTTGGTCAAGATTATGACGTCTATTGGAGATGTGTGGTTGGCAACACAAATTCCTCCTTTCTTAGGCTTGTTCTTCCTGCAAAATGACAGGAGGACACCACAAGTTTTTCACAACTTTGCAGTAGGGGACGAGCAATTGTGAGATTCCCATAAACCTGCAGCACGTTACACATGAGTATTCTTTGCTGTAAAGGCTTAATAAGCAGGGTTGCAATTTCAAAGTAAAAAGAAAATGCATTGTCAACATTTAACATTTCTAAGCTGCAATTCTCAGCCACAAGCTGAGTGAAGTGCACTGACTTTAAAAAGCATATTCTGAAAGCAATTGGACTTGGCATTTTTTTATGGTGTTTAACCCCCAAAAGACCCACACACAGGCACTACACAGACAACTTGTGGGACCTTTCAGCTCAAGAAAAGTCAAGTAAGAGGGGGCATGATAAGACTTGTATAAAATTAAGTATGCTGCGGAGGAAGTGGATAAAGGTTTTTGTCCCTCTCTCATAATACTCAGGCAGCTAGTGAAGCTGAATATTCAGGACAGATAAAAGAAAACACTTTTTCACACAGTGCATAGTTACAACTATAGGGCTCGCTCATTGTCCAGAAAGTGGGAGAAGCAACAAGAGGATCAGCCATTTTAGATCTGGTCCTAACCAATAGTGATGACCTGGTTGGTGGGGTAGAAGTGGCAGGATCATTAGGTGGGAGTGATCATGCTCTTCTGGAGTTTATTGTTCAGCGGAAAGGAGCAACCAAGCATACTAAGACTCAAATCCTAGACTTTAAGAAAGCCGACTTCAGAAAACTTAGGGAAGCACTGGGTGAGATCCCATGGATAGAAATACTAAAAGGGAAGGGAGTTCATGATGGTTGGGAGTTTGTTAAAAGAGAGGTATTAAAAGCACAACTTCAGGCAATACCAATGAGACGGAAACATGGAAGGTGCCTAAAGAAGCCAGGGTGGCTATCTAAAGAACTTTTGACTGAGTTAAGATTTAAAAGGGATATGTACAAAAATGGAAAAGGGGGGGAATCTCCAGAGAGGAATTCAAACATATAGCCAGCACGTGTAGAGACAAAGTCAGAAAAGCTAAAGCACAGAATGAACTCAGGCTCGCCAGAGAGGTTAAAAGCAACAAAAAGGGCTTTTATGGGTATGTCCGTAGCAAAAGGAAGAACAAGGAAACAGTGGGGTCACTTAGAGGAGAAGATGGTGAAATGCAAACAGGGGACAGAGAAAGGGCAGAACTCCTCAATGCCTTCTTTGCCTCAGTCTTCTCCAAGAAAGAAAAAAACGCCCGACCTGAAGAATATGGAGCAGATGATTCAGCAGGGGAAACACAGCCCAGAATAAGTAAGGAGGTAGTACAAGAATACTTGGCTAGTTTAGATGTATTCAAGTCTCCAGGGCCAGATGAACTACATCCAAGAGTATTAAAAGAACTGGCAGAGGTGATTTCAGAACCACTGGCAATAATATTTAAAAATTCCTGGAGAACAGGCAAAGTTCCAGCAGACTGGAGGATGGCAAATGTTGTCCCTATTTTCAAAAAGGGGAAAAGAGAGGACCCAAACAATTACCGCCCAGTCAGCCTGACATCAATACCAGGAAAGATTCTAGAGCAGATCATTAAGCAAACAGTCTGTGAGCACCTAGAAAGAAACTCTGTGATCACTAAAAGTCAGCATGGGTTTCTGAAAAATAAGTCATGTCAGACTAATCTGATCTCATTTTTTGACAGAATTACAAGCCTAGTGGATGAAGGGAACGCTGTGGATGTAGCCTATCTTGATTTCAGCAAGGCCTTTGACAAGGTGCCCCATGATATTCTTGTAAAGAAGCTGGTAAAATGTGGGCTAGACAATGCTACCATTCAGTGGGTTTGTAACTGGCTTACTGACCAAACCCAAAGGGTGTTCATCAATGGCTCCTCCTCATCCTGGGGAGTAGTGACTAGTGGGGTGCCACAGGGTTCTGTCTTGGGCCCAATCTTATTCAACATCTTTATCAATGACTTAGATGATGGGCTTGAGGGCATCCTGAGCAAGTTTGCAGACGACACCAAATTGGGAGGGGTGGCTAATACCCCAGAGGACAGGATCACACTTCAAAATGACCTTAACAGATTAGACAACTGGGGCAAAGCAAACAAGATGAATTTTAACAAGGAGAAATGTAAGGTACTACACTTGGGCAAAAAAAATGAAAGGCACAAATACAGGATGGGAGACACCTGGTTTGAGAGCAGTACATGTGAAAAGGATCTAGGAGTCTTGGTAGACCACAAACTTGACATGAGTCAGCAGTGTGATGCAGCAGCTAAAAAAGCCAATGCAATTATGGGCTGCATCAATAGGAGTATAGCATCTAGATCAAGGGAAGTAATAGTACCACTGTATTCTGCTCTGGTCAGACCTCACCTGGAGTACTGTGTCCAGTTCTGGGCACCACAGTTCAAGAAGGATACTGACAAGCTGGAACGTGTCCAGAAGAGGGCAACCAAAATGGTCAAAGGCCTGGAAACGATGCCTTATGAGGAACGGCTTAGGGAACTGGGTATGTTTAGCCTGGAGAAGGTTAAGGGGTGATATGATAGCCATGTTCAAATATATGAAAGGATGTCCTATGGAGGAGGGAGAAAGATTGTTTTCTGCTGCTCCAGAGAAGCGGACACGGAGCAATGGATTCAAACTTCAAGAAAGAAGATTCCACCTAAACATTAGGAAGAACTTCCTGACAGTAAGAGCTGTTTGGCAGTGGAATTTGCTACCAAGGAGTGTGGTGGAGTCTCCTTCTTTGGAGGTCTTTAAGCAGAGGCTTGACAGGCATATGTCAAGAATGCTTTGATGGTGTTTCCTGCTTGGCAGGGGGTTGGACTGGATGGCCCTTGTGGTCTCTTCCAACTCTACGATTCTATGATTCTATGATCCTACAGGAAGCAACTATGACCACCAACTTGGATGGCTTTTAAAGAGGTTTAGACAACTTTGTCGAGAATACAGTTATTAATGACTACTGGGTAAGTCTCCCCAAGTCTCCTGGGTCAAGGCATCACCACCAAAAAGGCCCTACTTCGTGTCACTACCCATTCAAAAGGCAGTGGCGCCCACAGACTATACTCAGAAGAGGATCTTCACATCCAAGCAGGGAAAGATAAGCCCTTTTCTTCTTACTAGGCAGAAGCATCATGCAGGTAACAGCCCAGAGACGACAGAGTGGGCTGTACCACTTGAGACAGCTGGGGGAAGATGAAGTTTCTGAATCCATCTCACAACAAAACACAACAGGCCCTTCCAAGGGTCCTTTTGACTGTGTATTCATGATGCTTTCGGGGCAGTTATGTGCAATCCCACTTTGCATACCGTTTGCGCCTGCATAGATTTTAGAATGGACGTAATTTCTTTGTTTCCAATCGGTGGCTGCCCTTTTGCTTCCCACCCAAATTCTGTAACTTTTTAGACCACAAATGTATTGGGGGGGGGACGACAGGTTGTCCCAAATTTGTTGTGCTCTAGCACAAAAGTACAATAATGCAGTAATGTTGAAGAAGCATTGCAGTAGTGGAAGGAATGTGTGGACAACCCAGTATTAATCCACCACTAGGGAACTATTGATGTACCAAAGACGTAGTGCAGAATGTACCTGCAAAAACAACACACCTGTCTGGAGGAGCCAACACACACACACACACACACACACACACACACACACAACTTCAGCTTAAAAGAATTGAAGCGCCATCTACTCCTTGCTGTGCTAGCGGTCTACTTGCAGGGGTGGGGTTTTTTTATGCATCAGAATGTTAAAAAGATGTGATTTCAGACTTGTAAACTTTGGTGGTACAATTCATTCTACCACTTGATTCTGCCTGATGTGTACATCAGCAGCAGCAACATCAACAAAATAAACCGTAGTCTACTCAACACTGCACCATCAGCAAAGAACTTATCCTAACTTTAGTCCTGATAAGGGGTCGTGCCCTCTTTCACTCACTTGTTGTGGTAATAAATGTTGCCAGAAAGCGCTCTGACAAGGATACGGGAACAGGTGAGATGGACAAGGTCACTCAGCCGGTCTTTGGTTCTGCAAAACAGGAAAAACTGGGTGTTATAGCAGCCTTAGAAATCTAAGTTAGGTCCACATTTCCCAGGATCTAAGAGTTGCAGCACTGGTTATTTATACATCACAACCTAATTTCAACTTCTTGATAGCAAAAGAGGAGTCAGCATTCTAAACAAGCTGAAGAACAAATAGTTCAGTAGCTCTGTCTATAAAGATACATATTCAGAAAATGGGTGTTTGGGGAAAGTGGCCTCACAAAAATAACGGACACCCTCTTCTCTACAAAATCCAGCAGCCCCCCCCCCCCACTTAGTTCTCACTCTGCTTTTGATCATGATCTCCCCTTACCAATTACTTTTACAGTACACCCCAAGTCTCTAAGATTCTGTTGCCAGCTGGTTCCCATCTCTTTGCTTGTTATCTCAATGTTTCCATAAATGGAAATTCCCCCCTTTGCCTTCCCTCTTATAAACACAGTCACGTATGTTTATAAGAACTTTTTTGGCAAAACTGATGGGCCATTAACTTTTACACAGCGTATAAAGTTTCGCACGGCATAACGCTATGCTTTGGCAGGTGAATCCCAGCTGTCAATAGGGCATTCCAATAATTCTAAGAAACAGCTTGCGTTGTTGATGCAAGAGGCTGGCCCAAGGCAGAGGTAGAGTTCCGTTTTCTGTTTCATAACCTCTTCTTTTCCCGAAGTTACTGATGCAAAGGAGATCCACTTACTCCCCATTTGGAAGCTGGCCTACCAGCGTGGTGCCGCAAATCATGGAAAGGATCCCAATGTGTGCCAAGGTAACCCTGGGAGGGGAAAAACAGAAGGGAAAACCCAAAATGCATTAGCCATTCAAGACCGTCAGATCCTACCTGGAGGAAGAAAGGCTTCCTTAAAGTGCATACTTTTGGTCTCCTGATGAGTTTTTTTAAAATGTAACCCTATCCATGTAACATACTTGGGTTCACAGGGAAACCCAGCCAGATGGGTGGGGTATAAATAATAAATTATTTATTATTATTATTATTATTATTATTATTATTATTATTATTATTATTATCATCATCATCCTTCTCCCATCCAGGAATGGACCACCTTGGCTGCAGCAAAGTACTGCATCGTATGCCTTCAGGCGAGGGCCTGGGTCACGTATCATGGTGTGGATTAGTGCTTAGAGCAATATTTCCCAAACTTGGGTCTCCAGCTATTGTTGGACTACAACTCCCATGATCCCTAGCTAGCAGGACCAGTGGTCAGGGATGGTGAAAACTGCAGTCCCCCCAAAAAGCTGAAGGCCCAAGTTTGGGAAACACCGAGCGTCAGACTAGGGCTTGGGCGACCAGGGTTCAAATCCCCACTCAGCCATGAAGCTCGCTGGGTGACCTTGGGCCAGTCACTGTGCCTTAGCCTAACCTACCTCACAGGGTTGTTGTGGTGAGGATTAAATGAGGAGGGAAAGGACCATGTTGCCACTTTGAGCTTCTTGGAGGCAAGCCGAGATACACACTAGTGGCATACCCTCCAACTTCCGGATTGAAAAATCCGGGATCAGCGGCAGCGCGGCACCAGAAGTCACTTCTACGCAGCACCGGAAGTCACTTCTACGCATGTCCAGACATGCGTAGAAGCGACTTCCAGTGCTGGCGCCGCCCGTGTCTGCATGTCTGGGCACCAGAAATCACTTCTGCGCATGCGCAGACAGCCGGGAGCTGGGACATGGCCGCCGGCAGGAGCTTTACGGTATATTTACGGGATATACCGGTAATCAATTCGGGATAACAGCGGAAAATGGTAACAAAATACGAGGATTTCCCGTGAAAAACGGGAGACTTGGCAGCTATGACTAGTGGCCAAAATTGTGGGAACCTTTTGGAGAAAGTGTATTTCCGAGGTTTGATGGCTCACAATACCTGATTGGCTCTCCAAACACTGATGCTCATTGGTTACATTCAAATGAAGGAAAGCTACCGCATATCAGCCTAAGCAAGTTGTGCTTCCTTTTTCCGGTTATTTGGCTATAGCTTTGGATAGAATACAGATAAATGAACAAACTCTGTTGCATTACATTCTTCATTAAATTATATTTGCATTGATATATAATTTTATGGCGTTACTATGGTGTTATGAGCCATCAAACCTCAGAAATACACTTTTTCCAAAAGGTTCCCACAATTTTGGCCACTAGCGTAATAAATAATACTTAAATCAAGCTTGTATAGCCTCAAAGACTATAAAGACTGGTTTGCCTTTAATTTGTACATGCTATCTGTTTAACGTTTGATTTTGGCTCCTGTGTCAGCACTTGTATATGGTTCTCTTATTGTTTTCTCTTTGGATTAATAATACTTGATTGAAACTTGATCGAATCTGGTGCCTTTGCGTGCTGCTTGTTTTGTTTTGGACTTTTGTATATTATTTGCAGCATTCCTGCAGAGTCCAAGGGTCCATTTCAGCTCTACCCCAGTGATAGAGAATAGCAAAGTAGAGCAGTTGCCAGGTTCCAGAGACCAGCAGGAGGCATCATCCAGAAAACCAAGAGACAACATAGCCTTATTCCACGTTGGTCCATTGGTACGCTGATTGGCCACTGCTCTCCATGGTTCCAGCCCTCCTTGGAGTTGCCAGGCATTTAACCTGAAAGCTCCTGCGTGGAAAACAGGTGCAACTGCCACCGAGCTACCGCCCTTTGCCAAATAGACGTGCCACGTCTTTAAGTCGCAGCTAGGCTTGTTATTCCACCCAATTAAAAAAGGAACCAGTGCTGCCTTGCGCATAAACCTTCAACCTGGCATGCAGTTTGGGCTTGTTCTCAGGGGCTAGCTGAGCAGAGAACAGCCTTTGTGCACCAGGCCCTTGCTCATTTAAAACGGCTAAAGCTTGACTGGTTCCTTCTGAATAAATGGGAGGTTTTTTCCTCTTTCTTTACTTTCACACAGAGTGGATAAAAATCAGTGATTTTAAATATATATATATATATATATATATATATATATATATATATATATAAAAATCATTTTTTAATTTAAATTGAATTTTTAAAAATAAAATGCTTTAGGAGGAAAAATCTTTCTAAATATAGTTTTCTATTTAAGTTACATTATAGTCCAAAAGCTATTCATCAGGAAATAAGGATTTGTTTTTAATTATGCAGCATGAGGCTTTATATGCAGGTTTTTTTGGTAAATGAATTCCATTAATCCATTCACAATACCATGTTCTGCCAGAGGTTTCTGTAACCTTGGGACAGTTTTTCTAACGAGAAGATATTATCACAGATGCTTGTTTTTGCAGTTCTCAAAAGTGTGGATTTGTGTCTGCAGAGAAAACATGCCTTTTCTCCACAGGAAAAAATGTTATAAAATAAACACACAGTTGAGGAAAAACCTTAATCCTATTGTTCCCTTGCAAATTTATATACACAGAATCAATTTTAGTTAAATGAATTGTTTAAAGTGTTATTAAGGAAAAGGAAATGATTTTTTTTTCTCCTTCCAATAAAGTACAGCAGAAAAGTTGTCCAAATATAAAGGAAAAGGGGCCCCTGACCATCAGGTCCAGTCGTCTCCAACTCTGGGGTTGCGGCGCTCATCTCGCTCTATAGGCCGAGGGAGCCGGCGTTTGTCCACAGACAGCTTCCGGATCATGTGGCCAGCATGACAAAGCTGCTTCTGGCGAACCAGAGCAGTGCACGGAAACGCCGTTTACCTTCCCGCCTATTTATCTACTTGCACTTTGATGTGCTTTCGAACTGCTAGGTGGGCAGGAGCTGGGACCGAGCAATGGGATTCGAACCACCGACCTTCTGATCAGCAAGCCCTAGACTCTAACAGTCAATTATGAAATTATTGTGAGGTTTAATAAGTTATCTGTCTATGTATTTCTAATAGGATAACCAAATCAGGAAATTTCTGATGTAACTGAAAAAGCTACTCTGAAAATTATTCCAAAAATGAAACCTTCACCTGGTTGTAAACATTAATATTATCTCAGCAAGAATGAGTCTTTCTGTTAAAAAAAAGATTCAAATCAAGTCTTACTGACTAGTGATTTAAACAGATTTAATTTAAATAAAATCCACCCTACTTTCACACTATTCATCCTTTTTTTTCTCTTTCACATTATTTTTTCACTGATTTTTTTAAATTTTAGATAGATAGTCTGGAGATGCTGCCCACTGGCTACTCAAGGTGTGGACCAATGGTGAACGTGATGGGCCCACGCCCTGACTCTGTATAAAGGCAGCTTCCTACGTCTACACACAGAGAGAGGCTCACCGAAGTGGTAGCAGGAGACAGTAGCGCACGAAGACTCCAATGACCCACACGATGGTCAGCCGTAAACTGATGTAGTGAAAGTTGACGTTGGTCCTGGTGAGGAGGTTCCAGGAGACCAGCTCCTCCGAGGTGAACCGTTGGGTGACTTCGTCTTCCACAATCGCTTCATACCCCTTTTTGCAGAAGTAAAACACATCGGAGAGCTCAAAGTCCCCATGGCGCAGGCCAGCAATGGCTTTCTCCATGGTGGTCTGGTCCCTCTGTATGATAACTTCAGAGTAAAGGGTGGGGAATAAATAAATAAAAAGCACATTATAGCTCAATGAGAAAATGATGCCGGGCAGTAGGCCATAGCTGCCAAGTACCCCGTTTTCCCCGGGAAACCCCCGTTTTCTCATACCATTTCCCAGCGGTCCCCCGTATCTCTTCGTCTCCCGTTATTCTCCCTTATATCCTCCTGCCAGCGGCCATTTTTTTTTCCTGCTTTGCCCATCTATGGGCACAAAAAATGGCCAGCGCCGGCTTCGAAAGTCGTGTCTACGCATGTCCGGAAGTGCGTAGACGCGACTTCCGGTGTCAGCGGCGGCCATTTTTGGTGCCCATAGATGGGCAGAGCGACACCGGAAGTTGCGCCTACGCACTTCTGGACAAGCATACACGCTACTTTCAAAGCCGGCGGTGGCCATTTTCGGTGCCCATAGATGGGCAAAGCAACACCGGAAGTTGCATCTATGCAACTTCCGCTGTCACGCGGCTGCCGGTCCCGGATTCTGCAGCCCCGGACTTGGCAGGTATGCAGTAGGCAGGTCAGTTATCCGCAACACCTGCTACCATTTCCACAAGGTCAGTTTATACCTGCCATTAAAGGGATCAGGTGGCAACATCTTATCTAGGAGATCAGCAGGAAAGAATTTTGCCATTCAAAGTCCCATTAGCCCGGTGACTCCCTGGGCGGGAAAGCCTCACTCCTCCACATGTGGTTTGGCTTAAACCAACTGGAATTACTTCATCCATAATCAGCTTTCCACAACACATCTAATGCACCAGCTTCCAAATAACCAATTGCATAAATTGATTGGGAGTGTGGAGATGGAGATGGTGCTTTGATCCTACATCAGTGGTTTGCTCCGTTGAGTGGGGATTGCACTTCCAGTGTGCTTGGCTACCTAAAAGACCACCTGCCCCTGTATAGACCTGTAAGATTACTTAGAGATTCTGAAAAAATTCTACTAATGACACCACACCCTACAGAATATCAGAGGCAGTGACCTGAAAATGGGCATATTCTGCTGTGGCCCTAATAATTTTATACCCTGCCCATCTGGCTGGGTTTCCCCAGCCACTCTGGGTGACTCCCAACAAAATATTAAAAATACAATAAAACATCAGACATTAAAAACTTCCCTAAACAGGGCTGCTTTCAGATGTCTTCTAAAAGTCAGATAGTTGTTTATTTCCTTGACATCTTATGGGAGGGCATTCCACAGGGCGGGCGCCACTAGCGAGAAGGCCCTCTGCCTGGTTCCCTGTAACCTCACTTCTCGCAGGGAGGGAACCACCAGAAGGCCCTCGGAGCTGGACTCAGTGTCCAGGCTGAACGATGGGGGTGGATACCACCAATCAAAGTTGGTGACTATCACTACTTCTTTTGGGAGCAGTTTCAGTTATTTATTTTAGTTAACAAAATTTACATAACACTTGACTGTAAGAAAACCTCCAAGAGGTTTACAAATATTCCATAATTCAACTCTGCGCTTTGCCATACCTAATTGCATAGCAACCCCATACAATTATTTTATCTGTAAGCCACCTTGAGTCCCTATCAGGGTAAAGGTGGGGTATAAGTAAATTAGAATCTTAGCGTAGCATTGTAGAGTTGGAAGGGACCACAAGGATTATCTAGTTCAACCGCCTGCAATGCAGGAATCTTTTGCCCAACTTGGGGCTCGAACCCATGACTCTGAGATTATCATCCTCTACCGACTGAGCTACTATTCCTGTAATTGTAATAATAATGAGACACTCCTTCAAGTATACTGGGCCAAGGCTGTTTAGGGCTTTAAAGGTCAGCACCAACACTTTGAAATGTGCGCGGAACCATACTGGGAGCCAATGTAGGTTTTTCAGGATCAGTGTTATGTGGTCTCATCCCTATACTGCGGAATGTTCTTCGCTCTGCCGTATGTGAAGCAGTGGCTTCAGATGTCTTGCAAATACATATATTTTTGCCCAAGCATTTCCCCTGACCCATGAGACTGGACCCGGTTTTCCGTGTTTGAATCCTCTGAATTCGTTTTATTCACTTCTAAGTGTTTTTATACTACTGTTTTACCAGTTTTGCTTTCATTCTAAAAGTTTATTCTGTGGGTTTAAAAAAAAAGGATGCTGCTTAGGGATCCTTAAAAACATTACGCAGTACATAAGTACTTTTTAATGTACTTTTTAATCTGGTACAAGATGTACCAGATAGCTGTCAAGGAGTTTGGTGCCCCACCTTGGCTTTTAGAAGTCCTCTACACACCTTTCAACTCTTACTCAGATGTCAGCTGGGTCAAGGGCTTGACTTGAGAACTAGCACCATGAGCCAAGACGGAACTTCTTAGGCACCATCCGCACTGTATATTTTGGGCGGTATCATTCCACTTTAAACAGTCATGGCTTCCACCCTATAAATCCTCAGAACTGTAGTTTGCTAGTCCCCTAACACAGCTACAATTCCCAGAATTCCCTGGGAAGAGCAACTGAGCATTAAACCTCTGTAGTCCTGTGAGGGGAACAGGAATCTCCTAACAATTTATCAGCCTTAATAAACTACAGTCCCAGAATTCTTTTTTTGGGGGGGGGGAGGATTGATTGCAAAAGCTGTGTTAAGAGTGCTTTAAACATACAGTGTTGGTGTCACCCTAAATTACCTGCCAGCTGCTTTTCCCCAGGGCAAAATCATGGCTGCTTCAAGCAGAACCCACCCACTTCCCCATCTGTACTTCCACCTGCGGCAATGGGAAAATTCAGTTCAGCCAGCGAAGCTTCTGTTTTCCTCCTAATTACATATTTACTCTCTTTCCTGAGCCAAGAAGAAAAGGCTAGATTTCTCGGTGCCACACAATTGCCCAATGCGCTGGAACCCGAACCGGAGGAGAGACGACACGGCAACTCTGGAACGACCCAAGGTCCCCAATGGTGGGGAAAATAAGAGAGTTGTTTCTGTGGTCTCAAGAGAATAATACACTCCTCCAAGTCAACAGCTGGTGAAGGGAAGAGCCTCCCCACAGATCTTGTTCCTCGGGGCCAGCCTGACAGTGATGAATTATGCAAGCCCAGGGCGGCGTTTTAGCTAACAATGTGCTACAGAAGAAGGAGGTGCAAGACTGAGTAATCCAGGGGTCACGTTCGCAGAGAGAACTGGAGCAAGCCTCAGAGGATGCCAGGGGAAGCATGAAGTTGAGACAGCATGGGGAAACATTCGGAGAAGAGAATCCACCCTCCTTTTACCCTCTTCTGGGTAGGGTAGGGATATCAAGTAGTAACAACAGAATACTTCAAAACCTCAAGCTAGTGACGACAAAAGTAAAAGCAGCGTAATTCTTTGCCCCCCGGTCAACCACGGCCTATTGACAGCCGCAGTACAGTGAAACCACAATTTCAAAATCTTGGTTAAATGGAAGTTGTATTAAGCAACCACCCTTCCTTAAGTGCAAAGGAATCGAGATGAAAAAATGTGTTGCAACTAAAGAAATCAGAGCAAGTAAAATAAATCGGATAAAGGAAAGATTTAACCAATTTATTTCAATATTATGTTGTTGTTTTTTATAATAAAAAAGCCACCCTCCCACCAAAGGAGCTTAGGGAAAACCTATGGCTCTGCCACACCAATTTTCATTCTCACAACAGCCCTGTGAGGCAGGATAGGCGGAGAAAAGGTGACTGGTGCAAAGCCACACTGCAAGCTTCACAGCCAAGCAGGGGTTCGAATCCGCCTCTCTCCACTCCTAGTGCAAAACTGTGTTCTGTACCAAACTGACAAATCTGTGGCCTTGGTTTGCAGGCAAGCACAAACAATAGTTTGGTCATTTGGGAAAAATAAACTATGGTTTTCCTCAGACCAAGACTGGGAATTGCTTTGTGCAAGAAGCACACAAACTCTTCTAGGCTAGTCTATGTAGTGCCAAAACCATAATTTGGTATTATGTTTGCTTGAGCCAAACCTCAACAGTTACCACACAACAAAATGTTTGTCTGTTTGATTAATCTCCTAATTAAAGCTACCTGGAACCCAGTGGGTGCATCTGCATCAGAGGTGGCTAAGCTGTGATTGATGGACTCTAAACTCCCTTGAGCCCCGGCCAGCCTGCCAAATGGTCAGGGATTAAGTGAGTTGTACTTTCGCAAACCTGACAGAGGCCTTATTTACTAAAGGGGACATGGGCTTAGCTTGCAATCCAGCATCACTTTCCAAAATTATAAAAAGGAAAGGCAACTAGTGAACAAATTTTCCACTGTCTTTGGGCAACGTGAACCAAATGGATCTGCGCAAGATTATAAACAGCCACTCGCCAGGGCATCTCCTAAGTGTCCAGGAAGGAAAACATTGCAAAAGTTGTTTTATTTAAAAGCCACACTTATGGGTCCCAAATGACTAACACAGGCAATTGTGGGTCAGGCATGCAATCAGGGTTCCAGGACCATCACCTCAAGACCCCCACACAGAGGACTTGGTTTAACACCCTCGATAGACCCACATGAGTGTCTCCACCATTAGATGACAGCCAAGTATTTTTACATCTGATTTCAGGACCAATTTTCCCCCTTCCAAACAGCCATTCTTGTTATAATGGTGCAACGGTTCTAATTTTTAAGAAAACCCTTACCATTTGAAGAAGGAAGCCTCTGTGCCTCTCTCTGTTTCTCAATACGCAGTGTGGCCCACTGTTTTGGAAAGAAGAAAAGGGACAGATAAGGCATATGTGCAGTATTAATTCTGATTTATTTCATCTTCCTGATCTAAATGTTGTTGTTGCAAGAGATGCCCGCTTTACCCTTTCATCATTTCCAACATCTTATTGGTATGTGTGTGTTTTTATGATGACTATTACCCATTCAAGAGTTGCTATAAGAGATGAAAACAAGGGATGTACTGTACTTATTTGAATTAATACTGTATTGGTAATACTCTAGTAGCTACTTGAGCATTCAGTTCTCCATTCTCAAGCTTTCTATACAAAACAAACCAACCAGCACCACACCTCTAATCATATTCTAACTGCTACTGTGCCACAGAATTAAAGAATTGGAGAGAAGTCAATGATCATCTAGCCCAAGCCCTGTCAATGTGGCTTTTAAGTTTTTTGTTCTCTTTGCCAGCTTTCCATGGACATCTTCTTGGCCACCGTAAGAACAAAGTGCTGGACTAGATGGGCATTTGCCCCGAACTGGCAGCATTCTTCTGATATTAAGAGCCATCCCCCCACCTGTTAGATATGCCAAGCCAGGTTCATAGGAAACAATTCCATAGCTGCCAAGTACCCCGTTTTCCCCGGGAAACTCCCGTTTTTACTTTTTCCTGGTGGTCCCCCGTATCACTTCGTCTCCCGTTTTTCTCCGTTATTTTCTCCTGCCGGTGGCCATTTTTCCCCCTTCCGATTTGCCCTTCTATGGGCACCAAAAATAGCAGCCACCGGCTTCAAAAGTCGCATCTACGCATTTCCGGAAGTGCATAGGCGCGACTTCCAGTGTCGGCAGCGGCCATTTTTGGTGCCCATAGATGGACCGAGCGACACCAGAAGTTGCGTCGACGCACTTCCTGACATACTTACAAGCGACTTTCGAAGCCAGCGGCGGCCATTTTTGGTGCCCATAGAAAGGCAAAGCGACACCGGAAGTTACGTCGACGCAACCTCCGGTGTCACACGGCTGCCAGTCCCGGATTCTGCAGTCCAGGACTTGGAGGTAAGCAATTCTTTCAGCCCCAGCTTTCCTATTTATAGACTTGTCACCACAGTCCAACTCAAAAGAAACTTTTGCAAGTAGGGCACCGAAGTCACCAGAAATCTGCTTCCCACAAAGATCAGTTGGACCACACGCCTGTAACAGCAGCACCACACAACCAGTCAAAGGTCAGCAAGTAACAACCTCCTGTTGATCCAGGAATTTCTACTGCATCTGCGGAGGGTGGTCATCTAGCCTCACTCTCAAGCCTTCTAATGAAGAGCCGTCTCTTCCACTGTCAAGCAGTTCTTCCTAATGTTTCGTCTCCATCCTCTTTCTCGTAAATGTGAACCTACCCCTCTGGACAAAACAGAATTTGCTCCCATCACCTATAGGGACAGAGTGTTACGACACGGCTGGTTGCAATCCAGGTATGGGGGCTGAGCTACCAGACCAAGATAAATGGTCTGAAGATGGATCTATAAATGGATTTGAGGAAAGAGCTTGAGAAACAGCCAGCAGCACCTACTCAAGGGTTCTCCCGTTCATGTTAGGTCAACTATGATCCGAAAAATGAAAAGGCTTGCCAACAACTCCCATATGTTCATGTTTTAGGGAGAGGAAGAAATAGAGCAGGAGGGAGAAAGCTGTCCTTGAGAAACCAACACTTCTTGGAATCTCCTTCCTCATTGGCAGTTTTTAAAGCAGGTATCTGGACATCTCTATAAGGCTTATGATCATAGCTGCCAAGTTTTCCCTTTTCTCACGAGGAAGCCTATTCAGCATAAGGGAAAATCCCTTAAAAAAAGGGATAACTTGGCAGCTATGTATGATGCATTTCTCAGTAGAAATTAATCTAAAACCTGCATGCAGATTGTAACATGTGATACTCATCCCTGTTAACTGTATAATATCTTTACTGGTTTTAAGGTGTAGGAGTAATATGTAATCTTATTGGTTTTCAAACAACAGACTACTTCAACAAGGTAACACCTAACAACTATAATAACTTAATCCCCACAGGAACAGATGGGGCAAGCCAGTTTCAAATAAATAGGTTTCAACAACTCAACTAAAACATGTTGCCATTTGGCGGCAAGACAGCTCTAAATCCTTATTTTTCAAAGGACTGACCGGCTGTGATTATCAGTTAAACATCTGGCTAGGCTAGTTCAGATGACAACCTTGAGCTAGGTCAAGAGCTTTGAGAACTTAAAAGAAAAGCCACTTGCTCCAGGGACAGTTTGCATATATATTGACCTGTTCTAACCTCTTTTTCTTAATGGTGACTGCTCCTGCTCAGGCTGCACAGAAAAGGCATTTTGCATTCAGAAATTCATTCCGATTGTGCAGATAAAATAGAACCGATATGATTCTACAGGATGGGGTATTAGTGTGTGTAAACAGTCCAGATCCAATGATCCCCAGATGGTGGAGATGTCAGGCACCAACCTGGTACCCAGGCATCTTCACCTGGCCACAAGCAGTTGAAAGCCAGGTGCAAAATGTGCTTGGCACTTGGCTAATTTTCAACATTGCACAATAGCTACCCAAACCCTTACGGGAAGCCCACAAGCAGTTCCTGAGCACAATAACACTCTCATCACTTGTGATTCCCGAATGCTGGTATTCCAATGGTGGAGGTACAGCACAGGCATCGCGGCTACCCACCACTGTGTGGAGTAATGTTTTGGCCCATTATTTTTCAGTTCCCATTCCTTTTCAAACCTGTCTCCTTGCCTACTTCCACATAACTATGACAGCAAAGGAGTTAAGGCCTCAGCTAGGACTCTTGGGTCTCTAGAGCACTCTCGGGACCTGTTCACAGGAATACAGGAAGCTGGCTTCTACAGAGTGCGACGACCATCTATCGAGCTTAGTAGGCACCAGCTCTCCAGGACTTCAACAGGGGATCTCTTACCTGGAGATGCTAGCGGTTCAACCTGTGAACTTCACCTCTTCTTGGTGAACCAGACATAAGTTCTAATCAATCACATGCCTCCTATTCTACTGTCCTACAAGCCCTGCTCGTGCCCTTCTCCAGAGGCTTCTCCTTGGTTATTGGGGAGCAAAAATCTGGGTTGGTTGGACCTTTGGCACGATCCTGCAAGGATCCTCTTGTATTCTCTCTGCACTCACATGCCCAGTCCCATCCTCATTCCCAGCTAACTTGTTTTAGCTGTGTTGAGTCCTGGAATCAAACCAGTATCTGCTACTTTTCTTCCACCAAGGAGTCCAGGGATGCTTATTATGGAGTTATCTAATTTTAATCCTCATAGCAACCCCGTGAAGAAAGTAAACAGAGACAGCACATTGTTTTTAAGGCTCTACTATTCATAGCTAACCCCATGATGAACAGCATCTGGCTAATTCTTATCACCTCCAACACACAATTGTGTTCTCATTTTGTATTTTTATGTTGTGAACCGCCCTGTGACCTTGTGATGAAGGGCGGTATACAAAATTAATCATCATCATAATCATTATCCTAAGCACACTGACTTGAATGAAAGCCCCACTGATCTCAACAGAACTTATTTCCCAGTTATGTATGTTTATGTGTCCAAGGCCTGGATCGGAATGTCCAAGCACGACTCGGTAAATGCTTTCAGGGTGTAGAAAGTACAGGTTGAAACAGTGCTAGAATGCATTTAATTATGATCCAGCAATGTCATGATGTTTAGCAATGTTAAGAAGTTTAGTACAGCAGTATGGTCTCTGAACGATGCTCTTGAAGGCATATCTATGTATGCTGCAGCTGATGCAGGACAAAGGCACCCGATATCTTCAGTGCAAGATCCAGTGCAACGAAGTTATGCTCATGAAATGCCACAACTTGCAAAACTAACATCACACAGCAGACCACAGCTATGACTCCAAGGTCCCTTTCCAGATGACCTGTTTATTGTGCAGTCATCACAATTTGTTTGCAGGGAGATTAGATCATGTTGTGTCAAGCAAGTTTCATCCCACACTTTCCTACCACTGTCCTTACCGCAAAATGACCGCCCTTTCGGGGAAGCAGTTTCATTGCCAAGAGAGCTCCAAATCAGCTTTAATTGCACAACCTGTATTGGCCAGTATGTGACTGAATCCCACCCAAAAGAAGGGACAGTCTGGAAGCATCCTTTGCATCTTTACCAAGAACAAAACTGACTATGGGCATAACCCCTTTGCATGATGAATTAGGACTTCATTGCAAGAGTGTAAGCATGATTCTGGGTCTAAGGCCAGCTTTATACAGGCAGAAGGACAATAAAGTCCATTCTCTCTCCCAGCACTGTTAATTAAAACCTGCTTCAGATTAAGGAAAAGATTGCAGGACAGTATTTTGCTATTCCACCTCGAGTCAGTAAGGGGAGTCCAAAGGGCAACTCTTTATGTCCACCTCCAGCCTTAAATTGTCCTCCTTTTGCTTTAAGCACTTTTCCTTTAAGTTCCTGGTTTTGTTGCCCAACAAACAAGATTCATTAATAGCCAGTTGCAAGTCCAAAATAAACCAAGATCCCATAAATCATCTTCCAACGATGAAAGGCAAGCAGGACAGTTTAAGAAGAAGACATTGAGTTAATCGTGCTCCTGAGGATCAGATTTCAGTCTCTGGAGAGCAATTGCATCCCACACATGGTGGATGGATGTCAGCTGGCCTTAGGAGCTGCTGACAATAGGCTGGGTGGCTCTGACAAGCGACTGAATTTACCATCGCAACAACTCCCTGCAATACTATGCAATTTTGTTAAGAGAAGACAAGGTTTTTGTTTACCTGCTCTATGAATAGTCTCGCCGTCAATCTTTTCTTCTATTGGCTTGGCTCTGCCATTGTGTGTCAGCATATATATGAGTCCAAAGCATTTAATAGATATCATCAGAGCCAGCCTTAACCAACCTGGTGCCCCCCCCCCGATGTTTTGGACTATAACTCCCATCAGCCCCAGCCAGCACTGATGGGAGCTGTAGCCCAAAACAACAGGGAGGGAGGATTAGGGTAAAACCAAACCCTAGAAAAAAAAAAAGGAAACCAGAAATCACACAAAAATGAGGTAGAGGCACTAAGTGGGAAGGATATATCCCAGATGCTCTGCATGGTGAAGAACGGAAGCCCTTCAGGCTTATTGAAAAGACTAGTAGGCCGTTTTTCCCCCATCAGAAGAAATTATCCGAGGCACTGCAGACATCTAGAATGAAGCCAACATAAGCTCACAACAAGGCAGAATTAGCGTATTTTATGGGGGTGGGCGGGTAAATGCACTAACCTGTCGGTGGAACAACACAGAGGAGACATCTCTCGAGCCTATAGCCCTTTATTATCTTTGGGTGTGTGCGTATCTGCGTTCCCCCATTGGCTAACGCCGGGCATGCAACGCGAAGATTGATTTTTTGGGGGGAGAAATGAATGACAGGCGCAGCAACGAATTGGAGGTCGGCCTGGGGGGGGGAATCCTTAAAGAGCTGCCATTGTTCGCGTCCAAGACCCTTTCCAGGATTCCCAAAGGCCCATTTCATTGAAGTGCAAAAAAAAAAAAATATTAAAGCATCGCGGGTGCGAAAACGTCCACGCCCGCCTCCGCGTTTCAAACCGCTGAATCATGCAAGAAAGGTCAGCTGTTGTTTATGGCATGGGAGGGGGCGGGTAGGGGGGGAAGCGCAGCAAGGAGAAAGGAGGCGGCGAAGCATTACCTTGGGGGGGGGGTCGAGAAAGAGGGAGGGAAGCTCTGCTGCTCCTTTCGGAGAGGCAGCCCCGAGGGGGCGGCACGCGTCGCCCTTTGCGCAGGCTGCGCTGAGCCCGGACTCACCTCCAAGGTCTTCACTAGGACTTTGAGGTACAGCTCCGAGATCCCCAAAGACACGCCGAAGATGGAGGGCAGCACAATGAGCAGGAAGACCGCGGAGAACCAGAAGCCGAAGAGGCGCAGCAGGAGATCCAAGAGGTGCTCCATCCCGAGGGCTGCGGGCGCCGCGCTGGCTTCCTGAGTCGCCCTACTGCTGCAGCGCCTGAGCCGGACGCCGGCTCGCCGCGCCCCGCCTCGGCAGGGGGAAGCCGTCCGTGCGGGCTCGCCGGGGGAAGGCTGGGCAAAGAGCAGCGCCGGAGAGGCCGCCTCTTTCTCCGCGCAGCTCCACCCACTTAACTCCTTTGCGCCCAAGGCGCGCCGCTGTGCAAGAAGGCGTCGTCGGAGCTGGGACCCGGGTTGGTAGTGGAGGAGCGGAGCTCCTGCCGAGCCCCCCAAGAGGCGAGCTTCACCGATCTCATGAGCGGCGTGGGTGTCTCCCTGCGAAGGTTCCGGGGGGCGCGCCATCAAGGCGCAACTCCGGCGCGCCCCTTCGATTGTTCGCTCACGGCCGCATTGTGATCTCAGCATACGAGTCAACTCCCATAAAATAGCTGAGGCGGCCATCCCAAACCCCCCCACCCCACCCCAGCCCCAGTTGATAGTCATTGCCATTTAAATAGTGTGGGTGTGCCCCGTCCTGTGATCGATTATGCGAGATCTGGCTTACCTGGCACACCCCCTATTATTCAAGTTGGCACCCATGGGGGCTGCAAGTAAGACCGGCGGCAGTGGGCGGGACTGCTGTCAGCCCCGCCCCCACCAGCTGCAGGTGTATTCAGCAACGTGTCCTGGAGAACAGAAGCAAAGCACCTAATGTGCCATCCTGTTCTCAGTGGCCAACCAGACGCCCAAAGATGCCCACAAGCAGGGCCTAAGTGCAGTAGCAAGTCTCCCACCTGCACTGGCGGAGGAGGGGGGGGCTGGGGGCTGCGGCCTGCCCTGGGTGTCATCCCTGAGGGGGGATGACATCGCCACGACGACGCCCCCCCCCCCCGGTCGCTCGCTCCACCCCCAGGTGCACAGCATGTGCCAGAGCTCCTAGCTCCACCCCTGCCCACCTGGGATTCCCAAAAACTGGTCTTCACGTATATTGCCGTGATTATGTATTTTGTGGTTTTCATATTTTGGTTTTATTCTGTGAGACCTCCAGGTACTGTATAGGGCAGTATATAAATTCAATAATGATACAGTGGAACCTCGGTTTATGAACACCTCGGTTTATGAATTTTCGGTTTATGAACACCGCAGACCCATCTGGAACGGATTAATTCATTTTCCATTACTTTCAATGGGAAAGTTCGCTTCAGTTTATGAACGCTTCAGTTTATGAACAGACTTCCGGAACCAATTGTGTTCATAAACCGAGGTACCACTGTAATGATAATAATTACAACTTAGACATTGTGGGTTGTAGCCATGGGTGGGCCTTATCATCCATGAATTTGTCCAGTCCTGTTTTTTAAGAAAACGTGTTGTCATCCAGGAACTTGACCTCACTGTGATTTTAGATATGCCTCTGTCATAAAAAAAAACCCACAAGAATAGCCATGACTGGATCAGACCAAAGGCCCATCTGGTCCAGCATCCTATTCCTATCAACTCTCCTGTTGGTTTTCCCCTACACCTGGTATTCAGACGCATTTTGCCTCTCTGACTCCAGATGTCATCTGAGGAAATGGTTGAAAGAACATGATTAGGCAACACAGGACAGCTGACTTAAAATGAGCAGTGAAGTACTCTTGCAGGTATGAGAACAGCTAGAACATTTAAATGCCTTTCTGTACTGCCTGACCTATAACCTAGTTAGGTGATCCTTGATTCTTCTTAATTTGGTCATCCAAGAGCACTGAAGGAGGAAGCTGTTTAGGAAAGCTTTTAATGTTTAATTGTTGTTGTTGTTGTCTAGTCGTTTAGTCGTGTCCGACTCTTCGTGACCCCATGGACCAGAGCACGCCAGGCACTCCTGTCTTCCACTGCCTCCCGTAGTTTGGTCAAACTCATGTTCGTAGCTTCGAGAACACTGTCCAACCATCTTGTCCTCTGTCGTCCCCTTCTCCTAGTGCCCTCAATCTTTCCCAACATCAGGTATTAATGTTTAATAGATTACTGTATTTTAATATTCTGTTGGAAGCCGCCCAGAGTGGCTGGGGAAACCCAGCCAGATGGGCGAGGTATAAATATTATTACCATTACTATTATTATTATTATCTTTTATCAGTGACAAGCAGTGGGTTATAATCCATCACTTTGCTGAGCTGCGGTCTTTCCCCTTCCAAGGGTATAAATTTTTACACGTGGGGGGGCAGGGAGAAAATGGTCAGGCCCTCTCTCATAATGCTAGAACCTGGGTCATTTGATGAAGCTGAATGCTAGAAGATTCAAGATGAGCAAACAGCTGTGCTTCTTCACACAGCTCATATTTCAGGGGTCGACAACCTAAGGTCCATGGTCCACAAGCGGCCCACAGGGGTCATTTAACCGGACCACGAACTGAGCCGCCCGCTCGGCGAGTCCCTGTGCGCTGCGCTATATCGGCACAGCACGGCGTGGGGAGTCACTTCCGCGGTGCCGGAAATTGCGTCTGCGCAAACGCTGGAAATCGCGGGCATGCACGTGCGCGATCCGGCCCACAGAGGTATCTCTGCTGGAGTGAACCAACCCGGGTGAGGTAAACCTTGCCGACCCCTGACATAGTTAAACTATGGAACTCTGTGCCACAGGAGGCAGTAGTAACCACTGGCGTGGATGGCTTGGAAAGAGGACTGAACAAATTCATGGAGGATAATATCAATGGCTTACTAGTCATGATGGCTATGCTCTCCAAACACTGTACGATTCCAAATGCTGGTTTGCTGGAAAACATAGGAGGGAGTTTGCTTTTATGCTCGGGTCCTGCTTGGGGGTTTACTACAGGCATCTGGGTCGCGGTTGCAAAAACAGGGTGCTGGACTAGATGGGCCACTGGCCTCATTCAGCAGGCTTTTCATTCGTTCTTTGGAACCGGAAAATTATATCACAGATATGGCCAATAGACGGGTTTCCGAAGCTTCAGTCCAGCTGTGCTGATGTGACTTTCCTCGTTCCTCTAGAAAAACCGTCTTCCTACCAAGAGGCTTTGAGGCTGGTAAATCAAAATAAGCAGCTAAAACGGCCAGCGACCTCTACGATAAATATGTAAGAGAGTTCAGAAGGTAAACATCTCCTTTGGAGAACTAGGCTAGGTGCCTACTTGTTGCAAAGTTCAATCTAAATAAAAATGATAGCAATAGGCAGGGTTTCACATCTCGTATTAATGCATTGCATAATTATGTGACAGATGAACGCGGGTAACTATTGCATCAGGCAGACTAAAGAAGTGGTTTTTAGTATTGAGGGTGTGGATAGTGGAAGTTACATACCGTACCCAGGATATGGGCCCAGCCTTGATTACATTCATTTTATCCACTGCGTTATAGCAAGTCCTTCTATAGTAAGTCCCAGCCGACAGGATTGCGACCCAAACTGCCCCACTGAGAAACATGTGAGAGGGAGCAGCATTTTCAGGGGAATTCAAAGATTTGCAAATCTACCCCCCCCCAAAAAAAAACCCCACCAACTAAGCAGACAACCCACCCACCCCTGCAGCTCAAAAATAAAATAAAATCCTGGTGTGGCTTAGGCATGTTCAGTAGTCGCGGAATATTGAATGGTGAGAATCCTCTGCAAACATGATAAGTAAAGCAGTTAATAAACCATATAATAATAATAATAATTTTTATTTATACCCCGCCCTTCCCAGTCAAGACCGGGCTCAGGGCGGCTAACAACAAATAATATCAACACAAGTATAAAAGAAACAATTCAGTTAAAACGCAGATTAATACAATGTTAAAATTCCATTTTAAAATTAAAAATCTACAAATAAGATAAAACCATTATGAAATATGAAGAATACATGCACTCCAAATAATCCTGAAACTGTAGTTTGTTAAGGGAATGGTAGCTCTGTGAGGGATAAACTATAGTTCTTCTTTGGGAAAGTCTCGTGCTTTAAATATATGGTATTTTTATGTATCCGATATTTGTAGTATAGGCAGACTCCCCTGGACAATGGAGTGCCCATTCTCAGGGCAGGAGAGAGGAGAAAATGTAATTTTATACCAGCTCCCTTTTCAAGGTCACAGAAATATGCTCCGATCTAGTGAGCCATCAGTATTCCTATGTGTTCCTCGCTGTGCTTGTGTGCACTAACGCATTTCAAGGCCCCACATCTTTGTCAGGGGAAACCACCTTGCCTTGCAGATATTTATCCGCGGTGGCTCAGGTTTCACTTATTTAAACAGCTCTGCTGTTTGTCAAAGGCAGTCAAAGCTTTCTATCAATCAAGGGAAGGGAAGGGAAAGGTATTTTGAGGGATATGAAATAATAGCAGGAAACAAAAGGAAATGACCTCAGTTGAAAGCAGGTTTTATTTCTGCATCAAGATATGAAGTTGTATGATCCTCAAGATCACAGATAGGTCCAGTGCTTTGGGGGGGGGGCGCATACCCCTAAACATTTTGTGAATCTAGGTTTGGCCTCATTGAAGAGCAGTATTTCAATATGAGTAAGAAAATGAGAGTACCCCTGAACATTGTTTTAGGGGAGAAAGCACTGGATAGGTCTAACCTGCACTTAAGGCATGTGCCACAACCAGATTCACATCTGCACTATATATTTAAAGCAGTATTGTAACACTTTATAATATATAATAATAATTTATTATTTATACCCCGCCCATTTGGCTGGGTTTCCCCAGCCACTCTGGGCGGCTCCTAACTGAATATTAAAAACACAATACAGCATCAAACATTAAAAACTTCCCTAAACAGGGCTGCCTTCGGATGTCCTTTAAAAGTAAAATAGTTGCTGATTGCCTTGACATCTGCTGGGAGCGCGTTCCACAGGTCAGGTGCCACTACCGAGAAGGCCCTCTGCCTTTAAGCAGTTATAGCTTCCCCCAAAGAATCCTGGGAACTGAAGTTTAAGGACGGTGAGTTTGGTTAGTAGACCCCTATTCCCCTCACTGAGCTACAATTCCTAGAGTGCATGGGCGTAGCCAGGATTTTTGTTGGGGGGGCAGGCCTTTTGTTGGGCGGAAGACCCTCAGTTTGCTATGTATATTTATTGGTTTTTATTGATGGGGGCAGCTGCCCCTCCCTGCCCCCCCTTGGCTACACCCATGCTAGAGTGTCTTAGGGGGGGAATTGTATTGTTAAACCACTGCCCAGGCTTGCACCCTGAGGTCACTTTGGTTCTGCTAATGCAGCAGTTTCACTTTGCCACCAGAGGCACGCACCATTGTCTCTCAAGACAAGGCTGATGTCAACAATAAGAACTGGAGCTGAACAAGGGGAATGGAGATCTCTCGGCACCCTTAGCAAACTACAGTTCCCAGGATTCTTTGGGGGAAAGCCATGATTCTTAAAAGTGGTATGGTACTACAGTACTGTACTTTAAATGTATAGTGGAGGTGGGGCCCAGGAGAAGTGTTTTGGCAGCATGTGTCAATTATGCTGGGTCGTAAACAACCAAACATACAAAGGACGACAACTGCAGAACTGCATAGCCCATCAGAGAACACACTACCCCTGCAAAGAATATGCCACTCTGCTTGGTTGCTTCATCTTCTTCTTTGGCGATCACTCGTAGCCGAGTAAGATTGTCTTCCATAAACACGGTTTTAACAATGAGTCCGTAAGTGACTGTGGAGGCCAATTCTGGATCCACACGTCCTTCCACAGTGGGGACATAGGTTTCCAGGTGGGAGTTGATCACGGTGTGGATTTGCCAAACCTGCCTTCCTCTTAGCACGTTTCTCCCTTGCATCCTGAGTTCGAGTGTATTCAAAGCCCATGACACCTTTGGTAAAGGCTGTTCTCCAACTGGAGCGCTTGCAGGCCAAAATTGTTGGTGTTTATATACATTTTTAAAGATTTGCCTTGAGACAGTCTTTAAACCTCTTTTGTTGACCACCAGCATTGCGTTTTCCATTTTTAAGTTCGGAATAGTTGCTTTGGAAGACGATCACCAGGCATCCGTACAACATGACCAGTCGAAGAATCATTGCTTCAACACTGGTGACCTTTGCTTCTTCCAGTACACTGGTATTAGTTCGTCTGTCTTCCCAAGTGATGTGTAAAAATTTTCGAAGACACCTAAACAACACAACACCCACGACCCCTTGAATAGCTGACTTAACCATTCAATCACCCACAAAATGATCTCTGCTGTTGTACTTCTGACAACATCAGGAGAGTCACATGTTCTCCATTCCTGCACTACAGCAGGCTTAGCATCAACTATCAGGCTTAGTATTTTATCATGCACAGCCCGATCCTATACAGTTAGCTGCACCTGAGCCCATTAAAAATAAATGAATTTAAGCATACCTAGCTCTGCAGAGGATAGAGGCCTCACCTGCTACAATTACTTTTACCGTACATCTTAAATTATTGCTAGCGTCGTCCGCTGCTGATGTTTGTTCCTTTAAAACAGGCACCCCCAAACTCGGCCCTCCAGATGTTTTGGGACTACAACTCCCATCATCCCTAGCTAACAGGACCAGTGGTCAGGGATGATGGAAATTGTAGTCCCAAAACATCTGGAGGGCCGAGTTTGGGGGTGCCTGATTTAAAACATCTCTGTCTTTCTTAAGCTGAGCTCAAGGTGATTACAATTATTACTTATTTCGATTGGATTTTTATGCTCAGGTTGCAAACATGCACTACTTGGGAGTAAGGTCCATTGAACACAGTTCAATTTACATCCAAGTAACATGCAGAGGTTTGCATGCTAAACTGCTTCAGGAAACTTTTATAAAGTGTAAAGGCAGCGTGGAATAAAAAAATTAAAAATCTATTCTAACCTTGTTTGTAGTTATCATTCAGCTATAAAAATGTGCCTAATCATGATCTTTTAATGACACAACTGTTGGCAAACTCTGCCATAAAAGATGCTAAAGGTCACTGTCCACGCACTGTCTGCATTCTCATCATTTAATAACTGGTGGTTAAATTAGGTGAGAGGGAAATGCTGACTCCAAAGAACTGCTATTTCTGAACCTTGGACTGGTGTTGTTTTGTTTTTTAAAAAAGTTCCTACAGGTTTTCTTACAGTGCCTCAGAATCCACCAGCTGTCCAATGAACCCACTGCAGAGTAAAACTGAAATAAATCATACCAGCAGCCTTGTACCCAGCACTGTTTAGGAATTATAAGAAGTACAATAAATGAATGAATGAATGCAGTTTTAAGATCAGTGGGTAAAATCAGTGGTGTTTTGAAAGGTTCATTCCGCCATCTTGATTCAAAATGGCATCCCAAATGTAGATGAAAACCTGCTCCTCATCTCCAGAACATCATGCAAAATTTGGTTACAGTGTTTTAAGAGGTTCCCAGATGCACAGAGAACAAACAGGATTCCAAAATATAAAGCAGATTAGCACTGACATCAAGTTGACAGTACCTTTTTCATGCACATGGCTATAATAAACATACTGGCAGTTTTCAGTTTCAAATTTTATGCTTCTGAAATACTGTCCACACTAGTAGGCAGTGCTTGAGGGTATATATTTATGCCATGAGTTGTTGTCCCTCCCCTCATTTGGCACTTATCCATCCACTATAAGTGCCAGAACCCTGAGGTGTGTCAGATGAATTATTATTATTATTAGAAATGCAGGTTTGTCAACCTGCTATAGTTGCACAACATAGCAGTCAAAAATAATTGGTAACTCTTGAATGATGCTTGGTAACCTCAAACCCAAAGTACAATGGTTAATTCAATAATTGGTTAGGGTTCCTATTAGCTTTTCTGCTTTCAACTATTTGGGAGTGTGCATACCCCCCCCTTATCTGTATACAGTACACTGAATTATCTACTACAGGGGTCCAAACTAAGGCCCGGGGGCCGGATGTGGCCCAATCACCTTCTAAATCCGGCCCGTGGATGGTTCAGGAATCAGCATGTTTTTACATGAGTAGAATGTGTTCTTTTATTTAAAATGCATCTCTGGGTTATTTGTGGGGCATAGGAATTCATCCCCCCCCAAAAAAAATATAGTCCGGCCCCCCACAAGGTCTGAGGGACAGTGGACCGGCCCCCTGCTGAAAAAGTTTGCTGACCCCTGATCTACTATTAACACAGGCAAGAAGGATGCTTAAAAAACGGAAAGGAAAACCTTATCCATACTGGGCAGGATTTCTGCTATATAAATTAAAATAGTGCCTAGATACGTTTATTTGTTTTCAGACTACAGTACAGCTCCTTTCATCACTGTGCTGACCACAATTTGGGGGGCGGGGCTTAAATAATTAAATAAATAACAAAATAAAGACGTGCGATACACACACACACACATTCCATATGTTCGCTAATAAAAACCAAATAAATACGTATACATCTCTCTGTGTGTGTGATTCCTTATGTTCATGTGTTAATAAAAACCAACTTAAGACACCTGTAATTCCTTGTTTCTTGCGTGTTATCTTAATAAAAACCAAATAAAGGCTGTGCTTGTGCACAGTATAGTGATTCCTTATGTACACACGCACACGTATCTTTATTTGGTTTTCATCAACGGAGACGGACGGACTATAGTACAGTATAGATCCCTTTAGATCCCTTTCTCTGTGTGCCAGTGGGCGGCCTCTCTCCCTCTGGGCGCCTGATGTCTCCGCCTCCTCCCTCGTCGGGTCTCCAGGGCCGGGCGCGGCCATTGCTCCGCTCGCAGCCGGCCTCGCTTCCTTCCCCGCCGGCCTCGCCCGCCTTCCGCCGCGCGGCTGAACAGGCCCGTTGGGCGCGGATCCGGCCATGGCAGCCGCCGAGAGCACGACGGCCCTCCTCTCGGGCGCCTTCGTGGGCGCGCTGGCTTTCCACCAGGTCAACAGCGGCTCCGACACTGTGCGTAAAAAGATGCCCATCCCCAGCGCCATTACGCATGGAGCGGACGGGGGTGCCTTCGGGTGACCCCGAGGAAGTGCTTTCGCTCCGGCATCTCTTGTCCTTGTTTAATGGGAGCTGGGGGGTTTTGTGCGTAAAAGGGAGCCAGGGCGTGTTGTTGTGGTGTATGTGTTTGTGCAGAGGCCAAGTGGGGGCGCATCTCCTGCCGTGGCTGCCCCTTCCCGCACCAAGTTTCGCTCCTGGTTAAATGTTTGTATGCATGCGTGTATATATGCACGTGTGCATTTCGCACTTTTAGACAGCGACGGAGCTGCAACGCGCGCAGAACCCCCCCCCCCGCCACTTACTTTGGGAAGAGTTGTCTCGCGTCTCGTGTGATTCCCAAACCCGAGTGCTTTGTGCTCGCAGCCAGCCTGGTGCCCTGCGTGGGTCTCTAACAACAGAGGGACCGTAACCCTCTCTCAGACCCCTCTTAAAAGCACAGATTAAACTGAGCTTCCCCTCATCCCCATGAAAATTTCACGTCTCCATAAAATGCTGCAGTGTGTCTCCACTGTGTCTTGGGCGTGCTTGAGATATATTTCAAATTTCCCTCCTCGCAGATCTCCGGGGTCCTAGTCGTCTGGCACTCCATAGCCACTATTCGCTTGACACAACGTCGCTCAACCTCCTTGCAAAACAGCTGTAATGGATGCTTCATGGACAGGTCACCTGGAAGCATCCATAGTTAGTTTAATGTTAGAATATGCTTCCAAATTTGCTAAAGTTTGGGACTAGTCAGTGGCAGAGGGTGCGATTTGATCTGCTTTTTGAAGGGGGGACAATTCAGGCACAGCCCTTAAATTATGCTGTTTAAAATGAGCATTTTATATTTGACTTCTTTTAGTAATGTTTTCTTTTGAAATTTTGTCTTGTTTTGTTTTGCTAACTTTGTTGCATTAAATATGCATTCTGTAGTTGACCTCCTTTGTAATGTTTTGTTTTGAAATCTAACGTTTTAGATTCCTGCTCATTTTGTTACTTTGGATGTGTATACAATATAGTATTTTACTTTCTTCGGTAATGTTTTATTCGGGGTTGTTTTATTTGATGATTTAATGTAGGTTGCAAATGGCTCTGAGGTATTTTTCTTCAAAATATAAAGTGGTTTAGAAACGAAAATAATATTAAAACAACGACTATACAGCTCCTGCTAGTGGAGTGATGTGTAACTTTGGTGTTTCTTCCATTGCAAAGGAAGGATTCCTCCTTGGGGAGGTGAAAGCTGAAGCCAAGGACATCATTACTGACTCTCAGATGGGTGGTGCTGAAGTTGTGTATACAATTGGTAAGTCAGCTACCAACTGACGCATTTCCTTCGGGGCGGAATGAACATTATGCGGCGCTTGCAAAATATTATTATTAGTGCTTGAGTGTACCAGTATATTTGAATGTGGTGATGGTGCTGAATTGCTTCTGAGCTGCTGTGAAGTCATTCTGTGGGATTCCATGGTGTCTAGCAGCAGGATCTATTTTATACCGCAACTGGTCCTTTCCTCCCCCACAAGGAATAGGGTCATCCCCAGGTTCGTCCTGTGGCTGTGTAGCTCTCTTATTTCTATGCAACTTTTCATAAGGGTCCCTTGACACTCCTATCTCTTCAGAGCAGCAGAAAGAGAATAAACGTGATCAAAGGCCTGCCTACTTTGTTTTGCATTTGTTTTTGCGGAAGAAAAATTATACAGATCTTCAAATTTACTGTACAGTAGGTTGTGTGTCAGTGTACACATGAGAGAAAATACCTATGATGTGTGATTTTGGGGGTATACCCAGCTGTATATTCCTTTTTCAAGGCTCTATAGTCACACGGACCTTTGCTTATCCACTGTTTGAAGTAAATAAATGGAATGTGGGTGAGCATCTTAGGAATTTTATATGGTACATTCTTAATTTTTCTGACATTTAGTTGATTTTAGCCAGGCATCCCCAAACTGCGGCCCTCCAGATGTTTTGGCTTACAATTCCCATGATCCCTAGCTAACAGGACCAGTGGTCGGGGAAGATGGGAATTGTAGTCCAAAAAATCTGGAGAGCCGAAGTTTGGGGATGCCTGATTTTAGCTGTATTTCATCTTAAGTCGCTTTAAGACTTTTTGTTGTATAAAGCGACTAGCAGATGTAATAAATATTAAAATCATTTGAGTATCTTGTAAGGTTGTGACTGAACACAGAATTCAGTTATTGCTGTTAGCAGACCACATTGTGCAGAGATATGCTTAGAGTCCCAGGGGTCCCCAGACTTACCGGGCTTTGGGCCAGTTCCCACCGCGCCGATCGCGCGGCGGGCCGGAGGGCAGGGGAGTGCGCGCCCGTGCAGGCCGGCGGGCGGGGGAGTGCGCGCCTGTGCGCATGCGCACGGGCGCTTACTGGCGTGGCGGCGCGCTTCCAGGTCGGAAAAAGCGCCGGAAATCGTTTGTGTGCATGCGTATGGGCCTCCCCCGCCCCAGAAGTGCACCAGAAATGACCTCTTCTGGGTCGGGAGAGGCCCATACGCATGCGCACAAAGGATTTTCGGCGCTTTTTTCCGACCTGGAAGAGCGCCGCCGTGCTGCGCGACGTAAGAGCGGGCGGCGGCGTGGGTCATCGCGGGCCGGATTGGGAGGCCAATTGGGCCGCATCCGGCCCCCGGGCCGTAGTTTGGGGACCCTGGCTTAGACAATCATTCAGGGGAAAGTAAAATGTCGTTTCATTTTCAGATATACAAAGTCACATTCCATGCTACCAACCCTTCAGGTAAGTGTTGCACCCTATTTCAGAAAGAAATTTGAATTCTGTTTTACACAAGGGGGTGCTAAAACCCTCTCCCTTGCACGAAGCACTTCATGTGATGGATTCAATCAGAGCCTTGGATGGCAACAGAATACAGTATGCATGCCTAAGGAAACTTATTTCGGTGGGGCTTGCTCACAGTTTGCAGCCTAAGTAAGCAAGAGAAGCATGTTTAGAGAGTTCTTTCCCCAATACTTTGACACTACAGAGGTTATACACAGTTGTGTGATCTGAATCAGAACATTGTTTCTCTGGTAATGTGGTCTGGGAACTGTTATAAGGGGAAAAAACTGCTCCTTTTCCCTTACGGGGTATCCAAGAGCCCGTATAGAGTCCTTATGTCAGTTCTCTATCGGTAGGAGAAAATAACAGAGGCCAACCTGAGAATACTGAGAAGCAAAGCAGCTAATAAGTCAGATATTTATTAAACTGTTGCAACAGGGTTCTTACCCCCCACCCCCCACGCAAGGAGGGAGGAGGAACCCAGAACAATGGTGTGCAAGCCCTTATATAGACTTTTGAAATTGCCACCCTATAGCTCAAGACCACCTCCCAGTACATCATACATACATCACAGAAGGGGCAATCTACAGCAGAAATACATCACAGGGGACGGTCTACAGCAGAATCCTTTCTGGCAGGAAACCTGTTAAAGGGTTTATCAGGGGTCAGCAAACTTTTTCAGCAGGGGGCCGGTCCACTGTCCCTCAGACCTTGTGGGGGGCCAGACTATATTTTGGAAAAGAAAAAAAGAACGAATTCCTATGCCCCACAAATAACCCAGAGATGCATTTTAAATAAAAGGACACATTCTACTCATGTAAAAATACACTGATTCCGAAGGCGATTGGGCCGGATCTGGCCCCCCTGGGCCTTAGTTTGCCTACCCATGGTTTACCTAGTCCTAGACAGCCTGGCCATTTTTTGTGATGATAAATACTTAATTCCTGAGTCCAGGTCACAGGCTCACCCTATTCATATCCAAATGTGCCCTTAAGGCAGGATTTGTGAGCACAGAGGCCATGGAGAAGGCTTTTCCCATTTCCATTCAAACTGCAAAGGAATATTTGTGGTCACTGAAATTAGTCAAAATGGCTTTAGGACTGTTTTCCTGTACTGTTTCAGACATGTGGTTCATATATTTATGTATGTGTTTGCCTGGTACATTTATTTTATATCTTAGACCTTATAATTCTCATAACAGAACAGTAAGCGTATCTGAGCTGTACTGCTTCAGACTACATGTGAGAATTTGTGTCATGTTACTGAATGCTTCTCCATGTAAGAATATTCCCTGCACATAGCATATTAGGCAGAAGGCTGAGTTTTACCTGATAACCTAGTTTTCTGTGTTGTTGTACAAAGAAGCATTCAGTCATTGGAGTCCTCGCCTGTGGCGCTGCAGCTCAGACAAAGATGAAAACTAAGTCTACTGTACATTTATTTTTGAAGCTAGTGAAGAGATGTGTCAGCAATCCAATGTGCACTGTAAAAGTATGCAGAAATATGTTTCCAATTTTTTTTAACATCTGCCTTACTAAGGAATACGAATCATGGTTTGCTTGACTCTTTTCTGTACTAGCAGTCTGTACTCAGCCAATTAGAAACACATGTAATATGCAAATGACTTGCCTTGCGCCTTCTAAAAATATGGACGCCATTCTGAAAACATTGTTGCTGTTTATCCTTTCGCAGAAATGCATTTATTTATTTATTTATTCATTCATTCATTCATTCAGGGCATTTATTAGTTGCATGTCCTCCATAGGAGTTCAGGGCAATGTACAACCAACATAAATTTAAAAACAAGGATAAATATATATATATATATATATATATATATATATATATATATATACAAACTCCAATTTTAACAACTAGTCATTGAATACATATTGGTGCTAGGGCCGTCACACTGCAAAAGCTTGGGTAAATAAATACGTCTTCAATTGATGTTGAACAATACATGTGGAGAGTCAGTAAATCAAACAAACTGATTATTATTTCAGGGTAGAAGATGTTACATGATTTTCTCCATGACTTCCTTCTCTTCCAAAGGCCCAAAGGATTAGATTTCTGTATTTTTATTGAAATTATCATTATACTTTGTGTTTATTTGCTGTATGAACAAATGTGTGAAGCTTAGTAACAAAACAAATGCCACCCTAGGAATGTCTTTGATTCAGCATCTCTGTTGCCCTTGGGATTTCTCTAATCTTTTCCAGCTTTTACAACTCAGCGGGAGAATTGAACGAGCCTCTGCTGGATAATATATTGTCGAGTTGCAAAAAGGTATTTTGCATTTAGAACTAACCTCTTCACAGAACTCAAATGTGTTCATAGAAATGTATGGATAATTTAGATTACTACTATATTCTTGTTTAAATGCATGCATAATATCCTGCAGACTGGTTCTTATTTGACATGTATAGGGATGTTTTACTTTTAAAGTCCCAGTGAGTTCAGTAGGCTTACTTCAAGTAAGTATAAGTGTTCCTAGGACTGCAGCTTTTGACTGCTCTCTCCACGTATTTATTGGCAAAGAAGCTCAATTGAATACAGTGGACCATACTTCAGAGTGAACATACAAACAGTTGCTCTGCCAGTCACATAGTTTTCTCAGCATTTGTCAACTTTTCACATTATGGGCACAAGGTTGTTGTTACCAAAAAGGCATTTTAAGTAAGGCCTACTACCTTGGCTGTTTTTCTGTTGGTGCACTTGCTAGGAGTACAATATAATGCTTGCGTTTTTGAAAGAAGTTTGGAGCTGGGGCGCAGGTGGCGCTGTGCGTTAAACCACAGAGCCTAGGGCTTGCTGATCAGAAGGTCGGCGGTTCGAATCCCTGCGACAGGTGAGCTCCCGTTGCTCGGTCCCAGCTCCTGCCAACCTCAAAGTGCAAGTAGATAAATAGGTACTGCTCCAAGCGGGAAGGTAAACGGCATTTCCGTGTGCTGCTCTGGTTCGCCAGAAGCAGCTTTGTCATGCTGGCCACATGACCTGGAAGCTGTACACCGGCTCCCTCGGCCAATAATGCAAGATGAGCGCTGCAACCCCAGAGTCGTCCTCGACTGGACCTAATGGTCAGGGGTCCCTTTGCCTATTATCTTGGCTGGTGGAAATTCCATTGCCTCTCGGAAGACAAGCTGAGTCTTGGGGAACCCAGGTAAGATCACCTTTTAGCACCAGCAATAGGGTGACTCTCATTCATTATGCAAGAGGTATGAGAACCCTGAATTTTTAAAGAAGCTATATCTAATTTTCAGATTGCCATTTCTTTTCCAGACTGTGGTGGGCTGGTACAAACTCAGGCGTAATACTGACCAGACAATGACGTTCAGAGAGCGACTCCTCCATAGGCATTTACAGTCACACTTGTCAAATCAGGGCCTTGTTTTTCTGTTACTAACATTCAGCGCAACGTCTTCAAATTTATCTACTTACAAATTTGAATATGGCTTACATAAACCGCAAGAAGGGTAAGTATATTTGTTATCCTTTAGTGCACTTCTGCAACTCACTGAAATAGAGCTAATCACTTTCTTGGGTTAATCCCTTTTCCTTTGAAATTTTGTGGAAATCTTGCAATGGAAATGATTTCTTTCTGTTGAAATTTCGCTTTCTTACTCTTGATATCACTGGCTGCAAGCTTACACATAATTAGACTTGTGATAGCTCTACAGAAATGTGCTTGAGAGACCCAACATCACATTAGCACAAAAAGCTTGAGAGCTGATGTGGTGCAAGTGATAGCAAACTGTCACAAAGCATAATACCATATTTACTTGAATCTAATAGGCACCCTTTTTGGCCAAATCATGTTGCAAAAATTAAGGTGTGAATTAGAATAGATGGAGCATTAGAGTCTAGATAATACGGTAATAGCAGTTCCACTAGGCATTGCACACCATCTTTGTAAGTTCCAAGATAACCATGGGATTAGTTTGTGTCTGAGCAGTACTCAATCTTAAAATATTAAAGTTTGCTCAGAAGTAAGTTCCTCTGAGCTCAATAGACTTAACTCCCAGGTAAGAATGTACAAGATTTTTTTTGTAAGGCTGCAAACCTGGGAGTAAATCCCATTGAACTTAGTGGGGCACACAGTGCAATCCTATACAACTCTTCTCAAAAGTAAGTTGTATTATGAATTAATAATGGAATGGTACTATTTTGTGGACTCAGTAAACCTTCCCATTGTAGTTATATTAAATTCTTCTATTTCTCTTTTTCTAAAGTCCCTTTCAGAAAGTTCCTCTTGTTATCGTCAATTTGAGAATGGCAGAAGAGCACGGATACCATACTGTGTCTGGTTCTTGTATTTCTTCTGGCTATTGTAGAGCAGTTGCAAAACACAGGTATGAAAAGGATGTTTTAATTTTTTGCATTGCGTTTTTGGTGACTCCAAATGATTGCCAACTAGCAGCATAGGCGTGTGTTTGCGCGCGCGCACACACACACACACACACAAAAACACATACAAGTGGGAAAATATTACAGTGTGTCTTCATCTCCCCTAATAGGAGTGCTCCTGTTCCAGCTATGGCCTCTTCCTGGATATTACAAATTGGCCCAGTATGCATGTAAAATCAAGCTAAACTATAGTTAAGCCTGAGTGTACAGGTAACCAAAGCAGAAATAGTGACTACTTTGCTCCTTCTTCAGTCCTCATGCTCTTGTGCTACCAGAAGCAAAGCCGTTGTTCGGCATAGTGTTGTAATTAAACCTCAGCCTTGTGGTTTGTCTCCCTCAAACACTGGACAGTAAGCCAATAAAAAAGCCTTGGCTATCGCTTGCAGCTTGTTAAGTGAGAGAAACCACAAACCCAGGTTCAGGCAGGAGCAAAGTGCTTTCAATTTCTGCTGAAAGTACTTGTGAGCTTGTGCATTTATGTTTATAGTGCCATAAGTGACCCAGGCCACAATGAGGGCCAAGCAAGCCACTTCACCTTCCTCCTTCAGCTTTCCATTTTTCTCTTTCACCAGACACTCAACATTCTGTGCCTGCTTGTATATTATTAGCATGCTCAGCCCTCACTGGACTGTTTTTTGTTTTGTTTGAAATGCTGCTCTTTTTTGGCGGTGTTAAAGTTTCTTTTTTTAATTATTCTGCAAACCTCAGGATTCTCCCCTCTTGTTTCTCAGTGGCTCAATTTCACTGTTGGAAGAAGCAATTAAATAACTGAGGGGAGGAGGGGAGGCTTCAGCCTAGAAAGCTGGACTGCCTGGTGTTTACTAAGGAAAAACATGTACTTGCGTTATTTTAAGAACTGGTGTCACTACATTGGAGTTTGACTTTTAACTTGCTATAAACAAACTTGCCTTATTTTAACCAGCAATTCGATCAGCGAGCATTGTCTCCTAAATGCCATAGTGCTCGAGATTTCCTGCTTATTCCTATAGGCTTTCATGTCAGCTAAGGGACGCGGGTGGCGCTGTGGTCTAAACCACTGAGCCTCTTGGGCTTGCCGATCAGAAGGTCGGTGGTTCGAATCCCTGCTACGGGGTGAGCTCCCGTTGCTCTGTCCCAGCTCCTCCCCACCTAGCAGTTCAAAAGCACGCCAGTGCATGTAGATAAATAGGTTCTGCTGTGGCGAGAAGGTAAACGGCGTTTCTGTGCACTGCTCTGGTTTCACCAGAAGCGGCTTAAGTCATGCTGGCCACATGACCCAGAAAAACTGTCTGCGGACAAACAGCGGCTCCCTCAGCCTGTAAAGTGAGATGAGCGCCGCAACCCCAGAGTCGTCTGCGACTGGACTTAACTGTCAGGGGTCCTTTACCTTTTTTTAAAGGTTGTGTTCAATCATCAATGCCAAAATTTAATTTCAAAATCCACTTGGCATAAAATGGCAGATGGAAATAGTACATTCTAGATTTCCTTTTTTGTATCAAAAGGTCAGAGTTTTTTAATGAAGATGGGTCTCTAAAAGAGGTTCTTAAGACTGCTGAAATGTCTGCTACCTTGCAGGAGGAAATGGAGGTAAGTTACATGCTTTTGGAAAACTTCTCATGCAGCTTTTAACCAGCAATACAAAGTTTGAAATAAGTGTTTGGCAACACTATATATATATATGAATAAATGTTGAAGCAAAATGTCCTGAAGCTGGATGTTGGAAATTGGGGGAAAGTAAACCCCATTAACTTGTGCACCAGTCAGATACAATATTATTGTGGATCCTAACCATGTGTAGGGAAATGAGTGGCATGTGCCAAATCACACTTATTTAGGCTGTATTCCAGAAAAACCTGTTGTTCTGAGGTCACCTGAAAGTTTAATCGCACAACTTTTATTCAGGAAATTAAGTGTTCTGTGACAGCATTATCTAGTCTCCAACAGCACACATAGAGAGTGCCTCAGTTTCATAAGAATAGCTCTGCTGGATCAGGCCAGTGGCCCATTTAGTCCAGTGTCCTGTTCTCACAGTGGCCAACCAGACGTCTGGGAAACCAGTAAGCAGAACATGAGTGCAAGAGAAACTCTCCCTTTCTGTGGTTTTCAGCAACTGGTATTCAGAAGCATTGCTACTTCCAACTGCGGAGGTAGAGGATAGCCATCATCAGTTTGCTGTTAATTCGTAAAAAGCTTAATGAAAATGCTTATTGTCTACTGATAAGATGCCAATGAATTCCACAAGGTGTCCATTTTTCTCTCTCTCCTAGAATATAGGCAGTAAAGTAGCGGATACTGAAAGATCAGTAGAGAATCTGCTAGCAGAAGTAGATCAACTGAGACAAGAAGTACGAAGAAAAAAAGAACAGATGCAAACTGCAGGTAACATAAAACACCTAACTTTCTGTTCCATGTCATTAAACTGACAGGGTACGTAATCTACTAGAGCTGAAATAGGAACCCTCATTCCCTTTTAGTGAAAGCTCCTTAGAAATGTAGGAGACAGAAGAATAAGAGTTACAGGTTCCTACTTCAGTACCCGTCCTGGGATCTTAAATTCAGTCTCTTGGTTCCGATTCTAAAACAGGGGTGCGCTTATGAATTGTCACTGGCTTCCCTTTACATTTGGCACCTTCAGTTTACTTGCCAGCCTTTGCTCCTGTAAAAAGAGCTTACATGTTTAATCAAGCAGTAAACCAGACGCTGCTCAGAATTCTACAATGGGAACCAGATCAGGAATAGGCTACGCAATGCCCTACGGCTGTTATTGGACTGCAGCTTTCACCACCCTGACCCCTGGCCATGCTGGCAGGGGTTGGTAATGGTTAGGAATACAACAGTCAATTGGATGGCACCAGGCTGGCTACCTCTAATATACTTACTTGTCTAGAAATGACCTTGATGATACAAAAGCAACGTTCAGCAAATAGTTGAGATATTTAGAATGTATGAGCTGCTACCGTGTTTCCCCCTTTTTAAGGCGTAGTCATAAAATAAGCCATAGCAGCATTTCTAAGCATTTGAGAAATATAAACCGTACCCCGAAAATAAGCCATAGTGATAGGCGCTGTGCGGAAGAGAGCACTGAGCTCCCTGAGTCAGCAGCAGCAACGCCGGCCGCAGCAGTGTTTGCTGAGTCCTTTCTTGCTTTTGGGACTTGGTTACTGTGCTGGCTTGGGATGGTGTGTGTGCAATTGCTGTTGCTGCTTCGTGTTTTTCAGCTGGATTCTCTGGATTCTAAGCACTTTCCCCCCGTTTGTTTGTGAAGCAGCACTCGGCTGCAGCCCCTGCCTCTCCCGACGGCTGCATGAATGCGAGGCTGGAGTTGATCGCTATCTCCTTTTCCATTTCTTTTGTCTTTGAGCACCCGGCCCCGCCCCCTCTCCCCTTCGTGGAATGAAGAACGGAGTTTTAGCAGCATTTCCTCATTATAAAAAAAAGGTCAGGAACTTTTACTTTAACCTCAAAAATGGGATATTTCCTCTCTCTAAAAACAACTCTGACCTGAACACCAATAAAACGGGGGTAGATCACCTCCAGTTTATAAATCCGCAAGTAGATCGCAGTCTCCTGGAAGTTGGGCTCTATACTTTGGCTGATTGCAAGCCTTTGCATCTTTAAAAAACAAAAACCATGCGCTTCTCAGTCTTAATTTTCCTTTAATTCATCCCCCTATACCCTCCTCCAACCATTGCCTCCTTCCATTCCTTACCCCCCTCCCTCTCTCCCCACTTCCCTCACTCCTGTGCGATCTCATTTAGTCATATAATTGCTTTTTCTGTTGTGTTGTCTATTTTATATTTAATATTATTACCCTTTATGATGTTATTTTTTCCCTTGCGATAATTATTTATTTTTTATCTTTAACTAACTTTCCTTTCCATATTTTTCCATATATAACTCAACACTTTCCCATTCCTTCTTAACTCTTTGGATAGAGTGCCCCCCCCATTATTGTTGTTAATTTTACAATTCCTGGATTTTTTATGGAACCGAACAGCTTGGGTGCTTCAGAATGTGCCTTCTGTTGCTACAGGGCTATGGGGCTTCACTATTTGACCCCCCCCCAGGTTGGGATTTTTAAAGTAGTTCTGTGGGTCCCAGGGCGCAGAATCACCCCCGATCCTTTCCTTTGTCTAAACAGACCTCTTCCCCCCTGACTTTGGAAGGCTGTGCTTCAAGGGTGATACCAGGGGTTTTTTAAGACCTGCGCCTCTTAAGGATTGTTACGGTCCATAACTTCCATTGCTTTCTACAGGGTTGGGGGTTTAAAGCACTGCCACCCCCACCCCACCCTGCAGGTGCTCGGAACTGGCAGCGCCAACAACGCGCCCAGCAATGTGCAGAAGAGAGCACCGAGCATCCTGAGCCAGTGGGTCCCAGTTGTACCAGCCCTTTTTTTTTAAAAAAAAAGACACCCCCTGAAAATAAGCCACTGTGTGTTTTTTTGAGGGAAAAAAGTTATAAGACGGTGTCTTAAAAAAGGGGAAACACGGTATTTCACATATGCTATGGTTGGATGTTTTATTAAGCTGTAGTTTCGCACAAAATGAAAAGGCTTCAGCAAGTCTCAGGCCCCATGCTTTTACCTTTCCTTAACCATAGCTTGTCACGTCATCCAAATCAAGGAACTTGAGGCTTGCCAAAGTCTTAGGACTGCTCATTAAATAGTTACCAGTCAAGCAGCTGCTGTTCTACGCAGTTGGAAGTCTTGTAGGCTGCTGTAGCTGTTATATCAAAAGAAAATACCCTCTGTCTGTTTCAGAAGTTACCCAAACAAAGAAAAGTTACCCAGATGAATCAAAAGAAAATACCTTCCTTTGTCAAGCTTTGCAAAACTTTTTCCCAAATTCTGGACTGCAGTCAAGCAGTGTTACTTTAAAAGGGAGAAAGATTTCTAAGCATTGCTGCAACATTGACCACAACACAAAAATAATGGATTGGTTGACCTTAATGTTCAAAGAAAATAGCTTCCCTGAAGCCGAGACAAAGCAGGTAATTAAGCGAAAGGCTACTGTAACTACAAGTGGACCAAAGCCATTCAAAAGGCTACGATCTTTCAAACTTCGTCGAAATCTATTTCGGGAGGACCAAAAGAACAGTGACCAAGAAACAAACATTGCAACCAGTGACACTGAACCTGATGAGGATGTTACAAAAGAGCCCGAGGAACGCAGTGTGTCTCCAAGTTTTTAATCCCTTTCAGTACAGATAAAGGATTTCTTTTTCCCCAGAAGTTTTTGCCTATATAACTCCATTTGTTCATGGTCTCTGGGGGGAAGTCTTATTTATGAAAATTCATTCATCAAAAATTAAACCAGCATTATCCCCACAATTGGGGGGGAAACAAAATAGTCCAATTTCTTCCTCAGTAGATTTTGTATTCCTTATTTTCCACAGAGATTATCCCTGGTGGAAGACTTCAGCATAAAATGTACTGTACTGATAGTACCATGTTTGTTTTCTCCAAGGCTGGACTAAGAGTGCAATTTGACTTTTATCCACTTGTCCCTCTTTGATTCAGTGGAGACTTCTCTTCTCCCATGTAATTCCAAAGGGTTCACCAGCCCTCTGGAGCAGAAAGGGTCTGCAGAGCAGAAAGTGGTGCACAGGTCTGCAGAGGAAAGGAGGGGGAAATTTCCTCCTTCACTGGATCAGAGACTTCCGTTAGCAGTAGGATACAAAATGGTTATAACCCATTAAGTAACATGCTGTGCTTGAAAGTGAAGCAGCTGAATTGAAGGCTAAACATAGTTTCATGTCAGCCTACAGAAATATGGGCAAGACCTTAATACAAATATTCCATTCATGATACTGCCTTTAATTGTGTTCCACTATTCCATTTTCCACATGGAGCAATATAGTACATATAATATAGCACACAGATGCACCAAGCCTACACCTACCTAGGAGTAAGCCCTATTAGACATAGATACTTGCTTCCAAGTAGGTAGGTATATCATTAGGCATGACAGCATGTGTTTTCTTCTTTATAAAGTTTTTATTTCATTTTATGACAGCATGTTTTCCATCTTGCATACAAAAGTGACAGCCATTTGAAGAATGACATCGTGATAATTAGCACAGAGGAGAAGCGTTCTTCCATTCACATGGCAATACTTTGTACTCTCTATACAGCAGAATTAACAGGATCGTATCTGATGTGTTAAGTGGTTTGCTTATTAAGGATGTACCAGGAATGACTACAAATCAGTTACAAAATCAGCTTTATTAAGTACAGTTAACATAACTCATTCCGGATATTTGATACTACATACTTTAGGGTCGCTGAGGAATGTTGGATCCTTAAATGTAACCGACATAAATCCTGCAACATAATAAAATACAGAAGCTTTAGAAACAAAGCAATTTGCAAAACATCTAAGTAGCTCCATATTTTAAAAAGATGCTCACCCAATTGCCGGGCTCTTTTAATATTTTTTGCAACCTCTCGGTGTTTCTTGATACATAAGCCTGTAAAATCAAAAAATCCTAAAAAGCCACTTCATTTGAAAACATCAAAAGATCAATTTCTATATCAATGCGGATTAAACCTATAAGGGGCTTTTAAAAATATGAGCACTCAAGACTGGTCTCGATTTAAGTTTTAGAAACCAAATTCAATATAATTCAGAATGATGCACAGGTCATAGGTGGCTGGCTATTTAAATAGCCTTAAAATTAATAAGTAGTGAAAAACATTTACTTTAAATATAATACTGCTAAATCTTTCACATACCTGTTATATGCCTTCCAAAAATGTGACCGGAGTATGGCGAAATAAACTGTGATAAAAGCTGTTGAAGGAAGGAAAAAATAGCAAATATTAAGCAACATTTTGACTTCTTTTTTTTTACATATTTGTAGCAAATCTCCACAGTTCATTTAAACATACCAAGCATGCAAAGAAAATTAAGTACTGTGCTGAAATTTCACAAGCAGAAAACATTTTAAAATGTAACTAGTTTCTGGTTTGGTCAGTCTGCAAAGTGGAAATCCAAAGGAAGACCCGAGGATTGGTAGAATAAACCAAAGTAGAGGCCCAGTGCACTTAAGACTGGGTGAGGCTTAACACTGTACCACAGGTATAGAAACTATTTTGTATGCAAGAGAAGAAGTACATGACCCCACAAGATAATCCTGATATAGCCATGGTTAAGAGATCCATTAATGTTATATACTTTATTCCAAATGCAATCCTGTTTCTATGCTTGCTTTCCATCTCCTACTATTGCTCATTAGGTGTAGAATTATTGTACTTACAAGGTGACACCCTATCAACCACATGTGCTGGGCAAGCACAGTACAGTGGTACCTCGACTTACGAACAACTCGACAACTGAATTTTTCGACTTACTAATGGGGCAAATGGCCGCACACTTACTGATTTCTCGACATCCAAACGGAACCCGTGGCGGATTTAGATAGGGTTTTTCGACTTACGAATTTTTAGATGGGGGTTGCTTCGATTTACGAATTTTTCCGTTTCCAATGCATTCCTATGGGAAATCGCGTTTCCAGTGGCACTTTTCGACTCACGAATTTTTTGACCTACGAAGGTACCTTCGGAACGGATTAAATTCGCAAGTCGAGGCACCACTGTATTCTGCATTCCTGCAATTATTCTGCCTCCGCACCTTTAAGTCGAATACTGTACCATGGGAATCTGGCATAGGTCCAAGGCATACTTTGGATTTCCAACATGCAACTGATCTTGTTATATTTTCCTTGCACATATTCCTGAGTGTAGTCTAAAAGAGTGAAACTTAATTTTACATATTTAGTGCCAATGGCATTCACTCCTCGGTGAATGGAGCCACATGAAAGGAACAGAAATGTTGCAAAAGTACTGCCCTGAAGCAGTACTCTTGTAACACGTAGGAGTGTAGACAAGTGAACTAGCATGATCTCCTCTGATAAGCATAAAGGAGGCTTTGCTCAGCGTCCTTTAATACACCTTGACAACAAACACAAATACAGAAGAATTTACCTGTACATTTTTGTAGTCAACAGCTACCCCACACAAGACACACTTTTTAGGAGGTTCCTTATAGGGATTGTCCATTGGCACAGGCTGAAACAGAAATAGTTTTAGCAGAAGTGTCTTACTACTCTTTCTTCTAGTACTGACTGCTTCAAGTGCTGAAGCAGACATGATACTATCATACAGGACAAGTGTCTTCCAACATGTTATCACAAAAATCAGCCCTAGGTCAGACGACTCTAGCACCATTACATATATGGTACATGTCTATTTGGTTGACCCACCAAATGGGGCTTCTAGTTAGAACTGTTCTATAGAATAGACTAAAAAAAGCAAAAGGCTGCTTCTGACCATTTTTTAACTTATCTTAAAATTGCCACATACTTCCTTATATTAAACTTTAAATGTAAAAACAGAATCCATCTTTGATCAATCATCTTCATTGTCTCCCCTCGTATTTATGCACTCAGCCTATAAAATGTTGCTACGTTAACTACATCTCAAATCCTTGTGTACCATCCTAGTACAGGAAAGGCAGGGTAGAAATTTTAGCCATATTTCTGGCACTTTGGTTTACAAGCATTGGCTAGTGTAATTTATACCAGGCTGTGGTCAAACATTTAATATCAGGCAGGCACCTTCACAGTATTCTGTTTGGGGGGTTACTGAAGACATTCATATTCGGACAAGCCCACCCAGATGTTTAGAACATTTGCGTGAGTTTTGATTTGTTTTAGTCTATTATATTGTGGTTTAAACCACCTGCATCTTTTTAATTATGGTTGTAGTTTTTTTATTGTTTTTTCCTTTTTGTAAAACACTTTTAGGGGTTTTTCTACAATCATGATACATATAATTTTTATATAATAATAATAATAATAATAATAATAATAATAATAATAATAATAATTTATTATTTATACCCCACCCATCTGGCTGGGTTTCCCCAGCCACTCTTTTTATGAAATAAATAAATAAAATAGGTTGAGAGGCAGTGATTGGCCTAAGATCAACTGGTGAGATTCATAAGAAGGACCTTGCTGGATCAGACCAAGAGACCTTCTAGGCCAGCAGCCTGTTGTCAACCTGATGCCTAAGCCACTTGCGGGACCTGAGCGAGACAACAGTCTCACCACCTGTAAATCCCAGAGACAAGCATTCAGAGCCATACTGCCTCCAACAGGGGAGGCAGAATATAGCCGTTGTGGCTAGCCACCCACAGACAGTCTTAGCCATTCTTCCTTGGTAATTTTGGTACCATTTTCCAACTTGTCACAAAGTTTCTTTTAATTATTTACCAAACAAGTTCTGTATTTGATGCCTCACAGTTTTCAGAGTAAATAAATTGAGATTGTTAATAGTAAACACTGTAATTTTGAAACTCTCGTTTTTACTTCGGCCACCTTCCTACAAAGTGTCTTCTATGTTTACAGTATAGTTGATAATGAGCCTTAAATAAAGTAGAAAAACCTGATGTATGTTCCTATGTATTTTATACTGGCTCCTGTGCAGTTTCACAGCAAAATAAATGCAGTTGGAACACAATTATTTTCTTTTAATCACTATAATCCTATGTTTTGAGTTTGAAAACTTTCACAAATATATAGGCTGACTAGCTGGCCCGACTACACGATGCTGTGGGTTTTTGTGTTAAATGGACCCTTTTCTGTTAAATGGACCTTCAGAGTCTCCCTTTAGAGTCCCCTCACCTGCCCTGTCCCAACCCTGACCCCCCTACTGTTTTCAGTTGGTTGGTGTGGAATTTTGTGATGTCATCTGGCGGCGCAGCTTTGGAGGCAGCAGCGTGTGATCTGCCTTTCTATTGGATGCTGCTGAAGTCTTCAGAGCTTCTGGCGGTGACGTCTAATTTGGGTGCCACTTTTTTGAGTTTAATCCTTTTAGGTGTGAAAGGTGCAGGGTTTTTTTTTGGGGGGGGAATTATGCCAGATCCCTCCCTGATGGGCATGGAACGTTGTGGCCAAATTTGTTACATTACGGTTCAGCAGTTATGGAGAAAGGCTGTGACCTCCGCACGCACAATGCCTACATTTTTATATATATAGATTAGAATGTTAACGGTAACACACATTTCTTACCATATCTGCATTACTGGACAACTGTTCACTATATGAACTACACTCCCGTCTCCATGATGCAACTGAAAAAGACATATGTAACACAGCACACTCACAACATGTTTTTAAGTATTCACAAGAAATTTAAAGCTAGCCGTGGTAGCAAAGAATTAATGTTAAAGCACCCAAAGCCGATCTCCCCCTTTAAATACTTTTGTGGAGATTTATCATAACCCAATAGATATGCATTGAAATACCAGCAATGGTTCCCCAACCCCCCCCCCCCCCCCCGGCCAAAAATGCTGATGTTAGCACAGGTTTTGTGTTTATATTTAACATACCTAGTGACCATACATGAGAAAGAGTCCCATGCAGGCAGCTGTATGGAAATCCATGCAGAGGACTGAGCAGGTTGGTAGAGGAGGGACAGATCACACACACTCCTCTTTCAGCCCACTTAATTTCATGCTAGCCTCAAGAGGAAGCAAATTCCCTTCCTCCACAACAAGCACAGAAGCCAAGTAGGCTGGATGAGGTGCAATGTAGTGTTCCTATTGAATTCAGTGAGCCCAGGTAGATGGCATTAAGAGTTGCAGCCTAAGAAGCTGCATTTCCATGTTTGCTGCAGAGAAGAGGCTTCCCCTCCTCTGTGGCCAGCAAACGTGAAAACAACAATAATGCAAGCTAGTAATTTCTGTTGGCTTATTTACAAGCCTGCATTAGAAGGAACCACACAAAGAATACACAGCCTGTAAAAACAATTATATAGCTGGTACATGATCTCCAATATCATTCTGCAAGCAGTACTATACTATTGATTTCAGCTACTTCAAAAAGAGAGAGCACACAGGCTATGGAAAGCTCCCAATCACCAGCTTTGGCAATCCACTACACACAGTTGGATGCAAAGGTGATCAAACGGGGGAAATCCCCCAAACAGTAGATTTTCTAAGTAATTGCATTCACTGCTAAAATGGGTGTGTAACAATGCACACCAAGTAAAAAGAAAGATGGAAAAAGCCCAGCATGCAGTGCATCAGCCACAGTTTTTGCAGATGGTATCTACTAGGCATCAGCAAAAGTCAATGTCATCAACCCATTATTGTGACACAGGCTCTCTCTAAAGGCTTTTGTAAGGTCCAGCACGCACAAGGGAAATATTCCAGACCAAGCCAAATCCAAGTGCAGATTCTAATGAAATCAGCCTCAGTTCCACTCGAACTCTGAAATACAACACTGATTATAAAAAGCTGGGCTGCTTCAGCCCTTGAGCCAATGCATGCATATGTAAGTCTGGACATCTGGCCTCACAATGGGATTATGTAAACCCTTGGACATCTACAAATAGTGCAGTAATGAACAGAATTGTAGAGCTTATGTGTAATGTGGTTCAGGGTTTGCTTGAGGAGCTGCTCTTCCTAAATATATCTGTAAATCATAAGGGATTTAAGCCTAGCTCGAACTACTTACATCTGAAGACAGATGAAGCAGTTATTTTAACACTTCAAAACCGTGCCCACTTATTAACAACAAGCAGGACTTATTCCCTAGCAATAAAAGTGCATAGGTCTTGTGCTGCGCGTTAGTACGTCGTCGTGCATCGAAACACAGCGCCCATTTGTTTATCCAAGCTTAGAGCTCCGAGGTGTGCCTATTATCTGTCTCCCAGCCCGCACAAGCCAGGCCAAGCCTTAGAGAAAGAAGTAAACTCACTCCTTGGTTGGAGCGGGACCTTCCGTTTCCTACCTGCAGCAGAGGAAATAGCGCCCTTCCTTACGCCAGCGAAGAGGCTGAAAACCCGCCCTGAGCCCTTGGCGGCCATCGCCAAGGCAGCCATGTTTTCCGCCTTTCAAGCGTCCGCTGCGGAAAACGCACAGAGCAGCACCTAAATCCTTCCCTCTCGGTACATTTCCTGTCACGTGACACGCATGCGCCACGCCGGGAAGAAGCCGCAAGGGCGCCCCGTTCGAACTGTCAACAAAACACGGTGTCCAATCGCCGCACGGCGTTCTCTCTTTGCCCCTCCCCTCTCTCAACGGTCATTGGGTCGAGATTCCCCCCCCCCCACTTTTCCGTTTCCTGAGTTTCTGCTCAAAGGGGTCATGAACGGAAAGTGACAAAACACCCCGCACGTGCCTTTAATCACACACACATATCCCTCACAGCCTTTACCTATGTAGAGGATTTTAAACTGCAACTGCCCTGTTTCAAATTACAACTGCCCTCCGCTGGGGCTGATGGGAGTTGTAGTCCAAGAGGGCACTGGTGCTGCGGAAGGTCTCCTTAATGCTATGTCCTATAGAACAGCCGTTGAGGGGGGAAGTGGAGCTGCTCGAGTCAACCATTTCTCTTCCTTTCGCCCTCTTTCTATAGCAGTTGGTATCGCCCTCCTAGGGGCAAGAACGCGGCTGTGAGGAGAGCTGAGCCGTTCCATTTGTGTCCGGAGGGGTGAAGAAGGCAAACGCGAGGCGATGGAGCCGCGGCTTCCCCTCACGCGAAACGGCTCTCTCCTCCTCCATCCGCCCGCCCGGTGCCGGCTTGGCGGGGGAGCCCGGTGCTAGGCTATGCCGCTGCTCGATGGAGGGCGACGGGGTCGTTGTGAGGAGGGCGCGGGAGCGGCGGCAGAAAAGGCAGCGGCCGGGAGCCGAGCCCGGCGACGGCAAGGGGAGCTGCGGCCGGGCTTCCTCCCGCTCCCCGCCGGCTCCCAAGAAGCTGAGCACCGGGGAAACGGAGGGAGAGCCGGAGGATGAGGTACCCACACTGACTCTGGGCCCCACCCCCCTCTCAGACCACAGATCCATCAGGCTCCGTATTGCCTACACTGGCTGGCAGCTTATCTCTAGGGTTGCAAGCCGTTGCCCTTCCTGGAGCTGCCGCGGGGGATTTGAACCTGGGACCTTGTGCACGCAGAGCGAGTGCTGCCCACCACTGAGCGGCAGCCCTTCCCCTGTGGGTTTCGGAGCAGAGGGGTCTGCCTGTCACGCTCAGTATTACCTTCACCCACCTGCAGTGGCTTTCCAAGGTTTCCAAGCCCTACCTGGGATTTGAACCTGGGACCACCTGCATTCAAAAGGAGATGCTCCCTGCTACCTTCCGCGGAGTGTACTCAAGACACCAGGGATAATTCCCACCCAGTGCAAAACACCTGTTAGGTGCAGCGGCACTGTGGTTGGAAGTATGAATTCTTGCGCTGTCAGTGCAGCAGGAAGGGATGGCCCTCGCCTTGACTCTGGGAGACACAGGTGGGATTTGGCAAGGGGGAGCCGAGCCAAGGAGGTGGATCTGCTGTGTTGTTGTGTTCCTATTTGCTTTTGTGTGACGTTTCCCCAAAGGGCAAGGGCCATCGCTCAGTGGTACAGCATCTGCCTTTGCATGCAGACTTCAATCTTTTGACATCTCCAGGTGGGGCTGGGAAGGGCTTCTTTCTGAAATATTGGATAGCCACTGCCTGTCGGTTGTAATACTGTACTGAGTTAGGTGAAGCCAAGGGACTGCGATTCAGTATGAGCCAGCTCCCAATGCGGAAAGGAATCCAGAGTAATGTTTTCCAAGCCCTTCCAGCTCTGTCTGTGAGACTTGTAAAGAAATTTTGACAACTGTGATTGTGGAGGTTAATTTGCTTTTTGGCAGATGAAACAAACCTGTGCTGTGCATTTTACCATTGGAATCCATCTAATTTAAACATTAACTTGAAGAAACTAGTGTATATTAGGTGAATTTTGTCAGTGTTTGAACCAGATTCACATTTAATTGTCCTGTAAATCTTAGTAGAACTGTCATAATTTTTTGATGCATTTCTAACAATAACTTGAAGCAACCTAAACAGAGGACACTTTTAAAGCATGAGACAAGGAAAGCTTCACTATTTAATTTCCCACTTTAGAATTCTGTTAATGACACAGAACCAATAACAATAACTTGTCTCATCCAAAACCTCATTAGATGGCCCTTGATAAACTATGTCTTAGTTCCCCTTCTGAACAGTGGGAATAATATTACTCTTCTACCCTAATAGATTACCATAAGCTTTATTGAGATAATGTGTTTGAAGTGCATTAAACTCTCTAAGGTGCTTATGTAAATGCTAAATATTATTTTAAAAAACCTCATTCAGATTTTTATTCCTTGCAGTATCTTGACAGTGAAGTTGAATTGTTTGGGGACTTTGACAGTTTTTCTGGCAACAATTCTTTGTTAGCTGAAGTACATGATCTGGAGCAAAAATGCATGAAGTCCACTGATGGTATCCTGGATAGTAAAAACCTAGATTGCAATACTGCTGTTGAGCCTGTATGTGGAGATGTTCAGCTACAAAATGCTAAGAATATTGAACAGATATTGCCAATTCCAGAATCAACTACCGACTCCAGAAGAAAATATGATTTTATAAGCACTATGAAAGAGCAGAAGGATAGCAGTCTAGAGCCTCATGGTGATAGTCTAGAAAACCTGCCATCATCACAGCTTTTATTTCTTAAACAATCAGAGGAATGCTTGATTCATCCTCACAAAGTGGCAAATGTAAAAGAAAGAGCTTATCACCGGAATCAAAGTCCTGATAAGATCTCAGACGTACCTCATTGTCATGATACAGAAAATGTTAAAAAAGATAGTGAACCATCTACAAGTTCTTTGTCTGAACCAAGGAGGAGGAGTCTCAAAGATCATCTCAAAAGTGCAATGACTGAAAATGCTAGAGCTCCTGCTTCACTGGTGTCTAAAAGCAAACAACTCAAAGAGGCTGTTGTATCTGAAGAGATTGGGGTTGCTGAGAGAAGTCACAGTGCTTCCTTTGTTGATATTGGTCCATTTTATGGATTGCCAACCAAGGTCAAGGAGCTGCTAACAGAGTTCAGAGGAATTGACAAACTTTATGGTAATACCACTGTACTGTTTGTTGTAGTATTAAATTCTGTGCTAGTGATAAGAGTTGGAAGTGACCCTGAGGATCATTCTAGTCCAACCCACTGCAATGCAGGAATACGCAGTTGTCTCATATGGGGATTGAACCTGTAACCTTGGAATTATCAGCACCACACTCTAACAAATTGACCGATAATGATCCTGTTTAGTGAACAATTTGCAGAATTCCAAAAGACTCTTATTTTAATATTTAATCACTGAATAACATAGAAGGGTAACACCTGTCTTCTTATTTTTACAGACTGGCAGCATGCTTGTTTAACGTTAGAATCCCTGCAGCAGAGAAAGAATTTAATATACTCCTTGCCAACCAGCGGTGGAAAAACACTTGTAGCTGAAATTTTAATTCTTCAAGAATTACTCTGCAAACAAATGGATGTTTTAATGATCCTACCATACGTGGCTATAGTCCAGGAGAAGGTGTGGAAATAATAGGCTTTTTGTCTTTATGTATCCTTGTAGTATACTTCAACTTTTTTGCATAGATTGCTGAAGGTGATGGGCTGCAACCCTGTGCACACTTAAGTGGGAGTTCCAAAATCCATATTAAAACGCCCCCAAATAAAAACGCCCCCAAATAGTGTGCAAGCTTTCTCCAGTATTCTTAATCAGACTAGTGATAAACAAAACGAGTGGGAGAGGGGGAAATAACTGGCTGGTGGTTAAACGACGGGGGTCTGCATCTGATCAGTCAGATTTAAGGTGCTGGCTTTGACTTGTAAAGCCCTTTGCGGCCTAGGACCCTCATAACTACGGTACCGCCTCTCCTGGTATGCCCCGCGGAGGACCTTAAGGTCCATAAATAGCAACACTCTAGAGGTCCCGGGCCCTAATGAAGTCAGATTAGCCTCAACCAGGGCCAGGGCCTTTTCAACACTGGCTCCAGCCGGGTGGAACACTCTCATGAGACCAGGGACCTGTGGGATCTGATTTCTTTCCACAGGGCCTGTAAGACAGAGTTAGTCTGCCTAGCCTTTGGCCTGGAATCTGCCTGATCCCCTTGCCCTCTCCTTTTCCTTCTGTGATGGAACCCCTGTTTGGGGACTTCCCTGGCTTTTTTCTGGCCCACGTAGGATCAGTCTGGATAGTTGAGCTTGGTGAAGATTTGACATTTTCTCCCCCCTGAACAGTTTTTGATCTGGGTTTCCACTGAAATGAATGAGCTTCCACTGCATTTTAAGTTGTATTTTAATCAATTGTTTTATACCTGATGTTAGCCGCCCTGTTAGCCGCTTGGCCAGGTAGGGCGGGTTATAAATAATTTATTATTATTATTATTATTATTATTATTATTATTATTATTATTAAAGATGAAGTGTGGGATCCCTAGGGAGCAGATTATCAAAGGAAGCTCTTTTAAAGCTCTTTTATGCAGCTAGGTGCTCCTTAACTGGAATTACTGAATTCTGTGGGACTCGCTTCTGAGGAAACTAGCACAGCACTGGACAGGCATTTATTTGACAGTTGATATTTTCTTATTAATTTTGAGATGCAGTGCCACTGAACACTTATAAAAATAGCTGTGAAATAAAGCTTGCATGCAGCAGCTGGTCTTTATTATAAGCTACTTGCAAACATGTTACTGGTATAAAATTTTGATAATAATTGTAAAAAAAGAATTCTCTGTTGTGTTTTTATTGTTTATTTATTGCATATGGTAGGTTGCTGGTTTGTCGGGTTTTGGAATGGAACTAGGTTTTCTGGTTGAAGAATATGCAGGAAGTAGAGGAAGGATTCCTCCAATCAAAAGAAGGCTTAAGAAATCTCTGTACATTGCCACTATTGAAAGAGGGCACACCCTAGTGAATTCCTTGATTGAAACTGGGCGAATTGGTGACCTGGGTCTAGTTGTGGTTGATGAGGTTTGTGATAAAACTCCTGACACTATTTTAAAATGCTTTTAATTTATTTATAAATTCAAACTTATTTGCAGAAGTTGCACTGTGCTACTTATTTATATTAATGGGCACTTGGCTTTTTAAATAATCCCTAATTGGTTGAAATATATTCAAGACTCTGTATTGGTAACTAGTAATATTACACATACTGTACTTGCATTCAGTCCCAGTTGTAACCAACACAAAATATAATAATGTGTTTAAGACTGGCATTAATTGGTCTCCCTACACTATGCCAGAGAACCAAGCCTACAGCTTTAAAGAGGGAGGTGGGTAAAAATGCAGCACATATGCCAAAGAAATCTGACCTCCATTTTAATGTTCATGAAGTTCTTGGGTTCTGATGCTTTCCTACTCTCATAATCTCCTTACATCTTTCTTTAATTCAAGTTGCACATGCTTGGAGAAGGAAGTCGTGGGGCTGTTCTAGAAATGACTCTTGCAAAGATTATTTATAAAAGCAGTAAGTGATTTCTGCATGTCTTGAACTCAAATAAAAGCTATATCAATTGTGCCATTTTTAAAAAAACTTAAATAATTTGTGTAATACAGTGGTACTTCAACTTACGAACGACTCGACAACCGAATTTTTCAACTTACAAATGGGGGTATTGGCCGCGCGCTTACGAATGTATTGACATAAAAAAAGTGGCGGTTTTAGATAGAGATTTTTCGACTTACGAATTTTTAGATAGGGTTGCTTCAACTTACGAATTTTTCCATTTCCATTGCATTCCTATGGGAAATCGCGTTTCCAATGGCGTTTTTCGACTTACAAATTTTGCGACTTACAAAGGTGCCTTCGGAACGGATTAAATTTGTTAAAGTCGAGGCACCACTGTAGTATATTTCAACATGTAAAGTGTTTTAAATGCTGATTTTTCATCTCAAGCCCCCAGACCCCAGGAAGCATAAAATACATTCCAGTTGTATTGTTTTGTATTTTGTATTTTTTATTTGTATTTTATTCTTAATTTTTGTGAGCCACTCAGAGAACATGTTAGTTGGCAGCTGTTAGCTATACAAAATAAAATGGCAAACAACATTGGCAACATGAAGTTTAAAATGATGTCATTTAATACAAATTAAATGAGATTTGTTTTGTTCACCTTTTCAAGTTACACCCTAGGATGGAGGGAGCATGGGAGGCAACAGACTATGTAGCAAGCACAGCTCTCTCCTTCAACAGAAAAGTACAGTGGTACCTCGGTTTATGAACACAATTGGTTCCGGAAGTCTGTTCATAAACTGAAGCGTTCATAAACTGAAGCGAACTTTTCCATTGAAAGTAATGGAAAGTGGATTAATTCGTTCCAGAGTACTTAAACTGAAGCGTTCATAAACTGAAGCGAACTTTCCCATTGAAAGTAATGGAAAGTGGATTAATCCGTTCCAGACGGGTCCGCGGAGTACTTAAACTGAAGCGTTCATAAACTGAAGCATGGGTGTAATTGGTTCCGGAAGTCTGTTCATAAACTGAAGCGTTCATAAACCGAAGCGAACTTTCCCATTGAAAGTAATGGAAAATGAATTAATCCGTTCCAGATGGGTCCACGGTGTTCATAAACCGAAAATTCATAAACCGAGGTGTTCATAAACCGAGGTTCCACTGTACAACCATGGGTCTTAGGAAGAACAGCCACTGCTGCCTGAGGCAGCTGCCTCACTCTGCCTCATGATAGGGATAGCTCTGTTTTGTCTGCTTATTTTAGCAGCAAGTCCCACTGATTTCTACTGAAATTATTCCGCAGTTAATGTGAATACCATTGCAGCCTCAGATATACAAATACTTTACTATGTAACTTTTAGATTTGGGAAGTTTTGCCACCTCAGCGTAGAGTTGTCCAGGGCTGCATTTTGTGTTGCAGTCTTGATAATATCTGTTGCAATTGGTCAAAAAGGGTGATTATGAGGTTAATGCTGCTCTTGCTATTTATCTAAAGAAGAAAGTGGTTGTCTTGTTCTATTTCGAATATGAGATACTATGACTTTCCTTTTCTATTCTTCTATGATACGTTGAGGGTAATATTTCAAAGTATGTTGCTATATTTTGTATAGAAACCACTCAGATCATTGGAATGAGTGCAACTTTAAATAACGTTGGAGATCTGCAGCAATTCCTGAAAGCGGAATATTACACCAGTAATTTCAGACCAGTATGTATTTGACTAGAGAATTTGTTGACTTTCTTAGAGGTAAATGTTGCATTTTGACCACTTTGAACTAACTGAAGGAGTGAGAAGGCATTTTTCCTTTCTGAGCTTTTAAGGCAATTAATTTGGTGAAAAGTGGCATTGTCGTCGTCGTCCCCGACATTTAATTTGACAGTGAAGATAGCATTCATTATTAGCCTTTCAAATGTTTAGCTTTACATGGTCAAATTTCTTTAAAATATGTTACCTTCTAATCACTATTGTGGCAAAAATGAGTTTACGGATTCCTCTTTGTTAAACAAGTCATAAGGAAAATAACTTACAAATTTAAAAGCCATAGACACCATAATTCAAGAAGGTGTTTCAATTTATTTGTGATTTTTAGGAAAGGCAAGAATAATGCATTTTTGAAAAATAAGCTACTCTTCTCTTTTCAAATGCCTTCCACATTGCACCCACAGTATGGCTTTTTCTCAGTAGAAGTCGTAATCTGATTATTCTATGTACATTAAAAAAAATATAGGTAGAACTGAAAGAATATGTAAAAATACGAGACACAATATATGAAGTTGACAACAAAGCGGAAGATGGCTTTAGATTTTCACGTCTTCTGAATTTCAAGGTAATGTCAATAAGCATGAAAAAAAATTCTTTAACATTTATCCATAGCAAATTAAAGTAATATGCTTCAACATATTCTTCCTTGTGTCTGACAAAAACAATTGGCTCTAAAAAATGCAAATCAGTCTAGGTAGTAGTAATAGATTTGCTTACTTTGTTTACAGAGAATGATTGATATGTGTGTATTTTGCCAGCAGAGAATGTATGGTCCAGATTCCAGTATCCTTAGGTGGGGTGGGGGGGTACTAAAATGACAAAATAAATGCATGCTGTTTTTGTATTTATTTTTTCATTTGAAGCAACAATTTAAAATGGATGCTTCAGTCATGAATAAGTTTGTAACATCAAATACATTGAAGTTTTGTATGAATATTTTGATTAACTGAGGCACAACAAAGTTATCCAGAACAGAAAGAAAACTGTGTTATCTTTTAGTATTCTACTGGTCTGCAGAAGACTGACCCTGATCACCTTATTGCACTGGTGACAGAAGTTATTCCAAAGTACTCCTGCCTTGTCTTCTGCCCCACTAAAAAGAACTGTGAAAATGTAGCAGAAATGATTTGCAAGCACTTGAACAGGTATGCTTCCTGGATGTAGTATACCTACTTGAATGGCATGTTTACAATTAACCTCAGAATTTACTAATGTTGATGCAAAGGCCTGTTCCTTCACTTTGCAAACAGAGTGATCAGAATGGCATGCATTGATCAAACAGGATCATGTATAACACTGTAGTATTATATCTGCAGCTTGAGCAAACTGTTGAGTACTGCAGGGTGTGATGGTACTATTGTGTCCAGAATAACAGCCTTTGAAGTACCATATAATTCTGTGTTGTGGCAGTGATGTTGATGGAGAAAGGGAGAGACTAGGAATAATTTAGCGCTGTGTGACACATGCAGCTTATGTACACAGTTCCCAAAATGGTTGGTATGCAAACATATAATCTAAGTGTACTTTTCTTTCCTAGAGACTATAAAAAATTGAAGGAGAAAGAAAAACACGATCTTCTTACAGATTTGAGAAGCATCGGCAGTGGAAGACTTTGCCCAGTCCTGAAGCAAACAATTCCATATGGAATCTCCTATCACCATAGTGGCCTTACCAGTGAGGAAAGGAAAAGAATAGAAGAAGCTTACTCTTCAGGAATCCTCTGTCTCCTTACCTGCACCTCTACCCTTGCTGCCGGGGTTAACTTGCCAGCTCGAAGGTTAATCTTTAAGCTATGTTGCGTCTTTCTGTTTTTATCATGTGGAGCGTAGAACAGATTTTAACATCTCCTTCACTCAGAAGCATGAAGCCGGAGGCAGGGGTCTAGCAGGGCATCAGAAGCTGACCAGAAAACAAGAGCTCAGGCACCTTTTCCTGATATGCTAGCATTCTGTGTGCAGGGAAATGTTTTTACATAGAAGAATATTTTGTCCTCTGAGCCTCCTTCCCTCCTCCCATACACAAAAGAAATGCAGGAGTCTGAAGTGGTAATTTGCAGAAACAGATTTACCACCTTATTTGTTGTTGGTACGTACTAGGGTTCAGGGTCTGGTGTAAAGATGCTCTCTAGTTCCTATTGCAGGCATAGGCAAACTCGGCTCTCCAGATGTTTTGGGACTACAACTCCCATGACCCCTAGCTAACAGGACCAGTGGTCAGGGATGATGGGAATTGTAGTCCCAAAACATCTGGAGGGCCAAGTTTGCCTATGCCTGTCCTATTGCATGGGCTCAGATAAGGCCAGTACTGGAGATAGTGAGTAACTTCCCTTTCCAGTGTCATTTTGCTCTTCAGTTATTCCTCCTTGAAGCACTTCTGGCAACCATGAAGAAGGAAGAGAATTTTCAGGATTAGTCTTGAGAATTTTAGTGTCCCTTAATGAACTGTTCAGATGTTTCTGTTGCTGCTCAGCTGCTGCCTACTCATTAATTCTGAGGATAGCTCAGTCGGTAGACTTAATCTCAGAATTGTGGGTTTGAGCCCTACATTGGGCAAATCCTGCATTGCACTCTTGGTCCCTTCCAACTACAAAATTATATGATTAAATCTAAATCAAGTTGGATGTAGCATACTTGTCTTTTGGTCTAACTATTCTTTATTCTCTCAGTAGGACCAGGCAGAGAACGTAGCAGAAGTCTAGTGTTTGGCTATAAAGGATACTGTTGCTGTGTCCCCTGTTGCATGCAATGCTTGGCAGATTTCTACTTGTCTTTTGAGCATATTTCAGAAATAAGAGGTGCTCCAAAGTCAAAAGTTGCTATGGTATAAAAGTTTGTATAACTGTACGCACTGTAACAATTCTGAGGAATGTTGGGGTTCCGACAATCTGATGCATTTTGTTTTCTTCATTTCAGTAATTACTTTTTTAAAAAATCAAATGCTTTGAACATTATATACTATAATTAAAACGCATTCTCAATGTTTCCATAGGGTCATTTTAAGAGCTCCATATGTTGCAACAGAATTCATGAAGAAAAACCAGTATAAACAGATGATAGGCAGAGCTGGCCGTGCCGGTATTGACAAAGCTGGTGAAAGCATTCTGATCGTGCAAGAGAAAGACCGGAATCTGGTAACTTAAGCAAAAAAAACTGATTTTCACCCTGATCAGTATAAGTCAATTGCGTAATATGGGGTAATGGTCAAATTTTTTAATGTAAGCGTGCTCTGAAATAATTGATCATCCTTTTCGGATGTATATTTAAAGGCCCTTTTTGTTTTATTATAAGTTAACCTCATCTTGAAAACTAGTGATATCTCATCATAAAAGAGCATCACCACCCAGTAACATAACATACTGACTTTAGAAAATGTTTGTTTTAACTGCCTGTCTGCATGGGCTTTGGGTAGGTAGAATTATTTAACAAAAAGGTGATATATGAAAAATAAAATACTGATTATAAATCCACACATTTAAAATATGAAACATTATATACAGCTGAAATAATTGTTTTCTTATATGTTAAACAAATGTCAAATTGCAGTCTTAAGTCACCACTGAAAAAGGCTCAGTGTCGTATTCAGCTAAGTCCTACATTGAGTAAACTCACTGAAATTACTGAACACAAGTTAATCATGTCCATTAACTTTGATGGGTCTACTCTGAGTAGGACAAGCATTGAAAACTACTCCCAGTAAATTTGAAGAGGAATAGATCTGTAGATCTGGGAAACATCCCCTGAGAACAGCCCTGTTCTGTATCCTTTTTGCTTGTTTTTATTTAAAACTTTTATAACTTTCCAAAATAGCTCGAGACAGATTGCAGGCAGCATTTAAAGCTGTAGTCAAGCAGAGCAAAACCACAATTTTTAAAATACAAATGCAACAGCAGAAGACAGGGCAAACTATCATACATCATAAAAACTCAAAAGGAGTTGTAAAGAGCCAAGAGCTGTTACTTCCCAAAGGTTTCATTAATAGATGGACATTATATAGCCAGTGGTTCACAGCCACTCCCTGAGAAAGAGGTCATTCCATAAACCTGAAGTTTGTGAGAAGATGCTACTCCTAAGCTGCAAATGACTTTATTTGTAAGGCAGTAAAGAACAGGGCAGTTGATTCACAAATGCAGTGGTTAAAGCAGTGCAGATCTTGGGGAGATCTTGTTAGGACATAATGGAGAAGATAATCTTTTAGGAACATTAGGTACAAATATGCCATATTTTATAACTTGCATTCACATAGCTATTGCTCTTTTTTTAAGGTTCAAAAGTTAGTATACAGCCCTCTGGAAAGCTGTTACAGCAATCTCCTGCTTGAGTTCAACAAGGGTATCCGGAGTTTAATCTTATCATTGGTTGGATTAAAGGTAATTTTGAAACCTTAAAACTGGTTGATTGTATTAAGAAGACTGATTGGGGGAGGGAAAGTTCCAGGTAGAATAACGAAACACCAAACTCTTCTTTTTTTAAAGTGGTGTTTAGCTTGTCTTAGTATACCCTCATTTGTCCTGTTGTGTTCCACTACAGATAGCAACCAGTCCTGAAGAGGTTTTCCAGTTCATGCATCTAACCTTGTTTAGTGTCCAGCCACAGCTTCTGCCTGAAGGAAAGAGCCTACGGGATGTAACTACGGAAGTATTGCAATGGCTGAAACAAAATGGACTCCTAAAAGCTAGTACAAGCTGTGATGGTGGACAAATTCTAGTGGTCACTAGGTTGGGTCAAGCCACTTACAAAGGTATGAAACCTCTCTCTGGGATCTATTAAAATCACTCAAGGCCAGTCTTACCAGCAAGCAGAATGAAGTGACTAGCCTCATGAATTAGATTCTGACTGCAATTAGGGGGCAGGAAATCTCCATAATTTTAATTTATAGCTACAGGTAGCGAGCATTTTGTGTGCATCTGCTGATGCACAGGACCCAGAAGAGGGCAGAATGGGGTGGGATGGGCTTATGCTCACTCTGCTGACGCATGCAGGGACCAAAAATGGACGCACCCCCCATGCGAAATGGTTGCCGCCTGTATCTTTTTTGAAGTGAAAAGAGATTTGATTTGATTTGATTTTTCACCTCACTCATCAAAATGTCTTGGCCTGGCCAGTTCCCAGCTCGACTACTGATTTTGTATGGACGTATAAAAATAAATCCAGTGTCTCTTCTAGCTTGTCATTTCTGCCCCCCCAAATATTGTCCTTGTTTTGAAGTTTAATCACATTCAGACCTTGTCCGACTGTCAGATTGGGGTGGAAGGAAACATTAATAGGTAAAACATGTTCCTGGTGTGTATTGCAAGGGAACAACAATTTCCCAGTACTCCACAAAATCAATCTGCTTGTAAGCTACATAAAAACCTGCTGGATCAGACTAAAAGCCTATCTCATCCAGCATTCTGTTCAGCAATCTTTTCAATCTGATCAACAAAAGGCCACACATGGGCTAATAATGTATTGGCAATATTTATGAAACACTATCAATTGTTTCTTAATTCATAAACAAAAGCCATATAATATGTGCAAGAAGTCACGAACTAATAGAAGTCAAATATTCCATCAAAAGTAATGCTTAGAATGGTGTGTAATCTCAAAGAAACACTGAAGTTGAGGCAGAAAGCCTTTCCACAGTTCAATATCTATATCAAAGTTTGGTTGAGAATGAACTGGAGCCGGGTGGTGCTGTAAGCACAGCAGCAGCAAACAGCACATTATTATCCCATGTGTTGCCTTTTGTTGATCAGATCGTGTTGTAACACAGGGGATTTTCTTTGTCTCCGCAATCTTTTCAAACACAGCAGCCAACTAGATATGTATGGGAAAGACACAGCAGCACTCTACGTATTCTACGATGCTTGCAAGCATGCCCATGATAGTGATGAATTAGTGTGGAATGTCATAGACATAAGGAAAGGCTACTTCCCCACAGAACTGATGCCCCCTTGAATCAAGGAGAGCTCTGCCGGGCCTGGTTTGTGGAGGTGAAATATGGAGTTTGATGTGACAGCGCTTCCTGCTAAGAAAAGTAAATGGTTTGCCACCCGGGAAGGGTAGTAAGCATTTCAGTCTTCCAACATGTTGGCATGCTGAAATGTCTCACCAAATTCTGAAGATCAGATCTCTAGAATGTGGGCCATTGTATGATGTCTACCTTTTTATTACATCTTAGGTTCTATCGATTTGGCGTACTGTGACACGCTCTATGCAGACTTGAAGAAAGGGCTTGAGGGGCTAATGCTTGAAAGTTGCCTACACTTACTCTACCTGACGACACCGTATAGTATGGTTTTGCAGTGTAGCCCAAACTGGATGATATATTTTAGACAGGTAACCTTTTTTTAAAACAACAACAAGAAGAAGAATTTTATATCTTTACATAGCGTCCCTGGAAGCCTTCCTCTCTTTTTCTGAGCAAGCAGAAGGCTCTCTTGTCAGCTTCAGTGGAACAGCTAAAGTTGTTCCTTGTACACATGGGGTCTTAAATATCCTAGGGAATAAATTATGCTCAGATACATGCAGGATCCAGACCTTTTAAAATTAAACTCCTGGGTTTTTCTTTTTTTGCATTTGTTACAAGGCAGGTATTGAAACTTATGTGCAGCTAGTGTATTTTTTGCAGTATACCTCGTGAGTGTTTTATCTGTTACACGTCTGAAGTTTTTCATTTCACGTGCAGCAACATTAATTTAGAAATTAATGTCACGGGACTCTTCTTCCCATAGCCCAGCACGTGCATGATTTGAGTAACTTGCACCCGGGGAAGACAAGAGAACTCGGAGGGTTTATGGAGGGGCCTCTCATTCCCAGAGATTCCCTGCAGTGCTGCACTGTGCACATCTCTGCACTCATGCCAAGTTTGAGTCCAGTGCCACTCTCCTATGTCTCTCACAAGGGACAGAATATTTTTCTGCAGAATGTAACTTTCCTTTAAATCTGAGATTAATTCTACTTTTTAGTACAGTCAGCTAAGTCCAGCAGAACAACAAGTAGCAGTCCTTGTTGGTGTGCCGGAGAGCTTTATTACCAAAAAGGCTTCTGGACAAGCTGTCAGAATGGTAAGAGGAAGATATATTTCTTATTTCAGGTGTCTAAAGATAACTGTGGGAATGGATTATTGCGGTATTCATCAAAATTGTGAATTCAGGGGAACTTGTGATTCCTTTCTTGGAGTTGGTCATAAATGATTGGATTAAAATTTTGAGTACCTTAACATTAAGTAGATCAGAAATTAGTTGCACATGAATGGCAGAAAAGCAGCATATTAGAGTCATAAAGGTAAATGTACCCCTGACCGTTAGGTCCAGTCACGAACGACTCTGGGGTTGTGGTGCTCATCACGCTTTACTGGCCAAGGGAGCCGGCGTTTGTCTACAGACAGCTTTCGGGTCATGTGGCCAGCATGACTAAGCCGCTTCTGGTGAACCAGAGCAGCGCACAGGAACACCTTCCCACTGGAGCGGTACCTATTTATCTACTTGCACTTTGATGTGCTTTTGAACTGCTAGGTTAGCAGGAGCTGGGACCAAGCAACGGGAGCTCACCCTGTCACAGGGATACTAAAGCTTATTTGTTGTCGTATTTGGGACTACTTGTTTCTGAAATTCCTAGCTGGAAATTGTCTTGTGTGGCCTCTTATGTTGCATTTCATGGTTTAGATAGCCTCAGAAATGGATGAATTTAAAACTGTAACAGTGTTCCACTATTTCAGATAAACTGAAAGATTCAACCAATTTTTCCATTGGATTGTGTCTTCAATTTTTAATTATACTCCATATTCCTTTAGGATGTGGACATTGGCACAGCCAGTAGACTCTACTTGTCCTTGGTTCTTCATGCTTTGTTAAAAGTGAACAACGTATGGGAGGTGGCAGAAAAATTCAACATATCGCGAGGATTTATTCAAACCCTTCTTAATTCAGCTGCTTCGTTCTCCTCCTCAGTTCTACATTTCTGTGAGGTAATGTATAGTAGCTGAATACTTCATTGATGGAACACAGAAATGTCACTCAGAAACTTCTTTTACTTCAGATTTTCCAAATTGTTGCTCGCAGCTTCCCTTTCAAATTCCAGAACTGGTCAAGGCTGCATTTCTTAAAAATAGTCCACATTCAGCACATTCTGTTTTACTTAACTTGCATGTGGAGAATCCTTAAGATGAGAATAAATACCATTTCATTGTGCTTTTATGACAGTATTTTCATACATGTTTCAATTTAAAAATCCATTTAAAAAGAACCACATTGAAATTAGTCAACTAGAAGCAAAGGATTTCTTGCTGTTAGCTGCTTCTATTGCTATTGAATCATTGCATTTTAAGATGGTACCCAAGGAATCTGTTCCAGTAACCTTCCAGTGTTTTAAATTATCTGCAGCTAAAAGATCACAATAACTTATTGGTTCCTCTTCCAGAAATTAGACAGGATTTCGGTAGACAATTTTTTGACCAAAATGGACAGACAAGTTGTTGTTGTTGTTGTTGTTATTATTATTATTATTATTATTATTATTAATTATTAATTATTATTATTATTTATACCCTGCCCATCTGTCTGGATTTCCCCAGCCACTCTGGGCAGCTTCCAGCCGAATATTAAAAACACAATACAGCATCAAACATTAAAAACTTCCCTAAACAGGGCCGCCTTCAGATGTCTTTTAAAAGTAAGATAGTTGCTTATTGCCTTGACATCTGATGGGAGGGCGTTCCACAGGGCAGGTGCCATTACCAAGAAGGCCCTCTGCCTGGTTCTCTGTAACCTCACTTCTCACAGCAAGGGAACCGCCAGAAGGCCCTCGGCATTAGACCTCAGTGTCCAGACTGAACAATGAAGGTTTCCTAACATTTTAAATTACAGTATGTTTTAATTTATTTTTACAGGAGCTGAATGAATTTTGGGTTTATAAAGCTCTTTTGACAGAACTTACCAAGAGACTAACCTACTGTGTTAAGGCAGAGCTTATCCCTCTTATGGAGGTGGCAGGAGTTTTAGAGGTCAGTATATGCATAACAAACCAGAATAACTGTACAGTAATATCTCCACGAACGTCCACCTTGTCTAGCTTCCATTCCGGCAAATGTCCATGGCAAACCCGGAATTACCAAAATGGGTTACTTTGGGGTTTGCTGCATGCGCAGAAGCGCTAAATCACACTTCACGCATGCGCAGAAGCACAAACCACTCCACACGCATGTGCAGACGCTGCACTTTGCCCTGCGTCCTTTTCGGCTAGCGGCCAGGGCTCCAGAACGGATCCTGGTTGCAAACAAGGTACGACTGTATTATTTTACCAAACAAATCCAAACCGGAATTTAAATATTGTTTCTTAAAAATCCTTCAAAGTAACTGTTACTACCTGAGATTGGTACAGTGGTACCTCTACTTACGAATTTAATGCGTTCCGAATGCACATTTGTAAGTCGAAAATATTTGTAAGTCGAATCCCATAGGAATGCATTGGGAGAAAAAATTCGTAAGTAGAAGCAACCCTATCTAAAAATTCGTAAGTAGAAAAAATCCTATCTAAACCACATCCAAGATGGCGGACGGAGCTCCATTCGTAAGTAGAAACATTCGTAAGTAGAGTTATTCGTAAGTAGAGGTACCACTGTACAGCTTTCTCTTTTCCAGGGAAGCATAGTTTTAATACCCAGCAAAATAACAAAAAAATGTAATTCCTGCAGCAGAGGTGTGCTGCTTTGCATTCCTATGCTTCTGACCCACTACAGCAAGCCTCATTTTGCCATGTTAGATAAGATAAGATAAGATATCTTTATTGTCATTGTCCCCTTGCGGGAACAACGAAATTACTCGGTTGCTACATCCACTCAGATGTTAGCTTTTGAGATGATGTGCCTTTGGGAGGGGGCAGTACAGGAACAGATCTTTGCTGCTGTTTGATATGTCATAATGACATGATTGCTGTTTTTGCTGTGGGCTGGCACTGAGGAAGTTATTCGAACTCTGTGTTCTTTCAGTTATTTTATGCACCATTAATTGTAGCTTCACAGCTGTCAACACCACCCTGGGATAAATATTTAAAAGGGTGTATATAAATGCATTAAGTAAAAGGGGTGTCTTGGAATTGTAAATTGTGCACCATTGCAGCATGATTGTGGAGTACGTGTTGAAAAGCACCCTGAGCAGCAAACACATATTCGGTACAAGACAGAGGACAAAATGAACTTGGCCAATGGAGCCAAAGTTCTCTGGTGTCATTTTTTAATGAAAGTGTTTTTATGGAAATTGACTAGACAGATTGGAGATGGCCCTGAACTGAGCTTTCTAAAGTTGAAAGTTTTCCTCAGTAAGTTTTGCTGTTAAATAGACCTACTGCATCATCTCTATACAGGAGTGACATTGCAACTCCACATAAAATGCTGGATTGAAAAGCTAAAAGCTTAGCGGTTGGTGCACTATTTTAAATATCTTCTTAGTACATGTGTATGTGCTCAAAATACAAACCATAAAGCATTCGTACATGGGAATAACAGAATAAATATTTTCAAAAGCCCTGGATTTTAAACAAAAACATTTGTTTCAGTGTTTATCATAGTGCCCAATAAATCTTATTGAGGCTAGTGTGCGTTGAGGTGGTGAAAGATCTCGACTAATATACAAAAAGGGCTGTTTGATTAAAGATTTAGTGGTCAGAAACAGTAGCTAGAAATATGACAGGTTGGTAGAGACTAGAGGTGTGGTGGTGATGATGAATAGATTTGTTCCCACCTCTTTTTAATTAGCCTTTTGTTCACTTTCTCAGGCTCGAGCAAAGCAACTCTACAACGCAGGGTATAAAACTTTAGCACACTTGGCTAATGCAAATCCAGACGTGTTGGTGAAGACTATTGAGCATTTGTCCAGAAGCCAAGCTAGGCAAATAGTTTCATCTGCAAAGGCAAGTAAAATTTGTGGAAAGCATCAACAGGAATGGGGATGAAAAATGTGAATCTTAATGGGGAATGGTCTAATCTGCACATTTTCAAACCAATATGCCAACCAAGACACAATTATCCTTCTAAATTTGCACTTCTCTGAATTTTGCAATGCAGTTCTCTAACCAGAAATTGGGGGGAGGTGCATAAAAAAAACCACCTGCTTTTTGCATAGGAGTGAAAGCTCTTGTGCTCGGATCCTACTTGCTGGTTTCTCCACAGGCATCTATTTGGCCACTGTGAGAACAGGATGCTGGACTAGATGGGCCACTGGCCTGATCCAGGAGGCTCTTCTTAAGTCATTATGAATGATAAGCTTTCACTAAAATGGGAGAAAGTAAAGGGATATACAGTAGTTGGAGTGAGGGTCAAGTCTAGTCCTTGCTCCTGGAGACCATAGCCACTGAGAATCAAGCCCTGTCCTTTCGTCTGCATAACCCCTTCCTTGGTTCTGGTTTGTTTGTTTTTTTACTGGTGTGTGTGTGTGTGTGTGTGTGATACAGCCTTTGTAGGGATCCGACTAGTCTTGTCTTTGTAAGTCTCTTTCCGCTACAGGAGAATGAAATATACATCATCATCCTGAGAACTGTCAACTCCCCACCACCACCACCCGAATGCATTCAGAAATGTTTCTTATATCAGTTTAATTTGACTTTACATGGTTATTTTTGGATGCAGATGCTCCTGACTGAAAAGGCCGAGGCATTACAAGAAGAAGTGGAAGAGTTGCTGAGAATACCTGCAGACATAACTTGAGTCTACTTAATCACTCTAGCATGTGAATCAAGAATCAAACAATTATTTTTCTACCCTAATTTATTGTAGTTTGCTATACATGTACCTGAACTTATTTCACTATTAATAAAAGCTCCAAAAAATTATCTATACTTCCTGTTCAATATGTTATGAAACTCTGATGTTCTTTGGCAAAGCTGAAATTGATTTATCATCTTTAAGACCTCTTATTTATCATTAGTGGCATCATCATTTGTTCTGGATATCTGCTTATTTCTGTTATAAAGTGCTTCTTTTCTTTTTGAAAATCATTTTTTGCTTTGTTTCTGTAAACAATGCCTTTCATAATGCCACGCTAGGAAATTAGAAAGGGGTTGTGGTTCTGAAGCAAATAGACCTAATCATGATTTGCCAGCACTGAAGAAACTATCAAATGAACATGCCTCTTTAATGCCTGGGTTACAAAATCATTATGAGTGATGATTTATTGATTTTGGATTAATAAAAGTTACTATTTTAAAATATTATACTTTGGTATTTTGGGTTGCAATCTTATGCACATAGTGAGAGTTCTTCTGTGTAAACATGTTTAGAGCTGTACCTACATGTCCCTATGGCATGTTCTAGGGGTTGGGATTTCTGCATTGCAGGAGGTTGGACTAGATGACCCATGGCATCTTCACCATCTTTCAGTGAGTGCTGGGGATGCCCCTCTTTAACCTGGCCTGTGATATCTCAGATATGTGTTTTCAGAATCCACCCTATTCCAGCTCTACAGTTCTGTAATTCTCTGGCTCTGAGTCCCACCATGGCACATTGACAAGATGCCAAAATGGGCATAAAAAAAATCTCGCAGGTTGGTGAATGTATATTTCACTCTCTTTTAATGTGTCTGTAGTATAGTAACAAATGGAACTCTTGTGTCTATACTACAGCCTTCCCACTGCTGCTTCCACCTACTGGGAAACAAACCCTACGGACCCTTTGTAACCAGTTTCATGAGGCAAACTGCTTTGGTCTAAGGGACCAGAGAGGAGGAGACAGGAAAGCTGCTTCAAGTGTTCCATCATTTCTTGGGCCGTAGGGATGTTGCTTATCTGCCACTTTCATTGCCTCTTCCTTTCTCTGGTCCCGTTGCCGAGTCCATGAGGGAACTAGCTGGGATGGGATATTCTCCAATAGGTGGAAGCCATAGTGGAAGCAGCTGAGTGAGTGTAGTTAGTGTTATAGACAACCAATCCCAGTTACTGTGTACTGATGGCAATACTGCAAGCTCTAACCAGGTGTGTGCAGACACTTAAGGAACATAGCAGGTTCAGAAACCAAAGCGAGTTGGATGGTCAAACGTCAACAGAAGTAACAAGCTCCACAGTAGAGAGCTGCAAATTGTAATCTGCCATTTTGGGGGCAATGCCACCCTAAAAAATCTAGGTGATTGTCTCTGTCCTTTACATAAACCTAAAAGGAGCCAGCTGCATCAGACTGAAAGACCTATCTAGTCCAGCAATCTGTTTTCACTATACATGGAGAACCTGCCACCTTTGCAGTGAGAGATTTTACTTGGGCTCCGTGATCACTGCAGATGGTGACAGCAGTCACGAAATTAAAAGACGCCTGCTTCTTGGGAGAAAAGCAATGACAAACCTAGGCAGCATCTTAAAAAGCAGAGACATCACCTTGCCGACAAAGGTCCGTATAGTTAAAGCTATGGTTTTCCCAGTAGTGATGTATGGAAGTGAGAGCTGGACCATAAAGAAGGCTGATCGCCGAAGAATTGATGCTTTTGAATTATGGTGCTGGAGGAGACTCTTGAGAGTCCCGTGGACTGCAAGAAGATCAAACCTATCCATTCTGAAGGAAATCAGCCCTGAGTGCTCACTGGAAGGACAGATCCTGAAGCTGAGGCTCCAATACTTTGGCCACCTCATGAGAATAGAAGAAGAAGAAGAGTTTGGATTTGATATCCTGCTTTATCACTACCCTAAGGAGTCTCAAAGCGGCTAACATTCTCCTTTCCCTTCCTCCCCCACAACAAACACTCTGTGAGGTGAGTGGGGCTGAGAGACTTCAGAGAAGTGTGACTAGCCCAAGGTCACCCATCAGCTGCATGTGGAGGAGAGGAGACGCGGACCAGGTTCCCCAGATTATGAGTCTACCGCTCTTAACCACTACACCGCACTGGCTCCCTGGAAAAGACCCTGGTGTTGGGGAAGATTGAGGGCACAAGAAGAAGGGGACGACAGAGGACAAGATGGTTGGACAGTGTTCATGAGTTTGACCAAACTGCAAGAGGCAGTGGAAGACAGGAGTGCCTGGCATGCTCTGGTCCATGGAGTCATGAAGAGTCAGACACGACTAAACAACAACAAGAAGCCTAATTTCATGTGTGTTGTGCATTGGAATTGTTGAGCAAGTCTCAGTCTGAAGATTCATGAGAACTCTGTTGAAATGTTTGCCTTTGGGTTATTTTCATGCATCATAATAGCAAAGGGAGGAGGTCTTCCTGTGAACCTGGAAAAGAAGTAGTATTGGTTTGAGATGTGGGAAAAGATAGAAGAGTATTTAGCGCAAGGTATGTTTCAATAGCCTGTGTCATTTCGATTTACTTGGTCACTTTGGCCCCACTTGGCTCTGTGATTGATTAAAGTAGAAAAACCTGTTGCTGGGTGGAGATTGCCTGGAAATAGCTGACTCACTGGCAGGTTACTCCTTGTTTATGCAGATTGAGTGTCTCAAACTCCTGTAAACCGTGCTGGAGACAACAGAAACCGCCACCGCCTTTAAACTGTGACTTCCTGTATTTATGATGACAAGTCTTGGGAGGCACTTAAGCTAATTTGAAAAGAGACCTAATTTGAAAAGAGATCTTTCTTCGGAACAGATGTGCTGGTGATATCAACGTGCCTGAAGCAGAAATTGCCATTTTTGCATTGAAAACACGTGCGAACACAGATGGCTTTTTCAAATTCCTATTGCCGCACTTTCAGAAGTTCAAAGTATATACAGTGGTACCTCAACTTACGAAGACAATCCATTCCGCGGCTGTCTTCATAAGTCAAGGTTTTCGGTTGTCGAAGCGCCGCTTCGGCGCAGGCGCAGAACGCACGTGCCGAAAAGACTTCCGGAGGTTGTTGGCTTCGGAAGTTGAAACCTTCGGAAGTCGAAGCCTTCGGAAGTCGAGGTATGACTGTACTGAGGAGCCAAATTGGACCTGGCAGCAAAAATAGTAATAGATGCCTTAGATCAGGGATAGTCAAACTCCTGGTGTTGTTAAACTCCACTTCTGCCGGCCCCAGCAAGGACAGTTAATGGTCTGGGATGGTGAGCGTTTAATTTATTATCTGCCCTTCACCAGCAGGACCCAGGGCAGGTTACAACAATTTTAAAATCCAGTATTAAAACAGTTAAAACGGATTGCAGTCACAGGAATAGGGTGGATTCTGGAAACACAAATCTGAGCTATCACAGGCCAGGTTAAAGAGGTGCATCCTCAGCACTCGCTGAAAGGTAGTGAAAATGCAGAACACTCTTCTTTTTTTAAGTTTTTATTTATACTTTTCAAATTTACACATTTCATTAGTTTTACAATCATTTTAACATTTCAAAGTTTGACTTCCTTCCCCCTCTTTTTGCAGTTCCTTAAATTAATTTTTTTAATATCATTGGCATATCCAAATTCATTTAATTTGCTCATTTAATTATCTACTTTAAATATATACTCTTTTGAGACTGCAGGTTATTACAATTATCCTGCCAGTGTTTTTATCTGTTTGTAATTTATCTGTAAATATTCAATATACAATTTCCATTCTTTTATTTAAAAGTTTGTTATCTTGATTTATCTTGATTACTTCTTCCAGTAAGTTTCGCCATTTCTGCATATTCCGTAGGTTTTTGTATCCATTCTTTCTTTGCTGCGACTTCTTTCCATTTTCAGGCGAGTAGCATTCTTTCTGTTGTAGTCGCATACATAAATAAATTTCTACCCAATTTAGGTAGTTCTGTCCCTTTAATTCCCAAATGAAAAGCGTCTGGGGTTGTTGTTGTTTTACAAAGGTTATTTTAAACATCCTTTTCAATTCATTATATATCATTTCCCAGTAAGCTTTAACCTTACTACAAGGCCACCACATATGATAAAAAGAACCTTCCTTCTCTACATTTCCAACACTTGTTTGATTTAGATTTATACATGTCCAAAACTGGTTTGAAGTCTATATAGTGACATCAGTTTCGTAATTTTTGACTTGACAATATATCGCAAATCACGATGTGTGCGCGCGCAAAACTCGCCTTATGGGAAAAAACCATGAAGCCAGCCAATGTTTCTCTCAATTTCTGCAGCCTGTGTTAACTCTCCCAGCTCAGCAATCCCCTGCCTCATGCCGGGGGCAGTGCATCGCAAGAGCAGGTGCCAGCAAAAATCACAATGCAGGAAAAACCATGAAGCCATCTGATGCCTCTACATGGCTCCATCCTTATTTCAGACACTGTGACATCTCAGCATATCGCAGTGTTTAGCTGGTGATACATCACCATGTTGAAAAACAAATATCGCCCAGCCCTAGCCCCCGGGCAGGTAAAGCAACCAAAACCATTTAAAACAACTTAGGCTCACAAAAATAAGTCATGTCCTAAAAACATACATACATCTCAAGCATCAAAAGCCATGGTAAAATGGTATCATGTATAATGAAGGTGTTAGATGCCCCTCTGCAGAGAGGGACAACTTACAAAAATTAGGAAGAACTTCCTGACAGTAAGAGCTGTTCGACAGTGGAATTTGCTGCCAAGGAGTGTGGTGGAGTCTCCTTCTTTGGAGGTCTTTAAGCAGAGGCTTGACAGCTATATGTCAAGAATGCTTTGATGGTGTTTCCTGCTCGGCAGGGGGTTGGACTGGGTGGCCCTTGTGGTCTCTTCCAACTTTATGATTCTATGAAAACACCCTCTACTTAAATATGTCTCTCGAGGTGATTGGCAGACACGAACAGCAAAAAGACTGTACAAAAAGCAACCGAGAATAAGTTTTAAAACAATGCCAAATGAAAACAGTAGGGAAAACTTGTCAAAACAAAAAGTGTTGGTTTTGGAAAGCATAGGGTGTAGGCGCCTGTTGTTATCTCAACAGGAATGCTATTCCACAAAACAGGGCGGCTACATTGACAGCCCTGCTCTGATTTGCTGTGCAGCCAGCGTCTGATATTTTGGGGACTTGAAGGACAAACTCTCCTGCAGAACACGGTGACCTACTGGTTATGTAAGGGGTGTGGTGGTCTCTTAAGTCACCTGGTGCTGCCATGTGCCGAACTACCTGCGTCCTCCAGGCAAACCTCAAGGGTAGCCCCACGTAGAGCACATCGCAGTAATCCAGCCTTAGCTTAACAGTACATGGACAACTGTGGTCAAGCTCTCCTGATCCAGGAACAGCTGTAGCCAGGAAAAGGCACTGCTAGCCAACAAAGACACTCCTGGCTCCAGGGGCAAAGTGGGATCCAGGGGCACTTCCGAATTATGCACTAGCTTAGAGAGAGTGCAAGCAACTTCACAGACCTGGGAACCACTCACTCAGAATTCAGACTCTGTTTACTAGCCCTCATCCAGCCCACCAGATCATCCATACCCCAGTTCTTAATTTGGAAGGTTTTAGGCATGTGTGTGGCCTGCGTCTTTCTGTGGCCGAGATGTGATAGGACTTTGCCTTTTATATCTATGAATGGGTTTATCATTTTTGTTTCCGTTTTATACTGGTTTTAATCTTTCTACTATTTTGCAAGTCGCTTACGATTGCTTTCTGTAAAAGAAAAAAAAATATAAGTGCTATAATTTATTCATTTTTAAACACTTTCCCATAATATAATGCATTTTTTTTTTGTACATTTGTGTGCACATTTTATCCTGGTATATGCTTCTCTTTTCTACACACTGCTCGGCTGGAGTAAAGGTAAAGGTAAAGGGACCCCTGACCATTAGGTCCAGTCGTGACCGACTCTGGGGTTGCGCGCTCATCTCGCATTATTGGCCGAGGGAGCCAGCGTATAGCTTCCAGGTCATGTGGCCAGCATGACAAAGCCGCTTCTGGCAAACCAGAGCAGCACATGGAAACGCCGTTTACCTTCCCGCTGTAGCGGTTCCTATTTATCTACTTGCATTTTGAGGTGCTTTCGAACTGCTAGGTTGGCAGGAGCTGGGACCAAGCAACGGGAGCTCACCCCGTCACAGGGATTCGAACCGCCTACCTTCTGATCAGCAAGCCCTAGACTCAGTGGTTTAACCACAGCGCCACCTGGGTCCTGCTCGGCTGGAGTACTGCACTGCAAAATTTCAAAGGATGCCTGCATTTTAGTTGGCTTACTGTTTTGGACCCCTTCATGGATCAATGCCTTGTCGTGGCGAAGGGGCTTGAATAACTCAGAGAAGCTATGAGCTATGCCATGCAGGGCCACCCAAGATGGACAGGTCATAGTGGAGAGTTTTGACTAAACGTGATCCACCTGGAGAAGGAACTGGCAAGCCACTCCAGTATCCCTGCCAAGAAAACTCCATGGACAAAGACAACAGGCATATAAAAGTTATGACGCTGGAAGATGAGCCCCTCAGGTCGGAAGGCGTCCAACATGCTACTGAGGAAGAGCGGAGGACAAGTACAAGTAGATTCAGAGCTGACGAAGCGGCTGGGCCAAAGCCGAAAGGACGCTCAGTTGCGGATATGCCTGGAAGCGAAAGGAAAGTCCGATGCTGTAAAGAAAAATATTGCATAGGAACCTGGAATGTAAGAACCATGAGTGGAGGTAAGCTGGATGTGGTCAAAAATGAGATGACAAGAATAAATATCGACATCCTGGGCATCAGTGAACTAAAATGGAAGGGAATGGGCGAATTCAGTTCGGATGACTATCATATCTACTACTGTGGGCAAGAATCCTATAGCAGAAATGGAGTGGCCCTCATAGAGTGGCAAAAGCTGTAATGGGATGCAATCTCAAAAATGACAGAATGATCTCGATACGAATCCAAGGCAGACCTTTTAACATCACAGTAATCCAAGTTTATGCACCAACTACCGGTGCTGAAGAAAATGAAATTGACCAATTCTATGAAGACCTACAACACCTTCTAGAAATGACACCAAAGAAGGATGTTCTTCTCATTACAGGGGACTGGAATGCTAAAGTAGGGAATCAAGAGATAAAAGGAACAACTGGCAAGTTTGGCCTTGGAGTTCAAAATGAAGCAGGGCAAAGGCTAATAGAGTTCTGTCAAGAGAACAAGCTGGTCATCACAAACACTCTCTTCCAACAACACAAGAGACGACTCTACACATGGATATCACCAAATGGACAGCATCGAAATCAGATTGATTATATTCTCTGCAGCCAAAGATGGAGAAGCTCTATACAGTCAGCAAAAACAAGACCTGGAGCTGACTGTAACTCAGATCATCAGCTTCTTATAGCAAAATTCCAGCTTAAACTGAAGAAAGTAGGAAAAACCACTGGGCCAGTAAGATACAATCTGAATCAAATCCCTTATGAATACACAGTGGAAGTGAGGAACAGGTTTAAGGATTTAGATTTGGTGGACAGAGTGCCTGAAGAACTATGGATGGAGGCTCGTAACATTATACAGGAGGCAGCAATGAAAACCATCCCAAGGAAAAGGAAATGCAAGAAAGCAAAATGGCTGTCCAACGAGGCCTTACAAATAGTGGAGGAGAGGAGGCAAGCAAAATGCAAGGGAGATAGGGAAAGATACAGGAAACTGAATGCAGATTTCCAAAAAACAGCAAGGAGAGACAAGAGGGTCTTCTTAAATGAGCAATGCAAAGAAATAGAGGAAAACAATAGAATGGGGAAAACCAGAGATCTGTTCAAGAAAATTGGAGATATGAAAGGAACATTTCGTACAAAGATTACCATAATCAAGGACAAAAGTGGTAAGGACCTAACAGAAGCAGAAGACATCAAGAAGAGGTGGCAAGAATACACAGAGGAATTATACCAGAAAGATATGGAGGTCTCGTACACCTCAGGTAGTGTGGTTGCTGGCCTTGAGCCAGACATCTTGGAGAGTGAAGTCAAATGGGCCTTAGAAAGCATTGCTAATAACAAGGCCAGTGGAAGTGATGATATTCCAGCTGAACTGTTTAAATTTTTAAAAGATGATGCTGTTAAGGTGCTACACCCAATATGCCAGCAAGTTTGGAAAACTCAGCAATGGCCAGAGGATTGGAGAAGATCAGTCTACATCCCGATTCCAAAGAAGGGCAGTGCCAAAGAATGCTCCAACTACCGCACAATTGCGCTCATTTCACACGCTAGCAAGGTTATGCTTAAAATTCTACAAGGCAGGCTTAGGCAGTATGTGGACCGAGAACTCCCAGAAGTGCAAGCTGGATTTCGAAAGGGCAGAGGAACCAGAGACCAAATAGCAACTAAACGACTAAACAACAACAACTGTTTTGGAAAGCGGAAATTAGTTAGGCTTGCCTTTACATGTGAGCTGATTCAAATTATTTCCCCATCCCTAGCTGTGGCACATATGGTAGGTAAAAGGGGGGAAGCGGGTGGCGCTGTGGTCTAAACCACTGAGCCTCTGGGGCTTGCCAATCAGAAGGTTGGTGGTTCGAATCCCCATGACGGGGTGAGCTCCCGTTGCTCTGCCCCAGCTCCTGCCAAACTAGCAGTTTGAAAGCACGCCAGTGCAAGTAGATAAATAGGTGAAGGTAAACGGAGTTTCCGTGTGCTCTGCTTTCTGTCATGGTGTTTCCATTGCGCCAGAAGCGGTTTAGTCCTGCTGGCCACATGACCCGGAAAGCTGTCTGTGGACAAACGCCGGCTCCCTCGGCCTGAAAGCGAGATGAGCGCCACAACCCCAAAGTCGCCTTTGACTGGACTTAACCATCCAGGGGTCCTTTACCTTTTACCTATGGTAGTGCGGAACTGCAGAGCTGTGCTACCAGCACTGGGCGCCCCTGCTGCTGAGAAGGGCAGCGCTGACTAAGAGCAAGGTCAAGGTCAACAGTGGTGCCGGGTTGGTATCCGTCCTGCTTCATTTCTGTAGGCAGCAGCCCAGCTCTGTTTCTGTAGGCAGCAGCAACCCGAATCCAAAGGGTCTGCCTCTGCCACAAACAACTGAATGTTGGAAGATTCATAGAATTGTAGAGTTGGAAGGGGCCCTGAGAGTCGTGGTCCAACCCCCTGCTATGCAGAACTCTCAACTAGACCAGGGGTCAGCAAACTTTTTCAGCAGGACCCCGGTCCACTGTCCCTCAGAACTTGTGGGGGGCCGGACTATATTTTGGAAAAAAAGTATGAATGAATTCCTATGCCCCACAAATAACCCAGAGATGCATTTTAAATAAAAGGACACATTGTACTCATGTAAAAACACCAGGCAGGCCCCACAAATAACCCAGAGATGCATTTTAAATAAAACGACGCATTCTCTCATGTATAAACATGCTGATTCCTCAACTGTCCGCGGGCTGGATTTAGAAGGCGATTGGGCCGCATCCGGCCCCCGGGCCTTAGTTTGGGGACCCTTGAACTAGACCAACCATGACAGATGGCCATCCAACCTCTGCTTAAAAACCTCTAAGGAAGGAGACTCCACAACATCCCAATGGACCCTTCCACTCCCACAACCTTCCACTGTCGGACAGCTGTTCCTGTCCTAGCCTCCAGAGCAGGAGAAAACAATGTGACAGCCCTTGAGATATTTGAAGATGGCTATCCTATCTCCTCCTGGGCTCCTCTTTTCCAGGCTAAACATACCCAGCTCCCTCAACCATTCCCCGTAAGGTTTGATCTGGACATTATTCAGGAAGTACTTCTTAACACGGTGCATGGTTAAAACTATGGAATTTGCTACCCAGATAGATGTCGTGATGGCCAACAACCTGGGTTGATGATACGGCAAATTTATGAGTGGAGGCGACTATTGATGACTACTAACTGCAATGACTATGTTCTGCCTCAGTTATCACAGGTAAGATATGCCTCTGAGTGCCAGCTGCTGGGGACAGCAATGGGGGAGGATGCTATTGTGCTTAGGTCCTGCTTTCAGGCTTTTCATAGGCACAAGGACATAAGAAGCCAAAGGACCGCTTAGCTCGGTACTCTGTTCTCTCAGTGGCCAAGCAGATGCCCAATGGAAGCCTGCAAAGAGCCCCTAAGCACAACAACACTCTCCTCTCCCCAACCTGTGATTGTCAGTAATTAGCATTCAGAGGCATTCTCCCTCCGGCATAGGGTCAAACACTGAGATTAGGATGCTAAACTAGAAGCAGGAGTCTGTTTCATGCTCTCAAAGTATGTAAATTGCTCTGATTTGCAAGGTGTATCCCAGTCAACAGGATGTGGATTTCCTGGAGATACATACAAAAGTTTTACTTGAATGCATGCGAGCAAAAGTATGGGTTCCTGTTTTCTTGAAAAGGTCACTAGAAGTTGCAGCAAAAAAAGGGGAACTGTTTGGATTGTAATGTGTTTCCTCGCTCACTGTTGTTGTTAGTAGCATGGACTAGGATGGGGTGATCCCAGGCCCTCTTCAGCCAGAGAGTTCAGACAGTGTCCTTGGGCAAGTGACTCTTTCAGCCAGACCTACCTTGCAGGGTTGTCGTGATGATGAAGTGGGAAGGAGGGAAAGCCATGTGTATATACCATCTCCTTGGAGGAAGTGTGTAGGGAAAATATGATGCACACATACTTTGTGGTATCTGAAGAAGTGTGCATGCACACGAAAGCTCATACCAAAATAAAAACTTAGTTGGTCTTTAAGGTGCTACTGAAGGAATTTTTTTATTTTACTTCGATCCAGACCAACACGGCTACCTACCTGTAACCATACTTTGTGGTTGTCACTCTCCCAGGCTTTTCCCCTGTAGACTTATCATTCAAATCTGATGCTCCCTCTGCTAATAACTAGGTGGCTTGCAGGAAGCAGCAAATGACAAAACATGGGGGAGGAGAGAAGGAAGAAGAGAACGGACATGGGGGAAAGTCCATTGCAAACATAAATAGGATTGTTTCAAAGGCTATTAATTCTATCTCCAACATCATTTGAACCCTATCCATGAAGAACGGAGCTGTCCACCAGGACAGTTTTTGTTATGCTGTATGTTTATCTTCCTATATTCATAAAAGTGTAAGGCTGTCATCACACAGCCCCCATTGGAAGGCTTGCGGTGCCTCATTACAATCTTGGGGTGGGGCATTGATTGAGTGGGTAGGGAGGACTGGCAAACAACATGAGCAGAGGCAGCAAATCTCTCTCTCTCTCTCTCTGTGTGTGTGTGTGTGTGTGTGTCTGTGTGTGTCTGTCTCTAATCTTGCCTGCCTGCCAAATTGCTCAAGGTATTATTCATGGCGGTCTTCTTTTATCTTCACACAAGGCTGCCCTCAGGCCCCAAATCTGATCCTTTCCAAAGGCAGCAATCCTAAGCCTGTTTTCCTGAGAGTAAAGGTAAAGGCGCCCTGACCATCAGGTCCAGTCGTGTCCGACTCTGGGGTTGCGGCGCTCATCTCGCTCTATAGGCCGAGGGAGCTGGCGTTTGTCCGCAGACAGCTTCCGGGTCATGTGGCCAGCATGACAAAGCTGCTTCTGGCGAACCAGAGCAGCGCATGGAAACACCGTTTACCTTCCCGCCGGAGCGGTCCCTATTTATCTACTTGCACTTTGATGTGCTTTCGAACTGCTAGGTGGGCAGGACCTGGGACCGAGCAATGGGAGCTCACCCCGTTGCAGGGATTCAAACCGCCGACCTTCTGATCAGCAAGCCCTAGACTCTGTGGTTTAACCCACAGCGCCACCTGGGTCCCCTTTCCTGAGAGTGTGCCTTACCAAACATGCAATGGCCAACCACTTTTTTTTATGAGGCAGTGCGCAAATCCAGCTCTCTCTGTGTGTATATGCGGGTGTCCACCACCACCAAGTGAAGCTAGACTCGGCCAGTCTGTCACTGAGGGCTGCACTTTGTACAGGCCCAGATGCACTCTGTTCTGGATGGCCACATGGCACCTATATCCTCAAGCTCAGTCCCCTGGGGTGGCGAGCCATTTAAGGCCTCGCTGGAGTGTGTGCGTGCGTGTATGTGTAGGGGCTGATGCCGGATCCTCCTGAACGTAGGAACTCCTCCCCAACCACCTCCAAAACCGCCTCTCCCGCCTGATCTCGGTCGTCCCCTCTGCGCGTCTTTGCGCGTTTTTGCGCGCCGGGTGACCGAATCGGAGGGCGGATCGTTTATTGCCTTTCCCAAAACGCCGCAACAGGAGGCAGGACAGAGCTTGGGACGCAGAAATGCGCGCTCCCTACTCCTCCTCCTCCTCCTCCACCTCCCAGAGGCAGGCAGGCAGTGGCAGTAGTAGAAATAGCAGGAGGAGGAGCAAGCGCCGGCGAGGATCTGCTTTCTCCCGATCTCTCCAAGAGCGCGCTGGGACGCAAGATGCTGCCGCTGCCGAGACTTATCCTGGCGCTTCTCTGCCGGGCTCCGCTGACCAGGGGCTCCTGGGCGGATCCCGGCCAAGGCGAGGCGGCCGTGCTGAGCTTTCAGCTGCCCGAGCAGCCGGCCAGGGAGGTCAGCCCGTTTTTCCTGTCTCTCACCATCGATGCCAACCTAGCCACTGATCCCAGATTCATCACCTTCCTGGGGTAGGTCACGCCAGGCTCGCCGTTTTCTGGTTTCGCCCCCCTTTTTGGGTGTGTGCGGGGTCTTCCCCGCTGCGCCTTACGAGAAGGCTGTTTACCAATGGGGAAAGCGGGGGGGGGGGGAGTGAGCTACACCTGACAAGCTGCTGCCTGCTTTGTAGCGGATGAAGATGCAGGAGCTCGGTGGGTGCAGGGTCCGTGAGTGAAAATGGAAGTCCCACGCTGGGTTTCCCCTGAAGTTTTGCGTTTGAGAGAGAGTGTGTGAAAACTTGTCTCAAAGCTGAAAAATCTCTTGCTTGGTTTTTTGCCTGCAGCTGAAACTTCCCTTTTCGAAATGCTTTGTCCAAATTTCTTCCAACTAAAGGGCTATAAGAGCCGAGGTTTGAGCATGCTAGCCTGGAGCTAATACATGGGTAGGCAAACTATGGCCAGGGGGCCAGATCCGGCCCAATCGTCTTCTAAATCCGGCCCGCAGACGCCCGGGAATCAGCGTGTTTTTACATGAGTAGAATGTGTGCTTTTATTTAAAATGCACCTCTAGGTTATGTGTGGGGCATAGGAATTTGTCCCCCCTCCCCCCAAAAAATAGTCCGGCCCCCCACAAGGTCTGAGGGACAGTGGACCAGCCCCCTGCTGAAAAAGTTTGCTGACCCCTGAGCTAATACTTTCTGCCCTAGGTTTTGCCCGTAATTCCTAGTTAGGAAGTGGGGTAGGGGGGCTGTTTTTCTCAGAGTTAAAAGGCACTCTGCATATAATCAGAGGCACAGAAGGTCCTTTTTGGTGGCTGCTCCCAGACTTTGGAGCTCTCTCCCCAGAGAGGCTACATTGGCTCCCTCCTTGCTGTCCTTCCACTGGCTTTGGGGAACGACTACTTATAAGACCTGTATTTTCATCAATTTGTTTTTTACATCCATTTACCGGTAATTCAATTGTAGTTTAATTACTTTTTAACAATTGTCATTTATAGGTTTTAGCTAACTAATTGTGTTTTATCTTGGTTTGTTTTTATTTTTGTAAGTTGCCTTGGGTCCAGTTTCTGTGGGAGGTGGGGGTGGTGGAATATAAACAAATAGTAGTCATAGTAGTGTAAAATAATGCCCTTAAAAAAACACACACACACATAGAGAGAGAGATCCGAGTTACATCCTGGCTGATATTAAAAGCTCTTATTAAAAGCATCTCATTGTTGGTCAAACAGGTTGGAGCATTAATTTTGTACTTGGAAAAAGCAGCAAAATCTGCTTAACTATGAACAACAGTGGAAGTAAAATAAATAAATGGGTGTGCTGTGTTCTCCATGGGCAATGATAGGTTGTTGCTTTTTAATCTATGCAATGCCACCTCCCAAATGCCCCCTTGATTTTTTTCTACAAGGCCTTTGGCTGAATCTCACCTATACGGTATGTGCATCTGCTTTGTTCTCCTTCATCCTTCACTGTCTTTGTCAATCTTTCCCCTCCCTGTTGTCTAACCCCACTGTCAAATTTAGAACGTAAGCTCCTTGCAGGCAGGGTCCTAAACTTGCCTTTTCACTTGAGAAACTCTGTAAAATTCCATATAAACTGATGGCAGTGTATAAACAATAAAGGTAAAGGTAAAGGGACCCCTGTCCATTAGGTCCAGTCATGACCGACTCTGGGGTTGCGCGCTCATCTCGCTTTATTGGCCGAGGGAGCCGGCGTACAGCTTCCGGGTCACGTGACCAGCATGACTAAGCCTCTTCTGGCAAACCAGAGCAGCACACGGAAACACCGTTTACCTTCCCGCTGTAGTGGTTCCTATTTATCTACTTGCATTTTGACGTGCTTTTGAACTGCTAGGTTGGCAGGAGCTGGGACCAAGCAACGAGAGCTCACCCCGTCATCTTAAATACGACGGTCCTTCAATAGAAGCATATAAATGTAGACCAGGGGTCGGCAAACTACGGCTCCTGGGCAGGATTAGGCTCACCTGGGTCCTAAATCTGGCCCATGCCGCGAAGCCAGAACCCACCACAAAGCCGAGACTCCCGGCGATGGTGACGGGAGAAGAGGCTGAGTGGTGGCGGCTCTCAGGGCCGATTCTAGGTAGAGTCCCGGTGCGAAGCTGCGCGGAAGCCATGCTGTGCCCTGTGAGGGCGGGGGCGCCGGAGCGATCTCCGCCCCTCAGCGCTAGGGCGCGCGACCTGCTCGAGGCTGCCCTGGCAGCTCTGCCAATCAAACACCATGCCTGGTTTACCTCAGCGCAGCGCAGGGACGTCTCTGCCAATCAAACTCCGCACCTGGTTTGATTGGCAGAGCCATCGCCGCTCAGCCTCTTCCTCCTGCTGCCGCCGCTGCCCTAGTGCTCCTGTGGGCCAGAGAGCAGAGCGGATGAGCTCGCTCTGCCTACCCACTTCGCAAGAAGAGGGTTTGCCAAGTGTGCCTTCCTCTTAGCACATTTCTCCCTTTCGCCCTGAGTTCGAGTGTCTTCAGAGCCTATGACACCTGAAGGCTGTTCTCCAACTGGAGTGCTCGCAGGCCATTGTTTCCCAGTTGTCAGTGTTTATAGTACATTTTTAAAGATTTAGCCTTGAGGAAGTCTTTAAACCTCTTTTGTTTACCACCAGCATTATGCTTGCACAGTGGTAGAACACTAGGTGACTGGGGTTCAAATCCCCACTCAGCCATGAAGCTTGCTTGGTTACCTTGAGCCAGTCACATGGTCTTTCAGCCTGTTGTTGTTTAGTCGTTTAGTCTTGTCCGACTCTTTGTGACCCCATGGACCATAGCACGCCAGGCACTCCTGTCTTCCACTGCCTCCCGCAGTTTGGTCAAACTCATGTTCGTAGCTTCGAGAACACTGTCCAACCATCTCATCCTCTGTCGTCCCCTTCTCCTAGTGCCCTCCATCTTTCCCAACATCAGGGTCTTTTCCAAGGATTCTTCTCTTCTCATGAGGTGGCCAAAGTATTGGAGCCTCAGCTTCACGATCTGTCCTTCCAGTGAGCACTCAGGGCTGATTTCCTTAAGCCTTTTACCCTTTCAGCCTAACCTACCTCAAAGGGCTGTTGTGAGGATAAAATGGGGAGGGGCAAACCATGTATGCCAACCTGAGCTCCTTGGGAAATCTAAATGTAAAACAGAATCTCCCAAACACCGTGGTGGACTAGGACGGGGGGGGGGGGAACCTAAGCATTGAAATCTCTGCTCAGCAGTGAAGCTTTCTGGGTGACCTCGGCGCCTCTCAGCCTAACCTCCTTTCGTAGGGTTGTTTTGAATATAAAATGGGTAGGGTGGGTGTGGGAAGAACCATATATTTGCCCAGAGCTTTTTGGGGGACACACAGAATTAAAACGCAATAGACAACCCAGATTGAACTAGCAAAGTTGGTTAGAGCGGGGTGCTGATAATGCCAAGGTTGCAGGTTCGACCCCCGAATGGGACAGCTGCATATTCGTGTATTGCAGGGGGTTAGACTAGATGATCCTTGGGGTCCCTTCCAACTCTAGGATTCTATCATGCACATGTGACCCCTGCCTTCCATAGCCTTTTTATAGGTACATTGTTTTTCTTTATAAGACTCACCCTGTGACACTTTCCCCCTTTCCTGGTTGCCATTTTACCCTCTGGCTGTAGGGTGGCAAGGATGAATGAGTTGGCATCCTTGGGATTAAGGAGTGCAAATTATCTGACCATTTTTGCTTTGACATTTCCTGTGGTTCCCTCTGGGTGCTTTGGCTGGTGAGATATGCCACGAGAATCCTGTTTCCCCTTGCTGCTGAGATAGCTGACATCTCTTTCTGCTACACAAAGCCGCATTCCAGCAGTTTTAAAATGCTAACTTGAACTCCTTGATTTCAATAGGTCTACTCTGAGTATTGACTATGGGGATCACTGCTTTCTGCAACATTGGCTACAGATTACAGTGGTACCTCGGTTTAAGTACACAATTGGTTCCGGAAGTCTGTACTTAACCGGAAGCGTACTTAACCTGAAGCGAACTTTCCCATTGAAAGTAATGGAAAGTGGATTAATCTGTTCCAGACGGGTCCGCGGAGCACTTAAACTGAAAATACTCAAACCGAGGCATACTTAAACTGAGGTATGCCTGTATTATGCTCCCGTTTACCATCCTGAGAACTAGAAACATGCCAAAGATGTCTAACTGTATTTCATATCATGGAATGAATCTGCACACTCCTTATATCTTTGTTCCTCAATTTTACACAGCCTCCTAGCATTTCTTCATGTACAATGGATATAGTTTTCATTTCCATGTTCTTTCGCTGGGTGCCCTTTGAGCCTTGGCTCTCAAAAGCAGAAGAAAAGTGGAGTAAGAAACACACTTGTTATTGCTTGTATCAAGCGAGTCCTTTATTTAACTCTGGTATTTTATCAGCTCCAACCAGGAAGTTGTTGGTGGCTGCTGATCTGCTGCATATTTGCCATTCAGCTGACGAGAGGCGCAGATCTGATGCCTTGTGATCGATCCCGTAAAAGAAAGAATGAATTTCCCCCCCATTTATAACGTTACAAGCAGCGTTCGAAACTCCCATTGCTCTGGGCACATTTTGCGGCAGGGAATTTCATTAGCTTGAGCAGTTTCTAAGCTCTGGGCACAGTACTGCGCTGAAGATTTCAGATCAAAACTGCAGAGTGGAAGGAAAGGAGGCCCTTTTTCTGCCTCCCCACTTCCAGCTGCTCTCTGAAGACTGGAGAAGAGACCCTCTTAAACAGGGGTGGCCAACTTCCAAGAGACTGCGATCTACTCACAGAGATAAAAACTGGCAGTGATCTACCCCCTTTTTGTGGGTTCAGGTCAAAGTTGTTGAGTTTTTTAAGGAAGGAAGGCCCTGTTTTGGGGGGTTCACGTAAAAGTTGTTGAACCTCTTTAGGGAAGAGAAAAGCAATGTTGAGCTCTTTTTTTAAGGAAGGAAAGCCCTGTTTTGGGGGGTTCAGATCATTTTAGGGGTGCAGGGCAAAGATGTTGAGCTTTTCTTAGGGAAGCCAAAGTTTTTTAGCTTCTTTGGGGGGAGCCACTGATCTACCGGTGATCTACCACAGACGTCCAGTGATCTACCGGTAGATCACGATCTACCTGTTGGACATGCCTGCTCTTAAAGAATATTATGGGGGTGAGTAGGGGAAGGACTAGACCAGGCATCCCCAAACTGCGGCCCTCCAGATGTTTTGGCCTACGACTCCCATGATCCCTAGCTAACAGGACCAGTGGTCAGGGATGATGGGAATTGTAGTCCAAAACATCTGGAGGGCAGAAGTTTGGGGATGCCTGGACTAGACCATGTGAAAAACGAACATAATATTTTGGCTGCATTTCATTCAATTTCAGCATAATATTCAAGCATCCAAGTAACAGGGAAAACTAGGGAAAGGGTTCTGGCGTAACTTTGTCCTTTAGATGCTATTTTTTCTGTGTGTATGGATCAGGAGATATCTCACCTGATGCAATGCACCACCACCGCTAATCTAGTCCAGTCCAGCCACAGTTTTACCATATGACAAAGTATTAGAGAATCTCTAAAGGTAAAGGTAAATGGACCCCTGACCATTAGGTCCAGTCGTGACCGACTCTGGGGTTGCGGTGCTCATCTCGCGTTATTGGCCAAGGGAGCCGGCGTACAGCTTCTGGGTCATGTGGCCAGCATGACAAAGCCGCTGCTGGCAAACCAGAGCAGCGCACGGAAACCCCCTTTACCTTCCCGCTGTAGCGGTACCTATTTATCTACTTGCACTTTGACGTGCTTTCGAACTGTTAGGTTGGCAGGAGGAAGAGAAGAAGAAGTAGTGTTTGGATTTGATATCCCGCTTTATCACTACCCGAAGGAGTCTCAAAGCGGCTACCATTCTCCTTTCCCTTCCTCCCCCACAACAAACACTCTGTGAGGAGAGTGAGGCTGAGAGACTTCAAAGAAGTGTGACTAGCCCAAGGTCACCCAGCAGCTGCATGTGGAGGAGCAGAGACACGAACCTGATTCCCCAGATTACGAGTCTACCGCTCTAAACCACTACACCACACTGGCTCTCACCACACTGGAGCTGGTACCGAGCAACGGGAGCTCATCCCGTCACGGGGATTCGAACTGCTGACCTTCTGATCGGCAAGCCCTAGGCTCTGTGGATTAACCCACAGTGCCACCCGCGTCCCTAGAGAATCTCTAATATAGTTCAAATAAAAGGCCTAGCACCTGCAAACCATGGTTCTTAATCCCGAGTGAGTAGACCAGGCTGCAGTTACCTGGCATTGAGGGGAAATGCACTCTACACATGCCCAGAGGCATTGCTTGTTGTTATTCTTTCAGATACTCTGGACGCTGGGGATGGAAACAGATTTTGAAGCTGAATTCTGCTGAATCCTGATCCAGATTAAGCCCTGTGGAGAGGAAATATCTTTAGCAGTGGTGCTTAAATGACATCAAAACCCATAGTGGTATATTGTCAGTAAATAATGCAGGCAGGAGAGCTTAAAACTAGTCTTCATTCTGCTGCTCTTCCTTCCTTAAAGAGACACAACAAGTTTGCTTTCAAGAGAGCTTTCATGTGATGCTCAAAGTCTTGGCGCAAGCTTTGAAACTCTTCAGATTTCTGTATGCCGTATTTATATTTAGAGTTACAAATATTGCATGTAGGCAAAAAAGAAAGAAAGTTGAACACATGATGAGTCACAGGCCGCTGCTGTGTCAGGCTTGGCAAAGGAAATCCTCCTAGTGGTTCTCTTCGCTTTCTGTTCCAACAGCCGTGTTCAATTAAACTCTTCAGACCGGAGGAGATTGCTCAGCACCAAACCCCACACAATGTGGGAGATGTAAGACTGAATCTCCAGGCATATCCCAGCTCTCTAAAACACAGTGGAAACTGGTCCCATAGGGTAGAAGGAGGGGAGGCCAACAGCAGATGGCGCCAGAGGCAATGACAAGCAGAGCCAGCTCATTCCAGTTTTGTCCCCATCTTACTCCCAGCTGAATTCTACACATGCAGCACCAAGACTGTGGAGCAGTTGGCTGAGACTTGGGTACCACACATAGTTTCTGGAACTATTGAGCAGAGAATAAGGGCACCTCTGGATGGCCTGTCTATTGAGCATTTATTCTGATTTGTTTGTGGGGAGGTTAGATGATGTTGCATCAAACTAGGTCTTGCGTGTGGAGACCCTTTAACCTAGGCCTGGAAATAAATTCAGACATGACTCATATTTTTGGTTTGGTTTTTGGCAGAATTTAGGCCACAACTTTATTGATTACAAATCAAGTGAGTGGTTGCATAGGCTCTGGTTCCAAAAGCTACCTAAGGTAGCACTGACTCTGGACGCACCATAAGTCAGCAGCCAGGTCCACACCTGGGACGGGGTCCTGACTAGCGCCAGGCCTGATTCCCCCATGTGTGCCCAGAACTCTGGAGAGGGAACACCCCACTTGGGGGAATACCAACCAGAAGTCCAATGGAATCCTTTAAGAGGAATACCTGTGGATAGGGTGGTAAGGGATCATTCCACCCCATCAGCATGAACCAGAGCCTATTCGCCAGCCGTACAAGTTGTGACGAATTGCTACGCAGCAGGCGAAACCCAAATGGCACCAGCCAATCAGCCAAGTGGGGAAAAATTCCTGCTGTGCTCCTGCAACAACGGCAGACGACACATGACGGCATAGCAAGGTCAAGCAAAAGCCCTAAATTAGGGAGAGGTGGGCGGGTGTTCCGATGCACAGTGCCTAAATAGTGGTCCATCTGACTCCTTTGATTGGCATGCCCTAAGCCCAATTGCGGGACCCAGGTGGCGCTGTGGTTAAACCACTGAGCCTAGGGCTTGCTGATCACAAGGTCGGCGGTTCGAATCCCTGTGACGGGGTGAGCTCCCGTTGCTTGGTCCCAGCTCCTGCCCACCTAGCAGTTTGAAAGCACGTCAAAGTGCAAGTAGATAAATAGGTACCGCTACAGCGGGAAGGTAAACGGCGTTTCCATGTGCTGCTCTGGTTTGCCAGAAGCGGCTTTGTCATGCTGGCCACATGACCTGGCCAATAATGCGAGATGAGGGTGCAACCCCAGAGTCGGTCACGACTGGACCTAATGGTCAGGGGTCCCTTTACCTTTTACCTTTAAGCCCAATTGCACTCCGTCAGATGGACCACCAATAGGGTGTTGTGGCTGCTCCAATTGTCCCCGCCCCAACACCCAGACCTAGTTGCCGGATCCCACCGCAACGCGTGCCCTCTCTTGCAGGCAGGGCCCGATTTATCCTACACTTCCCAGTTTGCTTTTCCATCACTTTCCTTATCACAAAAACTCTAATTGTTTGGGGAAGCAGGTTTGTTTCACGAAAGCTCCAAATCAGCTTTAATTGCATCGCCTTAATTTACCAAGTTGCGATTGAACCCCACCCCAAAATTGCCACAGTCTAGAAGCGCCTCATATGAGCTGAATGGATGATGATGGATCAAAGTCAACAGGATGAAAAGGTGTTTTCTTTCAATTTCTTGCCGTTCTCACTTTCCCAGCTCTACGAAGCTGCGCACACTGGCGAGAGGTTTATCGCCTGGCCTCCTGAGATTTGGCGGCACCAAGACAGACTTCTTGATCTTTGATCCTGAAGAGAAACCAACAGCAGAGGAAGAGGTTTGCCAGAATTTGTTGGCTAAACAAGGTAGGTTGGATCCGAAAGGTTGCAAGCTGCAGCACACTTACACATGAGCAAGTGTCACCAAGCACGGAGTGGAAGCAGACTGGCATTGGGTGGCAAAAGCAATTATGCATGCCTTTGATTTTCAGAGATGAAATAGTGATGGATTATGAAGAACCTTCAGCATAAAACCTAGTTGACACCATCCTCTATGCAAAAAGCAGATTCATTTTCCAAGTGTGGATCATTATGCAGTCTACACAAGAGGGAGGTATCAAAAGAGCTAGGAGAGCTAGGTGCCAAAAACCCTGGAGAGCTGTTGCCAGTCAGAGTAGACAACACTGAACTAGAGGGACCATTTGTCTGACCCAGGTATAAGGCAACTTCCTAGGCTCCTCAGGCCAGCCTTGGCTTTCAGGTCACCCTGACTCCCGGCACCTTTCGCTGTAGTAAATTAGGGGGGCAGCTTTTTCCGCAAGGAAAACTGAGCACAGGAAAGCCTGCTCTCTCCTGAGTTGGCTGAAACAACAAAAGCCAGGCTCCCTCTGTCTCTGTGTTAGTGGTGTTAATGGTTGCTATCAATCTGTGAGGCCAAGTGGGGGGAAATAGTATCTGTTCTAGAACTTCTGCTCAGGCTTTTCATAGACAGGTGTCAGCAGTCCTATTATACTAACTGCAAATGTCAATTTCATCTAGTTTCAGGCACTGGGGGCTGCTGACAACGCTGTATTCTTACACAGGGCCTCTTGGTGTCTTTTGCAAGGGCCTCCCCCAGGCACTCTGCACATGAGATAAAGCAAAATCAACATGATCCTTGACAGCGCTGTTGGTTCTTTCCAAGACTATCAGGCAACTGACACTCTTTGCTAGTGGATGGTCTTGCCCCGAAGAATTCGGGAAAATCCGTATTGGATAGGACTGCAAACTGAAAGAAGTTTTGATGAGTTTAGAGTCAGATTTTAGTCAATTTTTAAAATTGCATTGACATTATTGCAGCGTTCCAATACTCGATCGGGATAATGAACTAAAGTCGATTGCATTTCATAGAATAATAATAATAATAATAATAATAATAATAATAATAATAATAATTTTTTATTTGTACCCCGCCCATCTGGCTGAGTCTCCCCAGCCACTCTGGGCGGCTTCCAGTCAGATATCAAAACAATACAACAATAGCACAATTACAAAAGTCACAAACAATACATAAGCCACATCAAAAAATACACAACCGAATAGAAACCAATTTCGACATGAATCAAAATCTAAAACTAAGAATACATCCTTAATACAGTTTAAAATAACATAGGTAAAAAATAACAGGAATTTAAACAAACAAAACAAAACAAAATGGAGCCCTCTCTGCCCAGCAGCGGCGGCGGCAACAGTCCTTTATAAAGCCCATCAGACCCCGCCCTGGGCCAGGTGGTAAGTGGCAGGACTGGGGCCTTCAGGCGCTGAGCAGGGGAGTCCTCCTGGCTGATAGCAGCAGCAACAGCAGTTCTTATAGGCCTTGGCCCCGCCCTGGGCCAGGTGGTGAGTGGCAGGACTGGGGCCTCCAGGCGCTGAGCAGAACCGTTGAACTGTAAAGTTGAAAGGGACCCCGAGGGTCATGATTCCTGCAATGCAGGAATATGCAAGTGGGCCATACAGGGATCGAGCCTGTGACCTTGGTGGTTTCAACACCAAGCTCTGGGGTGCCTGGGAGGTTCCTCATAAGGGAATAACGTCCCATGGGCTTCAAAAGGTTCCCTGCTCCTGCTGGTGAGATCATCAGCCTGAAACGTTGATCGCTGATGTGTGTTCTCTTTCTCTCTCTTTCCTTCTCTCTCTGCTGCCACAGATGCTGCAGGTGTCTGTGGATTCAGATCCACGCCTATGGACGTCATAGAGCAACTGCAGTCTCAGTGGCCTTTCCAGGAAATGGTCATCCTCTGGGAGGAATCCAGGAAGAGGCTCCGAAACACAACCATTACACGTAAGACACTTGCAATCACCACGCGCTAATTGGAAGGTCTCTCTCTTCGCCGTTTGCTGAAAATGACGGGGTCTGGAAACTTAATGAGCCAGGGGCGTAGCCAGGATCAAAACTAGGGGGGGGCAAGCCATGGTCGTTCAGGGGCGGGGCCAAGGCATGGGAGGGGAGGGGCCACGAAGTGGGAATGTGGGCGGGGCTACAGGGCCAGCAGGCCCGGTGACATTGTGGCGGCGGCGGCGGCAGCGGCCACCTTGTGCTTCTGGGGCTGGCGAGAGGGGGTGGCTACCCTGCTTGGCTGGAGAGGATGGGAGGGTTGGGCAGGCAAGAGGGGGTGGCAGGGCAGGCGAGGGCGAGGCAAGGCACGGCCGCAGCCACGGCGGCTCCGAGGCGTTGCTGCATATCAGCATAATATTTCAACCATGTCGTGGGTTCAAGCCCCACCTTAGGAAAAAATTCCTGCATTGCAGGGGGTGGACTAGATGACCCTTGTGGTCCCTTCCGACTACAATTCTATGATTCTATTGATATATTGCCATAGCATATGCATCATTCTGCTTTCTTTAATTGTCCTAGACATAGCAGCCAACTCCTAGAGGCCTAGGTGCCTCCCCCCCCCAATTACTGGTAAATACCGTATTTGAAAGAGTCACCCCCCCATGTTGATGGGCTTTCTATGTGGGGCTTATCTCCCCCCCCCCCGTATTTTATTAAGGATGGAAGAGGGAGGGAAGGAAGGAAGAAATAGAGAGAGGGATAACTCATATTTGTGGGTGTCTCTGGGTGACGCTGTGATGCTGGAACTCTGCAGCAAGAGGACGGGAGGGTCGGGCAGGCGAGAGGGGGTGGCAGGGCGGGCGAGGGCGAGGCAAGGCACGGCTGCAGTCACGACAGCTCCGAGGCATTGCTGCATATCAGCATAATATTTCAACCATGTCGTGGGTTCAAGCCCCACCTTAGGAAAAAATTCCTGCATTGCAGGGGGTTGGACTAGATGACCCTTGTGGTCCCTTCCGACTACAATTCTATGATTCTATTGATATACAGTGGTACCTCGGTTTATGAACACAATTGGTTCCGGAAGTCTGTTCATAAACTGAAGCGTTCATAAAATGAAGCGAACTTTCCCATTGAAAGTAATGGAAAGTGGATTAATCCGTTCCAGACGGTCCGCGGAGTAACCGTTCATAAACTGAAGCGAACTTTTCCATTGAAAGTAATGGAAAGTGGATTAATCCGTTCCAGACGGGTCCGTGAAGTACTTAAACTGAAGCGTTCATAAACTGAAACATGGGTGTAATTGGTTCCGGAAGTCTGTTCATAAACTGAAGCGTTCATAAACTGAAGCGAACTTTCCCATTAAAAGTAATGGAAAGTGAATTAATCCGTTCCAGATGGGTCCACGGCGTTCATAAACCGAAAATTCATAAACCGAGGTGTTCATAAACCGAGGTTCCACTGTATTACCATAGCATATGCATCATTCTGCTTTCTTGAATTGTCCTACTCCTAGACATAGCAGCCAACTCCTAGAGGCCTAGGTGCCTCTCCCACCCCCACCCCCAATTACTGGTAAATACCATATTTGAAAGAATCATCCCCCCATGTTGATGGGCTTTCTATGTGGGGCTTATCTGCCCCCCCCCCAGTATTTTATTAAGGATGGAAGAGGGAGGGAAGGAAGGAAGAAATAGAGAGAGGGATAACTCATATTTGTGGGTGCCTCTGGGTGACGCTGTGATGCTGGAACTCTGCAGCAAGAGGAAGATACCGGTACGCCTGTACAGGAGCCTTGTAAGCAGCTTTCTCTCTGCTTGATTTACAGCAGGCACGTCCAACAGGTAGATTGTGATCTACCAGTAGATCACTGGATGTCTGTGGTAGATCACTGGTAGGTCACTGGCACCCCTAAAAAAAGCTCACCCAAAATTTTCCTCCTCCCTAAAAAAAGTTGAACTATGACCTGAAGCCCTAAACAAAAATGGGCCTCCCTCCCTCCTAAAAGAAGCTCAACAAGTTTGACCTAAACCCCCCAAAACAGGGCTTCCCTTCCTTAAAAAAACTCAACAGCTTTGACCTGAACCCCCCAAAAGGGGGTAGATCACTCCCAGTTTTAAACTCTGTGAGTAGATCAGAGTCTCTTGGGAGGTGGCCACCCCTGATTTACAGTATACAGATGCAGGAGGAGGGGCAGACTGGAACACCTGTGCTTTTTATAAACATCACTGTGTCTGTCAAAGCTACAGCCCCCCCTTTCTTATTCACTTCCTTTTAGCCTTGCAGAGCCACCTTAGTCAAATTGAATCCTCTGCACCCTCATTAAATCGTCAATAGAACTCTTAATGTGATTCCTGAATGCTCATTAACAACTTCCACTGAAGAACAATAGGGTGAAGTGGTCAGCTATCGAAACTTGCCTGGAGATATCTGCTCCATTGTCTTAACTGCTTAACTACTGGTAGCCACTTTGCTTTATTTATTTGATGTGTTTTTGTTACAGCTGTCCCCCCCCCCAGCAAGCGGAGACTTAGCTACTCTTGCTAAAGCAAAGCCCTTTCCACTTCAGTTTTTGGAGGGGAAAAGTGCTGGTTATGGTCTGTAAAATACATTAATTTTTTGCTTCTAGGGGGGGCAACTGCCCCCTCCTGCCCCCCCCTGTCTACACCCATGTAATGAGCTCTGCTAATTACCCTGCAGTAGGGATAAGTAGGGACGCGGGTGACACTGTGGGTTAAACCACAGAGCCTAGGGCTTGCCAATCAGAAGGTCGGCGGTTCGAATCTCTGCGATGGGGTGAGCTCCCGTTGCTCGGTCTCAGCTCCTGCCCAACTAGCAGTTCAAAAGCACATCAAAGTGCAAGTAGATAAATAGGTACTGCTCCAGCAGGAAGGTAAACGGTGTTTCTGTGCGCTGCTCTGGTTCACCAGAAGCGGCTTAGTCATGCTGGCCACATGACCCGTAAGCTGTACGCCGGCTCCCTCGGCCAGTAAAGCGAGATGAGCGCCGCAACCCCAGAGTCGTCCGCGACTGGACCTAATGGTCAGGGGTCCCTTTACCTTTACCTAGGGATAAGCAAACTAATAGACAAGGGGAGTACATGTGACTTCCTGGCATAACTGCTGCACCAAAGGGCCTCCTTGTCATGTCCCTCCTTGCTGAATACCCTCCTGCAGCTATGGCGGGTCCTCTGGTTCTTGCCATCATCTATGTATGTATGCAAGAGGCATCATCTATGTATGCAGGTCAACAACTGTACAAAAACTGCAAGAACAGGGCTAGGAGAATGAGTGGCTGTTGAGTGTAAGGAAAGAGCTGGATCATTCTGGAGGCTTCTAGAGAACCTGTTTATTGAGCACAAAATAGCTGCTCTTTGGCACCTTCTTGCGGTGCTTTGTGTACAGCACCAGCTCATTTGGGGTAGGTGTCTCCTGAATCTTTCTTTTCAATTATTTTTTAACATCTTTATTGACAATTCAAAAAGTAAATAGTTATATGTGCACTAAACATGGTGATACGTAAATAAAAGAGAGACAAAGAAAATGAGAAACAGAACCCACGTAGAAGGGAAGATAAAGGGGGGGGGAACCCCAAACTGTATACAGTGGTACCTCGGTTTACAAACACAATTGGTTCTGGAAGTCTGTACTTAACCTGAAGCGAATTTGCCATTGAAAGTAATGGAAAGTGGATTAATCCGTTCCAGGCGGTCTGTGGAGTACTTAAACTGAAGCGTACTTAACCTGAAGCGAACTTTCCCATTGAAAGTAATGGAAAGTGGATTAATCCATTCCAGACTATGGAGTACTTAAACTGAAAATACTCAAACCGAGGCGTACTTAAACTGAGGTATGACTGTATTTTACAAAGTTGTAATTGTACTTTGCCAGATCTTAACCTATTACAGTATTTGTAAGAACAGATTCCAAATATCATTGAATTTGTCCATGGCAAGTCTGCCTTTTGTATGTAAGTTGTTCCTATGTTGTGAGTTTGTATAAGTCTTCAATCCAATCGTAGAAGTGAGCCGCATTTTTATTTTTCCAATTCATCAGTATCAGGTTTTTTCCTGGACTCTGTACTGCAATTAAACTTTACAACATGTTGTAACCCTATGCATTAATGTTCTTTCCACAACTGTATATAATGAACTTCACAGTGGCTGCTTCCACCCCAATGTCCACACATTTGTTATATGCTGCTTCAGACTGTGCAAACGTGGACCACACTAGAGAATAAGAAAAAGGTGTAACTGTGGTTCGTGGATTAAAAATAAATAAAAAGCAGCCACTGTGGTTCCCTTCCAACTCTACATTTTTTATGATTCTGTGATTCATCTTCGCTGGTGAACCTTCTCCAGTGAGACGATTTTTCTGACCTAGGATTCCGGTGGGGAGGAATTTTTCCCAGGGATTTCCTCCTCGTAACATGACCCTTTGTCCTTATTCCCCCCCCCCCGTTCACAGGAAGTACAGTGGATATTCTGTATGACTTTGCACGCTGTGCCAATCTGCACCTGATCTTCGGACTCAACGCTTTGCTGAGGAAAGGCAACCAGTGGGACAGCTCAAACGCCCAGCTGATTTTGAATTATACCGAATCCCAGAATTACGACATGGATTGGGAACTTGGGAATGGTAGGTCTCAGATTGGAGTGCGCTTTTGTGTTGGCAGTATGCAAATGCATATGGGGGAGGGCAAAGTGTGAGGGGGAAGAAAGCCCATAAGCCCCTCTTCCCTAAATTCAGCCCTGCAAAATCACATGCCATGTCAAGGATTTTTTTAAAAAACACAATGCTTTTATGCACCCCTCACAGCTTTTGTGAAGTGATGCCTTCAGGACAGAAGACAGCAGCAACAACAAAATAAATTGTTAAATCGCTTTGGGATGTTTAATGCAGATCTTTCCAAACATTTCATGTTGGTGATACACTTTTTAGACAACAACAACAACAACAACAACAACAACAACAACAACAACAATAGTATTTATACATACCCCGCCCATCTGGCTGGGTTTTCCCAGCCACTCTGGGAAGGTCACAACAGAATATTAATAAAAAAGCAATAAAACATCAAACATTAAAGACTTCCCTAAATAGGGCTGCCTTCAGATGTCTTCTAAAAGTTAGATAGTTGTTTATTTCCTTGACATCTGATGGGAGGGCGTTCCACAGGGCGGGCGCCACTACCGAGAAGGCCCTCTGCCTGGTTCCCTGCAGCTTCACTTCTTGCAGGGAGGGAACCGCCAGAAGGCCCTCGGCACTGGACCTCAGTGTCTGGGCTGAACGATGGAGGTGGAGATGCTCCTTCAGGTATACTGGGCCGAGGCCGTTTAGGGCTTTAAAGGTCAGCACCAACACTTTGAATTGTGCTCAGAAACGTACTGGGAGCTAATGTAGGTCTTTCAGGACCGGTGTTATATGGTCTTGGCATCATTTTGTGACACTGTAATTCAGTTTTGCTAGCAAACTGGTGGTTAAACTAACCCATTTCCAGCCCTGGGAGGAATGTTTGCACAACACACTGCAGCCGACACACTAATGTGTTGCGACACACAGTTTGGAAAGCTCTGGTTTAATGGAAAGCAATTCAGTGAAAGAAAAAAAAAATCCATCACTTTTTAGATGCTGCCCCTGCCAGGTAATTTGAGAGACCGCCTTACCCCTTAGATAAAATTGAGTCTCACGTATCTTTAGTTCCAAATGTTCCTTCGGAATAGTAAAGTTTGATATTTAACATTCTGTACTTCTGGTTGATTACTGCCACTGTGCAAATTCTGAATGAGTCACACAGCTTTGAGAGCCATCTAAGGATGTTTACGCTTTCTACAGAGCCCAACAGCTTCAGGAAGAAGTCTGGCATTTATATCGATGGCTCCCAGCTAGGACAGGACTTCATACAACTACGTCAGCTGTTGGACAGCTACAGCAGCTACAGAAATGCCAAGCTCTACGGGCCTGATGTAGGTCAGCCTCGGAAGCACACTCAGAAGTTGCTACGGAGGTAAAAATAAAAACACCGGCATCGTTTGACTTGATGCCGATATGCCCCACTGCAGAACATAACAAATAACCATTGTTGGCTTTAGCCATGGTTTGTTACCTTAATCCTGATTGAGATCGCTAAGCCTGGGCAGGGTGCAATTTTCTTTGCAGTTTAGATAAAATGTTTTTTATGAGACAAAATGGACAAGGTTACAGTAGAGCGGGAACCCAGGTGGCACTGTGGTTAAACCACTGAGCCTAGGGCTTGCTGATCAGAAGGTCGGCGGTTCGAATCCCTGTAACGGGGTGAGCTCCCGTTGCTTGGTCCCAACTCCTGCCAACCTAGCAGTTCGAAAGCACGTCAAAATGCAAGTAGATAAATAGGAACCGCTACAGCGGGAAGGTAAACGGCGTTTCCATGTGCTGCTCTGGTTTGCCAGAAGCGGCTTTGTCATGCTGGCCACATGACCTGGAAGCTATACGCTGGCTCCCTCGGCCACCAATGCGAGATGAGCACGCAACCCCAGAGTCGGTCACGACTGGACCTAATGGCCAGGGGTCCCTTTACCATTTACCTTTACAGTAGAGCAGAGCAGCAAAACCACAGACTCAATACTGAGCTGGGTGTCTAATAAGTATAATACGGAGTAAAGCAGCTTCCTAAATTTATATGTACCGTCTGTTTTGCTGGATTACCGTTCCCCCAATCTGAAGAATTTGAAGAAAAGCAGAGGAGGTGGTAAATCTAAGCCTTGTTGCTCTTCAAAACATCTGATGAAGTGTGCATGCACACGAAAGCTCATACCAAAATAAAAACTTAGTTGGTCTTTAAGGTGCTACTGAAGGAATTTTTTGTATTTTGTTTGGACTACGTCAGACCAACATGGCTACCTACCTGTAACTAGAACCTTGTTGCTCTTTGTTGTTTTGCAGCTTCCTGAAATCAGGAGGAAAAGTAATTGATTCTGTCACATGGCATCAGTAAGTATTGAGTTCATATTCAGCAACTCGTTACCCAAGCATTACGGCAGCATGTACCGTGTTTCTCATATTATAAGACATGTCTTATATTTATTTTTTCCTCAAAAAAACACACTATGGCTTATTTTCAAGGGATGTCTTATTTTTTTCCTCCTCCTCCTGCCGCAGCTGGCATTGCTACTGCGCCTATCACTATGTCTTATTTTCGGGGTATGGCTTATATTCCTTGAATGCTTAAAAATCCTGCTATGGCTTATTTTATGGGTATGTCTTAAAATATGAGAAACAGGGTATCAAAACATTTACCAGTTACTGGAAACTGTGGGAGGGAAAAGTGCTGTTGTGCTCAGGTCTTTTTAAGGAAACTGTCCATGGGGATATCTGTCTGGTAAGATGCTGAACAAAATGGATGTTTTGCCTGATCTTTCTTAACATACGCCTAGTTCAGAGAAATATTAAGTCGATGATAACTGCGGAGAAAATATGAAGAAAACCATGAGGAAAACCAGTTTGTTTTTCGTTTGTTTGTAAAAGTACAGTGGTACCTCGGGTTCAGAACTTACCGTAATTTGTTCTTAACCTGAAACTGTTTTTAACCTGAGGTACCACTTTAGCTAATGGGGCCTCCCGTTGCCGCCGTCGCGCGATTTCTGTTCTCATCCTGAAGCAAATTTCTTAACCCAAGGTACTATTTCTGGGTTAGTGAAGTCTGTAACCTGAAGCGTCTGTAACCTGAAGCGTCTGTAACCCGAGGTACCACTGTATGTATATGCTGCCCTCACAAAATATCAGGCTAGTAGTGTATAAAAACATTAAAAGCAGTACAGAACCAGGGCCGTCTTAACCATATCTGGCGCCCTGGCGCCAAGATCCCTCCGGCGCCCCCCGTGAGTAAGGCGGGCAGGAGGAGCGTGCGGGGAGCTGAGAGGCATGGAGGAGGCTGCCCCAGGCTCCCGTTAGCCACGCAAAGCTCCGGAGGCGCACGGGGAGCGTGAGCCTGGAGCCGCCGCACTGCGCCTCTCAGCTGTTCAGGTGGCCCCAGGCCAGCGCTCCCCGTGCACCTCCGGAGAGTTACCTGAAGCCGCTCAACAGCAGAGGCGCGCTGAGGCAGACACCAGTATTCGGCACCCCTGATGGCCAGGCGCCCTGGCACCTTGCTCCACCCAGCCCGGGCCTAGGGACGGCCCTGTACAGAACAATCATCGAAATGACTGGCTACTCAAGAAGGTATCATAGAATAGATTCATAGAGTTGGAAGGGATCCTGTGGGTCATCTTGTCCACCCCCCTGCAATGCAGGAATCTCAGCTAAAGCATCCATGACAGATGCCTGAAAGTCAAACAGCAAGGGTGCCTGTCACCTCTCTGCTAGGAGAGTGTTCCACAGTGTTAAATACCCAACTTCTTGTTGAGGTCATTTGGGCTTCTGTAACAAAATGGACAGCTAACAGCTCTCTTCTGGGTGATCTCTAATAGAAGGGCTTAAGCACCCAAATTGTGCTGGACTTATTGTATCAACACGAGCCTTTTCCAGCTCACCAGTGTAATTTACTGGTAGACTTACGTCAAATGTCTTGATTTCGCAGCTATTACCTGAATGGCCGAACTGCTACCAGAGAGGATTTCCTGAGCCCAGATGTGCTGGACACTTTCATCACAGCCGTACAAGAAGAACTCCAGGTAATCGGGAGTCTGTGTGGGTGGCTGGACAGCTCATCTATTCCTCCTAATTTAAAGTTGCCGATCTCCCAGGCTCAAGTCCCTGTATTGACTCACCTTTCTACACTTCGATTTCACAACATTCTCTAGCTTGTTGACGACACTGTCCCAGGCAAGAAGGTTTGGCTGGGAGAAACTAGTTCAGCCTACGGAGGGGGTGCTGCTCAGCTGTCCAATACGTATCTTGCTGGTTTCATGTAAGTACAATGATATACATTCCTACAAGCTCTGCTTTCCTTCTGTGGATATTGGGATCTTGTCCTCTACCAATGCCCTAGAAGCCCTTCCTTTGACCAAACAGAAGCTATTGTGTTCATTGATGCCCATAAAGCTATCCATGTCTAGTAGCTATGGTGGCTATGTTCTGCCTCCAAAGCTAGAGGCAGTAATGTTTCTGAGTACCAGTTGCTGGAAACCACAGGAGGAGGGCAGGCTCTGGTGCTCAGGTTCTGCTTTTAATCATCGCAAAAGCAAAACTATACCGTGATAAATCCCTGAAACGAGATACAGTGGTGCCTCGCTAGACGAATGCCCTGTAAGACTAATTTTTCGCTTAACGAATAGATTTTTCGAGTGGAGGTTGCCTCGCTAGACGAATTCGTTTTATGAAAAATTCGTCTAGCGAATCACGGTTTCCCATAGGAATGCATTGAAGTTCAATTAGTGCGTTCCTATGGGCAAAAATATATATATATTTTTCAATGCATTCCTATGGGATTCGCTAGACGAATTTTTCATTATACGAATTGACCCGTGGAACAAATTAAATTCGTCTAGCGAGGCACCACTGTATTGATAAAGTGAATAATACTAAAACTCAACTAATGATTACCCAAAGAAACATAATAGGTTTAAATCTCCCAAAAGAAACTTTGATATAGAAAAGACATGAATTTCTCAAAGTAACCTCTAAATAAAGTAAACCTTGACGAGGTGCCGGCCAAGTGACTCGTTTCACTGGAGAATCTCTATCTGTTTCCTCAGAAGGGAAATATTTAGGGGCTGAAGTTTCCTTATAATCAAAAACTAAACAGGAGCTGTAAACTCTGAAAAGAATTGAAAATTACATAGCAGTCAGGGATAAACCTCCCCAAGATAAGACTATAGTTGTTTAAACTAAAGGTTAGCTAACCTATGGGACAATTCAGCTAATGAATATCATTGCTCTTAGAAAAAGATTAAGCAAAGGGCTGTAAAAGCTCTCCTAGTTGTGATGTTGTAACGCCATTGTTCAGACGGCTGGAGGGTGTTTCTGATTCTTGGCTTATATATCATCAACGAACCTTTTATACTAGTTCCATCAAAAAATATTTATTTTTGGTCTTTAAGAATGTCAATAAGATTGACAGTTTTTTTTTGCATGGTGTCAGGAGATGCACCCCAATATTAAATTTACCGCCCAATATCACAGTCAACGCATTACCTTTCTTGATACAGTTGTATACCGGGATAACACTAACCAACTGGCAACGAGAACCTACAAGAAGCCTACAGATAGGCTGTCTTATTTGCACTATAAATCGTTATAAATCTTATCTTGGGGAAGTTTATCCCTGACTGCTATGTAATTTTCAATTCTTTTCAGAGTTTACAGATCCTGTTTAGTTTTTGATTATAAGGAAACCTCAGCCCCTAAATATTTTCCTTCTGAGGAAATAGATAAGAGATTTTCCAGTGAAACGAGTCACTTAGTCGGCACCTCGTCAAGGTTTACTTTATTTAGAGGTTACTTTGAGAAATTCATGTCTTTTCTATATCAAAGTTTCTTTCGGGAGATTTAAACCTATTATGTTTCTTTGGGTAATCATTAGTTGAGTTTTAGTATTATTCACTTTATCAATATCTCGTTTCAGAGATTTATCACGGTATAGTTTTGCTTTTGCGCTGGTTATATATTCCCGTGATTGTCTTTTTTGCCATTCAGGTTCTGCTTTTAGGCTTCCCAGAGGCATCCGGTTGGCCACTGTGAGAACAGATGAGCCAGTAGTATGTCCTGATCTGCTTGCACATCAGTGGGAACCACATAAAATGTTATGCCCTTCCCCCATTCTGCCCCTCCCCCGCTCTGCCCTTTAGTGATGTTTTAGGGTCTTTTCCAGGTCCGGTGCCATGCGCATAGGCACAATGATGTGCCAGTTGGTTGTTGCCTGTACAACCATGAGCGTTCATCCTGAATTATTCTTATTCTTATTAATATTTATTGGCCAAGTACAAACATACTTGGAATTTTGCTTCGGCTACATTGCAGTGTAAACGTACCTTATACAAACATTGTTCCACATACAATACAATAGCACAGCAAGGAACCCCACCCATAACTGGCCTCCCCTTCCGCTACACAACTATGAATTTAACAATTTGATGGCACAAGGGGGGGGGAACTGTTCCTGTGCCTAGCCGTTTTTGTGTATAGATTCCTGTAGCGACATCCAGATGGAAGTAAATCAAACAGCTGATGACCGGGATGCAAAGGATCTGCAACAATTCCCTCTGCTATCTTCCTAGCTCGGACAGCATAAAGTGTCTCTATTGAAGGCAACCAACACCAATTACCCTTTCTGCAATTCTTACTGCTCGTTGGAGCCTTTTCTTGTCCATCTTGGAGGCTGTGCCATACCAGGCAGTAATAGAATTACAGAGAACAGTTTCAATTATACTTCTATAAAATTGGATCAACATTTTCTGGGGCAAATTAAATTTTCTTAGTTGACGCAAGAAATACAACCTCTGGTGGGCCTTTTTAATAATACTATTGATGTTGCCTGACCAATTTAAGTTTTGAGAAATTATGGAGCCCAGGAACTTAAAGGGCTCTACTACTACAACCATGTTACCATAGATGGAAAGTGGCAGCAAGTCGGAAGAGTGCTTCCTGAAATCAATTACCGTACCATCCATCCAGACTTGTTTACATGGTTCTTCCCCTTGCCCATTCCTTTTCTGTGCATTTCCCAATCACTTCCCTAACTACAAAAAGTCAGTTTCTTTTCACCCAAGTTCCCTAGGATTTCCTTGAATCTCTCTCACGAAACGCTGACATCCTGGAGGTGCCCTAACGTTGGCATCGACTGTCAACATCTGGTGGCTTCTAGAAACTCACCAGGCCATATGGTGAATCAGAAAGGAGACGAATTAGATACCAGGGCTCGTTTTAATTAAGACCAAACCCAAATCGCCCCTATTGTGGAGCCCATTCATCCTCCTGTATGAGGAATCAATCTTTTGTGTTACCCGGGACCTCTGATAACAGCATGTTGAAGAACTCTGTGCAACTGAGAAAGTTTCATAAGGTGACAATAACAGAAGCTGGTCTGCTTAGATCAGTGGTTCCCAACAAGTGGTCCGCGGACCCCCAGGGGTCCGCAAGATGCTATTAGAATAAAAAATATTAAATATATTTCGTATGATAACAGATTTTTTGTTTTGGCCGCTTCCTGCATGAGCAGAGTCTAGCGCAAAACTAGAATTAGATAGAGGCAGTAGTTCTGCTGTATGCCGTTAGGTGGCGCTTTACAAACACTACTGTTTTGCAAAGAGGCAGCGCGCGCATTCTACTAACGCTCACCTCCCCAAGATGCTTTGCGCGCGTTGGCTTCATTTGTGCGCTACTGCGCAGGTACCCTGTCTTCTCCATTCCCTTCCCTCCTCCCTGGCGCACGCTGCCTCTTTGCAAAACAGTAGTGTTTGTAAACAAAGCGTTGTTTTTCGCGGAAGCTACAGTTTGCGTAGTTAAAAATGGACTGTTGGTTAAAAAGTGGTTCATCTCATTAAGAACTGAAAATTAAACTAACTGTATACTGATGGAGTACTCTGTTGTAACTGTAAAAAACGTATAAATATAAAATATAAAAAGACTCTTAATTTGGCTCTCACTTTTTAATTTTAGGATTAGGAATTAATGGGGGTCCTTGTCACAATAGCAGCTCGATGAGGGGTCCTCGAGAAAATTTTGTTGGGAACCCCTGGCTTAGATAGTTCATCATCTGTTTTGTTTCTCTTATGGGAAAAAAAACACACTAAGGGAATTTGGGAAATTCTGTATTGAAGGACAGGCACTTCAGTTTAAGGACCTCTCATGCCCCTGCCAAGAACTGAGAATGCTTTTCCACAGCGTTCTCTCTTTTCCTCTCAACTATTTATTAAAGGTCATGGTTACAATGCTGCTATAAAGAACGCCTGCCTTTTCTGACCTTATAACTATTGAATGCAGTTCTTAAAGCACCACTTCTGATATTTGCATCAGCTCTTGTTTCTGCCTCGCACGCAGAACAAAACACCACACCTCTTTAGTTAGATCAGATGCCACCCCCCATTTGTTTTTTGGTTGCTTGAATTGACATTTTCTTTTATTTCTTGCTCCCCTCCCTACTTTTATTACGCAGGTGGCTGGACAAACTAGGTCTGTCTGCCAAACTGGGCATTGATGTGGTGATGAGACAGGTTTTGTTTGGAGCAGGAAGCTATCATCTGGTGAACGCCAGCTTTGAACCTTTGCCAGTACGTATACCTCTAAAACAATGAACACAGTGATGATGCAATGACTCCTAAAATCGACACAGGATAAAATCACCAAGGCAACTATCTGTAAACAAGCAATAAACGTCTATAAAAATGGGAAAAGTAGCTTCTTTCCCAAATAGGTTTCATCTTAAACAACAGCAAACACGGTAAATACGTTTGTAACAGTACGCAGGCAGTATGTAAATGACTTAAAGCAGGGTATATCTGTCCCCATCTGCATTTTTCCATCGGGAGGGGACACGGGTGGTGCTGTGGTATAAACCACTGAGCCTCTTGGGCTTGCTGATCAGAAGGTCGGCGGTTCAAATCCCCGCGACAGGGTGAGCTCCCGTTGCTCTGTCCCAGCTCCTGCCAACCTAGCAGTTTGAAAGCACACCAGTGCAAGTAGATAAACAGGTACCGCTCCGGCAGGAAGGTAAACAGCGTTTCTGTGCTCCCTGGTTTCTGTCACGGTGTCCCGCTGCGCCAGAAGTGGTTTAGTCATGCTGGCCACATGACCTGGAAAACTGTCTTTGGACAAATGCAGGCTCCCTCGGCCTGAAAGGGAGATTATCGCCACAACCCCTAGTCACCTTTGACTGGACTTAACCGTCCAGGGGTCCTTTTCCTTTACCTTTTCCATCGAGAGAAGCATCCATCAAGGTGGTTTTAAAAACTTAAGGACATCGTCCTCTTTCTGTGCTCCTCCCTCTTTCTGTGCTTTAAGTTGTTTACATACGGTCTTCACTTGTATATTATTTACTACAAAGCTTGATGACTAAGCTCTTCTGCGACGAAATGTTGGATTACCGGGAAAAAAGTCCAAGCACTGAACCACTGGTAGATCCCAAGTAGACTCTTTATTACTGCATTTGCAATTGTTCCAAGATAAAATCTATTGTGGAAAGAAATGAGCACTGAGCCACTGATATATTTATTACGAGTGAACCCTTTATTTACTGTGTTTGCTATTGTTTAAAGGTAAAGGTACCCCTGACCGTTAGGTCCAGTCATGGATGACTCTGGGGTTGCGGCGCTCATAGGCCGAGGGAGCCGGCGTTTGTCCGCAGACAGCTTCCGGGTTATGTGGCCAGCATGACAAAGCTGCTTCTGGCGAACCAGAGCAGCGCACGGAAATGCCATTTACCTTCCCGCCGGAGCGGTACCTATTTATCTACTTGCATTTTGACGTGCTTTCGAACTGCTAGGTTGGCAGAAGTTGCCATTGTATAAGAGAAAACCTCTCTTGGAAAGGAACTACCTTTGCCATTTTTATAGACGTTTATTGTTTGTTTACAGATGGTTGCCTTGGTGATATTATCTTGTGTTGATTGCAGTATGTATACCTCGGCAGAGGAAGTGGCAAAGGTGCAAGGAGGGGAGGGAGTGGATGGGTGGCAAGGAGCGACAGCGGAGTTGGGTGGGCATGGTGTATACCAGGCATCCCCAAACTTCGGCCCTCCAGATGTTTTGGACTACAATTCCCATCTTCCTTGATCACTGGTCCTGTTAGATAGGGATCATGGTAGTTGTAGGTCAAAACATCTGGAGGGCCGCAGTTTGGGGATGCTTGGTGTATACTGACACCTATTTTGCTTTTTAAAAATCCCACTGATAATTACCTTTTTTTTTCAATTTCTCAACTGGCTTTCACCATAAGCTCTCGAGGCAGTCAGGTCACAGCAATTTAAATTCAAATTTCAAAGCAGTTTAAAATAAATGATAGGAAAAGGATAAGGATGGGTACCTAATGGAGGGGGATTGCCTTCTGTGCTTTTGATTCCAATTTGCTCCTGCTTATCCACCAACTCTTTGCTGGTTACATTTCTTTAACATGTTTTTGCTATGCATAAAAGCTGTCTTCTTTTCCCATGCAAAAAGGATTATTGGCTTTCTCTCGTATACAAGAAACTAGTGGGCGCCAAAGTCCTGCATGTCAAGCTGTCAGGCGAAGACCCAAGGAGGCTTCGAGTGTATCTTCACTGTACAAATGAGCACCAGTAAGCATGTCTAGTAGACTCTGAAGACCTTTTGGAAAAGGAACCCCGTATTGTACTTTCAGCTAAGGGGAGACACGGCTTGGAAAAGGTGCAAGGGCCCTGGTACACTAGCTCTGGTGCAGCAAAACATGCTGGTGCAATTGCACCAAAGAATTTGAAGCTTTGTACATGTCAAGTGTAGATAAAGAAAAGTGGGGCAGGATGAAAGCATGGCAGCGAAGACACATAAACTCTCCCCCCCAAAAAATTCCAAAAGGAGTTAGGAATCCTCGCTTTGCAAATGCCTTTCTAGGCTAGGATCCTGGTAACTCGCACTTCTTGTGCGCGGGGGCAGTTTTTTAGCAGATGCCAGAAGAACGCCTGTCGCTATGGCAGGAAACGTGTGTGTGCAGCACAACCCCACATATTGCTCACCCAGAGTGTCCCCATGGATGGAGAATGGAGTTTGCCCTGCCCTATGCATTTTGCTCCGAGTGCGGCACCTCCTGTCCCAGCCCCTTGGCAGGGGCGGACTTTGTAATCTTTTGCAATACAGTGCCCTGTGCGAATCCGAAATTGGGTGCCATTGCCATGCCATTATAAGAGAACAAGGGAGGTGTTTGCAGTGAGTTTCAGCATCTCTTTTTCTAGAAAAATGGCACTGGCTAGTTGTATTTATTGATTTGGGGTTTTCTTTCCACTTCAGACTTCTCTAAATGCAAAACATAAATGCAAAGAGCCAGTGTGGTGTAGTGGTTAAGAGCGGTAGACTCCTAATCTGGGGAACCGGGTTCGCGTCTCCGCTCCTCCGCATGCAGCTGCTGGGTGACCTTGGGCTAGTCACACTTCTCTGAAGTCTCTCACAGACACAGAGTGTTTGTTGTGGGGGAGGAAGGGAAAGGAGAATGTTAGTGATAAAGTGGGATATCAAATCCAAACTCTTCTTCTTCTGTGCTTAAAATACTGCAGTTGTGCATTTCCTCTGATAACGTTTGAGGCCTGCGGGTTATAGGGTGGTACACAAATTAATTAATTAATTAATTTTGTACTTCACCAAGAGGAAACGCTCAAGCAGTGATACAGATGTCAAACAGAATGCCCTTATTTTCATATGAGGAATGTTGGAGTGTATACTATATATTATCTAGTATAATATATACTAGATATATACCCAGGTGGCACTGTGGGTTAAACCACAGACTCTAGGGCTTCCTGATCAGAAGGTCGGCAGTTCGAATCCCTGCAACAGGGTGCGCTCCCGTTGCTCGGTCCCAGCTCCTGCCCACCTAGCAGTTCGAAAGCACATCAAAGTGCAAGTAGATAAATAGGGACCGCTCCGGCGGGAAGGTAAATGGTGTTTCCGTGTGCTGCTCTGATTCGCCAGAAGCAGCTTTGTCATGCTGGCTACATGACCCGGAAGCTGTCTGCGGACAAACGCCGGCTCCCTCGGCCTATAGAGCGAGATGAGCGCCGCAACCCCAGAGTCGGACACGACTGGACCTGATGGTCAGGGGCGCCTTTACCTTTAAGAGGAAATGCTCAAGCAGTGATACAGATGTCAAACAGAATGCCCTTATTTTCATCTGAGGAATGTTGGAGTGTATATTATCTAGTATATCCTTTTAACAGGCTGCTTCATGTTTTCCTTCCAGCCCGAAGTACAGAGAAGGGGATATCACCTTATTTGCCTTGAACCTTTATAACAGCACAAAACACTTGCAGTTACCTTCTTCCTTCTCCAGCAAGCAGATCGATGAATATCTTTTACTGCCTCATGGAGAAGACGGCATACTTTCCAAGTAAGCAGCTCCAACTTTTCCTGCCTTTCTAAATATTATTTGTTTAATATGAGCTTTTAAAACTTGGGGGGGGGGATTTTCAGAGGAGAACCTTTTAATTCCCTTTCTAATGTTGTTTGGTATCTAAACGGTGTTAGCAATTTCTTTTAACCCCCTGTACCCGGACTCTTGATTTGTAGACACTGGACAAATGAGGTACCTCGAATGGGAAACTTTTGTTAGGCTGAGAATACCTTTGAAGCACACACACGCCATCAAAGAATTCTGGAAACTGTAGTTTGCCCCTCACAAAGTTATAGTTCCCAGCAGCCCTTAACACACCACAGTACCCAGAATTATTTGAGGTAGAGGAAATGTGCTTCAAATGTGCTTTATTTATATTTTTCAATTTTTTTATTCATTTTCATTTTAAATGTCAACAAACAACATAAACATAAAACACAGTACATAACAATACAATGAAAAATACATGCAAAAGAAAAAAACAAAAACAAAACAAAAATCAAGATAGAAAATACAGTAATAAAAATTTTTCTAACTTATCTAAATCTTGTTACAGGTAGGTAGCCGTGTTGGTCTGAGTCGAAACAAAATTTAAAAAAATTCCTTCAGTAGCACCTTAAAGACCAACTAAGTTTTTATTTTGGTATGAGCTTTCGTGTGCATGCACACTTCGTCAGATACACTGAAACAGAATCCACCAGACCCTTATGTATATTCAGAGGGTGGGGGTGATGGGAATGGATGATGGGCTGATAGGAGTGGTAAACCTGTTGATGACTGTTAACGACTGTTAATGACTGCAATTGGTCTTGCGGGGGGGGGGAGCAAGGGCTGAGGTGCTAAGGAAAGCTTGATCATGTATAATGAGATAAGAATCCTATGTCTTTGTTCATTCCAGGTGGCTCCATGGTTTTAAGCTTGCTAATGAGTTGCAATTCAGCAACTTCTCATTCCAGTCTGTTTCTGAAATTTTTCTGTAATAAAACAGCTGCTTTGAGATCTTGTATAGAATGTCCTGGGAGATTGAAGTGTTCTCCTACTGGTTTCTCTGTCTTGTGGTTCCTGATGTCAGATTTGTGTTCATTTATCCTTTGGCGTAGGGTTTTGCCTGTTTGTCCAATATAGAGAGCTGAAGGGCACTGTTGGCATTTGATGGCATACACAATGTTAGAAGATGAGCAATTAAATAGTCCTGTGATGGTATGTTGGATGTTGTTGGGGCCAGTAATGGTGCTGTTATCTAAATCTTATTTCATAACATTTTAGTTACTTCCTCAAGTCCCCCTAGGGACCCAGGTGGCTCTGTGGGTTAAACCACTGAGCCTACGGCTTGCTGATCAGAAGGTCAGCGGTTCGAATCCCTGTGGCGGGGTGAGCTCCCGTTGCTCGGTCCCAGCTCCTGCCAACCTAGCAGTTTGAAAGCACATCAAAATGCAAGTAGATAAATAGGAACCGCTACAGCGGGAAGGTAAACGGCATTTCCGTGTGCTGCTCTGGTTCACCAGAAGTGGCTTTGTCATGCTGGCCACATGACCTGGAAACTATGTGCCGGCTCCCTCGGCCAATAATGCGAGATGAGCACGCAACCCCAGAGTCGGTCACGACTGGACCTAATGGTCAGCCGTCCCTTTACCTTTACCTTTACAAGTCCCCCTAACTGTGCTTCACTGTAAATCATGCTTAGCAATTTCTATTTCATAATTTCAACCATAATCCAATCTATTTTTTAACATATCTTCTCTTATTTTCATACTTAATTACATTACCCAAAAACCCTTAAATATTAAACATTTTATCCCTACAGCCTATAACATCAAATGTGCTTTAAAGCTATAGTGTGTACACAGCCAGAGTTTCCTGAAACAATCATTCCAAGAAGCTCAAGGCAATGCCTAGGGCTCTTCCCACTCCCATTTTATTTTCACAACACCTGCACAGGAGGTGAAACAAAAGAGGTATAGACTGGCTCACACAGAAACCTTCACCATGCCTGAGTAATTGGGGCTTTGAATACAACTCACAATCTGCCAGGCTAACAAATCTAAGTGTTATGTGACATCATTTTGCATAACAATTACTTCGCACATCATTCTGTAACCACACATTAACAATGTGCTTTAACCAGTCATGTGTTCACAGTCCACATTTCTGACTTTTAGTCTCAGGGCCATGGGTTTGAGCCCCACATTCGGCAGAAGATTCCTGCATCGCAGGGGGTTGGACTAGATGACCCTCAGGGTCCCTTCCAAATCTACAGTTCTGTGATTCTAGGACATTCACAGCCCTTGAAAATGACTTATATTTCTTGAAACAGTGTTCAAGATTTGACAAAAGGCTGTCATCCCTGTTCATTTTTAATGCAATAAACTTATTATTTTGTTCTTAGAAACTACAGGATCAGGATTACATGTTTAGGTTTCGGGTCCCAAGTACTAAGGAAATCCTTTCCACCTTAAAAGCATTGCAGCTAGGAAGAAAGTCAAGTAACTTCTCAGAAATTGTGTCTCATCTCAAAAACTGGGAAGCCAGTTCTCAAGAATTCTGTCCACGTTTCTTCCTGGTCCATATTGATATTTCCTCAATTTATGGTAATGATCTGTCCCTCTGTGAACTCGTAAGTGAAGCTGCATCCTGTAACCTTGTGCGCTCCAGTTCCCTGATCAGATCCAACTTTCAGCTGGCCAGGAATGAAAGCCAGACAGTGTCTGCCAAACTTGGTATTTTTAGCATTCAGATCCACCTTTCTGGAAACACATGGATTTCTTGAAGAGAGCATTCAGCTTGAACAGCAAGGATGTTTCCACCCAGAAGGCTTCCTTTACATGGTGTTACATGTGCACTATGAACTTATGTTGGCCGGAAAGCTTATTCACGTTATAAATACTTGTGCATTAAAAACAAGCACACAAAGAGCATATCAAGGATCAAAAGGGATCGAAGCTCTTTGTGTAACACACACACACACACACACACACACACAAGGGCAACCTAACACTCTGAAATACACATAGATGGTAGAGTTCCCTGTTATTTAAAGCCATTCTCTTGAAATAATTAAAAAATACATTTTAAAACTTCATCAATTAGAGATACCATTTTGTATTACAGAATTGTCTTTGTTACAGGTAGGTAGCCGTGCTGGTTTGACGTAGTCAATACAAAATAAAAAAAATCCTTCCAGTAGCACCTTAGAGACCAACTAAGTTTGTCATAGGTATGAGCTTTCGTCTGCACACACACTTCTTCAGATACACTGAAACAGAAGTCACCAGACCCTTATGTATAGTCAGAGGGTGGGGAAGGGGTATTACTCAAAAGGGTGGTGGGAATGGGTGATTGGCTGATAGGAGTGGTAAACCTGTGGATGACTGTTAACGACTGCAATTGGTCTTGCAGGAAAAAGCAAGGGGTGAGGTGCTAAAGAAAGCTTTATCATGTATAATGAGATAAGAATCCAATGTCCTTATTCAGACCAGGTCTCTCCATGGTTTTAAGCTTGGTAATGAGTTGTAATCCAGAAACTTCTCTTTCCAGTCTGTTTCTGAAATTTTTCTGTAATAAAGAAATGTGCATGCACACGAAAGCTCATACCTATGACAAACTTAGTTGGTCTCTAAGGTGGTACTGGAAGGATATTTTTTATTTAGAATTGTCTTTGTTTGTTTTTTTAAAAAATGGTCTCTTGAAAACAAATGCAACAAAACCTTAATCAGGTTTATTGTTTGAGGATGACAGATTTTGTGTCTAAAATATACATTCTTTCCTCTTGCAGATCTGTGCAGCTGAATGGCCATGTCTTAAAAATGTTGGATGATGAACTACTGCCCACTCTCAGGGAAAAGCCTCTTGCTCCAGGAAGCCGCCTTGCACTTCCAGCTTTTTCATATGGATTCTATGTAATAAGGAATGCCAAGGTGCTGGCTTGCATTTAGCAACTTAGCTCACGTTCCCAAAATCAAGTTGATGGCCAACGTCGTGTCAAGACATTCGGCTCCTCCAGATATTTTGGTGGCAGAAACAAAGCAATCCAAGAGTGAAGGGGAATATCCCTCCATCCTGGCCCCCGTTTTTATTTCAAATTTCCACCTGTAACACTTACCTAAGAACTTTGTTTCAGCCACTGTTTCCCCAAGAACAAAAGCTCAGCTTAAGGAGGGATTCCAGTTAGAGATGCAAAGAAGATGGATGTCAGACAGCAAGTTGCAAATTAGTGGCATAGGTTCTCAGCGACGTCTACACTGGCTTGGTCATGTACACAGAATGGAAGATGGCAGGATCCCCAAGGACGTTCTCTACGGGGAGCTGGCTTCAAGCACTAAGCCTTTTGGGCAGACCAACTCTGTGTTATAAAGATATCTCCAATTCCTCAAAAGATCCCATCAATGGCGTCTCTGAAAATTTTTACACATCGCTTGGGAAGACAGGCGAACTAATATCAGTGTACTGGAAGAAGCAAAAGTCACCAGTGTTGAATCAATGATTCTTCAACATCAGCATCATTGGACTGGTCATGTTGTGCAGATGCCTGATGATTGCCTTCCAAAGCAACTACCGGTACTCTTCCGAACTTAAAAATGGAAAGCGTAATGCTTTGGTCAACGAAAGAGGTTTAAAGACTGTGTCAAGGCAAATCTAAAAAAATGTAGTATAAACACCGACAAGTGGGAAACACTGGCCTGCGAGCGCTCCAGTTGGAGAACAGCCTTTACCAAAGGTGTCATGGGCTTTGAAAAAACTCGATCTCAGGACACAAGGGAGAAACATGCGAAGAGGAAGGCACGCTTGGCAAATCCACACCGTGATCAACTCCCGCCCGGAAACCAATGTCCCCACTGTGGAAGGATGTGCGGATCCAGAATTGGCCTCCACAGTCACTTACGGACTCATTGTTAAAACAGTGTTTATGGAAGACAATCTAACTCGACTACGAGTGATCGCCAAAGAGAAGAGATAAAGAGATCTGCAAACATGGCATGAAGGCTGGCAACATCAACCCCACCATGTGGGAATACTTTGCAGGCAATCGCAGTGCCTAGAGACAGACAGTGCATCCATAGCAGTGGTCAGAGAAGGAATGACCTCTGGGAGGCGTGTAGAGGGGCACCTGCAGCAAGACAACCGAATGCCTTCATCTGCCCCACCTGCAATAAAAGACCATATTCACAGCCCCCAGCAAGAGCTGAAACTCTCCAACAATTTGACTTTCTTCCCAAAGGCGAGACTCTTCCATTGTCTCCCGAGGCAACCCTTTGAGCATCTGAGGATAAACAGGCAAATGGGCCAGTTGAGTGACATCAGGGAAAAGCAATCTTGAGGTTAACAGAAGAAGAAGCAGCAAGCAGGTTCCAGGCACAGCCAAGGAGACACATAATATAAGAGCTGTTGGCCAGCCTGCCTGGAGACTTTTACGGGGCTTCTGGGAGGCTAGCACCAAAAAGAGAGCAGGCAAGCTCAAGCATTCTCAGGGATTCTTGTATTCTATGACAGGGTAGCGACCAGGAGGGATTCCTCTTCGTGATTTCTTATAAATTAGTTGTAGCACTTTCGCAAATGTGTCTGGCACACTTGCATGCTGCCCACCAACAAACTACACCTCATCCATGCCAGTCCCTTAGCTGACATCTGCTGGGTCAAACATACTAGCAGGATCAGCATGGGAGAAACCGCAACCATCATAGCCACAAATCCCCTTGACAGCAGGTTCCCTTTACACAATACTTTGTGGGTATTTCTGGCTTCTGTTGCTAAGGAAGCTGTTTTATGGAAGGTACCCCGTTTCCTTTCCCCACAATATGCATAGAGTAAAACCATTCCCACCTCCCTTTCATTATAGACATACGACCTACAACAAAATGTTTACAGTGGGACACATTCCAGCTTGGGTTGCAGACTTTCTGTTCCCAGTTCCTAACTTTTCATTTCTGCCTTGCCCCACCAGCCCTCCAACACACACACACACACACAGTCAACATTTCATGCCCTTTGACCATGCTCAGTTGTCCCTGGGAATTTTGGAGGGACTGCAAAACCATTTTGGTACTTCTGCAAATGTTGGCATTCCTCCACATCTGCAGATACAGCGGTACCTCGGGTTACAAACGCTTCAGGTTACAAACTCCGCTAACCCAGAAATAGCACCTCAGATTAAGAACTTTGCTTCAGGATGAGAACAGAAATTGTGCTCCGGCCGCACAGCAGCAGCAGGAGTCCCCATTAGCTAAAGTGGTGCTTCAGGTTAAGAACAGTTTCAGGTTAGGAACAGACCTCCGGAACAAATTAAGTTCTTAACCAGAGGTAGCACTGTAACTCCCTTTTGTGTGGGGGTAGGGTCATTTTGACTGCAGATATAAGCCAGGGATAGTCAACAGGGTGCCCTCCAGATACTGCAGACTGCAACTCCCATTGGCCCCAGCCAGCCTGGCCAACAGGCAAGAATCATGGTTCCATCCCTGAGAAACAATTGCAATCAAGAGAATTGAGATTGCTATTAGGCAACAAAGGCAAAGGGGTTGCAGCTGAGGATTAAGAACCCGTGCTTTGCGTACAGACAGTCCCCAGTTCATTCTCTGGCATCCCCAAATGGGGCTGCTGGAAACTCCTGTCTGACGCTCTGGAGAGATGTAGGGAAACCTGTGGCCCTCCAGGTGTTGCTTGCTGGTCTCCTGGTTCCATCATCCTAATCCTTGGCCACGCTGGCTGGGACTGACGGGAGCTGGAGTCCACCGACATCTAGAGGCCACATGTTTGCTTCAGTGAACTTGATGGCGCAATGGTCAAACTCAGGATAATGTTCCTAGATTTTGGCATGCAGCTTGCCAAAATGCAATTCTAGGCAACTTTATTGCACTTCACTTTGATGTGTGTTCATGTGTTTTGGTACCTGCACGTTTTTTTGAAATAAACTAATTTATATTATGTGTTTGCTGTTTTAGTTACAGGTGGGTAGCCGTGTCATAGCTGCCAAGTTTTCCCTTTTCTCGCGAGGAAGCCTATTCAGCATAATGGAAAATCCCTGAAAAAAAGGGATAACTTGGCAGCTATGAGCCGTGTTGGTCTGACGTAGTCGAAACAAAATGAAAAAATTCCTTCCAGCAGCACCTTAGAGACCAACTAAGTTTGTCATTGGTATGAGCTTTCATGTGCATGTATGGTATCTGAAGAAGTGTGCATGCACACGAAAGCTCATACCAATGACAAACTTAGTTGGTATCTAAGGTGCTGCTGGAAGGAATTTTTTCATTTTGTTTGCTGTTTTGAATGTTTAGCTTTTTAGTTGTCACACGACTGTTGAATAAGCTCAGGAGTTTCTGACGGGAACGTAGGTTAAGGTTAACAGACGTCTCCATTTCCCGGGTAAAGTCCCCAGATTTACAAATCAGTCCCAATACAAAATCCATTGAAGTTGAAACGTGTACCTGGATTCATTGAAAAAAATCTGGTAACCTTAATGTAGGTGCCACATTAAAAAACCATATAGCTTGATCCTGAACATTTTCATAAAGGAACTCCCACCCCATGAGCACTCTAATAAGCCCCCCCCCTTGCCCATAGCACAAGTCGAACACAAAGACATGATCCTATCACTTTCCCTTTTACAGCAGACGGCATACCTCCCCAAAAGAAGTTACAGGTACTGTGGGGATTGCAGCTAAGATAAGAGGAAACAGACAAGCCAGCAGGTGGTGTCATTGTCCCAACTTTTTTTAAAAAGAAAAACAACCAATGTTTTGACCCCCATGTGCACTACAACAGTGTCAAAAGCTAGTAACCTAGCCTCCTCAGGTTACTGCACAGTAGGTAAAGGTAAAGCACCCCTAGATGGTTAAGTCCAGTCAACGGCAACTATGGGGTGCAGTGCTCATTTGCTTTCAAGCCGAGGGAGCCGGCGTTTGTCCACAGACAACTTTCCGGGTCGTGTGGCCAGCATGACTAAACTGCTTCTGATGCAATGGGACACCGTGATGGAATCCAGAGTACACGGAAACGCCGTTTACCTTCCCGCTGCAGCGGTACCTATTTATCTACTTGCACTGGTGTGCTTTCAAACTGCTAGGTTGGCAGGAGCTGGGACACAGCACTGGGAGATCCCAGGGATTTGAACCGCCAACCTTCTGATCGTCAAGCCCAAGAGGCTCAGTGGTTTAGACCATAGCGCCACCTGCATTTCTGCTGCCTGGAAGGGCACTCTTCCACAATGAAAGGTGGAATAATGTTTTCCACAAACATTTAAAGGTTGAATCAGAAGGCAGCTCCTGAATGTCTGTTTGAAGAGAATACCACTCCACAGCACTGGGCCAATGACCCTCAGGCTCTGTTTTACATTGATGTCAGTGATCTTGGTGATCGAGCTGGGATATAAGGGTTTAGGTTCTCTCTAAGGTACCCTGGACCTAAGTTGTCCCTGACCATCAGAATCCTGGTGGTCACATTCTGCACCAGCAGTTTTTGACCGAGGATCAAATGGACATCTTAAAAGCAATAATAATAATAATAGTGTCTTCTTCAGATAATCATATTCAATAAAATACAATCTGAAAACAATAATATCTGCCCCCGGAAGGTAGGCAGTCCACTATTAATATTTTCAGGTCAGAGGTGTGGGCTGAGGCTGGTTTGGAGCTTCAGCCAAAAAAACACCTCCATACGAAACACAGTTTGTACCAAAGGGCATTCAGCTGGAATAGTCCCCTTCCCAACCGCACCCACCACGAATCCTGCCCTCAGTTAAACGCTTAAAACTTCTGCTCCACTAAAGTTTCACTTTAGCAATTCCCAAAGTATATTTTTTTTCTTCACACGAAGCAGGAAAAAACCCACACGCACCAGGAACTCCTGTCTTTGGTGCTGAGTCTGACTCGTGTTTGTAGATGGGGAGACACGTGGCTGCCTAGTCACACGTGATCTAGAGAACATCGATTACAAAAGGAGTAATAGTACCCCGATTCCGAACCCGGAATTCCCCATACCAGACACTCGGATGGGCTACTTTAAAGTTTCTTATCTCTACGACGGCCAACTGTAACAGGAAGTGACGAAAAACGTGAGCTGAAACGTAAAGCCGCCGAACGTGCTGGCGCTCTATCCACCGGCGCCTCCGTGGTATGCTTCGCATCGAGCGGAGAAACCGCGCCGCTCCTTTATTTTATCTCTATGGAAATGGTACGTCACCGTGACGTCAGGCGGGTGCGGAGTCGCTATGTGCGCCGGGCGGTTACTCTCTCGCCTAGCCGGGCCGCTTTGCCTCAGGTGGCCCGTCGCCCCGTTTCGCGTCTTAGCTAGCTGTACTTCGAGCCATGAGCCTCCCAGGCCGCTCGGGCAGAAGACGCGGCCCCTCGGGACTTTATCGGCGGCGGGTTTGGTGCGGGCGGCGCCCGGGCCGGCTCAGCCCTACCTGCGCCTCATGAGGCTGGACAAGCCTATTGGTGAGTCTGCTTGTCAATCATGGGGCAGCCTCTTAGTCTCCTCCCCTCGTTTGTTTTTGTTTTGAAGAGGGCGGAGGGAGCGGGAAATCGCGGGGCGTTTTCGATTGGCCTGTCCTGACCCTGTTGAACTTGCCTGGCTTCACTTGCTGTCAAGTGCAAACGTGTCTAGGACGGGTGGCTGTTGCTATCCGTATGAAGGCACGTTTACATGAGAGTAAATTTGGTTGCACTTAGAGGGGCTTCCTTCTGAGCAAACGCGCAGGATTGCGCTGGGCTGTGAATCTTTGCAAGGGGCGTGGATCCTGTCACTTTGCAAAGGAGGTTCTTCTTGCCGCAGTCCCCTTTCTGACTTCCTCTCTGAGTAAACGGCTTTGGGAGAATTATCACAACTATTATATTGCAAATTATGCTGCAAGGTTGAGCTCTACTACTCCTCTTTTCTTTGTGAATGAATCTTGATCGCTTGCCTCTCTTGTAAGCGGAGTGGTCACGTGATTCGCGTTAGGGAAGGTTCGGAACCAGCAATGGGCAAAGTAGCTCAGGGGTAGAGCACCACGTTGTGCATGCCTAAGGTTCCAGGTTCAGTCCTTGGTGTCTTCAAATAAAGCTGTGAAAGGCTTGTGTCTGAAACACTGGGGAGCTACTGCTCAATGCACCAATGGTCTTACAGTACTGTACTTCGTAAAAGGCAGCTTTGTACCTCTCTGTTGATAGTCCCATTTATATGTTAATCTGAACATACAAGAGGGAGTCGGATTGTGCCTGCTGACTGCCCTGTATGTTTGTATACCTACAAAGTTCACATGTTCTTTTACACTACCAAATGAAGTGGTAAATGGGACAGGGAGAGAGCAGATACAAACTCACTCCTCTCTTAACATTGCATTTAAGTGAACTGTGACTAGCGCAGCAGTTTTTGGATTGAACCTTTTGGTTCTCCCCTCATTGCTTTAATTACAGCCCTGAAAGAAGTGTAAGAATTTAAATGTGTGTGTCTTTTTTGGCAAATATAATTTCTACTCTGCTTGATTGTCCATCTTTTGTTTAAAATGTCCCTGTTTGTTACATGTTTTTACATGTCTTTAGTTACATGTTTACATGCCCCTTACAAAAAGCTGATTTGAAGGTATATCTAAGATTGTCTGCTTGAAAAAGCTGTGCCTGTGCCTTTGACAGTAGTTTGATGTATGGATGTTAGCAGCAGATAATGTTTATCTGCATATTGAGAGATTTTAAAGTTTTATTTGTACCACACATCAAGACACTGTTAAAGCTTGCAAGAGCAGTCTGGGTTTTTTCCTATTTAGCTGACAACCTTAGATATACTGTAACTCCTTTTTTTGTGGGAAAATTAAACTGTTGTCGATTTGTAACACAGGAAACCAAGAAGAAAGGTGCAAGAGATCTGCTCTCAGCCCTTGCCCCTTACTTCCTCTTGCATTTCCACAGTGATCATGTGTGGTCAGGAATGAGGCTTCCACAATTACATAGGAATTTAATTATAAATAAACAACAACAACAACAGTACTAAAGGGCCATTGATGGCAAATACATTTGTTCATCCCTAGCTAGATGACAATGCTCAGGAGTCTGGATTTAGTGTGAAACCTCTAAATTACATTATAAAAAATGTGGGAATGTAACCTTCAGAACAAAGAGACAAAATGTAAAAGTAATCTGAAATTCCATAAGTTGTTGAAATCTCCTTCAATGCAAATGCAGAGCTATCCTGCCTTCAAAAGCGTCCACGTTCACTTCAACGAAAGTGGCAATTCTGCACATGCCCACAAAAACAATGCATGGCAGAAGCCATAGCTGCCAAGTTATCCCTTATTTTAAGGGATTTTCCCTTATGCTGAATAGGCTTCCTCGTGAGAAAAGGGAAAACTTGGCAGCTATGGGAAGAAGCTGCTCCAGACGAATGTGGGTGCTGTGTCATGATAAGAGATGTGTATTTAAGGTGTTCCTTGTGCTCTGAACTGAGTCAATTGAGTTGCATGGAACACTTCTAAGTAATATGATCTACAGGGGTTGCCAGGCATTGATTGCAACTTGGTAACAATTTCCAGCAGTGAAGCTGTGCTAGCCTTTTGCAGTAAAACCAGGCATAAGCAAACTTGGCCCTCCAGATGTTTTGGGACTACAACTCCCATCATCCACATTTATTTTTATCATAAGCTTTCATGTACCATAGCCGAATTCATCAGATGCATAAAGTGTTCTAAGTTGCAGGTACATACATAGTTGGGCTTGTAAACAATGAGGCCAGGAAAATGAAATTTAGAAAAGTACCAATGTGTTAGTTAAATTTTTAGCTGTGGGTGTACACAACAAACATGCTGCTAAATAGGCACCCTGGCACAGTAAGTCAATTAACACATGTAGTGTTTATTCTAGAAGTGAACCTCTTGATGTATTACAATTCATCGGTTTTGTGGAGCAATCTCCCCTTGAAATTCCTCTGTTCCCATTTGGCCACCTTAAGGTCAGTTACAGGGTGTCATGGGAGATTAAAATTGTCTCACTGGTTTTTCAGTATTGCAATTTATGTGGTCCATTTATTCTTTTACGTATTTGTCCTAGATATTGCTTTCAGAAGCTTTATGTTCACGCAGATGGGTCAGTACCAATAAAAAGGAACATGTATTTATCCATCACTAATTCCTTCCCTGATTTATATTTTTAGGGACGTGGCTGCTGTACCTACCCTGCACTTGGAGCATAGCCCTTGCAGCAGAACCAGGCTGTCTGCCGGCCTGGGACATGCTGTTACTTTTTGGCGCTGGTGCAGTCCTGATGCGTGGAGCAGGTTGCACAATCAATGACATGTGGGATCAAGACTATGACAAAAAGGTAGAGAGGAATGAAAAGAGCAGGCAGGCTCATAATGTTTGCTAAGTAAGTAAATTGCCTTTTTGTAAAGCAAGTCCCACCCACAAGATATGCTCATTGAAGACTGTATGCGGGCTTCCTAGGCTTTAAATACCTAAGCTGCACTTCTCTTTGTACTGAAATAAGTTAGCAATGTGCGTCTCAAATTAAGGGGCTGGTCTGAGTTGCTGTGACTGGAAACCACTGTCCCTTAATGTCTCCCATCTGATGGGAAGCCTACAAATTGCCTTCACCTCCAGGATCCCTCTCAGCCTCTGCTCTGTTGTCAATGCATATCACCAGCAATGTGTTAGCCAGCTTGGTAGGCTGCGCCAGGTAGATTGAGGTTCAGTGTGAACATGCACAGCACACCATGGTGGCTCTATGATGCTTCTTCACCTAGAACTGCATTGTGTTCACTTGTACTTAGTCCCACTGGCCTTCATGGCATATACACGCCCTCTGGTGAATAGGAGGGTGCCACGCACCAAAGGCCATGACTACTAAATATGGTGCATGACTAAAACCTAAATTTTCTGGCTTGGGAACAGTATGTATACATGATTATATACTGTAATTCAATCATTGAAATAATCTTCTGTGCGTAGGTTACAAGAACAGCAAGCCGCCCACTGGCAGCCGGAGAGATTTCAAATTTTCAGTCCCTTGTTTTTCTGGGAGGACAGCTGAGCTTGGCTTTATGCATCCTATTATGTTTAAATTATTACAGGTAAGTTAGACAGGAGCTGTTGATTGCTTAGGCCATTTCTTACAAAGCTTGCTTTCATGGATGTGCTTTCTGGAGCCGTTCCTATGGAGGCATAAACATGGGAAACGTTACATAATAATTGATAGGTTTTTTTATGGATAGGTGTGGTTCATGAGGTCTGTTGTTACGAGGCTAGAAGTGAGTAATGAAAATGTTCTGTTCAGAACCATTAATTGAGAAGGGGAATTGCTATGGCCTTAATTAATCCCGACTTCAGTGTATTTCAAATGTGAATTGTTGCAATGATAGAAGTAGTTTGGGGTAGAATATAAATACAACTTCTTAATGCTCTTTCCACTTCCTTTGCAGTATTGCTCTGGGAGCTGCTTCTTTATCTCTTGTGGTGACTTATCCACTTATGAAGAGAATAACATACTGGCCACAGCTGTTCTTGGGTGAGCTCACAAGTTGCTTTTTCTTACAGATGGGTTGTTTGTACTGGCTTAACTCTACACTGGATTGTGGTCAGACTGTTCAGTGTATCGTATTCTTTGCAAGAATTGGCTAGATTTATTCTGAGCAAGCATTCTTCACTTTCCTTCATCACAACATGAGAGTTAATGAGCACCAGCCTCTTGTATAACTTTTTCCTGCTCTCTTTGCAGTTCTGAAGTGTTCAAAGTCTGAATTACCTGATTTAAACAAACTTTGCCAGTGGGCAATACTTAACGTTAGCCAAATAACAAGCTTTTTTTGTTTGTTTATTAGCTCTTATTGATTTATAACCATTGTGAATACACAGTTTCGTTCATAACAATGTACCTTTTTCGTTCCATAAGACGCATCTGACCATAGGACGCATCTAGTTTTTAGAGGAGAAAAACAAGAAAAAAATACTTTGCTTTCTTGAATTGTCCTAGGCTTTACAGCCAACTCCTAGAGGCCTAGGTGCCTTCGCCCCCCATTAAACATTTGAGGAAGTTGTTCACACACACCCCCACGTTGATGGGCATTGTCATTTATATAGTGTGCATTCACTTTGTCTTCAGATCAGTTGCAGCGGTTCTCAACCTGTGGGTTCTCAGATGTTGTTGGACTACAATTCCCATCATCCCTCGACTCCCATCACCCCTGAGCTCTGGCCTTGCTAGCTAGGGGCAATGAGAGTTGTAGTTCAACAGCATCTGGGGACCCACAAGTTGAGAAAGGCTGATACGGTATGTGAGGTGGGGCTTACCTGCCCCCCCCAATATTTTATTCAAGTTGGAAGAGGGAGGGAGGGAAGAAAGGGGTGAGAGAGAAAGAGAGACAAGGAAGGCAGGCTCTGGCTCTGGCCTTCGCTCCATAGGACGCACGGACTTTTCCCCCCTTCCTTTTTGGGAGGGAAAAAGTGTGTCTTATGGAGAGAAGAATACGGTAAGTATTGATATTCTGCCCTTTAACAACATTGTCAGTGTGGCTTAAAAAATCAGAATGTCAAAATGATTAAAATACATATATCAAATAGAACAGCTATTACAATAAAAGCAGTATAACATAACCTGGTGGGGATAAAAATATAATGCTGAAACAGATTAAAAGTCTCTGCACTAAAATGATATCAAAGTAGGTGCCAAGTGAGCTGCTCTGGGGGCAGTATTCCACAGCTGAGGAGCCACTACAAAAATGGCTCCCTCCCACCGCAGTTCACCTGATAGGAGCATTCCAGAAAGGGCCTCAAAGTAAGATCTTAAAAGTCTGGGTTTTGGAGAGAGTCTTCTGTAAGGAGGGAAGCCAATATTTGCATGTTTAGTTTGGCTGGCAAAGTTCAAATGAATGGGTGGAAATCAGTCATGCTTTGAATAGAATAGACCTATTGAAAGTAATTGGAGTTGATTTAGTCTGACTTGTACCATTGCTTCCAGTGGGTCTACCATAAGCAGGACTAAGGCTGAAGTATTAGCTCCACTTATCTATGAGTAAGCCCTATTTAATTAAAAAGGACTCACTTCTGAGTATCGTGTTATTAGTCTCCATCTGACCTAGCATGTGAAAACAATATGGTAATTTGATAGTAATAGCTAATGAGTTCAGATGTTTCAAATGAACACTGGAAAGATGGGAAGCTGCAATGTGAATCAATATCATTTTAAAACAAAATTAAAATATCATTCCAGTAGCACCTTAGAGACCAACTAAGTTTGATTTTTTAATTTTGTTTTGACTGCGTCAGACCAACACGGCTACCTACCTGTAACTAATATCATTTTAATTATTTCCCTTCTTAATTTCTTTACTGGCATTTGATTTAAAGGGCTGGAAACAAAGGAACTAGTGAGGCATGCCAAACTTGTAAGGCACATCCAGTTGGACTTCTGAATTCTTTTTAATTTGAACAGCGGGTCACTATGCTACATTGGAAACCTGTTTTGAAATTCTGGTCGTTCAAAGGCAGTTTGCCACACAGTATTGCGGGTTGGAGAAATACTGTTTAAGAAACAGAAGTTTGAAGGATGTGTTGGCTCCCAGAACTACAAGAGGAGTTATTTGAATCTTGGCATTTGAGATCCCCCTCAGAATCCTTTCTCTGGGGTTTTCCTGCTGTCTGATTTATCAGGTGGCTACCAAGGAGGAGCTTTTGCAATGTTGATACCCTGCCCTTAGAATGGTCTACCCCAAAAAGCCTTCCTGCTGCCCAGGCAGGTTTTTCCTGGAACCAGGCAAATATCTTTTTTCTTTTCTGAAGCATTTTATTTTATTTTTATCTGTTTTATGCTGGCATTTTAATGCTGGTTTTATAGAGTTGCATCTAACCAAGTCATACTTGCAGTGAAACCCCTGAAGTCTTAAGTTGCCTGACTTAAGTCTATTGATATCAATAGGTCTATTCTGTGTATGACTAGCAGCACCAATTTAATTCAATGGGACTTTCTCCCAGGTAAGTGAGGATAGGCCTGTAGCCCTAGAGTTGATGTGTTTTACCTTATGTTTATGTAAAGTTAAAGGGACCCCTGACCATTAGGTCCAGTCGTGACCGACTCTGGGGTTGCAGCGCTCATCTCGTGTTATTGGCCGAGGGAGCCGGCATACAGCTTCCAGGTCATGTGGCCAGCATGACAAAGCCACTTCTGGCGAACCAGAGCAGCGCACGGAAACGCCGTTTACCTTCCCGCTGTAGCGGTACCTATTTATCTACTTGCACTTTGACGTGCTTTCGAACTGCTAGGTTAGCAGGAGCTGGGACCGAGCAATGGGAGCTCACCCCGTCGCGGGGATTCGAACTGCCGACCTTCTGATCGGCAAGCCCTAGGCTCTGTGGTTTAACCCACAGCGCCACCCGCGTCCCTCTATGCTTATGTAGTTTATAATATTTTATTCTAAACAACCCTGATAATGTGCTTGAGTGGCAGTCTATAAATCTTAATGACAGATAAATAACAACTGGAAGAAATACTGTGGCGCCTGCCTTTTGTTACGAGGTATTCTCAGGTTCTGCAGCATTCAATTAATTCAATATATACTTTGAGGCCGAGTCTTCTTGCCCAGCTAATGTTTTTGGGTAAGAGGCTGAACTTAAGGCTGCAGTACTTTACTGTATACACTTTTCTGGGAGTAAAGCCCATTGAAGCCTGTCATACTTACTTCTCAGTAGACACGTATAGGATTTCATTTTTCTAATCTATTCACTGTTCCATCACAGTCCACACACACACACACACCCATTTCGTTTATATTGCCTGCATATGTCTTTTAATAAACATTATACCAGCAGGTTGATCAGATGTAAGTGAAGGCAGGCCTCCTGTCTCTCTCTGGAAGAGGGAGTGTTTGGCAAGTGTTTCCATCGTTACGGCTTGTATAATGAGCCAAGTGTCATTGCCAAAATTTCCAATGCTGCATAACCATCCTGCCCTCCTTTTTGTGTGGCTACTAATAGTGAATAGAACAGATGGAATGAGATTAGCTTTCTGCCATGAATGAAAACAGTGTAGACCAATGGGACGGGTAGACTTTAAGCGATTCTTTTTTCCTTGGGAACTGCCTTTGTCATTGTAGAGCCCTGACTCACTTCCGTAGAATACAATAAAAGAAATAGTATTATTCTTTCAGGGTCTCAGTTGTTTAATCTGTTTATGAATTGGAGTCCCTTTCTTCCTGCCAAGTCAGTGTATTCTGTATGAAAATATAATCATGTGCTGGAAACATGGAAAACCCTGCAGTCTTACTCCTCCACAACAAAACAGAGTAAAGATAAACAAAACCAATCTGTTTCTCTTGAAATCTGTTTTATCTCTTTGTCTACTCTTTGTAAGGAGGGGATCAGAGCCTATGGCACTAGCCTGGGTGGGCTGAAGAACCCACAAGAATGTGCCACCTTTCTGGCAGGTTCGTGTTCCCACCCATTCTCTCAGTGTTGATGGGGCAATGCACATGTTACACAGTCAGGGGGACGGTGCATGGTTTTCTCCCTTCCATTAGTATTTGTGCACACACTTTGTGGTCAATTGACTCTATTTAGGTTGAAAAGTCAGATGACAGAAAAGGCTGGGGCTAGCTGGCTTATTTTGGCAAAAGCCATAATCGTTTCCAACAAAGCTCATTCTCCGGCTGCAGTCAGCCAGTTTCTCTTAAGTCGCCTACAGAACTTGTTACTTTTTTCTTGCTCTGGACTAACACGGCTACTTTTCTGGGATTGATTTCTTTTTGATCAGCCAGTCATTTTCATGGTGATTTTGTACTGCTTTTATTGTATTTTATATTTTATTGTATACATCACCGCACATCACCATGTTATAGTGTATGAATTGACAATGTAGAAATACTTTTGTAAGTAAAATAAAATTGTTTGGCTGAGTATTGAATCATTCGGAAAACGAAGTCCTATCAGGGGGCCTCACAAGAATGTTGAATCTCATTGCAAATGAACATGCGAGATATTTCTGAAAAATAGAGACTATTGCTGCATTTGGAGACTCTTTGTTTTAATTTTTGTCATGTCTCTTTCAGGCCTGACTTTCAACTGGGGAGCCTTACTTGGGTGGTCAGCTGTCCAAGGCTCTTGTGACTGGTCAGTTTGCTTGCCCCTGTATTTCTCAGGAGTTTTCTGGACATTAATGTACGACACTATTTATGCTCATCAGGTATATAGCCTTCCTTTTTCTTAATAAGGAGGATTTGGAAATTAGGGACTGGTGCTGAGTGGTTTTGATGGATTGCACTGTTATGGGGTGATGGATATCAAAGCAGGTTTTAAACTGTGTGTGCTTGTTTGAACGACTCCTTATTTGTTTATAGTTTCTTTGTTCTCATTGTTGATGTTTTTATGGCGGTTATTGTGACCTATCCATATCAACCCTGTTTGATAAAATGAAAAAAATGAATGGTTTCAGTGTTCATGGATGTTTGGAATATTTGCTTATGAATTTCCATGCTTGTTTTTGGTTTTCATAATGGCTAGGCAGCTGCTGATTCCACAGTTTGGGAATGATTAATCAGAATATCCAAAAATGATAAGAATATCCCAAAACAATAACACCAAGGCTTCAGGTGCATTTATCTTCAGCAACCTTGATAAAAGAAGTTAGTCTTGTATTATTATTATTTCCCTATTACATATGAGAGGCTAAGGTTGAGAGAGGGCTACTTGCATAAGGCTGCTCAGCAAGTAGTTCTGAGCTTTGAATGAGGAACACCTTAATTTGTAGCTCATGCTCTTAACTACTTTGTAGTGGCTCATGTTCTAGCTTTCTCGTATATCCTTTTCCTCTGCACTCCGTCTTTCAGGAAATATGTTACTCTCATTTGGACCAAAATGTGTGGGTTAACATATATCTCTCTCCATCAAATCAAGGGAAATCAATAGAAATTCTTATAAAAATGTAGCAAGAATTAAATAAAACTGTTTAAAAGCTAAATGAAAACAAAGTAAAACTTTGTGCCATAGATAAAACTGAGCAGTGCACACAAAGATTTTTTTTCCGGGAATTAGGAATAAGACTCCAGGAAACTTTGCGTAGTCATATATACCTTTAAGAGGCATTCAGAGCTGACTACTTTCTCTACCACATGAACCCATCCAGGGAAAGATATTCCAAAGGATGGATGGATGCGACCACTGATAAAGTCCATTTCTGTGCAATCACCCCAAGTGACAGCCATGAAACTTGGTCTGTACGAGGGGAGGCAGTCTGTTAAGTACAGTACCTTGGACCAAAGTTCTTAATATCGACCTCAAAACCTTCAACCTGATTCAGTACCTGATAAGCATCTTCCCATTTGTGCCAAGGGGTTGTGGTTTGGTTGGTGTCTTCTCTCCAGCTCTTTGGCCTTCTTATTGCTGGGTTAGGCCTCTAACCAGGATCAACGTGCTGACAGGCTCTTCTTACAAAGACCACTTCCACGTAAAATCACCACCCATCCCTATCACAGTCTATGAAATGCCACGTGACTGGTCTTTTCATTAACAACTCCTTCCCTTGTAGGATAAAAGAGATGATCTCGCCATAGGTGTGAAATCTACAGCACTCCGGTTCAATGAAAACACAAAGCCATGGCTCAGTGCTTTCAGCACCATCATGCTTTTGGGACTTACTGCAGCAGGAATGCATTGTGATCAGACTTTTCCATACTATGTCGCTGTGACTGTAGCAGGCATCCACTTGGCTCAGCAGGTTAGATCCCATACTTGTATTGCTCTTCATGTGGTAGCTTGAAATAGATGGGTGCTTTATCAGTTTGGCGTCAGTTCCTAACCTGCTGAAGCACCTGCTCTCTCTCGTATCCACTAAAGCTATTTCTTGCCTTTCTAGTTATATAGGTGAAACTCGGTAAATTAGAATATCGTCGAAAAGTGCATTTATTTCAGTAATTCAACTTAAAAGGTGAAACCAATATATGAGATAGATGCATGGCATGCAAAGCAAGATATGTCAAGCCTTTATTTGTTGTAATTGTAATTATTTGTCATTAGGCGGGTCAGTTATAAATGGAATGTAATTAATGAAACGTAATAGCGATGTTTATTTTTCTTTATTTTTGCATTATTGTAACTATTTGTTTTATTACTGTGGAATTTCCAAAAGAAAGCATTTGCAAAAATTAAAATTAAAATAAAAAACAATAAGTTCCATTACTGAAATAAATGCACTTTTTGACGATATTCTAATTTTCCGAGTTTCACCTGTACAATGAAATTTTTATGATGACGATAATACCATATTGGCCCAAATATAAGCCACACTTTTTTTCCAAATTCTGACGGTGAAAAGTTAAAGTGCGGCTTATATTCGTGACCTTACAATATAGCTGCTGAAACAGCTGCCCACGAGGGCCGTCGGGGGTGCGGGGCAACAGCGCCCGTCCCAGCCTTGGCTCCCAAACCTCCCCCGAACCGCCAGAAAGAAGGGGGAAGTGAGGGAAAGTGGCATGGCTCAGTCCCTAGGAAGCAGCACAGGGCAATGGCGCACCACCCGTCCGCCACGCCCAAGCCTCCCCCGAGCCATCGGAGGGAAGGTGGAGAGGCCGCCGGCAAAGCGGTTACTGTATTTGGCAGCGGATGACTGCATGGGCTTCAGTGGTGAGAGAGTGCTTGTTTGGGACAGGTGCTTGTTGACCCCCTTTTGATTCCCGCCCCCAACCCTGCCTGGGCAGCCTTGTGTGTGTGTTCCTCATTGTGTGATTGTGCTTCATTGGGTGGGTGCTTTAAAAAAAAAACCCTTCCAATTTTAAGGGAGCAGCTTATATTCAGGTATTGTCTTTTTTCCTCCCCCCCCCTCCAATTTTTAAAAGAGCAGTTTATATTCGAGTGCGGCTTATATTCGGGCCAATATGGTATTATTTATATGCTGCCCATCTGACTGGTTTGCCCCAGCCACCCTGGGCAGCTTCCAGCAAAATATAAAAACACAATAAAACATGGGATGGCTAGAAGAGAGAAGTTGGTAAAGCACAGCAAAACTTGGGGAGGAGAAAGTCATGTATAGCATTTGTACAAAGCAGGTGAATTTATGACAGTCTAGGAAAAAACTTGGAAGCAAAAAAAATATAAGAAGAGGGAACTGAGTAAAGGGTATTGAATTATAAGTGTGAATTACAGTACACTAATATTGATATCCCCTTTCCTTCTCCAGATATACACTTTGGATATTCACAAGCCTGAAGATTGCTGGAAAAAGTTCTCTTCTAACCGCACAGTAGGACTCATACTTTTCATAGGGATTGTTCTTGGAAACTTACGGAAAAGGAAAAATACAGAAGCAACTATGCAAAAGTTAGATAGTACAGAAGAAAATAAAGTTGTTTTGCAGAAAGAAAATGAACAGAACTAAAAAAAATCTACATGATTTCAGCTAATGCTTTATTTAAAATACTTTATTGACAAGACAGTTTAAAAATATATATGTATCTTTATTATGTGTAAACTTTTCACTGCCTGTATATAGCTGTGGCAATAAACCAGCTATAGTTGATTGCTTCCTGTCGAAACTTTAGGAGGAAACACTCGCAGAAGTTTACAACTGAACTTCAACATTGTAAAATTGTAATGGGTGTGAGAACTCTTATGGATATAGGCCTACTGTAAATAAGAACTGTGACTCATGAAATAGTGTGATTCATGAAATTCTTAATTTGTGTAAAATAGTTCTATTTTGAGATATCCAAAACCAAACTATAAAGGGACTTTTGTCAAGGTGATGTTCAGTTCTGTGGTGTTCTCATTTAAAATGTTTTGAGCATACTACACTTTTATATACCTGGCTGGTTGCTGCTCTTTCTCTTGAAAAGGCTGGTCCTCTGGTTGCAGATAGACTGCACACTGATCTATCATCTTCATTCTGACAGAGGCCAGCCATTCCAGAGGGGCAAGGGGAAAGCAGCAGCCTTCAGCAGTTGATAAGAATGGCTGTTCAAAACTTGTCTCATTAAATAGGATGTCCTTGACAACATCCGGGTGACAAGCAGACGTGCCTGTCAGCCAGCTGTGCAAACTGATGTGAGCCCCTAAAGCAGGATGGTTCTGACAGCAGCCACTACATGGCCAAGGGAAGCCCTAAAAGTGTCGTTGTTCTAGGTCAGGGGTAGGCAACCTAAGGCCCGTGGGCCTGGTGCGGTCCAATTGCCTTCTCAATCCGGCCCGCAGACGCTCCGGGAATCAGTGTGTTTTTACATGAGTAGAATGTGTGCTTTTCTTTAAAATGCATCTCTGGGTTATTTGTTGGGCATAGGAATTTGTTCATCCCCCCTCCCCCCCCCCAAAAAAATATATAGTCCGGCCTACCACATGGTCTGAGGGACGGTGGACCGGCCCACGGCTGAAAAAGGTTGCTGACCCATGTTCTAGGTGCTTAACAATATCACTCACTCTAAACAAGCTTTCAGAGGTGAAGGCTCAAATTTAAGTGGCTAGATTGAAAACCCGCAATTCAAAATTGTGACAAACTTAATTTGCCAATTAGCTCATTACTTTGTCTACCTCTAGCAATTCCACTTTTCTAGTAGTTTCCTGCAGGGCATCCAGAAAACAACTTGAGCTGCTTTGAACCAGACGCCCTTAATTTGGCATCACATCAAGGAGATGAGGATGATTATGCAGTCGACAAGTGACTTAGTACCTTTGTTCTTAAGCCCATAAGCTAATTTATTTCCAGTAAGGTTCTAGTGCCAACGTGTCAAGACAGTGAAAGATCTCAGGAGAGTGGGTTCACAGGGTATTTCATTCCTAAGTGCCCTTTCCTTGGTGAGCAGGGGCTTTAAAAATAATAATAAATTAGACTACCAGCTGCATTATCCATCCCTCCACCAAGGAAGCTATGCTGTGGAACAAGAAAGCATTGCACAACTGTTCTTAGAAATCATTTATTGCTAAGGTGTGGCAGGTACACCTTTCAAAGAGCAACAGCAAGCTCACTTCTGCGGCATTCGCTTTGCCGAGCTTTGAACGTCTTCCTGGTGTGATGCGGCTAGGAGAGCTCTCTCAAAAACCATGCAATACTCTTGTGATATTTCATCTCTTGTGTCAACCAAATTGTTACAGCTCTAAAATACTCCCTTGTCAGCTTCATTTATGCCTGGGGGTTCTGCCCATTTGCATTTTTTCCAAGTGATCCAAGGTTTGCTGGCCCAGCCCGACATGGGACCTCATCAGGCATGTGTTTGTAAGTGGGCGATACAGTCAAAGAATCCAGTTTCACTGCCTTTCCCAATGCTTTACCCATTGAGCTAACGTCATTCACCCCACACCCAAGCAATAGTGAATACAGTGTCAGGACAACAGCTTTTAAACAAAGCACACGTCATAGGAAGAATGAGCTGGAACCAAAGGTTCTTTTTTTCCTGTTGCCAGAAGGGAACCTTAACCCTACCCCCCCCCCACAAACGCACAAATCTAAGATGTTTTCATAAATATTTTGAAATGGGTCTTGTTTTCTCTGCAGCTGAAAGGAGTCTTTAAACAATACAAGGAATGTTTCTAAGCATCACAAGAAATAGCCAGTGTTCGACCACTTGCAACCAAGTGAAGAAGAAGAAGAAGAAGAAGAAGAAGAAGAAGAAGAAGAAGAAGAAGAAGAAGAAGAAGAAGAAGAAGAAGAAGAAGAAGAAGAAGAAGAGGAGTTTGGATTTGATATCCCGCTTTATCACTACCCGAAGGAGTCTCAAAGCGGCTAACAATCTCCTTTCCCCTCCTCCCCCACAACAGACACCCTGTGTGGTGGGTGGGGCTGAGAGCCTTCAGAGAAGTGTGACTAGCCCAAGGTCACCCAGCAGCTGCATGTGGAGGAGCGGAGATGCGAACCCGGTTCCCCAGATTACGAGTCTACCGCTCTTAACCACTACACCACACTGGCTCTCAGAAGCTTGAGTGCCAGGATGGTACCTGACATCTTCACTCTCTGGAGGTGCATGCCTGAGGATCCTTGGATCTTGACTGTTTTCACACACTAATACCACTATTTCCATCTGTTATATTTTATCTGCACAATCAGAATGGATGTCAGGAACCAAAATGCTTTTTCTGCGCAGCCTGAGCAGGAGCAGTGAACAACGTTATGGTTACAGTGGTACCTTGGTTTACAAACTTAATCCGTTCCCAAAGTCTGTTCTTAAACCAAAGCGTTCTTAAACCAAGGTGTGCTTTCCCATAGCAGAGGGGGACTCAATTTACAAATAGGACATACTCAACAGGAAGCGGAACATGTTCTGCTTCCAAGGCAAAGTTCACAAACCGAAGCACCTACTTCCGGGTTTGCAGCGTTCTTAATCCAAGTTGTTCATAAACTAAGCTGTTCTTAAACCAAGGTACCACTGCAATTGTTGTAGCTTGTCTTCACTTACCCTACCCCCCACTGTCCTGCTCACAGTTCACACTGCCCTGCCCACCATCCTTGCATTATGAATGGTCTGTGTCACCGTTGGGGAAAAAGAGATCAGAATGGGCCAATATAGATGTGGGCCATCCATCCAACCGTCTTAGGGACTCCACTCCAGATTTGTGTAGAGTTTACCCCTTAGCCTTTTCTTCTCCCAAAGATATCCTGCAAGACAGCAGGTACAGATTTTTTTTCCTTGGGGTTTACTCCCGAAGCCTTTCTCATGGACGAGTATAGCCACAAGGCAGAGAACGAACTACCCCTCCTCTAACACCCCATACACCCCAACAAAGCCTGAACTCTAAATATCATCACCTCCATCACCACATTCAATGCACTGGCACAATTCAGTTGCCAGTTCATAGAATCATACAGTTGGAAAGGACCCCAGAGGTCAAGTAGTCCAACCCTCTGCACTGCAGCAATCTTAACATGCAATCCCCTATCCAATTTTATACCATACCAGACCTTGCCTAGCTTTCCAAATGTAAAATAGTAGTAATAATAATAATAATAATAATAATAGCTATTATTATTATCATACCCCGCCCATCTGGATGGGTTTCCCCAGCCACTCTGGGAGGCTCACAGCATATATCAGAACATACTAAAACACCAGTCCTTAAAAATGTCCCTAACCCACCCCCTAGCATTTGAGTGACCTTGAAGGGAGAACGACTTGATTATTATGAGTGCGGGTACATGTTGTTATAAGAATGTAATAGAAAATAGATAAAAATATGCATAGTAAATTGAGTACATTCATTTGTAATACAAGAATATACAATGAGTATTGATGGGAAGCCTAATTTGATGATTTATGTAAGATCCGGAGAAATTGATTTTTCTTTTTCTTCTTTTATTTTTTCTTTCCCTTTTAATTTTACTTAGTGGACTTTGTGGTGTGAATTATCTTTTGTATCTAGGATAAAAAAATGTAATATAAACTATTGAAGATGATGATGATTGTATTATAAAAAATGTTTATTATTGTAATATACGAAAATCAATAAAGGCAAAAAAAGTTTTTTTAAAAAAGTCCCTAAACAGGGCTGCCTTCAGTTGTCTTCTAACTGTCAGATAGTTGTTTATTTCCTTGACATCTGAAGGGAGAGAGTTCCACTACCGAGAAGGCCCTCTGCCTGGTTCCCTGTTACCTCGCTTCTTGCAGGAACCCACCCCTGCATTTGGGTTCACACACACACACACACACACACACACACACACACATTTTCATATTTTGGGGGGCAGCTATGGAGTACACTTGACCCTCCAGATCAGGCTGCCTCAAACTCGGCCCTCCAGATGTTTTGAGACTACAATTCCCATCATCCCTGACCACTGGTCCTGCTAGCTAGGGATCATGGGAGTTGTAGGCCAATCACACCTGGAGGGCCGAGTGTGAGGAAGCCTGCTCCAGATGTTGATGAACTACAATTCCCACCACCTCTGCCCATTGGCCATATTGGGTGGTACTGATGGGAGTTGTAGTTTAGCAACTTGGGAAGAGCCGCAAGTTCTCTGTTTTACCAAAAACGGCATGAGATTATTTTCTCATGTGCCTCCTTACCCCAGCTGGGGGAAATTTATTAAAACAAATTAGTCATTCTAACTCATTTTAATTTTTAATTAATCAGCTTAGCTCATTTAAAAGTGGACTTCTCGCAATAGCAGGCAGGGCCGGTTTCACGTCTCTATATATAGAAGCACATTAAGTCCAGCAGTGTGTAATCCAGTAGTGACTATGGAAAGACCAAGCTTTTGTAATGCTCAACTTGTGCAATTGCAGCAACCTCAGCGTCTAATTTACTAGTTTGTCATGCAGAACGAGTGACTGCCTTTACTCCCTATCAGGTTCAGATCAAATATTGTAACCGACAATTAATTTTCCTGAATATAAATAGCGAGTGACAATCTCAGAGAGTGTCAGTGTTCCCTTGCTGTGGTGTGAACACCCTATACAGAATAAACGTGTTGGTTAAATTTCGTCTAAGGAAAGAAAACACTCCATCCAGGATAATTCAGCAAAGGGGTATGTGTACAGTTTCTTTTTTCCCTGATTATTTTGGGATTTCTGAAAGCTCCCAACTGATTTGCCTAAAGTCTGGAATTGAATCCAATGCTTAATTTTCATATCAGCAAAGAAATGGTGTGAAAGGGAAATAATGGACACAGGCTGTTTGTCATGACTAGGAACTGAGTCCTTTGCCTCCCTCCCTCCCTGCCTATCCATCCATCTATATCTATCTACCATCTATCTATCTATCTATCTATCTATCTATCTATCTATCTATCTATCTATCTATCATCTATCTATCTATCTATCTATCTATCTATCTATCTATCTATCTATCTATCATCTATCTATTTCTTACTGGTGGCTATTGGGATTGGTACAGTTGAAGTTAGGTTGAGAGAGCCCAAGAGTAGACTGAGTGTGTAAATGGACCAGCTTCCACTGTGTACCACCTTGTATCAAAATATTCCAGGGCGGTTTACAAATAAGAAAAAGGTGTTTCAATTAAGTGTGCGTAAAATTCCAGCCATGTGCCCCATTAATGAATGGGTCTTAAAGGCATACAGAGACAGAGAGAGAGAGAGAGAGAGAGAGAGTATATATATATATACACAAACATACCATTGCTACAGAAGTCTCCAGAACACCTCAGAGCTTTTTATATTTGTTTCTTTCACCTTTGTGGCCTGAGTCCTTAATGCTGAATGATGCCACAATTTGACATAATGTGTTGAGTGGCTTCTCATTTCATCTGTGGAAGCCTACCGTCTTCTTGCGGTAGAATCATAGAATCATAGAGTTGGAAGAGACCACAAGGGCCATCTAGTCCAACCCCCTGCCAAGCAGGAAACACCATCAAAGCATTCCTGACATATGGCTGTCAAGCCTCTGCTTAAAGACCTCCAAAGAAGGAGACTCCACCACACTCATTGGCAGCAAATTCCACTGTTGAACAGCTCTTACTGTCAGGAAGTTCTTCCTGATGTTTAGGTGGAATCTTCTTTCTTGTAGTTTGAATCCATTGCTCCGTGTCCGCTTCTCTGGAGCAGCAGAAAACAACCTTTCTCCCTCCACTATATGGCATCCTTTTATATATTTGAACATAGCTATCATATCACCCCTGAACCTTCTCTTCTCCATGCTAAACATGCCCAGCTCCCTAAGCCGTTCCTCATAAGGCATCGTTTCCAGGCCTTTGACCATTTTGGTTACCCTCCTCTGGACACATTCCAGCTTGTCAGCATCCCTCCCAAACTGTGGTGCCCAGAACTGGACACAATACTCCAGGTGAGGTCTGACCAGAGCAGAATACAGTGGTACTATTACTTCCCTAGATCTAGATGCTATACTCCTATTGATGCAGCCCAGAATTGCATTGGCTTTTTTAGCTGCTACATCACACTGTTGACTCATGTCAAGTTTGTGGTCTACCAAGACTCCTAGATCCTTTTCACATGTACTGCTCTCAAGCCAGGTGTCTCCCATCCTGTATTTGTGCCTTTCATTTTTTTTTGCCCAAGTGTAGTACTTTACATTTCTCCCTGTTAACATTTATCTTGTTGGCTTTGTCCCAGTTGTCTAATCTGTTAAGGTCATTTTGAAGTGTGATCCTGTCCTCTGGGGTATTAGCCACCCCTCCCAATTTGGTGTCATCTGCAAACTTGATCAGGGTTCCCACAAGCCCATCATCCAAGTCGTTTATAAAGATGTTGAATAAGACTGGGCCCAAGACAGAACCCTGTGGCACCCCACTAGTCACTACTCTCCATGATGAAGAGGAGCCATTGATGAGCACTCTTTGGGTTCGGTCAGGGAGCCAGTTACAAATCCATTGAATGGTAGCATTGTCTAGCCCGCATTTTACTAGCTTCTTTACAAGAATATCATGGGCACCTTGTCAAAGGCCTTGCTGAAATCAAGATATGCTACATCCACAGCGTTCCCTTCATCTACCAGGGTTGTGACTGTCAAAAAATGAGATCAGATTAGTCTGACATGACCTGCTTTTCAGAAACCCATGCTGACTTTTAGTGATCACAGTGTTCCTTTCTAGACCGTTTGCTTAATGATCTGCTCTAGAATCTTTCCCTAGGTTGACTAGCCAAGTATTCTTGTACTACCTCCTTACTTGTTCTGGGCTGTGTTTCCCCTGCTGAATCATCTGCTCCATATTCTTCAGGTCGGGCATTGTTTTCTTTTTTGGAGAAGACTGAGGCAAAGAAGGCATTGAGGAGTTCTGCCCTTTCTCTGTCCCCTGTTCGCATTTCACCATCTTCTCTTTTAAGTGACCCCACTGTTTCCTTGTTCTTCCTTTTACTACGGACATACCCATAAAAGCCATTTTTTGTTGCTTTTAACCTCTCTAGCAAGCCTGAGTTCATTCTGTGCTTTAGCTTTTCTGACTTTGTCTCTACACGTGCTGGCTATTTGTTTGAAGTCCTCTCTGGTGGTTTCCCCCTTTTTCCATTTTTTGTACATATCCCTTTTAAATCTTAACTCAGTTAAAAGTTCTTTAGATAGCCACCCTGGCTTCTTTAGGCACCTTCCATGTTTCCGTCTCATTAGTATTGCCTGAAGTTGTGCTTTTAATGTCTCCCTTTTAACAAACTCCCAACCATCATGAACTCCCTTCCCTTTTAGTATTGCTGTCCATGGGATTTCACCCAGCGTTTCCCTAAGTTTTCTGAAGTCGGCTTTCTTAAAGTCTAGAATTTGAGTCTTAGTATGCTTGGTTGCTCCTTTCCGCTGTATAATAAACTCCAGAAGAGCATGATCACTCCCACCTAATGATCCTGTCACTTTCACCCCACTAATCAGGTCATCACTCTTGGCTAGGACCAGATCTAAAATGGCTGATCCTCTTGTTGCTTCTCCTACTTTCTGGACAATGAAATTGTCTGCAAGGCCAGGGAGGAATCTGTTCGACCTTATGCTCTTGGCCAGTGTTTCTCAACCTTTTTTGGGCCACGGCACACTTGTTCCGTGAAAAAAATCACGAGGCACACCACCATTAAAAAAGTTAAAAAATTTAACTCTGTGCCGCCCTATATTATAATTATGACTGTAAGAAACACTTGCCAAATATTGCTTTCCGGCAGGTTAGTGCTGAGTATTGGCGGCCGCCAGGCTCGTTTGCACTGAGCTTTGGGAAAGAGGAGGAGAAATATTGCTTTCCGGCGGGTTAGTGCTGTTTATTGGCGGCCGCCAGGCACGTGACAATGCAAATCACCCTTCTCGTCGCGGCACGTCGCGGCACACCAGCCAGTGTCTCGCGGCACACTAGTGGTTGAGAAACGCTGCTCTTGGCTGAGTTTGACATCCAGCAAATATCAGGCTAGTTGAAATCCCCCATTACTACTATCTCACTTCCTTTTGAATGGTTGGCCATCTGTTCCAGGAAGGCATCATCTGTGTCCTCAGTTTGGCTTGGCGGGTCTATAGTAAACTCCCACAATGAGATCACTGTTATTTCTCTCTCCTGTAATTTTGACCCAGATACTCTCAATTTGAGTTCCACCCGATTTAAATGTACTGCTTAAACAACTCTCCATGCTTTGGAGTTGTGTCTTGGCACTGACAACAGGTGCTTGGATTGAACCCAGGCACCAATAAAGCCTTGCTTTCAAAGCGTGCGCCTCATTTTCCAAAGAGAGCCACGCCAGGAGCTTTCAAAGGAAATTGGACCGAGAAATCAGAGCTCTAATGAACTCTGCATTGCGATATCTGTGAATCATCATGAGTTTCCTGGCATCTAAAATGTAGGCTGTGCTAGGCCTTGCATGCTGTTTGTTTTGACATGATCGATTTGACTAGTCCTTTCAAACAAGAAGAAAAACTGGGGCTACAATCTTCAGTTCCCAACCATTTTAGCAGGAGTCAAGTGTCTGCTTAACTCTCCACTGTTCAAATTAGTTATGGGACTTAAACGTTTTCTTCATTGACTGGATTGTACCCTATATGTTATCGATGATAACTGTATCCCATGAAATTGACCTGGGTGGTGGCTTAAAATATTATTCGTTTCAGATCTGATGGTGCCAGGGGGCGGTTTCTTAGAATAGCTGAACAATGCTAGATACAAGGCTTCTAGTTTTTATTATCAACCAGTTGGAAAATAAGAATGACCATTTTAATGTTCGGGTTTTGCTAAATTAGTAGCATGAGAAACCATCAGATTGCTTCTTCACACAATCAACTCTAGGACAAGCAATTAACACTGGGCAGAAAGCCAAGGTCTACTTCTGCCATAGTAACTGCGCTCTCATTGGTTGAGATCAGCACTGAGACCTGTTATCAGAGAAAGCTAGCACAGTATGTGGTGTGGTGAGTGTGGTCAGTGTAGGAGGAGAGGTGCTGTATCGGTTGTGAGAGAGAGACACAGAGACAGAGAGACAGAGAGGAAAGGATTTATTTTACTTTGTTTTTGAGTTCTAAAGTTGTACATAGAAACTCTGGATTTCTTTTATTTTAATAAATACTGTATATAGTTTACTCTGCGTCCAGACGTCTAGTCATTTAAGTTACCGCCAGAAGCTTCCAGAAAAACCTGCGCAAACTCTGCTGTGTTCAGGCTGAAGTTACACCTGACACTTAAAAACACGAAGATCTAATTCTTATCGTTTTTATCATTAAATGGATTTCTTACGCACCCTTCACCATAAGGTCCCGGGGCAGGTTGCAACAATATAAAAAGTCAATATTAAAGTTAGTTTTAATTTTTTACAATCGGGAGAATAGGGTGGATCCTTCAGGGGGGATGATACAGAAATCTCTTTGTTGGGGAAGCGGGTGAGCAACTATCACTGAACCTGTGGAAACAAAAGTAGACATTTAGCTTTTATGATTGTGGGTTGAAGCTTTGCAAATGTCCAGGCAATATCCATTAGAGAGATCGCCAGAGTTGGTCCTATCATTAGGCAGCAAGAGGTAGCTTGAGGCAGGCAGAAGACTGGGGTTGCACTAAACAGCAGCATTTGTCTGTTTTTAGGGGAACTACAAATGTAACATTATTTGAATGGCCCTCTGAGGTCACAGCCACACCATGCTTTTAAAGCATTCTTTGACAGTCATGGCTTCCCCCAAAGATTCTTGGGAGCTGTTGTTTGTCAAGAGTTCCTAACAGCTTTCAGCACCCTTAACAAATGACAGTTCCCAGGATTCTTTGGGGGAAAGCCCTGGCTCTTAAATTGGTATAAAAGGGCCTTAAATGGATGGTGTGGATGAGAGAAGACAGAGAACTTGGCTGGATTTCTTGCGATCAGCTTTGTCAAAAGCAACCTGCTGAGACTACAAATCAAAATGCAATTTATGCTGAACTTCACTTTCAGTTTGGCAGCACCACTACGAACCCAAACGTTTGGAAATGGTTAGCTGCCCCGCTTTGCATGACCAGGGGACACTTGATTCTCACACAAAATCTGCAGATGGGAAAGGTTTCGGGTCACCGAACGATTTGGTTATCAAATCAGATTTGTGGTTTCTGTGAGATTTCAGCCACAGGGGTTTCCATTTCACATGGCCCTGGTGCCAACCATGCTGGGTAGAAGGAACTGAAAACCGGCTGTTTCAGAAGAAATAGCTCAGGGGAAAAGGAAGTAACCATTCCCACTTGAAACATGACTAGGACTAATCCTATCACGAGCCAAAATGAAGCTATCTGTCTCAGGAGGCAGACCAGGAAGGGCAGCAGATCATGTATCCCCTTGCCCCGTTCCCAACCAAGGACGACCAGCCTGCCCAAATGAATGTGTTTCAAGATCCCATTGCTAGCAGCTGCCAGGCCGAGTGTCTCCGCAGTCTCCACAATCCCTTGCAGCCAGTAAATGCCTTGCCTTAAGGGGTAAAATGGCTTTGGCTGGCCCTGAACATGACCCATGATCTACCCATCAGTTTTCAGGGTTGCACCCAATGTTTGTCCTACCCATGGAAATGGACATGACTAATAGGCATCTGGGACGCGGGTGGCGCTGTGGGTTAAACCACAGAGCCTAGGGCTTGCCGATCAGAAGGTCGGCGGTTCGAATCCCCGCAACAGGATGAGTTCCCATTGCTCGGTCCCAGCTCCTGCCAACCTAGCAGATCAAAAGCTTGCATTTTTGAAAGAAGTTTGGAGCTGGGGCGCAGGTGGCGCTGTGCGTTAAACCACAGAGCCTAGGGCTTGCTGATCAGAAGGTCGGCGGTTCGAATCCCTGCGACGGGTGAGCTCCCGTTGCTCGGTCCCAGCTCCTGCCAACCTCAAAGTGCAAGTAGATAAATAGGTACCACTACAGCGGGAAGGTAAACAGCGTTTCCGTGAGTTGCTCTGGTTCACCAGAAGCGGCTTTGTCATGCTGGCCACATGACCTGGAAGCTGTACGCCGGCTCCCTCGGCCAATAACGCGAGATGAGCGCCGCAACCCCAGAGTCAGTCACGACTGGACCTAATGGTCAGGGCCCCCTTTATCTTTAATAGGTATCTAAAGCCATTTGCACATAACAAAATACATATTTTATCAAAATGATTGTTGAACTGAAATACAATTAAGAAGTATATTAATAGTATACAATTAAGAAGAATGTATATAGATATAGAAATGAGCAAACCAGTGATATTTTAGGGAGCTGGCTAGCAGGTGGGGCCCATTACTTACACCATAATAGGATGATGATGATGATAATTTATTATTTGTACCCCGCCCATCTGGCTGAGTCTCCCCAGCCACTCTGGGCGGCTCCCAATCGAGTATTAAAACAGTACAGCGTTAATACACCATAGGTGCCTACACAACACAAAACACTGTTGCTATATGTAGGTTTTATTTTATTTGTTTTTTTATCTTATATTTTGGAAATGTACATCCAGGTTTTATTTCCTTTTAAGTTTTTTGGGTGCCCCCAAGAGAGTGGGGCCCTAAGCTATAGCTTGTTTAGCTTATATGTAAATCCGGCACTGGGTCTTGCTGATGAGTAACAAATAGCTAGAGACAACCCTGTGGGCCTAGGCTCAAGGGATGCTCATCTGGAGTGGACATGCCCTCTCCCTCTCAGGCTGAGTACACACTAAATCTGGGCACATTACCCCCCCCCCCACAAAGAATACTAGGCACTGTGGTTTGTTAAGGGTTGCTGGGAATTGCAGTTCTGCAGGAGGTGAACTGCGGTGCTCAGAATTCTTTAAAGGTTCAGTGCGTATGCAACCTCAGCCTTGATTCCTCGGTGATTTCCAGACTTTCTGCCTTTGGGGAATAATACTTCCCGTTCTGCTCTGTCTGGTGATGAGTCGCCCAGAGTGTTGTGCAAGCCTTGCATGTTGCAGAGGAACATGCAGAAGCACATTCCAGCCCGGGCACACGATCTGCTCATGTCAAGAAAGAGGCCAGACTTACTTGGCTTCGCTATCACACTCTGTGCAAGACAAGAGTTCATGAACTACAAGTGTACCTAATAATAATAATTTATTTATATCCCACCCATCTGGCTGGGTTTCCCCAGCCACTCTGGACGGCTTCCAATAAACATTAAAATACAATAATCTATTAAGCATTAAAAGCTTCCCTAAACAGGGCTGCCTTCAGATGTCTCCTAAAAGTCTGGTAGTTGTTTTTCTCTTTGAGAAAAATGTCCTGGTGGGAGGGCATTCCACAGGGTGGGTGCCACTACCGAGAAGGCCCTCTGCCTGGTTCCCTGTAACTTGTGTTCTTTCTGCATCTTCCACTGCAAATAAAAATAATCAGTAGCGGTGGGCGGAGCTCCTTTTCCACCACTCCTGACCATCTCATGGAGGAGTCCCTGGTTGCCCTGGGACTTCTTGGAACGTCTTTTGAAACCCACAACCTCCAGCAGTCGCTGTTCCCCCCATTCTTCTGAACCGCCATTGTTCAAGAAACGCCAGAGCAATCTGAAATAGTGCTTTAAGAAGGTGTGGGCTTGCAGCAAAATCTAGTGCTTTAAGAAGGTGTGGACTTGCAGAAAAAATTCATTGCTACAAGTACCAGTTAATTGTTGGGTTATCTTGACTACCAAGATGACGTTTGCAGAGCGTCCGGAACAGCTCACCTTTGGTTCAACACATTCATCAGGCTTCTTAGGGGCACACCCAGTTCCCTACAAATCCTACAGCCCTGGCCTTTCCCTCCATCTCCCTCTAGCTGACCCAAACTGCAAACCAAGAGTATATTCACATTATTGCCTTAGAGCACAGTGAAGCTGTTTTCTTTTTGGTGTGTTTTTCACAACTCCGCCCCATAGCTGTTCACATCAGCATGGCTTCATTGGTGTCATAGTCTATATCCCCATGATATCAGTTTTGAGACGTGGCAGCTAGAATGTTCCACGGTATTCCAAAAGTGACCACACCATAGTTTTATATAAAGCAACTACACTTCAGGCTGGGTGATGTCTGGTTTTTCAACATTGTGATATATCACTAGCTAACCATTGCAATGTACCAATATTAGGGCCGTAGCTAGGGGGTGGTGAGGGGTGCAGGCAGAGGGAGTAAAATTGGCTGCTGAGATCCTCCGCCAGGCACCCTGTCCAGCCAGCGCTCCCTGCCCGCAGCCAAGCAGGATAAGGAAGAGGGCATGATGGGCAATGCGTGCTCTCAGCTGAGCTGGCGGGGGAGCCTGCATGCGCCTCAAGCGCCCCATCCCGCTTGGCTGTGAAGCACCGGTTCTGCCTTTCCCAGACCTCACTCAGGGCTGGGGCTGGGAAGGGCTCTGACGCTGCCAGGCCGACCTCAGCGCCTGCGGCCCTGCCTCTCCGGGCACCGGGCACCAACTTCAAAGCCTGCCTACTCTGGAGTATCTTTCTCTCTCTCCCCTTTCGCACACCCTCCCTCAAGGGTGCCAACTTGAATAAAATATATGGGGGGAGGGGGACAAGTAAGCACTGCCCTGTATAATCAACCATAAGACAAAGCGGACACACACTATTTGAATGGCAATGCTCATAAACTGGGGGGGGGGGAGGAACCGCCTCAAATATTTTAGGCGGGGTGAAGGAACCTTGACCCCAAGGAGCTGGTTCCCATTCCCGTCTCCCTATTAAAGTGGGCTGCTCCCCACTTTATGGGATTTCACATGCAGGCAGGAGTCCCGCGTGGGGAGGGACTCCCCACTTTATGGCATGTGAAATCCCATAAAGTGGGGAGCACCCCACTTTAATAGGGAGACAGGAATAGGAACCAGCCTATATTACAGTCTGGGAACCAGCCTATATTACAGTCCCATATATTACAGAATGGGAACCAGCCTATATTACAGTCATCTAGGTCAACCTTCTCCATCTTGGTGTCCTCCTTCAGTCAGAATTCATTACAAGGTGAAGTGTGTGAGGAAATGAATGGGTGCGGGGGGGCGGCGTTTGGAGGAGAGGCGGAAAGAAGAACTAATTTGTCAGTGGTTGGTGGTGGGCACAATCTGGACGGTTCTGGCCAGGGGTGCAAAATCACCTAGCTACGGCTCTGACCAATGTATCACAATGTCTGAGAATAAGGATGCAACTACAGTCTGTAGAGGCGAACTGGGTAATTTCCTGGCAACTGCTCCTACTTAGAGGTCTGAACCAATTACACCCGTGCTTCGGGTTAAGTACGCTTCAGGTTGAGTACTCCGCAGACCCGTCTGGAACAGATTAATCCACTTTCCATTACTTTCCATGGGAAAGTTCACTTCAGGTTAAGTACGCTTCAGGTTAAGTACTGACTTCCAGAAGCAATTGTGGTTGTAAACCGAGGTACCACTGTACAGAGCAACAGGGGCAGGAGGAATTGTGAGAAAAGTGGCAAGTTGGCTTCACAGTTTTTCCCACATCACAATTTTATTTTTTTAACATACGACACACACACACACATTGTGATATTTCGCGATATATTGCCATGTTGGATATTATGGAACTACTAGTGTATTTCAGCCCGTTTAATAACGGGCGCTAGAACATCCTGGGGTTCGGAGAAGCGCTTGTGCAGCGCTTCTCCGAACCCTGGGACCTGTCCTTGCTGTCGGCGGCAGGGGGACAGGAATGGAGGAGCAGAAAGCGCTGCGTTCTCCTCCTCCGTTCCTGTCCCGCAGCCGCCGACAGGAAGAAGACATCCCAGGGTTCGGAGAAGCGCTTGCGCAGCGCTTCTCCGAACCCTGGGACCTGTCCTTGCTGTCGGCAGCAGGGGGACAGGAACGGAGGAGAAAGCGCTGCATTCTCCTCCTCCGTTCCTCTCCCGCAGCCGCCGACAGCAAGGAGACATCCCAGGGTTCGGAGAAGCGCTTGCGCAGCGCTTCTCTGAACCCTGGGACCTGTCCTTGCTGTCGGCGGCAGGGGGACAGGAACGGAGGAGGAGAAAGCGCTGCGTTCTCCTCCTCCGTTCCTCTCCCCCAGCCGCCGACAGGAAGGACGCGCGCACTCTCCCCCCCCCCTGCCTCCTCCAACCGCCGCTCCTCACGGCCAGGGAGGGTTGTGAGGAGGCCTTCGCCGGCCTCCACCCTCGCTTCCCTGACGTGCCCTGCAGTGAGGCGGTGTCTGGCGGGAGCGGCGGTTGGAGGAGGCAGGGGGGGGAGAGTGCGCGCGCGCAGTCTCTGCTGTCCAATCCCTGTATCTCTGGGGCACATGCGCAGTGACCCAGGGACACACGGGACAGCTTGGACGCAGGGACAACTTGGACATTATTATATAGGATTACCAGGATGTGGACTTCAAACCGATTTTGGACGATGTATCAATACATCGCCCAGCCCTAATGACAATGTTGGCAATTTGCTTTTTAGTTTGTTTGTTTTTACTAATAATGTCAATAATTCTTGTCATGAAATTTGTGTTTTTTCCATGATTATGCACTGAGGCTTCTTTCATTCCAGACAACCTGTTTACTGAGCATTCTTCCCGATTTAGGAACATAGGAAACTGCCTTATACCATGTTAAGACCATCTCACCATCATCAAATGGAGCAGGATTTCATTTGGTCCTAATTTTTAAGCAAAGTGGAGTTCTAGTTAATAATAATTTATTATTTATACTCCACCCATCTGTCTGGGTTTCCCCAGCCACTCTGGGTGGCTTCCAACAAAAGATTAAAAATACATTAAAACATCAGTCATTAAAAACTTCCCTAGACAGGGCTGCCTTCAGATGTCTTCTAAACGTCAGGTAGTTGTTTATTTCTTTGGCATCTGATGGGAGTTCAACAGCAACTGGAAAGCCACAATCTTCCTTCCCTCACTGTACTGTGAAATCACCCTTAATGTCTGCTTTCTGCTCCTAAACTACTTACTAATTTAGAAAATGATCCTCTTTTTCTTAATCTCATGATTTACTCAGCGGGTTTTGCTGAAGGGCACGATGCAGAGACTAGTTGCACTTTTAAAAGTCTCAAAACCAATGTATTTTTCCCTCCCACTAGACAGCAACATCTAAGCAGACCTTGTGAAAATGGAAATGACTTATCGGCCTGTTGTCACCAGCCAGCCGCAATGCCACACATCCACGCGGAGTTTTGAGTGGCAGACGGACCTCTGTGACTGTGGCAGTGACTGTCGCATCTGTGAGTGAAGTTCAAAGATTTGGGGTTTTATGGCCTTGTGGGACTTTGAATATCAGCCATGGTTTACCTGTACTATAAAACAACAGCCAACCTCTCTCTATAAAAGCCAGTGTTCCATCACACATAGTGTGGCCATTCTCAAATAGCAAGGTGGACTTCCCATTCAGGGGAAGAAGTGTAACATCTGCCACTTGTGAATAGTAGTACTAGTAGTAGTAGTAGTAATTATTATTATTATTATTATTATTATTATTATTATTATTATTATTATTTATACCCACCTGGCTGGGTTTCCCCAGCCACTCTGGGCAGCTCACAACAGAATAATAAAAACACAATGAAACATCAAACATTAAAAGCTTCCCTATATAGGGCTGCCTTCAGATGTCTTCTAAAAGTCAGACAGTTGTTTATTTCCTTGACATCGGATGGGAGGGCATTCCACAGGGCGGGCGCCACTACTGCAAAGGCCCTCTGCCTGGTTCCCTGTAACCTCACTTCTCGCAGGGAGGGAACCACCAGAAGGCCCTCGGAGCTGGACCTCAGTGTCCGGGCAGAACGATGGGGGTGGAGACGCTCCTTCAGGTATACTGGACCGAGACCATATCTGCTCCGTTTGCAGCCCAGGTGCTCCCAGCTATCTCTTTTCTGGGTTCTCTGTCCTTAAATTGGATTTGGATTGGCAGTCCTTCAAATAGAGGACTGTATTCTGTAAAGCGGGACACATGGAAGCTTCAGGGGAGGTCTCAGAAAGGGGAGGAGAGGCACAGCAGTCTCTAGAATAGCTACTTCCTCTGACAAGTTGTGTGGACTGAGAAACCAACCCTGGAGCAAGACTTGTACAAGGCCAGCCAGCCCCTCCCGTTGGCTCCTCAGATCACTTGGTCCATCTGAGGTGAGGAGCTCCAGTCCCCTTCTCTGCTGGGGCGGAGCAAGGTGGGTGCGGTGGGTGCGGTCTGCCCCGGGTGTCACCTCTGAGGGGGGGGTGACAAAATCCTGTGCGGCACTCGACGTCAGTGAGAGATGCTTTGGTGTGCTTTGGCTTACCGCTGCCAAAACAGCTCCCCTGTAGGGCAGCACTGGGGGAGGAAGTGGGGTGCAGGGGGAGCGCACCGCCCCTGGCAGTGCGATCCTGGTGGGGTGACATCGCGACTGGCCCCCTGCCCACGCTGGGCGCCACACCCCCGCCGGCGGCATGCGTCACCACCAGGACGCACGACACTCTCCTGGGACGTGCCACGCCCCTGCTGTCAATGTAACACGCCCCTGGGATGCGTGCCATGCCCCCGGGGCGCACACCAGCCATGCCCCTGCCTGCTCTCCGCCCCCCCCCCCGGTGCCGGAGCATGAAGCTCTGCTACTGTAGGGCAGCAGCCATCTCCACTAAAAAATGCTCAACAACTTTGGCTTCCCCCAAAAAGCTCAACAAATCTGGCTCCTCCCCAAAATATGAAATAAAGTCAAACCATTTTTGCAGGCAAAAATTTCAATTTGGGGGGGGGTGACTTCTGGACTGGGTACCACCAGACCTTGCTACGCCATTGCTTCTCTGGCCATTAATATGGTGTTGCAGAGCAACGAAGATCAAATCAATAGCCCACACTGACTGATTCCCTCCCTAGCATATTATAAGATCAGATGTCACCACGCCCCATTAATGGTCCCAAGTGGACCCCTTAGGAGAAAAGGGCAGCCACTCACTTATATGGGAAGAAATGAAGCGCTGTATAGGGTGACCCTGGTGTGGCCTACATTGTCTGACCTTCCCTCTCAGGGAGATTAATTATTATTCTATATAATATATAATAAAAACATAGGTCTCGCTATCTAAACACAATGCGTTCCATGGAAATCATTAACTGGGGCAAGCGTTCACATAACAAGCCAATGATTTCCAATGATTCCTATGGAGAAATTTCTAATGTGTCCCGACCATAGAATTTTTACTCCCAAAGGCCAAAAAATATATATCCAGGAAAAAGTGCTCTCTGATTTATCCGATTGCTCCCCCTCCCTCCATTCCTCAGCCAACCAGTAAAATGCAAATGAGGAAGTAAAAAATGTTCTCTATTTGGATATCTGAATCTGTAGTGTGTACAGCAAGGCTTGGGTATTAATTCCACATGTTTGGATGAATTAATTTTTGCTTTGCTTTACCTTTTATCTAAGCCTCGGCTGCCCTTGTTTGTCCCTTGGCTAAGTATGTGCTTATATAGAGAGCATGAGTTGAATTGCACACACCCTTCGGCGAGTCTTTGCAAACTCACAAACAAGTTTGGCTAACCCATCATTATGACTGATAATTTTCAAGTGCACGTAGCAACTGCAGAAAGAAATCCAAGATGCAAGGAATTGTTGACCCAAGAGCAATTGGTGCTAGAGAGTAATTTGGGAGATAGGGAAGTGCCTATCCTGAGTCATTTTTGTCTACAACGATTGGCAGTGACTTTCCAGGATTTCAGACACAGGGCACTCCCAGCCTCGCCCTGGAGATGCTGGGGCACAGTTCTGTCTGCAAGATAGATGCTCTAACACTGAGAAGTGGTCCTCTCTTTGAAAGTGTTTCTTCATCTCAAGACACCGTGCCTCTAAATGCTTCTGAAACCAAGCAGTGAAATTCTATTGGCTGCATGAATACTAGAGGGTGAGAAAATGCTAACCTTTGTGTTTGATTCCTCCCGCCCGCCCTCCCCCGGCTCTAGGTCTGTGTGGAATATTTTGCTTCTGCTGCCTAGGATGCAAAATTGCCAAGGACATGGAAGAATGTTGTTGCTGTGGACCAAGCGTCGCCATGAGGACTCGCTACCGGACTCAGTTCAGGATACCGGTAAATTACTGGATAATATTTGTGTTTCGCTTTTCCAGCTTGCTCAACAAACAATCCCAAATGAAGTGTTGTGCGGATAACGTCTTAAATAAATAAAATAAAGGAAACCAGCAGAGACTGGAAACAGAATGGTCCACCTGTCCCTAATCAAAATACAGTTCAGTCTTCTACTGTGACATTTTGCTTTTTTTTACTCTCTGCAGGGATCCATCTGTTGCGACTGCCTCACCACCACTTTCTGTGCTCCCTGCAATCTTTGTCAGCTCAAGAGAGATATCAACAGGAGGAAGCAGCTGGGGATATTCTAGAAAGGTTTGTGATTCCCGGTTTGCAGCCTAGGAGCAGGGGTGAGGAACGGAAGGCGTGGCAAAAATACATTGTTCTTCGATGCATTCTCTGTTGTCCTTAGATATGACTGGGGGAGCAGGGAAGAGGTAAGGAGGGACCAATCCCAGAATCCCAAAATATCTGCCTTGTGTCAGGCTACGGAGAATCGGCTTCCTCCCCTGTGGCTGTAAATGAGCAGATCAAACGAAAGGAAATCCTCACGAGTTCATTTATTTAATAAACACAGCGAAGGACAAAAGAAAGCCTCTAACCAGAATGGCGGTGCTCCCAATTAAGGTCACTCCCTACTCCATCCTATCAATCTACGTCACTCCTACGTCTTGTAATCTGAGCTTGTACCCTCTGTGCTTTCTGTTCTGACACATTCTGAGCTCTCCGGGACTTTGAGGAAGGGGGGTGGATACTATCCAGAGACTGTGAATCTGTTAACTCTCCCTGTCTCTCTTCCAATGTTTCTTCTCCTAGCTGTTCCCCATCCAGTATTTCCCAGCTTCTGCCTTCTGAACTACGCCCCTCTTCAAACCACTGTTCCAAATCTATACTGTCCTCCTGCTCCTGGCAAGATTCAGGATCCGGATCAGGAGGAGGGGGAGGCTCCCACCATTCCTTCTCAGTGCAACCCTCCTCAGCACAGCCCCTGACACCTTGAAATTCTGCAAAGCAAAAGTCCCCTGCTATGTAACTCATGACATTGGCTTGTGACCCATTGCCAGATACTGGCCTGGTCATAGAATCATAGAATTGTAGAGTTGGAAGGGACCATGATGGTCATCTAGTCCAACCCCCTGCAATGCAGGAATCTTTAGCCCAATGTGGGGCTCGGAAGAGTCTCATGCTCTACTGACTGAGCTATCTATCCCAATTAGCTTTATTCAGCACAATAAAAACAGGACAACCCGCCCCTCCCAAATACTTGTTGTGCAGGATTTCAGCAGAAACTACCAGAAACTGAGCAGCCTGAAACCTTTGCTGGAGCAAACAGTATTGAACGCGAGATCAAGATGACTCTGACACCATCGTTAGCCCACGCTTCTCAAACACCACCTGCACTTTATGCTCTATGGCTTATTCCCGTTATCGTTATGTGAGCTTAATGCACATTTGATCTTTGCCCTTCTCTTATCCTCCATGCCTACAAGCAAAATCAGTATCAGGGTTAAAGGACGCATCGCAGGTGGGCCAAAACAGTCAATATAGCCTGGAGCAAGGCCAGCGAGTGGAGGGGACATGGGGAGCAGGTGTGACCTGGGGAGAGCCCTGAAGGGCTGGGAGACAGGACTGCATTTTGCCTCCTTTTCCCTTCCAGCAGGTTCATGAGACTGACGTAGGTTCCTCCACACACACACACACCCAGTTTTATGGCTTTCTGGCGGCGGATTATCGCCCTGCTTGTGAGGCCGCACCTCTCTCCTCAGCGAAGTTTTCAAACGCTTCTGCTTTTTTCAGTAAACATTTACTAGATATTATCAAGCACACAATACATTAAGGTCAAGGGCGCTGAGGTTTCGAACAGTTATGGCATATTACTGCCTTGGGCTGTACCTGCTCACCTGGGAATAAGCCCCACTGAACCCGTTTATGAGAGAGCCAGTGTGGTGTAGTGGTTAAGAGCGGTGGACTCGTAATCTGCTGAACCGGGTCAAGTCTCCACTCCTCCACATGCTGGGTGACCTTGGGCTAGTCACACTCACCTCACAGAGTGTTTGTTGTGGGGGAGGAAGGGAAAGGAGAATGTGAGCTGCTTTGAGACTCCTTCGGGCAGTGATAAAGCGGGATATCAAATCCAAACTCCTCCTCCTCCTCCTCCTCCTCCTCCTCCTCCTCCTCCTCTTCTTCTTCTTCTTCTTCTTCTTCTTCTTCTTCTTCTTCTTCTTCTTCTTCTTCTTCTTCTTCTTCTTCTTCTTCTTCTTCTTCTTCTTCTTCTTCTTCTTCTTCTCAGACAGTGGTGAGGACCTTCAAGCCCAGGGGCCCTCCATATGGGAGTTGGGGTCCCAAAACTCCAGAAGCTACCTTAGACCAAGTCAGTACCAACAACGGCTCTCTGGGGTTCCAGTTGGACAGCATCCCTAGCCCTACCTGGAAATGCCAGGGATTGAACCAGGGGCCTTCTGCATGCGGGGCAGATGCCCTCCCACTAAGCTACAGGTAACAGGGTGGTCACGTGTGGCCTTGAGGATGAGAGGTAGCTTTCAGTCAAGGACATGGCAGAACTTTGCATGCTTCAGCTTCCTGCCTCTGTATGTGCAATTGTGCAATGGCCCGCTCCTCTACAGAGGAGGAGCACATAGGTCCTAGGGCAGCCGTAGGGAAGCATGGTCAAAAGCGTGAGCGTCACAACCCTTCGTTGGTCCCATTTTACAGCTGGGAACCCCTGATGCTAAGGGCCACTTCCCATGTTGCCCAAGAGCTCGAGCTCAGTGCTACAGCAGATGCTTTGCATGCAAAAGGTCCCAGGTTCAACGCCCAACATCTCAAGGTAGGGCTGGGAATGTCTCCTGCCCGGAATCCTGGAGAGCCTTTGCCCATCAGTGTAGACAATACCAAGCTGAATGTCCTGGTGGTCTGACTTCTTATGGTCCCTTAATGAAGGACCACGGTGCTGAGCCAACAGTTTCAACAGCTACTGCAAGTTGGCATGAAGCAGAGCTTCCACCCAGCATTTGAATCATAGAATCACAGAACTGTAGGGCTGGAAGGGACTCCAAGGGTCATTTAGTCCAACCCCCCTACAAGGCAGAAATCTCAACTAAAGCATCCGTGGCAGATGGCCATCCAACCTCTGCTTAAAGACCTCCAACAAAGGAGAGTCCACCACCTCTCACTGTCAAACAGCTCTTACTGTCATAAAGTTTTTCCTGGTGTTAAGTCGGAATCTCCTTTCTTGTCACTTGGATCTATTCGTTCGGGCCCTACCCTCCGGAGCAGGAGAAAACAAGCTTTCTCCATCTTCCATGTAACAGCCCTTGAGATGTTTGAAGATGGCTATCACATCTCCTCTCAGTCTCCTCTTTTCCAGGCTAAACATACCCAGCTCCTTAAATCGTTTAACATAAGGCTTTGTTTCCAGATCCTTGATCATCTTAGTTGCCCTCCTCTGCGCATGTTCCAGCTTGTCAACAGCCTTCTTAAATTGTGGTGCCCGGAACTGGACACAGTGTTCCAGGTGTAGTCTGACCATGGCAGAATAGAAGAGGACTATTACTTCCCTTGATCTGGGATAGCATCATAGAATTGTCATGTCGGCCCATGTTGCTGCTTCCGGTCCCCCAGCCTTGCTTCACTCCAATTGCTTAAGTGCTTAATGTTGCGCCATTTGACTGATTACCTACCCGGAAACATTATAAATAACTATTATCCCTTTTTGCCCTATTTTAGGGGTTCCTGCATTCACTGACCTGGATATCCGTGTGTCCCTGAACTTGGTGTATTTCAAAACCTGGCGTTGAGATTTCCACTCTGCTGCAGTACAATGTTCAAAACTTGGTACCCACCTAACCAGAAAAAGTCCAGCCAAGACAGTTACTTGTTTTTCATTTTTAGGGGGGTGGGGGAGGTTTGAAGACATCTGGGCCAATTGCCCGAATTTGGGACTGGTTGCTAAATTATTTTAAGTAAAGGCATAATTTGTTTAATAGAAGACAAGTCGTGAAATGCCAACACAGCCAGATCCTTCGGAGGCAACCAGATACTGACTGTATTCCATTTGCCACCCACCCAAGTGACCCACTTGTAAGCCACTCAATTTTCCGTAAAAGAAGCCAGGCCAGCATGCATGAAGTACATATTTTATCTCTCCCCGCTTCCTATAAATTATCATTGTTATTGATTAAAAATACCTTTTCCTTATGGTCACCAATCTAGGCAATGCATGTTACTAGACATAATTTCATATCTTTAATAATTGCAATAATTTTAGTGTGTGTGTATATATATATGTACTCTAGGTTTCTCTGTTTATTATTTGTGGACAAAAGCCTCTATAAATTAACATTAATGGCTTTTGATGGCTGGTGGTTGAATAAATGTCATTCGGCTGGGAAGCAGCTACAGAGAGTGAGAGAGAACATGAATGTATCTACTAGCTAGTGAAAGAGTTTTGCATCTTTTCAGCTGGTTGTGAAACGAGCCTTGGCAGGATCCAAGGATGTGAGTTTATTTCTGGGGGTGAACTGATGCTGTTTAATAGACTACCACTATCTGAGTCAGCGTTTTCCTGCTCCCCAATTTTATGCTTTTAAATAAACAAGTATTTCAAATACAACATAAACTCTCCTTGTGATGTCGCTGGTGAAACTTCACCCTTCTACACCTGATCCTGGTAACACACACACACACACACACACACACACACACACACACACACACCATTCAACACAGTGGCACCTCGGTTTTCAAACTTAATCCGTTCCCCAAGTCCGTTCCAAAACCAAGGCGCGCTTTCCCATAGAAAGTAATGCAAAATGGATTCATCCGTTCCAGACTTTTAAAAACAACCCCTAAAACAGCAATTGAACTTGAATTTTACTATCTAACGAGACCACTGATCTATAAAACGAAAGCAATAAACGATGTACTGCAGTCACACAATCAATCCATCAGTAGCTGAACTGGGTTCCACACAGTCACAAAAACAAAACGAAAAGATCCCCCAAAACAAAAATACAAAATAAATAGCAAAAAACAGACAGACCTCAGCGTAACACTCAAAACGGAAGTGTGGCACTCAAAATGGAAGCGTAACACTCAAAACGGAGCACGTTTGACTTCTGGAAGAAGTTCGCAAACCAGAACACTTACTTCTGGGTTTGCAGTGTTTGGCTTCCAAATTGTTTGAGTACCAAGGCGTTTGAGAACCAAGGTACCACTGTATCTGTATTAGGATCATCTAGTCCAAGCCCCTGCAATGCAGGAAAGGCAGCTGTCCCATATGGGGATTAAACCTGCGACCTTGGTGTTATCAGCACCATGCTCTAACCAACTGAGCTGTCCAGCAGGAATGGATAACCTGTGGCTCTCCAAATGTTGTTAGACTACAACTCCCATCATCTGTGACTGTTGGCTAATGGGAACTGGAGTCCAGAGCCGCAGCTTCACAGTCCTTGCTGGGAAGAAACCAACACTGCAATAGCATCAGAAGTCTTCAAAACTTTATCCTCAAGGAAACTGGCCTTGGAAACCAAACTTCCATTTCCAGTTGAGAAAGTGAGGGTTATTTTCAAACAAGCAGCCTTTCCAGTCCCACCTGGAGATACTTGGGATTGAATCCTGGGCCTTTTGCATGCAAACCTGATGTGCTGCTACTGAGCTACCATAACGGATGGGAGAGAATTGCAATCCGGTTCACGTTTAAAACTGGGTTGACCCCATTCATGTTTCCCAAAACAACCTGAAAACCAAAACATAGCCATCCTTTGACATTAACACTTTTCTGAATATTGCAATGCCATTTTCCGACCAAAGCGTACATAAAAATGAATATATCAGGGTACATGGGATAGAAGCCCACAATCAGGAACTGAGCACAACAGACCTCTCTCGACTTGCAGTTTCAAGGAACTGGTATTCAGAGCCACAGTGGAGGAGGCAGAACACCATAGACAGTAGCAACTGATAGCCTTATTCCCCCCCCCTGTTTTTCGTAGAGTAAATCTCTGGCCACTAGATGAATCCATAGTGACAAAGATGTATTGGTTGCCTGCCTTTGTTTCATGCTAGATCCCCGATCACAGGAAGAGACTTCACTGGTGTTTCAACACTATAGTGTTGCATTGCGGACTCCTTTAGCCTCCGGGGGCCATTCTTTGCTACGCAAGAACCACATGGTTCTGCACCTGATGTCAACATTTCGCCTCCGCTTAACCACAGAGGCACCCCCCCCCCGGTGAACTTTTGCAAGGCCAGAAAGTCCAGTAGTTTCAGGCTTGTGACAGGACGCAACTACCATCACTTCCCTTTTTAAGCTTTTCTTACAGCACATTTTCTTGAGCACATTCCCGGCTGGTTTGACTCATCTGCTGCAAATCATGCTTCAACTTCACACCTCCTCTCTCTCTCTCTCTCTCTCTCTCTCTCTCTCTCTCTCTCTCTCTCTCTCTCTCTCTCTCTCAAACTAGTTACAGGTAGGTAGCCGTGTTAGTCTGCCGTAGTCGAAACAAAATAAAAAAAACCCTTCCAGTCGCATTTTTGAATTTTCTCTCAAACTAGAGAGCTTTCATAGTGATGCTGAGATAAGATAGAGTTTCCCCAATTGTCCAGGCCCACAGGGGTCAGCAAACATTTTCAGCAGGGGGCCGGTCCACTGTCCCTCAGACCTTGTGGGGGGCCGGACTATATTTAGGAAAAAAATATGAATGAATTCCTATACCCCACAAATAACCCAGAGATGCATTTTAAATAAAAGGACACATTCTACTCATGTAAAAACATCAGGCAGGCCGCACAAATAATCCAGAGATGCATTTTAAAGAAAAGCACACATTCTACTCATGTAAAAACATGCTGATTCCTGGACCGTCCGCAGGCCGGATTTAGAAGGTGATTGGGCCGCATCCGGCCCCCGGGCCTTAGTTTGGAAACCCTGGTCTAGGGTTTGCGAATTTATTTCCCTGCAACTCAAGGCGATAAGAACAAGAAGAGCCTGCTGGATCAGGCCATTGGCCTATCTAGTCCAGCATCCTGTTCTCACAATGGCAAGCAGATGCCACAGCAGGATCTGAGCACAAGAAAACTCTCTCCTCTTGTCGCTTCCAGCAGCTGGTATATAGAAGCATTACTTCCTCTACAGCAGGCATCCCCAAACTGCGGCCCTCCAGATGTTTTGGGCTACAACTCCCATGATCTCTAGCTAAGAGGACCACTGGTCAGGGATGATGGGGATTGTAGTTCAAAACATCTGCTCTACAGCATAGATGTAATGGCTAGTAGCCATCAAAAGCCCTCTTCTCCCTGAATATCTCCATGAGTTATAGATAGAATTTTTATTAAATTTTCTGTTTTACAATTTAAAATATTCATTTAAGCATCCTTAAAATATCAATGACGTTGCTTCTTCTCTTTCCATGGTTCATTTTGCATATCTTAAATCCCTGCATATTTTACATGAACTATACCATTCAGTGTTCCATTATTACATCCATCTAAACTTATTGACACTGTTGAATTCATCTTAATGCTGCCAACGTTTTCAAGTGTACACAATCCCCCCCATATATTCAATAAACATTTTCCAAACTTCTTTAAACATATGTTCTTCTTGTTCTCTTATTCTGTATGTTAGGCTCGTAAGCTGCACATATTCCATCAGTTTAAGCTGCCATTCTTCTTTAGTTGGGACCACGCTCGTTTTCCATTTTGGGGCTAACAAAACACGGGCCGCAATTGTAGCATACATGAATAACCTTTTTTGACAATTCAGTTTCAGTCTGAATTATCCCCAACAGAAAGGACTCTGGGTTTTTTTTGTGGGGGAAGCACTTTTAAACATTTTGAGAGAGGAAGGAAAACTTTATCCTCTTTCTCTATGCATAATCTTATAAACTTCTATCATGTCCTGAGAGATCTACATTGGCTCCCACTACGTTTCTGAGAACAATTCAAAGTGTTGGTGCTGACCTTTAAAGCCCTAAACGGCCTCGGTCCTGTATACCTGAAGGAGCGTCTCCACCCCCATCATTCAGCCCGGACACTGAGGTCCAGCGCTGAGGGCCTTCTGGCGGTCCCCTCACTGCGAGAAGTGAGGTTACAGGGAACCAGACAGAGGGCCTTTTTGGTGGTGGCACCCGCCCTGTGGAACACCCACCCACCAGATGTCAAAGAAATAAGCAGCTATCCTATTTTTAAAAGACATCTGAAGGCAGCCCTGTTTAGGGAAGCTTTTAATATTTAATGCTGTACTGTTTTAATACTCGATTGGGAGCCGCCCAGAGTGGCTGGGGAGACTCAACCAGATGGGCGGGGTACAAATAATAAATTATTATTATTATTATTATTATTATTTATTATTACTCTGCTCACTTGCCTTTTCTCCAAATGAAAAAGTCCCAGAGTCTGCAACCTTTCTTCATGGGGCAGTTGCTGCATCCTGTGATCGCTTTAGTCGCTCTTTCTCAACCCTACAATATCTCAAGGGGCCCAAGCATTATTACTCTTTACCCACCTTAGGTGAATGACGGTGAAGTCATACTCTTGTAATTTCTTCAACTGTTCTCTTTGCCTCTCAGGGTTTTTCAAAACCAGACTAACCACCACAGGGAGGGAGGGATGGATTGGTCTTAACACAACTTCCTCCCCAATGGAAAACAGTGGAAGTGGCTTTGGGGCTTCACAACTGCTAGGGTTTCTCTCCCTGTCAGGTGATGGTTCCTGTCCTTAGCACTCAAATAAGCAACTGATGTGTTCTAGTTCAGGCACCCCCACAACTGGCCTACAACTCCCATGATCCCTAGCTAACAGGACCAGTGGTCAGGGATGATGGGAATTGTAGCCCAAAACATCTGGAGGGCCGCAGTTTGGGGATGCCTGTTCTAGTGTCCCTGCCCCCCCCCCACTTATAGTTTATAGTTTCCCTCCAGACAGCAATAATGCAGCACCATTGGGAAAGCGTTGCAGAACAACTTACAAAGCAGAATGAGGTGTGGACAGTCCAATCTAAATAATGCTCTATTATTTTGCATCAATGACATGTGGCCAAAACAAAGCAAAGCAAAATCAATTCTGGAGGGACCCAGAGAAATGGTTCTTTTCAATTCCACACAGCTCTAGTTATACCTTTACCTGATGATTGACTAGTCAGCTGATTGACACTCCTAAACTACACATAGCTCAATAGAAATAGAAATACTTTATTGTCACTGTACCACTTGTTTACAGTGAAATTAAATGAGCCCCCTCCCCCCACAATCTCTCAGTCCTTGTTACACTCTGCTATGACCACCAACCCCGAACGTCAGCTGCAATGTTGCTGTCTTCCATTCAGCAGCCTCACGGCCCATGGGTAGAAACTGTTCTATAACCTGTTGGTGGGGCTTATCATGCTTCTATATCTCCTGCCCGAGGGCAGGAGAATTTAAAAAGGTGCTGGTCAGGGTGTGAGTCATCCCTGAGAATGTTCCTCACTCTTCTGAGGCAGCGGTCTCTCGCGATAACATCTAATGGACTCAGGGGACAGCCCACGATATCGTGCGCTGTCTTCACCACCCTCCGTAGGGACTCTCTGTCCATGGCTGTCAAACCAGCATACCACACCGTAATGCAGTATGAGAGAACACTTTCTATCGTGGACCGATAGAAGGAAATCATCAGTTGCTGTCCAACCTTGTTCTTACACAAGACCCTAAGGAAATGAAGTCTCTGTTGGGCCTTCCTAATCACCTGGGCTGTATTGACCTTCCAAGTTAGGTCTTCACTAAGATGGACTCCCAGGTATTTAAAGGAAGAGACTCACTTCACACAGCCCCCCCCCCCTGATATACAACGGGGCTAACTCCCCTCTCTTCCTCCAAAAGTCCAACTCCATCTCCTTTGTCTTGCCAATATTTAGGTGCAGATTGTTCTCTGAGCACATTGTGGATACCTTTTGAACCTCCCCCCTGTACGCAGATTCGTCTCCGCCTGAATTAAACCCATTATACTATACCGTACTATCTTTTTAAGGATGCGTGAAAAAATCTGGTGGTATTTGTTTGCTGCTTTTTGCACCCTGGCTTCACTTTCCATCCTATGATGGGTTTCTGAGAAGACACAGCTGTTTGTTCTTCTTTGTGCTGTTCTTTGAGGTAGGAACCAACTCTGCAATCTCGACACTGCAGGAGGAACAGGCTATTTTCCCGTGATACCTTCAAAAACCGAAACGAGAAGTCACAAGTCCGTCCAAAAGAGGAGCATGCTCCAGATGAAGAGCGCAGATGCTGAGTGCATTTGCCTTGTGGTCGCTTTTTCTTGCTTAATTACTATTATTACAGTTAAGTAGGTGTCCCTTCCCCTGACAGAGCAATTTCATAGCTTGGAGGTATTCCTTAATTCCAAGCTATCACTGGAGGTCCAGTGTAAAGGAGTGCCTACGCTTGGCTTCAGCAGCTGTCCTTGGACTGGAATAGCTTGGCCTCAGATAACCTCATGCTTGGACTACTGCAGCACACTTTACATGGGGCTACCGTTGAAGACAGCCCAAGAACGCAGCTTTAAAGCAGCCACTCCCAAACTGCGGCCCTCCACGTGTTTTGGCCTACAACTCCCATGATCCCTAGCTAACAGGACCAGTGGTCGGGGAAGATGGGAATTGTAGTCCAAAACATCTGGAGGGCCGAAGTTTGGGGATGCCTGCTTTAAAGCCAGGCAGTGTGCTGGGATTGCATTTCACCTATCTTTAAAGCACTGTACTGTACGTCTGCAGGGATAGATGGGTCTGTCAATTCTCAGTTTCTTATCCCCCCCCCCCCCCGGTCTTAAGTTCAGTTTTCAGCATTTCTGTTTCAGTTTGCAAGTTTTATTGCACAAAGCTACATCCTCCTGATAACCAGTCAGCATTTTAGTGCAAATTTCCTGTAATGTACACAGCTGAATGTGCAGCTTCCCCTGATAGGCCCATTGTAAGCGGTTTCCCCTGATAGGATACAATTATCTATGTTACAGGGCCGTCTTAAGGTCATCGGGCACCCTGGTGCAGGGATCCCTTGGGCACCCCCCTTTTTTTAAAAAAAGGAAAACTCTTACCTGGCGTGCCGGGCGGCGGGAGCCTCACGGCGGCCCCCGCACCTCACAGCAGGGCCGTGCTGTGCCGGAGGCCGCCTGCCTGTCCGATGCCGCCGGATTGAGTGGGGGAGGGGGCGCCGCTGCTCCGCGCGGCCTTCCTCCCTTCTCCCAGTGGAGCGGGGTGCCTGGGCAGGCCGGGCCACGCCGGGTTCCTTCCGGCCAACAGGGCACTGCGTTTCATTGGTAGAGGTGCTGCCAAGTGGCGTCACCTCTACCAATGAAACGCAGCGCCGGGGTGAGGGATGACCCTGGCGCTGCAGAGCGGAACAGGGTCCTAGTGCCCCATTTCCGCTCGCTTCCCTCCCTGCTCTCGCGGCGCAGCTGGTGGAGGGGAAAGGGAGGCCGCCGCGAAGCTCCCCCACTTGCTGGGGCACCCCTCAGCGCCCCCTGATCGCCCAGGCGCCGTGGTGCATTGCGCCACTAGAGTCAATGGGCGAGCCGGGCCTGCTATGTTATCTACCCTCTGAGCCGTCTTCCCTCTGCGTCCAACCAGTCAGTGGTGGTCAGGGACCATACACATACAAATGATGAAGGTAGAATAGATAAACTGCCCAAACTAGTCTCACTATATCTTTAAAGGACATTTGAAGCACGTTTCCCCCCTCCCCTCCCCAACCTACCCGAACAATTCTGGGCACTGCCATTTGCTAAGGGCTGCTGGAAATGGTAACTCTCTGAGGGGCAAACTACAGTGCCTGGAATTCTTTGAAGTGGGAAATGTGCTTCGAATGTGCTTTGATAGTATTGTGTGTTCACAGCCCCAAGCTCCTGTTAAAAGCCAGAACCTCTTCCACTTCACCCTCATCGCGATGCAGGTGGAAATATGCTACATCCTGTTCTGTTGAGTCACTAAGTTTGCCCTCCCTACATTGCGTGTAACAGGAATGCTGCATTTGCCTCACAGTGTCTGCCTTTTCGCAATTTAACTGCTGCATCGGCCTAGATTTCCTCTATCCTGTACATTTTCTCAACTTAACTGTCATAATGAGAAGCCATGCAATATTTCCTGGAATGACGACCCCGGGGGTACTAGGTGAAGCAAACCCGCCCTCTCACTTTAGCTCCACAGGACGGAGAGCTATTGGGGATGAGGCTTTGCCTTTGTGACTTTCGTGACTGCTATTTCCTTTAGACCAGGGGTGGCCAACTCCCAAGAGATGGTGATCTACTAACAGAGTTAAACACTGGCAGTGATCAAAGGTCAAAGTTGTTGAGCTTTTCTTTTTTTAGGAAGTTCAAAAGTCAAAGCTTTTTTTAGGGAGGAGGACAGTCCCGGTTTTGGGGGGTACAGGGGGGAAATGTTGAGCTTTTTTTAGGGGAGCCAAACTTCTGGAGGTTCGTTGGGGAAGAGCCAGTGATCTGCCACTGATCGTCCAGTGATCTACCAGTAGATCACGATCTACCTGTTGGACGTCCCTGCTTTAGACGATTTCATCCCCTCCATTTTGTGGCTTAGACACATACATGCATGATCCCATACCTTCCAAGTGTCCCTATTTTCCAGGGACGGTCCTGGATTTACAGAAGCCGTCGCTGTTTCTGGTTTCATTCCCGAATGTCCCGCTTTTCCTTAGGACGTCCCTATTTTCATCAGTTATGTGATCACCCGAGCCAGGGAGATAAGTAATTATACAATCTTTAGAAGACATCTGAAGGAGGCAGCCCCCTGTAAAGGAAAGTTTTTATATATTTTATAATGTTTAATGTTTTTAAATATATGCTGGAAGCCAGTCAGATGGGTGGGGCATAATAATAATAATAATAATAATAATAATAATAATAATAATAATAATAGAATAGGGGATCCCTATTTTTGTCGGAGAAATGTTGGAGGGTATGTGATCCTTGTATGTGTTTGGGTGTTTGCCTGACTTGTGTTTGGGCTGATCTGAAGTCCTTCCTCATGCACAAGTATACATTTTAGCACAACTGCCAGGAATGAAAGCAGAGGTGCCAGCTTGGGCCCAAGATTAGGTAAAAAAGGTAAAAGACCCCTGGACAGTTAAGTCCACTCAAAGGCAACTATGGGCTTGCGGTGCTCATCTTGCTTTCAGGCCGAGGGAGCCAGCGTTTGTCCGCAGACAGCTTTCCGGGTCAAGTGGCCAGCATGACTAAACCAGCACTGGCGCAACGGGGCACCGTGACGGAAACCAAGGTGCATGGAAACACCGTTTACCTTCCCGCTGCAGTGGTACCTATTTATCTACTTGCACTGGTGTGCTTTCAGACTGCTAGGTTGCCAGAAGCTGGGACAGAGCAATGGGAACTAACCACCACTGAGCAGATTTGAACCACTAACCTTCCGATCAGCAAGCCCAATAGGCTCAGTGGTTTAGACCACAGTGCCACCCACATCCCTGGGCCCAAGATTGGGAGGGCCCAGCATCACACACGCAAGGTCACACAGGTGTCATGCATCTGGGATGTCAAGTAAGTGATACATGCATATCGAGGACCGGGCCGGGACATTCGCAGGGAAACCAAAATGCTTGTTTACAAAGCTATTGTACTACCAACCTTACTATATGCTTGTGAAACATGGACCACTTATAAACGCCATCTCCAACTGCTTGAAAGATTCCATCAATGGTGTCTCCGAAAATTTTTACACATCACTTGGGAAGACAGGCAAACTAATATCAGTGTACTGGAAGAGGCAAAGATCACCAGTGTTGAAGCAATGATTCTTCAACATCAACTTCGTTGGACTGGTCATGTTGTGCGGATGCCTGATGATCGTCTTCCAAAGCGACTACTCTATTCCGAACTTAAAAATGGAAAGCGTAATGCTGGTGGCCAACAAGAGAGGTTTAAAGACTGTCTCAAGGCAAAACTAAAAAAAATGTAGTATAAACACCGACAGCTGGGAAACACTGGCCTGCGAGCGCTCCAGTTGGAGAACAGCCTTTACCAAAGGTGTCATGGGCTTTGAAGACACTCGATCTCGACTTCCGGTTCGTCGCGGCGGTGAGAAGGACGCAGGGACTTCGCGTGCCGAGGTCCCTGGCTTCTCGGAGGGGGGGGAAGTCCGCAGAGCGAGCGGACTCCCCGTAAAAGCATCGGATTGAGAGTTCCGATGACTTAGGCGTCCAGCGGCTGCTCCGTTTGGCGGATCCCCCGCCGCCCGAGAGCTCAATAGAGCGATCGTGAGCCGGCGGGGTTGAACCGCGGGAGCCATTTTGGGCCACATCTTACCTCCGGGAAGCGAAGCTCCGAGTCCTGACCCGGCAAGCGGCGGATTCTTCCGATTTAAATTAAAGATTTCCAAAGAAGTAAGTGGAACTTTGATCTGGATTTTAAATTTGCTGATTGGAAAAATAGGAGAGACTTTAAAGTAACGGAAGTCGGTCTCTTCCTAATGGGAAACTGGGAGGCGATTTAAAAAAAAAACCTAAGCCGAGCAACAAAAGAATTTGGAGTTGTGGACCCGAGAGGGAAAAAAAGACTTTTTTGGAACCATCTCAGCCCCCGAGTCCGGCACCCCTTGAGGTACAGCGGCATTAAGGGGAAGAGTGTTTTGACAGCTGTCAAAAGCTGTCAAACTGTCAAAAGACCGGGTGGATTGATTGCATTGTTGAACAGTTAAAAATTGTTTGAAAACGTGATAGAACTATTTAAATTGGAAGTAAGAACGGATTTGGGATTGAGTTAAGAACTAAGGAAAAGAACAGCCAAAATGGAGTCGATCGTCTGAGAAAGGAATTTTCCAGTACCCATTGTTCCCTACCCCCTGTTTATTTGCGGTTACAAGAAGTATGAAAACAAAGCTTTCTCAAGCCTTCCAGGAGACTGTGCTGAACTATTTGCTGTCATGGGAAGACTTTTACAAGGAACGGCAACATCTCAACTTATCACCAGTCGAGACTGAAGTCCAAGTCCAGGACTTAGAGGATAATTTAGATTTGGAGACTGCTGAATCTGAGACTGTGCGTGAGGAGAAACAATTGGATGAAAGTATTGAAGAGGACTTGGACTATGACAAATTTGTTTGGGATGAAGCAAAATATGATTTCCAAAAGGAAGAAAAACAAGCAGAACAAGAAGATGAGAGGCAAAGGAACTTAAAGACTAATGGAATTGAAGATCCTGGAGGAGTTAAAATGTGGAGTGGTGTTTTTGAGGGATGGGAAGGACAGGGGCAGGGGGGGGGGCAAAGGTCTGGAGATGGATTTGGGAAAGAATGGGTGTGGGGTAAAAACTTTAGTTAAAAGGTATTGTTTTGGTTTTTGAAAGACGGTTTTCGAAATCTTGGCATGATAATGGAAACGCTGAACCAATTGGGGGAAAAAGACTTAGGGAGAGGAGATGGAATGTAAAAAAGAAAGGGAAAAAAGTTATGTTTTCTTAAGGGAGCATAAGAATGGTTTGGGAAAGAATTTTTAAGTTATTGTAAATTTTTGTAAGTTAAGTGAGGTGTTTAGGCAAGAAAGCTGCCTACCCCCCTCTCCTTATTCTGAGGCACTCAGTGGCAGGGGGTGCCCAGATGGGTGAGGAGGAAATGGAACCTTGGAAGTGCTGTGCCCTGCGGGTTCCTCTTGTGGCAGGAGGGGACCTGTGGGAGGGCAGCATGAAAAAGGAGGAGGATTGAGTTAATATTATAAGATTAAGATTTGAAACTGAGTTGGAAAATTCGCCACAAGTAATCAGAATTTGTTAGGAAAACCATGAGGAAGACTATCGAGGGAGTCGCAATTAAAATGTTAAAATAACAAGAACTGGGAAGTTTCAACTTTTCCCAATTTTCTTTCTCTTTTTTTTTCTTTTTTGTTTGTGGTGTTGTATGTTTGTAAATATGATTATGAAAGAGTTGGGGGATGCAAATCCCCATAACTCCTTCCTCCCTGTTCTCTCAGTGGCAGGGGGGGGGATAGGGGGGGGAGGGAGGGGGGAAGCTGAACTCAACTCACAATTGGACCCCTTTGATTCTTAAAGCACACGGGTTCCACTGGTGGCAGAAGTGGACCGGTGGGTGGAGGGAAAATGAAGGGACAGTGCTATATTGTATGTTTTGTTTGTGTCTGTCTTTTTTGAAAATCAATAAAAATCTTTATAAAAAAAAAATGAAGACACTCGATCTCAGGCACGCTTGGCAAATCCACACCATGATCAACTCCCGCCCAGAAACCAATGTCCCCACTGTGGAAGGACGTGCGGATCCAGAATTGGCCTCCACAGTCACTTATGGACTCATTGTTAAAACCGTGTTTATGGAATACAATCTTACTCGGCTACGAGGGATTGCCAAAGAAGAAGAAGAACATGCATATCATTGGGAGGGGCCGAGTGCTTAGCCCAGCGCTGCACAGCGCCAATGGACGCAGCTCCTCCTCTCTTGCGCTTAGGAGGTGCCTGCCATTGGTGCTGTGCTGTATTTGGCTGGGTGCTCAGCTTCCTCTGCCCCCTCAATATTGAGGGGGCTGAGCCCCATGCTAAACCATATTGAGGGGGCAAGAGACACCCCAGCCCTAAGGAGTTGGTGCAGGATAAGAGGGCATGGAGATGGAGAAGCCAGCTTTGTACCAAACCCTAAAAGCCCCCCGCCCCCACTTCTTCAAAAGGTAGCACAAGGAACTTCCTGGAGCAATTGTCTGAGTCCGTTTCCCTTACACAACCTTCTCACTGTACAAAGAAACTTTGTACTCTGCCCCTCGCTTCCCTGTAAATGAGGGCTTTTAAAATGCAGGGAAAGATTTCCGGGTCCAGTGCAAATGTCTTGGCTGCAGCCTTGTGGAATCCTCCCAGGCAATTGTTAAAGAGTGAATGAGCAGGTGTGTGTGCATGTGTTTTGTGTTGTATCCTTTGCCTTCCTGCCATTTCCTGCATGTTTTCTTTCTCCATGCAGCTGTGCACTCATAGCATAAACACAAAAGTTAAAAGAGGGAGGGAGGGAGAGCAAATAAATCGGGGATAAAGTAATATTGTTGAGTATCCAAACAGGTCTGCAAGGCTGCCCATCTGTCCTGCCTGGGCTGGTCCAGGAATTAAGTGTTTTACTTCCTTATAGAATAAATAAAGGCAAGGATGCAGTCATATCCTGGATATCGCCTGTAGCTCTCATATTGAAAAAGTCAGCTGTAGTCACTGAGCGCATGAAACCAGTACAGTGGTACCTTGGTTTATGAACACAATTGGTTCCGGAAGTCTGTACTTAACCTGAAGCGAACTTTCCCATTGAAAGTAATGGAAAGTGAATTAATCCGTTCCAGATGGGTCCGCAGCATTCGTAAACCGAAAATTCATAAACCGAGGTGTTCGTAAACCGAGGTTCCACTGTAATATGTTTTTCTATTTATTTTTTAACAGTGTTTATATGCTTGCCTTTAAGAAAGCTATCTGCATCACTTAAAATAGCAATTAAAAGATATAAGAATGCTATAAGAACGAGAAAAACAATATAATCAGGGCTTTTTTCAGGCATGAATTCACTTCTTTGGCCCATTGCGACACCTCTGTAGTGTTGCAGCATGACAATTTTGGCTGGGTGCTCCCCCTAAAAAAAAAAAAAAGGTCAAAAAGCCACCTCTTTTTCTAGAAAAATAGTTCTGAATACATTATATAACAATAAAGTTCTGGGGAAAGAAAAAGCTTTTTCACTGCCACCAAAGGAATCACAAAGAAGGTGCCAGGCGAGATTCTCTGCGGGGAGAATTTTCCTCTTCACACCACGTCAGGAAAATTCCTCCTGTTGAATTTCTGCCTATCGCTAAGTCTGGAACACTTGTGGAAAACAAGGGGAAGAATTAGGCATCTCAAGGCAGCCCTGTTTAGGGAAGCTTTTAATGTGTGATGGATTTCTGTATTTTAATGTTTGATGGATTTCTGTATTTTAGAATTTCTGTTTTGTTGGAAGCCGCCCAGAGTGGCTGGGGGAACCTGGCCAGATGGGCGGGGTATAAATAATAAATTATTATTATTATTATTATTATTATTATTATTATTATTATTATTGGCAAACTTCATTTTATGATCATTATTCAGTCTTGTGTGTTCTGTTGGGAAATAAAACATTTCGCAGAGCAATCCTAAACACCTTGCTCAGAGCTTGAGTGTTCAGTGGAATTTACTCTCAAGATAGTATGCATAGAATTGCAGTCTAATGTGACCACGGTGGAACCCTAGTTTAAAATAAAATCTCAATGAACCAGGACTTTCTGAATTAGATCTTCTCCACACAATACACACCTACTTCCTGTTTATACAAAAGACATAAATCTAAGTATGTAGTGCTTTAAAAAACTTTTTTTTTCTGGCAAGAATAACGTTTTGATTGTATGTACTGTACAATCTTGCCATTTCTTTATTACCCAAAGACCTATTTTATGTTCTTGCAAAACCGCTTACTGACTAAGTCCAGAAGGAGCAGTTATCAGCTTGGATGATTTTGACCACAACTTCCTTGTAGGGAAACACCCACTGACAATCTTGGAAAGCTGCAAAGGTTGCCTGACAGCCACAGCGGAATAACTCTACAGTTACACTTGACTTCAGTGAAGAGGGTTCCCTGTCTCGTTCTAAGCCCCAGGTAGGTGGCATGTAGCAACATTATCTCTCATTGAATCCTACAAGGTTATTTTGTGCAATCGTTTAGAAGTTCTTAAGCATTGACTTGCAGATGTTCTTATCTCCAGGGAAGGCAAGATAAAGTAACGGAGAAAAATAAAATTTCTGGAAGACAAACATAAAATTTTGGAAGGCAAAAGCAGAGCTTCTAATCATTTCTGTTTAGACATATGTTGTTGTTGTTGTTGTTGTTGTTGTTGTTGTTGTTGTTGTTGTTGTTGTTTAGTCGTTTAGTCGTGTCCAACTCTTCGTGACCACATGGACCATAGCACGCCAGGCACTCCTGTCTTCCACTGCCTCCCACAGTTTGGTCAAACTCATGTTCGTAGCTTCGAGAACACTGTCCAACCATCTTGTCCTCTGTCGTCCCCTTCTCCTAGTGCCCTCAATCTTTCCCAACATCAAGGTCTTTTCCAAGGATTCTTCTCTTCTCATGAGGTGGCCAAAGTATTGGAGCCTCAACTTCACGATCTGTCCTTCCAGTGAGCACTCAGGGCTGATTTCCTTCAGAATGGATAGGTTTGGTCTTCTTGCAGTCCATGGGACTCTCAAGAGTCTCCTCCAGCACCATAATTCAAAAGCATCAATTCTTCGGCGATCAGCCTTTGTTTAGACATATACATACTGTATACAGGCTAATTCTATTGCCAGAAAGTCCCAAATTGGCTTTCCCAAGAGTGCTTCCAGATGGGTGTTTATTATGAAATGGGTGTCTGTCGTGAATACAAGACATCATCAAAATGCCAGCCTGTGTTTCCCCTGCATATAACCAGAATGTAACATTTTCAGGAGAAACCCAATGTTGATCTTGTTTTAAAAAAATCCAGCCTGGTACCAGCTTCACCTCTGCAATATCTCAACAACTCGTTTATGGTATGAAACTCCCATCTCAAAGCACTCCAATTTGTTTTACAAGATAAGCAAATTTGAATTATACCTTTGCCTGGTTTTCCTAATATATTTGGGTGTTTGGTAAATTTGGAAGGGGTTGTGAGAGACCTCAGAATTACGGAAGGGAGAGCTGAGAAATTGGGCAATGGTGTGGATAAAACTGGCTTGCCCCATTTTGTCCCTTGCATTTTAGTGGGACTTCATTGTGACTGACATCTGTCAGAATACATGCTTAGTCAATACATGCTCAAATTAAGAAAACTCTGAATATAAGAAATTGAATATGTAAATGTATCAAAGCCGCATGAGAGAACCTCTTGAAATAAGAACTTGAGCATTGTGGCCTAAGCCAAGATACGTGGTTTCATACGAATTTGAATGTATTAAACATAACAGAAAGCAGAAGGAGAAACTACTGAAGAAGCCCGTCATATGGGCGAAACAGGTGAAAAACGCCGGCAGCCTGTCTATTATTGACACTTCGTTCGACATGCTGCCACTTTGCTGACCGCTACATAGCCTCAAAGACCATAAAGACTGGTTCGCCTTTCGGTATTTATTTGTATATGCTATTTGCTTGACGTTTGGTTTTGGCTTCTGTGTCGGCATTTGTATATGGTTCTCTTATTGTTTTCTTTTTGTACTAATAATATTTGATTGAAACTTGATTGAATCTTGTGCCCTTTCTATCGAGCAGGCATGATGATTTGTGCTCAAAATGGTATCCGAGTCGTAATGTGGAGCGGGGAGGCAATTTCCCCCAAAAGCTCGACTACTCTGAGGTCGATTACCTTTAAAAAGCTCAACAACTTGTAGAAAAATGGCAACCTTATATTACATGATCTTGTTTTCAATGCTGTTTGCTTCAGCAAAGGTTTTGGGCTGCTTAGTTTCCAATATATGCATGCCCGGTAGTTTTTGCTGGAATCCTGTAACTTTGTTTACAACAAATATTTTGTGGTGTGTGGGGGGGGGGAGTTGTCCTACTTATATTGTGTTGAATAAAGCTAGTTGAGATAGCACAGTCAGAGCATGAGACCCTTCATCTCAGAGTTGTGGGTTCAAGCCCCACTTTGGGCAAAAGATTCTTGCATTGCAGGGGGTTGGACTAGATGAGCACTGTGGTATCTTCCAACTCTACAGTTCTATGATTTTATAATTCTTAGCTCAAGAGGGCCCCTCCAGGTGGCAATAATGCAATAACACTGAGAAAGCAACAGGCTTTTTTGCAGGCTTCCCCCCCCCCCTTTCTAAAACTTTTCTCCATGGTTGTAAGAAAAGGAGATGGTGCTGTTTTTAAATGTTGACATTATTCTGCATAGATCACTGTTTTCCAAGACTCTCTAGGCTGCTTGAATGCAATACAAATCAGGCATCCTTGACCTTTCAATTGCAATGTCCTAGTGGGAATTTTTGGGCAAGGGAAAACCGTTTCCACCTTTGTATGACCAGCTCCACCTGCCAAAATTTCCCTTTGGGGAACAGCTATGAAAGATACAGGAGTCCTGCTGTCTGCTGAAGCGTGCTTATTTCATCTTGTTTCTTCATTGCTAGTTTCCTTTCTATGGTTTTGCACATTTTCAATCTAGCTCCCAGGTCCCCCACCCTCAAACCTGACTTCCAGCTGAAAGCAGGCTATTATTTCCCGTCTTTTGAAATCTCCTTCACCCAGCCTCTTCTCTGGGAGTTGCGTATTGCTTCATTCATTTTGCCTACCTCTTCCTTTCATTCGAAACCTTGGAGAGAGTTCAGTCTGTCCTCCGCAGCCGCGTTGCCTCTGCGATCGTTTATTTCCCTGATTTCTTTTCCCACCTGCGGTTTCTCCTTATCCTTTTCAAATCTCAATCTCTTATTTGTTCATCCTCCTCTTTGAACCGTCAGTCCTTTGATCATGTTATCCTAAGAATGTGTGAGGATTTTGTCCGTTCTGCATTGAGACCTGATTCACCAGACCAGGGGGTACCTTTGGGGGCCCCTGGGGGGGGAGGCAAAGCCCCCCAAATGTTCGTGGAAAGGGCCAGGGTCCCTCCTCCTGCCATGTGACATCACACATGTACGCCAGGGCCCCCAAAGTTGGGCGGAACTTGGCATACGTATGCCAGACTAATTCTTAACATCACCTAGTTGTTGTTTCAGCTGACACATCCTTAAGGACTGTTTCATATACAGTGGTGCCTCGCTTAACGAACGCCCTGTAAGACGAAATTCTCGCTTAAAGAAAGGATTTTTCTAGCGGAGGTTGCCTCGCTAGACGAATTCGTTTTACAAAAAATCCGTCTAGCGAATCGCGGTTTCCCATAGGAATGGATTGAAATTCAATTAATGCGTTCCTATGGACAAAAAAAACACACAAAAAAATTCAATGCATTCCTATGGGATTCGCTAGACGAATTTTTCGTTATAAGAATAGACCCGTGGGACGAATTAAATTCGTCTAGCGAGGCACCACTGTATCTGTCTGTTGCATAAATTCTCAGCACTTGCTTATTTACTCCATAGCTGCCAAGTTCTCCCTTTTTTTAAGGGAAATTCCTTTATGCTGAATAGGCTTCCTCGCGAGAAAAGGGAAAACTTGGCAGCTATGATTTACTCCCATTCACACTATTGTTAATTAACTAACTTACTTTTCTGTGTATAAGGCTAGATTCCCCCCCCCCCCGTTAAAACAAGGTTAGAAATCGTTGGGGGGGGAATCTTATACAAAGCATAGCTGCCAAGTTTTCCCTTTTCTCGCGAGGAAGCCTATTCAGCATAAGGGAAAATCCCTTTAAAAAAGGGATAACTTGGCAGCTATGTATACAAGGGGCAATCCTCCCCCCACTTTCGTAAATTGGAGCCCCCAAAAGTAGGGGGCGTCTTATACATGGGGGCATCTTATACACAGAAAAGTACGGTAACTAGTTTTGTTTACTGCCCTCCACCCAGAGATCACAGGGCGGTTTGCAAGATAAAAATACAAAATGGGAACACAAAATACATAATGAAACAAGAACAGAAACAAACCAATAACCCACCTTCCACAAACATTTAAAAGTCCATAGAACTTTTTTTTTTTTAAAAAAAAAAACACATTTAAAAGCCCATAGAATGTTAATCGGCCAAATACCAGGTTATAGAGAAATGTTTTCACCTGAACCCCATAACTTTAAGCACATTTAAAGCACACAGCTTCCCTCCAATGATCCTGAGAACTGTAGTGTAATGAAGGTGCTGGGAATTTGAGCTCTGCGAGGAGTAAACTATGGCTCTCAAGATTCTTTGGAGGAAGCCATGCAGGGACGTAGCCAGGATCAAAATTAGGGGGGGCAAGGGGCGGGGCCAAGGCACAGGGGGAGGGGCCACAGTGGGGCAAGGAAAGCCATGGTCGTTCAGGGGCGAGGGGGCGCCAGGATCAGCCCGAAATCGGGCTGCTCCGACCCCCTTCTCCCCCTCCGCAACTGGCAGGGGTGAGGGGGCGCCAGGATCAGCCTGAAATCGGGCTGCTCCGACCCCCTCCTCCCCCCTCCGCGATCGCCGGGGCTAGAAGGGACGTCTCCCTTCTCCCTGGCTGGCTGTAGGGCGGGCGGAGGGAAAGCCAGCCAAATGCTTTGCGCGGCTCTGGGGCTTTCCCTCCACCCGCCCCACACCCAGCCGGCTAGAAGGGACGTCTCCCTTCTCCCTTGCTGGCTGTGGGACCGGTGGAGGGAAAGCCAGCCAAACGCTTTGCACGGCTCTGGGGCTTTCCCTCCACCCGCCCCACAGCCAGCCAGGGAGAAGGGAGATGGCACCGGGCGGCGGCAGGCAGCGGGGCAGGCTGGCCACCAGCGGCCCTGCTTCTAGGGGGGCAACTGCCCCCTCCTGCCCCCTGCCTACGCCCATGAAGCCATGTGCTGCAGTGGGCGATGCGTTCCTGTAGATCCTGCCGCCTACGTAAGACAGTGTGTTTCCCCCCCCCCGGGCCCCCACCTTGCCTCACGGGTGGGCCGGCCCTGATGGCAGCTCTTGGACCCCAACACTTTTTCAAAGTGGGCACAGGGCAAGGATTAGCGGTGCCCACAAATGCTGTCTGCTGACACCATGTCAGTCTCTTGGTCCCTCGCATTGATCTAACCCTTGATAGGAGTTGTCATTCAGTGGAAAAAAGTGGCCATATCTCATTCCTTGGAAGTTGTGTTGGTCTGGATCGAAGTAAAATAAAAAAAAATTCATTCAGTAGCACCTTAAAGACCAACTAAGTTTTTATTTTGGTATGAGCTTTCGTGTGCATGCACACTTCTTCAGATACAGTGAAATGGAAGTTTCCAGGCACTTATGTAGAGAAGGGGTGGGGAGGGGTGGGGATGGGGAGGGGTGGGAAGGAATTTTTTTTATTTTCCTTGGAAGTTGTTAAGCAGAGGTTGGATGTGCCCTCTGTCTTTCCAAGACCTTGCCCAGATGACTAGAAAAGCAACGGCTCTTTCCTTATAGTTTCCATTTAATTAATCAATTCAGGTTTTTTTACAGACTGCAAAAAGAGATTCAGTTTAGTACTTGCTAAACTGCACAAGGGAGTACAGTGTGCTGTGTGTCTACAACAGCCACACACTTACAATGGATTTTAGAAATAAAACAATTAAATTCTGGACGATGGGAGGGAGGAGACTTTCCTCACCTAGCAATGCCCAGCATAATTCTCTAAAAGCAGCATATAAATGCAAATTGTTATTCTTTTCCCCCTACCAAAGGCATTTTGAGCAGCATTCTCTTGCAGTTAGGTCAAAGCGTATTTTAATTTCCTGCCTACTCCCAGTCTAGTTGAAATATTGTTCTTAAATATTACAAAATAGTTCTACAACATTCAGTCCCTTCAAAATAATTAGCATTTCCACCATGCCTTCTAATTAGCATGTCTACATCAGTAAGTTTCAAAACTGTTCCCAGTTGGTTTATTGATTTTGTTGTTCCTCTCTGACTCCTTTGAAATCCAATAATGTATCAGTTGAACCATATGAAGCCCCCCCCCCAAAAATAATTATTTAACCACTCTTATACATCTGGTCCAAGGTTATTTTTTCCATTTTTTATTATTATTTCAATATTATTTTCAATATTATTATTACTGGTGTTGCAGACATATAACAACACAGAACACAAAACATAACATACCATATTGAACTTAGCATGTGATATAACTTGTCTTAAGATATAGAACATAATGTATAATACATCTTATACAGCATAGCCTAGCATTGGGAAAGCAGAATATATTTGTAATAATCCTATCTTTGCTGTTATTTGCATTACTAGCAGCAAAAAAGAATGTATGACTTGAAATGAAATAAATGCATTAGTTGATCTCCCGGTTATCAATTCAGAGGTTACTAGAACTTGAGTTAAACACCTCATGCAATGGCCTCTTGCGCCCCCATGTGGTCTAAACCACTGAGCCTCTTGGCTTGCCGATCAGAAGCTCCCGTTGCTCGGCCCCAGCTCCTGCCAACCTAGCAGTTTGAAAGCACGCCAGTGCAAGTAGATAAATAGGTACCACTGGAGTGGGAAGGTAAACAGCGTTTCCATGCACTTTGGTTTCCGTCACGGTGTCCCATTGCACCAGAAGCAGTTTAGTCATGCTGGCCACATGACCCTGAAAGCTTTCTGTGGACAAACGCCGGCTCCCTCGGCCTGAAAGCGAGATGAGCACTGCGACCCCATAGTCACCTTTGACTGGACTTAACTGTCCAGGGGTCCTTTACCTTTACCTTTTACCTCACAACTGCTTCATTGGGGCATGACCTATTGGGAAGGGATGTTGTGACCACGAGGACTGAGCTTGTTTTGTTTCTGTGAATAAAGAGTTAACTTCACTGGCATTGGGTGCTGTTTTGTTTTATTTTATTGCTGACTTAACGCCTGGATCCAGCTCCTGACACCCACATTGCCCCCATCTCCGCTACTGCACTTTGTGCTAAGGTCTACTCAGAGGAGGATCACAGAAATTGATGGATCTAAGTTAGCAATGTCTATACTGTACAGTGCTCTTTGTGCTGTATTATCAAAACTTCAGGGAAAGAAGATAAAAGCCCCTACCAGAGAGGAATGGCAAACCAAGCTGTTGGAATAGGCTGAAATGGCAAAACTGACCGGGAAGCTCAGGAACCAAGAAGACAAAAACTTCAATAAAGAATGGGGAAAATTTATAATTTATTGAGACGACCATTGTAAGCAGATGGAAACATTAGCAGGATCCTAATAACACTTGTAATGTAGCAAATATTATGAACCATGCGGAAAGATCAAAGGAATGGTATCTGCAATATACAAAATACTACTCCAAAATCCCACAAACCCCCTAGACATAATAAAAAGACAATGGGAAGATGACATAGGATTTGAAATCAACCCTACCCAATGGACCAGAATGTGGTCTAAACCCCCCTTTAAATCCATATCAATGAAAAGAAAAGAACTCACCCTGAAACTCACCTACAGGTGGTACCTAACACCAAGAAAGCTAGCGCTAACACGCCCAGGAACCTCACCAAAATGCTGGGGAGCGTGCACCTCCACAGGTACATACCTCCACATGCGTTGGGAATGCCCCAAAATCCAATTATTCTGGGCAACAACCATACGAGAAATATGTAAAATAACCGAACAAGTAATAGAAATTACCCCAGAATTGGCCCTACTAAACATCTTCCAAGATAATGCCCATTTATACCACAAAGACCTCATAACCTACCTACTTTCAGCAACCAGAAACGTCATAGCCAGACATTGGAGAGACCTGTCAGGAGTAAGCATAGACCAATGGTACCAAATAGTATGAGAAACAGCCTCACTAGAAAAACTAACCAACAAGCTGAAACTGGCACGGGGACAAATAGAAGAGGATGCCCGGTATGGCTCCCCTTTATCACACACGCAGCCCAACAAGATAATGACAAAAATTTACCGCCAGCATACAAATCAGTATGGCTAACCTGACCCAAAACACACACACACCCCACTCACACGTGAAAACAAAGACCATCATAGCCAATCACAAATGAACAACCACACCCTTGGCCAACCCCAATCTCTCTCACCACCAAAAGAACACAAGCAAATAAAGGAGTACCAACACAAACAAAGCTGACATCAAGCCCTACATGTATTAAGCAAAACAGAAACATCGTCACCTACTCTCACCCCCATCCACCCTCCCACCCCCTATCTACCTCGTTTTCCCTCTTTCTTCTTAGTGTCTTAACAAATGAAACTGATTTGCAAAAATGATACATGTAAAAATATGAGAGACACTGCACACAGCTTTGTAATTCAAGAAATCTTTAATAAAAAATACTTATAAAAATAACAATGCTGAAAGATACAAAATATGGATTATGAAATAATATGCAGTCGAAAAGATTGACAATAGGACCCATGGAGGGGAGGGTGGGAAGTCTGGAGATTCAAAGAAATCTCTAAATATGGATGTGTAATTTGTATTGCTATAACTCTTCACTTGTAAAATCAAATTATTATTATTATTATTATTATTATTATTATTATTTTAAAAACTTCAGAATGATTGTTGTTTGCATTTAACCTCTTTTTTTTGTCCTCTTTCTTTTCTCAGCCGTCGTTGCAATGAACACTCAGGCGGTGATCATGAACCAGCCCCAGGTTGTGCTAGCCCAGCACCAAAGCCCTCAATGGCAGACAGACTTAATGGACTGTTGCAGTGATTGCGGAGTGTGTAAGTGGGGGCTCAAAGATGTGGCTGTGGTGGGGGTGCCTCACTGAGCGTGATGAGTTTTGTGCCTTTCCAGAATGCCTTTCCAGGCCACAAGCTTCTTACGATGAGAACAGGCAACTCTTTCCTGCTATTTCCGGATGTTTACCAAGGGAAAGGCTCGCTAGGTCAGGCATGGCAGAATAAATGTGCACTCCACATAGATGCTGTGCTATTTTTATTGTTATTTGTACTCTGATTGCTATCAACCAACTCCAGCCATCTGTAGTTCTCCTCCAATGAAGACACTGTATTGCTGCAGTTTTGCAGACGGGCTTCACGTCAGATGGGCAAATGAGGACTGGACCTACCCAATCTACACTGGAGTGGGGGATCTCACTGCCCCTTGAGACTCTCCTCTTCCCAGATCACACCCCTTGCTGGCCTTGCTCCACACCCTCTTAGAGTGGCCTTATCTGACTAAAATGCGTCCTCAAACTCTGTTTCCCTGGACGGAGGATAGAGAGTTATGTGGAGAACATAACCTACTACAGTGGTACCTCGGTTTATGAACACAATTGGTTCCGGAAGTCTGTCCATAAACTGAAGCGTTCATAAACTGAACCGAACTTTCCCATTGAAAGTAATGGAAAGTGAATTAATCCATTCCAGATGGGTCCGCAGCATTTGTAAACCGAAAATTCGTAAACAGAGGTGTTCATAAACCGAGGTTCCACTGTATACAGTCATACTTCGGTTTAAGTATGCTTCGGTTTGAGTACTTTTAGTTTAAGTACTCCGCGGACCTGTCTGGAAGGGATTAATCCTCTTTCCATTACTTTCAATGGGGAAGTTTGCTTCAGGTTAAGTACGCTTCAGGTTAAGTACGGACTTCTAGAACCAATTACACACATACCTCGGGTTAAGTATGCTTCAGGATGAGTACTCCACAGACCCGTCTGGAACGGATTAATCCACTTTTCATTACTTTCAATGGGAAAGTTCGCTTCAGGTTAAGTACGCTTCAGTTTAAGTGCTCCGCGGACCGTCTGGAACGGATTAATCCTCTTTCCATTACTTTCAATGGGAAAGTTTGCTTCAGGTTAAGTACGCTTCAGGTTAAGTACAGACTTCCGGAACCAATTGTGTACTTAAACCGAGATACCACTGTACATAGTTAAAATTTACATCCAGTGCTCCACCCACTTTTGCCTCTGGCCCCGCCCACCACTGTCACGTGACCCACAGAAAGTTTCCCCAGTGGGAATGCAGCCCTGAAAAAAGATAGGAACTCCATCAAAGAAAAGGAAAGAGTACCTATCCTCTCCTTGATTACTTCTGCCACTCTCTCAAATTCTCCATGCTAATCTGTCACAGACAATAATAAAACTTGAAACCCTTGCTCTCGCTTAGGCCCCATCTGCACTATACATTGAAAGCAGGATCATACCACTTCAAACAGCCATCGCTTCCCGCAGATAATCCTGGGGACTGTAGTTTGTTCAGGGTGCTGAGAGTTGTTAGGGGTCCCCTGTTTTCCTCAAGCGACAGTTCCAGTGCCGGATTTACATACTGTATAAGCTAAACAAGCTATAGCTTAGGGCCCCACTCTCTTGGGGCCCCCCAAAAAAATTAAAGGAAAAAAACTGGATGTACATTTCCAAAATATAAGATAAAAAACAAATAAAGTAAAACTTACATACAGAAACAGTGTATTGTGTTGTGTAGGCTCCTGTGATGTAAGTAATGGGCCCCGCCTGCTAGCCTGCTCCCTAAAATATCACTGGTTTGCTCATTTCTATATATAGGGTGCCTACATTCTGCATGGACTGGTTGCATGGAAACATGTGCAAATGGCTTTAGATACCTATTAGGTCCATAAATTACCATATAGCATATATTCAACACAAAAAACAGTGGCAATTTGTTGTTGACAAAGGACAGCTGGACATATAAAGGGCCCCATTACCTTCAGTAGCTGAGGGACTCATCAAACCTAAATTCCGGCCCTGGACAGTTCCCATCATTCCCTGAGAAGAAAGATGGGTTGTTATACCACTCTAAGAACTTGTAGTTCTGTAAGGCAATATAGACAAATGTTCACAAGGGAGAGGCCCTCTAAGAACTTTTGCTAGAACCTGCGATGCTCCATAAGGCTCATCCATTAGTTGTGGCTAACCTTTGCCTTGCTTCCACTCTCCCGAGTGACCTCCTAGAGAGACATTTCACGCTCTGCTCTGTCTCTATCCAGGCCTCTGTGGATTATTTTGCCCCCTTATTCTGGGATGCCAGATCGCTTCGGCTATGGATGAATGCTGCCTCTGTGGCTCAACCATGGCAATGAGGTCCGTCTACCGGACAAAATATGGGATCCCGGTAAGTGTGTGAACTTGAGTCCTGTGTACATGTACGGAAGAGGAACTCTCAACTGCTTGCTTTTCTATTTTTGTTTGCGAAATGTAAAAGTTCACCTGCTCTTAACATTAAAAGAGGATCTAAGAGGCATCATGTCCTGCTTGGGACATATAAACACCAGTGGTAAAGTCAGGAGCTCATCGTGAGATGAAAGGTGGTTTGCCGAAAGGTGGTTTAAATCTCTGACATGTTGGACTTGGGTCGGGAAGCTTGCATTTACACTCCTGATCAGCCGTAAAGCTGACCGAGTGATCTTGGGCCAATCGCTGCCCGAAACTGCCCTTCCCAGCGAAGCCATCACCTGCAAGGCCACCCAAATCCAACTTTACAGCATCCGGGGGCAAATTCTGCCCTATCGGATCGCATTGATGATCCTGCTATGGAAAATAATTCCCTGACAGCATTCGCGTGCCTCTATTTCACCGACAAACGCTATGGGTTGTAACGCAGCCAGATGGGCGGGATATAAAAAAATAGAATTATTATTGTAACCAACTAAAAGGTAAAGGTACAGGGGCCCCTGACCATCAGGTCCAGTCGTGTCCGACTCTGGGGTTGCGGCGCTCATCTCGCTCTATAGGCCGACGGAGCCGGCGTTTGTCCGCAGACAGCTTCCAAGTCATGTGGCCAGCATGACAAAGCTGCTTCTGGCGAACCAGAGCAGCGCACGGAAACGCCGTTTACCTTCCCGCCGGAGCGGTCCCTATTTATCTACTTGCACTTTGAGGTGCTTTCGAACTGCTAGGTGGGCAGGAGCTGGGACCGAACAACGGGAGCTCACCCCGTCGCAGGGATTTGAACCGCCGACCTTCTGATCAGCAAGCCCCAGACTCTGTGGTTTAACCCCCCCCCCCCCGGGGCCACCTGGGTCCCATATTGTAACCAACTCCTTAAGTCCAATTCAGAGCAGCCCTGTTGAAATCACTAGCAATGACTAACTTAGGCTCATTCCTTTGAATGGGTCTACTCTGAGTATAACTTATTTGACTACAGCCCTATGGTTTAGTTTTATAAACCTTCTCTTTTAGGTTTTTAAAGACCAGCTTATGTCTTTTTATTGAAGATCAGCTTAACTGCCAGGGCTTCGTAAGAACATAGGAAGCTGCCTTAGGTTATCGTAGATGTCCAATGCATTGATCATGAACGACTCATCGATCGCGCAATGGATATTTATCGATCACAGCTGCCTCCCCTTTTCCCAACGCCCAGTCAGATGGCTGGCCCGGAAAGGCACAAGGCGCTTGACTCTCTCCCTTGCAAGCCTCCACCCCGGGCAGGGAGGCAAAGATGAGGCGCCCGGGTTCCCATGGAAAGACAAATCCCTCTCCCCCCTAGTTCTGCGTGGATGCTGAACTTGGTATGAGCTTTTGTGTGCATGCACACTTCTTCAGATACACTGAAACAGAAGCCACCAGAGGGTGGGGAGGGGTATTACTGAGAAGGGTGGTGGGACCGGGTGATTGGCTGATAGGTGTGGTAAACCTGTTGATGACTGCAATTGGTCTTACAGGAAAAAGCAAGGGATGAGATGGCCCAAAATAGTATTATCATGCATAATGAGATAAGAATCCAACGTCTCTATTCAGACCAGGTCTCTCCATGGTTTTAAGTTTGGTAATAAGTTGTAATTCAGCAACTTCAGAATTCAGAAATAGACTGGAAAGAGAAATAGACTGGAAAGACCAGGCCCTCCAGCTGGTTTTGGGACTACAACTCCCATCATCCCTAGCTAACAGGACCAGTGGTCAGGGGTGATGGGAATTGTAGTCCCAAAACAGCTGGAGGGCCTAGTTTGGGGATGCCTGGATCAGACCATTGGGCTATCTGGCTCAGTGTCATCTGCACCAGCCGGCAGCGGCTCTCCCAGGGTTTCAGGCAGGGAATCTTCCCCAGTCCAACCTGGAGATGCTGAGGCTTGAATCTTCTGCATGCAAAGCAGGTGTTCTACCTCACTGACCTGAGGCCCTTCCAGCCTGAAAAAAGTGGCAGCAGTAATTCTGCTCTGCTCTGAGCCAGTCTTACATAATATGCATCTGAGGAAGGATGCCCGGACACAATGTCCTTCCAGATTCATTATTTTGTGGGACAGCAGGTTCCCTGGGAGCAGCCCTTGTTTCCCATCACCGCAGCAACACCTGGAAGGAGATGATGCCATGAGGCCATGGCCTTCCTCAGATGCATTGTGGGGTAATGAAGGGGAATATAAGGAGGATTGGTGCCACCACATTTTCATGGTGGAAAAATCCATTATTTTAAAAAGTCGGGGGTCACACTTAAAAAGTGAAGAAAGAGGGGTGTGTTTGTTGGTTTTGCAGTAATGGTAAAGGGTAAAGGGACCCCTGACCATTAGGTCCAGTCGCGGATGACTCTGGGGTTGCGGCGCTCATCTCGCTTTACTGGCTGAGGGAGCCGACGTACAGCTTCTGGGTCATGTGGCCAGCATGACTAAGCCGCTTCTGGTGAACCAGAGCAGCGCATGGAAACGGCGTTTATCTTCCTGCCGGAGTGGTACCTATTTATCTACTTGCACTTGGACGTGCTTTCGAACTGCTATGTTGGCAGGAGCTGGGACCGAGCAACGGGAGCTCACCCCGTCGCGGGGATTCAAACCACCGACCTTCTGATCAGCAAGCCCTAGGCTCTGTGGTTTAACTCACAGCGCCACCCACGTCCCTACTTTGCAGTAATGAGTTATGTGCAAATGTATGTTCAGTGGAATCTTGGTTCTTGAACGGCTTAGTGAAGAAATCCCAAACATCGAAAAATTTGGTTTTAGAATGGTTTCGGGAGTTGAACGGACTTCCAGAATGGATTAAGTTTGAGAACCAAGGTTCCCCTGTATTGGTTGGACCCTCCCCTGTTAATTGGTGGTTAACCCTAAGCCCCCTTGTGAGTTTTCATCTGCTGTGTGTACACAACAATAATGGCACCTGAAAATGCTCTTCTACTCAACAGGGATCTCTCATGGGGGACTTCTGTGCTCTCTGGTGCTGCCCTCATTGTGCCCTTTGCCAGCTCAAGAGGGACATCAACAAAAGAAAAGACATGGGGATCTTCTAGGAAGGTTGGTTTCATTTACAGTGTTCAATCATAGAATCATAGAATTTGAAATATACCCGGAGTCGAGAGTGAAGTTCATGCTCTTTATTCAGCTTGTAGTAGCAAAGGAGAAAAAGAGAAGAATGGCTCTTTCCCCAAAACGTCTGCTTATATACATTATTTACACAATAGGCCTTGCGTGATTGGCTACTTCAGGGCTGCACCTGCGGGCCAATCAGGTTGGGGATTGCCTTCTGCCAGCAGCCTGATTGGCTGCTCCTGCGGGCCAATCAGGTTGGGGATTGACTTCTGCCAGAAGCCTGATTGGTTGCTCCTGCAGGCCAATCAGGTTTGTAGAGTTGGAAGGGGCCCTGCGGACCTCTTAGTCGTCATCCCCAATGAAGGTGTACCTTATGGGGATCGAACCTGCAACCTTGGTGTTGTCAGCACCATGCTGTAACTAACTGAGCTCCTTACAAATGTTAACTATACAGGAGGAATGGGGGACATTTTTGAGTGCAAGGGTCATTTCCCTTCTGGGCAACACTCTGTGGGCCACATGCTGGAGGTGTGCTGGGCCAGAAGCAAAATATCAAAACAGGCTTGGTCAGAGGCAGAAATGGGTAGAGTGGTAAATGCGAATCTTACCTTTGCCCAGCAGTCTAATTTCAACACACCTCTCTCTATCCTCCGTCCAGGCAAGGAAGGTTCATTATTAATCTTCAAAGACAAAGTCCAGCCAGGCAAAAACAGTCAAGGCAGGAGAGAAGCAGGGCTGCTGGGATTGTGGCCTGGGGCGTGGGAATGGACTGGAGAATGGGCATGGCCTGGGGTGAGTCCCAGGTGTCAGGTAGAGAGGCCTAGACTTGAGGTTCCACAGCCCTGCCATCAAGTGCGCCATTGAGAAGGAACACTGATGTGCAGAGGTTCCTTGCAATATACAGTACAAATCACTTACAAACAAGCCTGCCCTCCACCCATGAGCCATCTCCTATGGACAGCTGCATGGTATGTAGAATGGCGAATGTAAATGGTGTTGATTTGGATGCAATTTCCTTGAATGGTAAGTAGGTAAAAAGGTAAAGGTAAAGGACCCCTGGGCGGTTAAGTCCAGTCAAAGGCGACTATGGGGTTGTGGCGCTCATCTCGCTTTCAGGCCGAGGGAGCTGGCGTTTGTCTGCAGACAGTTTTCCGGGTCATGTGGCCAGCATGACTGAACTGCTTCTGGTGCAACGGGACACCGTGACGTAAACCAAAGTGCATGGAAACGCCGTTTACCGTCCCGCTCCAGTGGTACCCATTTATCTACTTGCACTGGCGTGCTTTCAAACTGCTAGGTTGGCAGAAGCTGGGACAGAGCAACAGGAGCTACCACCATTGCGCGGATTCGAACTGCCAACCTTCTGATCGGCAAGCCCAAGAGGCTCAGTGGTTTAGACCACAGCGCCACCTGCGGCATTACCAGTGCCATTACATAGCCCAGCCTGGTACCTTTCCCCAAGCAAACCACTTTAACAACTTTTTGTTGTTGTTGTTCTTCGCCCTTACATTTGCTTGATTATATTTATATAGTGGTTTTTTCTGCCGCAGGCTCCTCAGAGTGGTTTGCCACAAAACAGAACAGTTGCCCATAAAACACTTCAGAATGTTTTCTCCCAGCTCTGCTCTGAGTGACTGGTGTTTTCTCTCTTCTCTTTCAGATTTGTACACATTCAGCAATGGGACGGGTCTGGAAGTCCCTTCTGCTCATCGTCATCACCCTTCATAATCAAGTCAAACATTGCTCGGCTCATATTCTACGTAATCTCTGAAAGATGATGCCTTGGACCTAAGATTATGGAAAAGCACATAGCTTTTTAGTATACATAAATATTTAGGTAATTTTGTTACTGGAAATTTGTTTCAGAATTAATAAAAAGGAGCCTTGTGCTGTGTATGTCATCCACAATGTTTCTTGGAATGAAGATGTAGGGTGGGGGTGGATCTACACACAGGAAAGACAGCACTCTCAATAACATCGCAAAAGTAAAGGCAACAAAATCCCTGCACCCAGCCCATGAGAATCACTGGGATTTTATCTCCCGTTTGATGGTTTTAAACACAATTTATTTTCTTGTTGACTGAGAGATTAATGGAAAAAATGGAGTTGGGGAAAATATGGGGCTACTGTGCTACTACATAGTAAGAATAGCCAGAACAAGGACACAATCATTTATTATGCTTTTATTTTCTTTCAGCCTAATTGCATGGTCTAACAAGAACGTAGGAAGCTGCCCTTTCTCCAATTACTTGACAAAATATCTCTTTTGGGTGTGGCACAAGGTGTCCGCTTTTCAGTTACAAGGCTTTTCAGTTACAAGGAAGTGTGCTTTAGGCTGTGAATGCTTTTAATTGCCCTGAGAACTTTGGTTTACACTTTAATGCCCGTTGGTGATATCTGACCTCATTTAAACCTGACTTCAGGCCTGGTTTGGGGACCAAAATCGCTTTGGTCACTGAAATATGCTCTTTATTTAGATTGTAGTAGCAATAGAGGAGAAGAGAAGAAGAATGGCTCTTTCCCCAAAAACGTCTGCTTATATACATTATTTACACAATGGGCCTTGCGTGATTGGCTACTACAGGGCTGCACCTGGGGCCAATCAGGTTGCGGATTGACTTCTGCCAGCAGCCTGATTGGCTGCTCCTGAGGCCAATCAGGTTGCGGATTGACTTCTGCCAGCAGCCTGATTGGCTGCTCCTGCAGGCCAATCAGGTTGCTGATTCACTTCCACCTGGAGCTGGATTGGGTGGCTCCTGCAAACCAATAGGACTGCTGCATTCTGGATCCTATTGTTCTAGGATTCAGCTCAGTACATAACAGTCACTCTGATCCATGGACTTTTGTTTGGAGAGTCATGGCGGATATGAAGCCCTGTTGGTTCTATTTGACCTCTCAGCGGCTTTCAATATCATGGATCACATTATACCCTTGAACCACCTTTAGGATTAGGGAGACGAGGTACCATTTTATAATGCTTCCACTCCTATCTCCGAGGGCAGTTCCAGAGAGTAGCATTGGGTGACCACTGGAGTTGTCCTGTGGGCTCCTGCAAAGTCCAGCATCCCATTTTCATAGTGGCCAAACAGATGAATGTGGGAAGCCTGCAAGCTAGACATGAACGCAACAGCACTCTCCACACTTGTGATCCACACTTGTGATTCCCACCAACTGGTGTTCAGGGACGCAATGCCTCTGATGGTGGGTGTAGAACATAGTCAAGGTGGCTAGTAGCCAGGAATAGCCTTGTCCTCCACGAACTTTCTAATTTTATTTTGAAGCCATCCAAGATGGCGGCCATCAATTAAAGGTAAATGGTAAAGGACCAGTCCAAGACGATTATGGGATTGAGGCGCTCATCTCACTTTCAGGCCGAGGGAACCGGCGTTTGTCCACAAACAGCTTTCCGGGTCGTGTGGCCAGCATGACTAAATCGCTTCTGGCATAACAGAGCACCGTGACGGAAACTACAGTGCATAGAAACGGCGTTTACCTCCCCACCACAGAAGTACCTATTTATCTATTTGCACTGGCATGCTTTCGAACTGCTAGGTTGGCAGGAGCTGGGACAGAGCAACAGGAGCTCACCTCATCTCAGGGATTCGAACCGCCGACCTTCTGATCGGCAAGCCCAAGAGGCTCAGTGGTTTAGACCACAGTGCCACCCACATCCCTGGCCATCAATATCCCCCCCAGGTGCACTGGTTGAGCAGGCGGGTACTGCACAATGTGTGCACACACAGTGTGTGCACATTGCCATGGAATATTGAGGGGCCCTGGCATGCTCCTTGGAAATTGGGGGGGACCCTCACCTCCCCCCAGATGGTGCCCCTGTGCCCCACTATTCATGGAGGGAAAAGCTGTCAGTCAGCCATGCGTTCACCAGCTGCAATGAACCACTCGGCCCTGCAATATCCCCTCCTAATTTTCTCTGGTTTTTAATATGTGCCAGTTTCCTTCTACTATGGGAGGGTACTGTAGTTGCTAACATGCCTTTACTGTTTGTCAGGATCAGTGAAAGATACACAGACAAGCCCTTTCTATTCCTTTGCAGAAACACAACAAAAGGAGGCAGGGAGCAAAGAAAGTTAACAGAAACCAAGCAATGTTTGCAGGAACAAGGAAAGGAAGGAGCAAACGGCCCGTGAACAAGTGCATTGCTTCCTTGTAGGACAGTGTTCCCCAACCTCGCGCCCTCCAGATGTTTTGCACTGTATTTCCCACCAGCCCCAGCCACTGAGTTTCCACAGGGCTCTTGCGTCCCAGGGCATACGGAAATTCAGCAGATAAAACTTTCCTCATCGACACATGGCCAAGCCAGGAAAAGTTAACGATAATTTTATTATTTGTACCCTGCCCATCTATCTGGGTTGTCCTGCCACTCTGGGTGGCTTCCAGCATATACAAAAACATAATAAAACATTAAACATTAAAAACTTCCCTATACAGGGCTGCCGTCAGATGTCTTCTCAAGGTTATATAGTTATTTATCTCCTGGACATCTGATGGGAGGGTGTTCTGTAAGAAAAACACTCTGGGGAGACGGCGTACTCCCCAAGACTCCGGAGCGTCTTCCTTGTGGCCCTCTCTGGCTGGCATGTCCCTTCAGTCCAGAGTGCCAGTAATATGCGACCTTTCCTCATGAAAAGAGCACGCAAGTCTTCCAGCATGATCCAGCAAGAAGAACAAATCATCTGTAGTTCTAAACTACTTTATTTACAGTCTATATACAGAGTCTGGGGCACGGGTGGCGCTGTGGGTTAAACAACAGAGCCTAGGGCTTGTCGATCGGAAGGTCGGTGGGTCGAATCCCCGCGACGGGGTGAGTTCCCGTTGCTCAGTCCCAGCTCCTGCCAATCTAGCAGTTCGAAAGCATGTCAAAGTGCAAGTAGATAAATAGGTTCCGCTACAGCGGGAAGGTAAACGGCATTTCTGTGTGCTGCTCTGGTTCGCCAGAGGCAGCTTTGTCATGCTGGCCACATGACCTGGAAGCTGTACGCCGGCTCCCTCGGCCAATAAAGCAAGATGAGCGCCGCAACCCCAGAGTCGGTCGCGACTGGACATAATGGTCAGGGGTCCTTTTACCTTTATACAGAGTCTAGAGCAGGGGTCCCCAAACTTACCATGCTGTGGGCCAGTGCCTGCAGCGCCGATCGCACGGTGGGCTGGAGGGTGGGGGAGAGTGCAGGAGTGCACGCTCATACGTGTATGCACACGCTATTTCCGGCGCACTTTTGGGTCGCAGGAGCACCGGAAATAGCTTGTGCGCATGCGCACGGGCCTCCTCCGACCCGGAAGTGCGCCAGAAATGATGTTTGCACATGCGCACAAGCTATTTCTGGTGCCCCTTTCGACCCGGAAGTGGGCAGCAGCGCTGCGCTGCTAAGAGCGGGCGGCGGCGGGGGGTGGTGGGCCGGATAAATGAGGCCCCCGGGCCGTAGTCTGGGGACCTCTGGTCTAGAGGCAGGCCTTGAAATATATGACATACCTAAAGATAGCATCAGTGACTCAGTGTTATGACCTTAAGTAATTTAATCTCCGTACCCTCCAACGTTTCTCCGATGAAAGTAGGGATGTCCTAAGGAAAAATGGGATATTCCAGGATCAAATCAGAAACTGGGATGACTTCTGTAAATTCAGGACTGTCCCTGGAAAATAGGGACACTGGGAGGGTCTACAGGTCCCTAATAATAATAATAATAATAATAATAATAATAATAATAATAATAATATATTTATACCCCACCCATCTGGCTGGGTTTCCCCAGCCACTCTGGGCGGCTTCCAACAGAAAAATAAAACACAGTAATCTATTAAACATTAAAAGCCTCCCTGAACAGGGCTGCCTTCAGATGTCTTCTAAAAGTCTGGTAGTTGTTTTCCTCTTTAATAATAATAATAATAATAATAATAATAATAATAATAATAATTTATTTATACCTCGCCCATCTGGCCGGGTTCCCCCAGCCACTCTGGGCGGCTTCCAACAAAACAGAAATTCTAAAATACAGGAATCCATCAAACATTAAAAGCTTCCCTAAACAGGGCTGCCTTGAGATGCCTTCTAAAGGTCTGGTAATTGTTGTTCTCTTTGACCTCTAGTGGGATGGCATTCCACAGGGTGGGTGGCACTACTGAGAAGGCCCTCTGCCTGGTTCCCTGTAACTTGGCTTCTCGTAGTAAGGGAATCGCCAGAAGGCCCTCGGTGCTGGACCTCAGTGTCCGGGCAGAACGATGGGGGTGGAGACGCTCCTTCAGGTATACCGGACCGAGGCCGTTTAGGGCTTTAAAGGTCAACACCAACACTTTGAATTGTGCTCGGAAACGTACTGGGAGCCAATGTAGGTCTTTCAGGACCGGTGTTATGTGGTCTCGGCGGCCGCTCCCAGTCACCAGTCTAGCTGCTGCATTCTGGATTAGTTGTAGTTTCCGGGTCACCTTCAAAGGTAGCCCCACGTAGAGCGCATTGCAGTAGTCCAAGCGAGAGATAACTAGAGCATGCACCACTCTGGAGAGACAGTCAGCGGGCAGGTAGGGACTCAGCCTGCGTACCAGATGGAGCTGATAGACAGCTGCCCTGGACACAGAGTTGACCTGTGCCTCCATGGACAGCTGTGAGTCTAAAGTGACTCCCAGGCTGCGCACCTGGTCTCTCAGGGGCACAGTTACCCCATTCAGGACCAGGGAGTCCTCCACACCCGCCCACCTCCTGTCCCCCACAAACAGTACTTCTGTCTTGTCAGGATTCAATCTCAATCTGTTAGCCACCATCCATCCTCCAACCGCCTCCAAGCACTCACACAGGACCTTCACCGCCTTCACTGGTTCTGATTTAAAAGAGAGGTAGAGCTGGGTATCATCAGCATACTGATGGACACCCAGCCCAAACCCCCTGATGATCTCTCCCAGCGGCTGCATATAGATGTTAAAAAGCATCTTTGACATCTGTTGGGAGGGCGTTCCACAGGGCAGGTGCCACCACCAAGAAGGCCTTCTACCTAGTTCCCTGCAACTTGGCTTCTCGCAACGAGGGAACTGCCAGAAGGCCCTCGGTGGTGCTGGACCTCAGTGTCCGGGCAGAACGATGGGGGTAGAGACGCTCCTTCAGGTAGATCTTTCAATGTAGATGCTCCCAGTCCCCAAGAAATGATGGCTCCTCATGGTCTTTTTCTGCATCTGCTGGCTAAGATCCACCTTTGCTATTAACATAAAAAAATGTACCACCTACCTGGTGGCCAGTCTGCAAGCTGATACCTGTTTTTTTTTTATGCTCAACGGAACAAACAAAAGCAGTTTTGTTAGTGTGTGGGTTTCTCGTTTTTCTTTTTGCCATCAACTTCCTTAAACCGACAAAGGTTGCTTGCTGGACTGAAGTGTCTCTTATAGTGACACCAGCCTCCGGCTGCGAAGGGACCTGTCGCTTTCTAAACACTTGGTAAGTGGCATGTGTGATGTTACTGTCTGATTTTGCTTGAAAAGAGGAAAGAGCTGATAGAGGGAACTCCTGGAATTGGATGCTGCAATAAGCTAACAATTAACATAGCCTTCCTGGAAAAAGAAGGGGGAAATGTAACCTATAATCAGTGTTGGTAGTTTAGGTTTATCAAGAATGCATCTCAACTTAAAGTTTATAAAGAGTGGGTCTAAACAGGCCCATGATGCAACAGAAATTACTACCCGAATAGACATATGTAATCCAGGAATATCTGGATTACATTTGCCCGGTTTTCTTCATGTATTCCAGTTGAAAAGGGGCAAGTCTGCAAAATTTGGAAGGGGTTTGGTGGTTGTACAATAACTGCGGAAAACAGAGAATAACTGGGAAACAAATCAGGCTGCGTGCTCCAATCACATTCGAAAAGCATTGCGCATAAAGCATTGTGCCTGGTTTATTTCAGGCAGTGTTTTTTTTGCCTGCGTTCTGGGTCTCCTGTGGTGTTGCTGAATGGGGGCTTATTTTTTACCTGGGGAAGCTCCAGTTCTGATACCTGTACGAAAAGGTTGGAGGACAACTTCCACATTGCGTTCACACAAGTATCTTAAAAAAGCAGCATGTGAATGAGGAGCCCAGTCTTATCTCATGCAAGCGCTGCTCGGGAACCCTAATAAATAAATCACTGGTACAGTTTTGAAACCAGTGGTTAAAATCAGTTGAGTTAGGGAAGGTTCAGACCAGCAGCTTGATGCAAAATGGTATCGAAACCCGAACAAAAGCCTGCTCGTTGATTTCATGCAAAATTCGGTTACGGAATTTTGCAAGGCATACAAATGCACAGAAAACAAAGAATCATAGGGGCGTAGAACTGTCGAGTTGGAAGAGATTAACAACGTTCTCAGTCCAGCGTAAACTCAGGTACATATGCAGATTGGTTCTCTAATAAAATGTATTTTATTTATTGTTGTCAGTTTGCATTTCTTAGTGCAGAAAGTATTGATCTGATGTGTCAGACCTTTCCTATTCTAATTAATTCAAGAGGGTTCTGGAAGCTTCTCTGTGTGAAAGAAGCAAGCAGAAGGTTCATGATATTTGGGTTATACCTTCGGACAGTGCTTTTTTTTTTCTTAAAAAAATGTTTGGGGTACTCTCATTTTGACTCAAGAAAACCACCATTTTATAGTTCAAATCGGGGGAAATAAATACAGTAAATGGACAAAAGTACAAAGATTCACAAAATGTTTAGGGGTATACGTACCCCCAGAGAAAAAAAGCACTGGTTGTACCTTCAGAGAAGCTGAGTACGGCTGGCTTAAACTGGTTTTGTTATTTCTTTCTGGCAATTTCTGTCTATAAAAGTAGGGCCAGAAGGAGCCTGGGATTCACTTTCTCTTTCCATCTCTTTTCCTTCTGGCGTGGTGTTCTGTACGTAGTATGCTTAGTGTTAAGCTTTTTAGACTTATTATATATATTGTAAGTTTAAGGCAAGTCAACTAGATTTCTTATGGACTGTGCCAATCCTGAATGTATTGGATTTGTGACCATTATGCTCATTTGCCTTCAGTAGCAGTAAAACTCTGCTGCGTGAAATATTAATTGCCTCTGGTCTATTTTTTGTGGAATCCTGCAACGTGTTTAAGTTTTTCCTTTGCTAACTATACAGTACATTGAAATCTACTTTGGATCAATATTGAGTAGAATTTCAGTGACAATTTTGTTTATTAAATTTGTATAGCATCCATATACTCTAACAGTTTATCTTGCCTTTCCTTTTTTGTTGGCACAGTTTCTCCCCCCCCCCAATTTTTAGCAATTAGGATCCTTGCCACTCCTGTGGCATAGAGGAATATTTTCTGACCTCGTCTTGCTATACCTGTGTCCGTTATCCCTAATAGAAAAGCTTCTGTATGGTTCATAAAGTTATACATACTGAACTGGTTAGATTGACAGAGGCAATTAGAGATCACGCTAGACAAGAGTTTCAAAAAGCATGGGGGAAATGCAGAGAATGCTTCACAAAACAGTGCCCTAAAATACATACCTGGACTTGTTTCGATTAATGACTGCAGGAGACTTTGTGGATGTTTAAGTCATAATTAGAAAAATCTTAATAATTATTCATAAAGGAAACAGTTTATAATGAAGGGAGATGTGACCCAGCAATCAGAATTGGGTTGCCTGGTTTGTGCATCAAATTGGTAGTGAATCATCTGCTGATAAGCCCCTCTAAGCCCCTCGTTGTACCTTCCAGACAAGGACAGCTATTCGGCCTTGACAGCGAGCAGGGCATCCTGTCTAATGTTTACATTACACTTTGGCATGAAGGCACTAATGGATTTTCAAAAGGAACAGAGAGTTAGAGAAAAAAAAACATCTTAGGAATTTGCAGGGGCCCCAGCTTGGGGTTGAACGGTGCAGTCAGAATTGCCTGATCAGAATTGGCAAGCTATACAAAGGATCAAGCAAACTATATGATCAAGCAAACTAGACATATGATCAGAATTGGGTCACATCTTCCTTCAATAAGAAGTAAATAAGAAGGCCAGATACAGGATAAAGGAAGTCTTCTATTTGGTTGTTTATATTGTTGTAAGTTACGCTCACTGTATGTTCTGTTAATATTTAATGAGGGTGGATTTGTGTATTGGGGTGGGGGTGAGGGGGGTTGTGTTATGTTGTAAATAAAATTCCAATACAAATTTAAAATTAAATTTGTATAGCATCCTTCGCCCGAACAGCTCAGGGCAGTTCACAGCATAGACATGTTCCTTGCATTCGTATTATTGTATTTTCAGAATGGAGATCTGTTTATTTTAACATCTCTCTCTCTCTTTTTCTCTTTATAATCAGCAGCCTGGAAAATGAACCCTCAGCCAGTGATCATGCAGCAGCCACAAGTTGTGATTGTCCAGCCATCACAACAGAACTATTGGCAGACAGGCTTGTATGACTGTTTTCATGACTGCGGTATATGTGAGTAGCTATGATACAGAGAGCTCCCCTTTGACATAGAGATTAAGGCAGTTTACTCAGTTGGGAAAGGCAGGGTCAGTATCCACTCTGGATGCAAATCTTAAACAAGTATGAGCTTGCTCATCATTGTCGTTATGGAAGCACAATTCTCTCTCCGCTGGCTGTGTACTCAATCAGATTGGGTTTTTTTATATAAAAATATTAATTTATTAATTACATTTATATACCACCCTTCATCGAAAGATCTCAGGGCTGCTCACGAGATAAAAATACAAGATAAAAGCACAAATGAATAGTGTAAAACTAGTGGTTTTTCTTTCTTTCTGGGGGTACGCCAGGGGTACGCATACCCCTAAACATTTTGTTTGGAGCTTCCTGCAGCCAATGGGAAGCCGGCCAGCGTCGCGGAAGGCGGTCCCTGCTCTGCTCCGCGCAGGTTTAGCGCAGTGCACGGGAGCCAACTGAGCGGGCGGCGGGGGTCCCCGAGCGGGCGGCTGGGGTCCATGGGCCGGTTAAATGACCCCTTAGGTTGCTGACGCCTGCTCTAAGGCTTCAGACAGAAGTCCTTCTGAGCCATCTTTTTAGGTGCGAGAGATTGAATCTGGCACCCTTTTCATGCAAAGCATGTGCTCTGCCACTGAGCTATGGCCCCTTCCATGCAAATTGTCCCTTAGCTTTCTCTCTGCAGGAGAGCAGTGGTGTCATGTGAGCAGTTTACTGAAATAAGTACTAGGACGATCCCTGCACTCAGCCTTACAATCTTAAAAACAAACAAACCATGGCATGTGTGGGAAAAGGAGCAGGAAGGAGAAGGGAAAACAAGCTCAAGCGCAAATATAATCCTTAGTTACTCTCTGTTTGCATTTGTGGTCAAAAGGATGTTGTTGGCCTCTATCTGTCTTGAGAGACAATGGAGTGCTCCTCCGGGGTGTTTGTGTGTGAAGTCAGACTGCTGTGTTAGTAGCCCTGAAATGACCTCCCCTTGGTCCAAGCCTGGGCAGTGTCTCTGGAGACCCTACACTGCCCAGATGACAAGAGCCCCCTCTCCGCCTCAATGATGTGGTCCAAAGGAAAGCAGAGCAATAGGTTTGGCAATAGCTCGGGTGCAGGAGTTGCTGGAAGGAGGCATACAGCTAGACTGGTGACTGGGAGCAGCCGCCGAGACCACATAAAACCGGTCTTGAAAGACCTACATTGGCTCCCAGTACGTTTCCGAGCACAATTCAAAGTGTTGGTGCTGACCTTTAAAGCCCTAAACGGCCTCGGCCCAGTATACCTGAAGGAGCGTCTCCGCCTCCATCGTTCTGCCCGGACACTGAGGTCCAGCGCCGAGGGCCTTCTGGCGGTTCCCTCGTTGCGAGAAGCCAAGTTACAGGGAACCAGGCAGAGGGCCTTCTCGGTAGTGGCACCCGCCCTGTGGAACGCCCTCCCACCAGATGTCAAAGAGAAAAACAACTACCAGACTTTTAGAGGACATCTGAAGGCAGCCCTGTTTAGGGAAGCTTTTAATGTTTAATAAATTATTGCATTTTAATATTTCTGTTGGAAGCCGCCCAGAGTGGCTGGGGAAACCCAGCCAGATGGGCCGGGTATAAATAAATAAATAAATAAATAATAATAATAATAATTACTATTACTACTACTACTACAAGGTGCCATTCGACCATCTTAGGGACTCCACTCCGGATTTGTGTAAAGTTTACTCTTTATAGCCTTTTCTACCAAAGATTTCCCACAAGGCAGCAGAGGATAGTCAATAAATAATAGGGTTAATGGGTGCCTCTGATCAGAGCAGGAAGCAAGCAAGCAGAATGGGATTATAAAGGAGCTTATCGCTGATTCAGGTGTTCCAAAAAATGGGGTGCGAGAAGAAGAATAAGTCATTCCTGATTCAACCCCTTCCGAGTCTTGTCTGGGGACAAGAGACACTTAATGCCAAAGGCCTGGAAATGATGCCTTATGAGGAACGGCTTAGGGAGCTGGGTATGTTTAGCCTGGAGAAGAGAAGGTTAAGGGGTGATATGATAGCCATGTTCAAATATATAAAAGGGATGTCATATAGAGGAGGGAGAAAGGTTGTTTTCTGCTGCTCCAGAGAAGCGGACACGGAGCAATGGATTCAAACTACAAGAAAGAAGATTCCACCTAAACATTAGGAAGAACTTCCTGACAGTAAGAGCTGTTCGGCAGTGGAATTTGCTACCAAGGAGTGTGGTGGAGTCTCCTTCTTTGGAGGTCTTTAAGCAGAGGCTTGACGGCCATCTGTCAGGAATGCTTTGATGGTGTTTCCTGCTTGGCAGGGGGTTGGACTGGATGGCCCTTGTGGTCTCTTTCAACTCTATGATTCTATGTGACTACAGTGGTACCTCGGTTTAAGTACACAATTGGTTCCGGAAGTTTGTACTTAACCTGAAGCATACTTAACCTGAAGCAAACTTTCCCATTGAAAGTAATGGAAAGTGGATTAATCCGTTCCAGACAGGTCCGCGGAGTACTTAATATTCATCCACCCAATTGGGGAGAAGCAAATAAGAGCGCAATCCTTATGGAATCTCTGAAGTGACTCTGCATTGGCTCAGAAATCCAGAGCTACATGAGAGTAGAACGGCCTTGCTATATCAGAGCAAAGAATTTGCTGGTTCAACACTTCCCATCTCTGATACCAGCCAGCCTGGTGCCCCTGGGAAACTCACAAACAGAGGTTGTCCCCCTCACTTGCTAACTGGAGGTTCAATTTTTTTGCAGCTGTTGTGGCTAATAACTAGTATCATCAATTCATGGAGGACGGCTCAACATTCCTCTTTGAAAAAAAGCCTAAATATTCCTACATTCTGGGGCACATCATTCTAGAAGTCAATTTTGCCACCGACTTTCGTTTAGCCCCAGACCTGGCAAAGGATGGAATGGCAGCTGGGGAAATGGAAGGAAGCAGGGCAGAAATTTTCACTGTGGAGGAAAACAAATAGTGGCGGCTCTTTCAGATCTCCCCATTCCAATCACCTATTAGACTTTGAGATTATTTGTATTTAGTAAGGCTTGTCGTTTTCTTCTAAGTGATGCCCTCTTTCATGCTCTCTTCTGTCTAGGTCTCTGTGGAACATTTTGCTATGTGTGTTTGGGATGCCAAGTTGCTGCAGATATGAATGAATGTTGCCTCTGCGGCACAAGCATGGCAATGAGGGCTGTCTACCGAACAAAGTATGGGATCCCGGTAAGTGTAGCGAGGGCAGATCCAGGTTTTAAGAATCTGCAGTGAGTTGTTTTAGTTTTGCTAGAACCTCGGGTGCAAAATAGCAGCTCATGCATGTGCGTTATATACTCTATTACTAATTCTTTATTGTAATTGATAAGTGTAAACTGAACTATTTGCTGGTGTTTAATTTTACTGTTTACCATTGGAATCTAATGGATTACTGAATATTGTTTATTTTTAAGTTATTGTGACTTTTTATATTGGATCAGATTGTTACTATTAATGCTTGATTTTTTAAAATTATTTTTATACATGATGGCAGCTGCCCAGAGTGGCTGGGGCAACCCAGCCACATGAGCAGGGTCTAAATTTATTATTATTATTATTATTCAATAGCTGTACCCAGCCACGCGTTGCTGTGGCTTAGTCTGTAAGTCCCAAACAAAGCCTCCCTCACTCAAGTGTTCTTGAAAATGCCCCCCTACCCACCCCCAATATAAGGGGTGTAGAAATCCCGTCCCGCCCCGCCCCATTCTTCTTCCCCAAAGGCACGCCCCTCCTGCACTCAGTGGCCTCGTTTCCCAGGGCGGTCCCATGACATAACGACATCCCTCTCTGACGTAATCCGCCACCCCCCGACCCCTCTCTCTCCCCCCCTTGCATACCCCATGTGTATATTGGGGAGGGCCTGGCCCATTCCCCCAGCAGGTCCCGGCGGGTGAGGGGGCAGGTGGGCCAGCTGCAATTGGTTCTCCAAGGCGGACATGGGGAAGGTGGCCGGGAGAGGCGAGGCGGAGGTGCCGAAGGGGCAGGATCCGACCCCGCCCTTCCAGAAGGAGCTGCCGACCAGCAGCCTCTGCACACTCACATTGGAAGGATGGCAGTATAGCGTGTGTTGCTTAGACGTCCAACAGATGGCGCTTTTTTTAAAAAAAACGAACCATGTTTTTACCTGTCACAGATGTGACATCTATATAATCTAATTACACAGAAACACTTCCGTATCCGAATGCAACGTTGTGACAAAATTTCAAAGCAATCGGTCAAGAACTTTCGGAGCACATAGATTTTGTACAAACGGACATTTACATTTTTCTTTATATAGATTAGTGGCCTCGTTTCTTTTTAACAGGGATCCCTCTGCGATGACTTCTGCACTCTGTGGTGTTGCCCTCAATTTGCTCTTTGCCAACTCAAGAGAGACATCAATAGAAGGCGTGAACAAGGAATCTTTTAGGGAAATTGAGTTTTGGTTGCATTTATAGTTCAATTAAGATGTTGTTCGTGTTAAGCGGTAATGTGAATTTTTCAAAAAAGCTTCTAAAATCGCACAAGTAACCTGTGGGCTTATACAAATCTAAGTGTTTTTAGCTGTTAATCCAGTTTCTTGCCCTTCCAATTATTCCACACCTGCATGTATCTGAATTAGGGTATAAGGAGCAACAGCAGGCCTTTCCAATTCATAGTACCGGGTAGTGGGTGTTCTCTTTTGTGCTTTGCTCACCTTCTGATTTCCTGTTTCAGTTATGTCAATTAAGTACCAACGGTGCATGGGTAAAAGATGTTTTTCTTGATCTGCACCCTAACACACACCTTGCAGAGTAAAACATGAAGCTTCCACGCAACAGCCTTTTCTAACTCTTTGTGCTCTACGTACTAATTTAGCCCCATGAAGAGTTCTGTGGATCTTGGAAGTCTGCAATACGTCCAAGAAGACTGGGCTATTATTTGACTTGTTCCATCTCTCTAGAATGTGACCATCTGAATAAACAGGAAATATGCTCTAAATCCTTTTCCGACTCTCTATTTTTGGGGTGCGTGGAGGGGACTGGGACAAAGGCGAAGCCCATTTGTATACGTGAAGGTTTTCTGAACAAGTGGGACACCACCATTTTGTATCACCCAGTAACTACATGGTGAGCTTTAAAATGACCTTTTGGAAGAATATAAACATAATGTAAGGGGAAGACAGTATAGAGAACCTCCCCCTTGCATCAGGAGTAGCTCCTCCCCAAGCAGCGATGGAAGCGCAGGCTCTGGAGAGGCTAGTCAGGAAGTGGCGGGAGAGTGCCCGGGTTCTGGCAGCATGGGAGAGCCCCGACTACACAGGAGGGAAGAGAGAGAGGTGGAAGGGGGGGGGAGGGAAAGCACGGAGCGTAGACCTTTTCCCCCGGTTCCGGAATTACGGAGAAGAAAGGGGAGGAGATTCACTGTCCCGCGACTCTTATGTTGGGGGAAGTCGCGCCGGGGGGCAGTGCCGGATTCTGCATCGGAATAAGAAGACACGTTTCCAACACCCCGTTACACTGTAAATAGAGTGCACCAATAAAGACTGTTAAAAGACAAGCATGTGGAGAGTCGTTACTCTAGAGTAGTCGCAACAACCTCCGATACATAAGATAAGAATAAACTAGTTTTGAATGCTGTCTGTTGTGGGGATGGCGGATGCAGCGTGGGGGCATACCCCCACCTCGGCATAAGACACACCCCAGCATGTGTAGCCGCCGTGCCCACTCTCTGAACTTTGCCTCCCTCGCAGGAAGCTTTGCTTAATGTTTCAGTTGGCTGGAGCGTGACGGGCGGATCAGACTTTGTCTAACGTCAGGGGAAGAACCTGGTTGATGCATGGGTTCACCCATGCTAGAAATGTGCCCTTGCTGGAAATATATTAAAGTTCAGGGTGGTTTCACTACTGTTTTCTAATTGTTGACTTCTGCTCATAAGAAGAGGACTCTGCAAAGCTAGCCGGCAGCTTGCACCTGCACAGCTTACTTGCATCCCGACTCCCGTGTCGCCTCACTTATTTCTACATCTGTGAGATTCTCATCTGCACTTCCTGTCTCTGGTTACACCCCAAGAACATAAAACTACTATTATAAATTTAGATGGCGAGAAGAGAGAGAATTAACTCTCCTTTTCCTTATAGTAAACTAAGTAGACACCTGAGAAGGGGTAGTAGAGGGTTTGTTCTCATATAAAGCTGAATACCCTGATCATACCTGAATACCCAAATGGTATTCAAACTCAAAATTATGCATTGGGGTAGCCAAGTTCTAAGATTCACATGAACTATATTGATTTACATGGTTTTCGCATAACTGATGTCAATAAATGTTTTCCCACTATAACTATTCCTCTCCCCTTGTCCCTTAGTTTCACTAGACATTGCCCATACAGATTTAGGGGCCAGATCCACTCCCATCCACACATATTTGGCTAGAGTGGATGGCAACTTCCTTGTACTAGTTTTCTCTTTGCTCTGTATATGGAGAGGCTACATATACATATAATAAACAAAGGATGAAAGCCTTCAAAGGTTTAACAAACAGCTCCACAGACTGTAAATTCAACACATGAAATCAATTATCACAATGGAAGTTCTGTGGGGAGGGTAGGATGCAGCAAATGAACTTAAGGTAGTGAATCTGATTAACTTCTAGCCTGCCTTTATTGGAATAACTACAGCTAAACAGAATATGGCACTTCAGTTTTCAACACACACACACAAATATTCACAAGGCCACGAAAAAACTGAAATTTTAATGCAAAACTTAAAAAAACATCTTGTATTCCATTCAGTTATTTTTTTAAACATCTTTATGTTGTGCTACCATACCTTTAAGATAAACCTTGGGGGTTTTAAACATAATATACACACATCTACACCTTTGTCTAGTTAGGGTTCTAGCAGAAGTTGAGCCAAAGCCGTATGTTCTTATGCTAGCTTCACATTTTTAGATGAAAATAAACAAACAATCTCTACAGAACAGGGGGGAAATGAAAGTCTACTGAGCCATCTGAGCTTCCATTGCCTGTGCTGTCCATTCCGGGGCAGTCTGACTAATCTTCTCCAAAAGGTTGTTAACTTGGAAGCAGAGAGATTGAATCTGTTTGTCCCACGTCGGCAAGGCTTCACGAGCTAAAAGACAACAGAATAATTCATTCTTGCATTCATTGCTTGTTTCTGTTAAATTTCTTGCCATTATTCGTTTGCTGCATAAGCAAATTTTCTGTTAACAGGTCTGCAGATTTTGGAATACAGTACAAGAATCCATAGCAAACCATTGCATGGACACTACTGCCATCTGGTGGTTATAGCAAGAATCACCACTTTGTCATATGTTGATTGTAAGGTAAAGGTAAAGGGACCCCTGACCATTAGGTCCAGTCGTGACCGACTCTGGGGTTGCGCGCTCATCTCGCATTATTGGCCGAGGGAGCCGGCGTATAGCTTCCAGGTCATGTGGCCAGCACGACAAAGCCGCTTCTGGCAAACCAGAGCAGCACATGGAAACGCCGTTTACCTTCCCGCTGTAGCGCTTCCTATTTATCTACTTGCATTTTGACGTGCTTTCGAACTGCTAGGTTGGCAGGAGCTGGGACCGAGCAACGGGAGCTCACCCCGTCACAGGGATTCGAACTGCCGACCTTCTGATCAGCAAGCCCTAGGCTCAGTGGTTTAACCACAGCGCCACCTGGGTCCCATGATGATTGTACACCAGGCTAAAATATTTCGCTTTTGCATTACACGTGCTTCAACCGCACCTAGAGCAACAACAAGCTAGAGCTTAACTTACTTTCAAAGTGAACAATTCCATCTATCTGATCAATGAATCCATTCATGCGACCCTCTGTTATCATCTGGGATGCTATCTTTTCTGCCTGAAAAACAACCCAAAAGGACCGCAACTACTTTTAGTAAACAGAAGCCCACTCCTGATAAGGTTTTTTACCACATGTATGTGTACATAGGAATGTCGGTGGTAGAGAAAAGTTATATAGGTCAATGTATTCTGCAGGAGACCTTTGCAACTGTTGATTATACCAGTCAGTCCCTAAATTAACTGTGAGATGAGTTTATATGATCCCCACCTTACAGGTGACCTCCAGCACGATTTAATTTCAAGGTCAAAAGGACTGCAAGATTCAAAAGTGTAGTGTAGGTGAACAGGCTTGTCGCAGTCATGACCTCTTAGAAAGGGTATGTGAGGCTGGAAAGTGCGGTCATCAAATTCCTTCCCAAAAGAGTAGCACATGTATAGGGACTTGGCATTTCTGTTTCAGCCACACCCCAACTTCATATGGCCACAAGTACCTTTAAGAACCATGCAAAAACATTCCACTTCTCCCAGGCCTGTGGCTAATTAAGTAATCTGTGGCCTTTTAAACTGTGTGTGCGTAGAGGTTGTTTCGTGTTTTATAGGTGGCGACAATTTTACACACATCCAATAGATGTGCAACCGCTGATACACAGATTGTTTTGGGCCTGGAAGAGGGCAGAATGGAGGTGGAATGGGGTGTGCTTATGTGCACTCACCATTGCATGAGGGGGCCAGGAACATGGTCACCACCTATATTATGGTATGTATTTTCATGCTTTTATACTCAACACCCCCCCCCCCATATAGATAGTATAGAAATTTAATAAATCATCATCATCTTGTACCAGCAGCAATCATTTTTGTTCCTTTCTTTTTGAACGCATCAGCTTTAAGCAGAAGAGCGGACTAGTTCTTCATCAAACAAGACATTATTAAAACTAGCATAGTTTGAACAAAACAAAAGCACACAGTACACAACTCTATATACCTTGGCTGCAGGAATTTCTAATAATGCTCCAAGTTCTTCAAAGGTAATATTATTATACAGTTTGCTTGCAGATAACAAATTATGTTCAATGACAGCTCTGTCCAAAATACTAGAACCTGAAATAGAAACTGACAATGTATTAGGAATTTGAAATTCAGCATGTATTTGGCTACAAGTCAAATATAATTTAAAAAACCTGTATGTAGCATATGCAGTCCTCAATTTCTGTTCCATCAATACTGCTCCGTAATAAAGGTAGAAAGAAATTGGCTTACATTATTATATTATCATAACTTTCATAATATGATTTATTGGTTTTAAATCATTCAGATCATTTGTGCTGAACAGGATAGAAACCTGCTTAACTAAGAGTAATCTTTTTTGCATCTTTATCAAACTCACAGAAAGGAAATTTCAGTCTGAATGTTGATGGAAGCCCAAGTACTGCATGATGGCTAAGGAGATTAGAGCAGCGTTTCCCAAACTTACAATACAGTGGTACCTTGGTTTATGAAGACAATTGGTTCCGGAAGTCTGTTCATAAACTGAAGCGTTCATAAACTGAAGCGAACTTTCCCATTGAAAGTAATGGAAAGTGAATTAATCCGTTCCAGATGGGTCCGCGGCGTTCGTAAACCGAAAATTCATAAACCGAGGTTCCACTGTAATTGCATGCCCCTTTTGGGTCTTCTATCTTACTGGAGTACCCCCTTCTTGGGTGAAAATAATACTATTTTACCTTTGAATTAGTTTTTTTTTTAACTGCAGAAAACATGAAGTAAAATTTAAAAATTCTACTGTGTACATTTTGAAACCTTTCATGTATGACCAGGGATACACATACAGTACCATACTTTAGGAAGCAATGGATTAGAATTTTCATGGAACTAGGTTATTTGTGCCAAACACTAGAGTATAAAAGGTTACAAAGACCCAATGTAAATGATTACTAAAGTTGACCCAAAGTGCAGCAGTGCTCATTTTGAAAGGGTATATACAGAAGGGAACAATGTCCAAGTGCCCCTCAGAACAGGGTACACCCGCACTTTAACAGACCCAAGTACCATCAGCTGTTGTTGCTTTTTGGTGTGGCATGAGCATTGCAGCAAATTCTTGCAATTGGTTCCCTCTGATAATTCTGTCTAGATACATTTTCTCCAGTATCCCATAGGCCGCAAGCTGCTGGCATCTTTCATCCTTGAAGAGAGTAGCTAACATACGGGAACGCTGCTGTCCTGAAAAATAGTAAGAATATACTGTGAACTGGGGCATCTCAATTCAGTAGTTCACTTCTATTTCAATGCATTTTCTTAGCTGTCTTTTTGCGAGCCAGTAGCAAATTGCCAATTTCTTCCTGCCTGTCCACAGCAAAGTACTCAACTGTTCAGGCCCGGCTCTAAGGGTAGTCTTGGTGGCGCGGGGCGCCAGGGCGCGGGGCTGGCAGGCGGGTGCTGCGCCCGCCCACCAGGACGGGGGCGCCAGAGCAATCTCTGCGCCACGGCGCCCCGTCCTGCTTGAGATGGCCCTGCAACTGTTAATACTAGATGACTTTTCACATTGTACCTGCTAGGTGCAAATTGCTTTAGCAGCTAGATCCTTTCTAGGGAAACAAACTGCAATTTTTGCCTCTAGAATGCTACACCACCAAGATGATTTGGTTTCAGTAATCATAATCATTAACATGAAACTGTACATGAAACATTCCAGTGACACAAGGCAGACAACCTGTGGCAGCTTATACAGATGTTTTCTTTTATGGAAGCATAGCATGCTTACTGCTTTAGAGTAGAGCTCCCCCACCCCTTGCAGAACAGGATCATATATATAATCCCAAAGACTAAAATGGAAATTGTATATATAGAAGTCAGTCATCAAGAAGTCAGACCGCCTCTCCTGGTATGCCCCGTGGAGGGCCTTAAGGTCCACAAATAATAACACTTTGGAGATCCTGAGCCATAAGATGGTTAGGTTGGTCTCAACTAGGGCCAGGGCCTTTTCAGTACTAGCCCCGACTTGGTGGAATGCTATGTCATAGGAGACCAGGGCCGTGCGGGATTTGACATCTTTCCGCAGGGCCTGCAAGACGGAGCTGTTCCACCTGGCCTTTGGATTGGACTCAGTCTGACCCCTATGTTTCCCCCCTTATGGTTTCGATTCATGGGCTACTTTAAAACGAGGCTGCATTTTAAATTTTTAAATTTTAAACTGTATCTTAATTCGTGTTTTAATTTATTGGTTTTCTTTCTTTTACATTTTATTGTAATTTTAGTGGTGTCAGCCGCTCTGAGCCCGGTCTTGACTGGAAAGGGCGGGGTATAAATAAATAAATAAATAAATAATAATAATAATAATAATTTTATTAAGTGTGCTTTACCTGCTGATGCCAAGATTGTGCAATGCAAGGCATGCTTCAGTGCCTCAAGTCTCTCACTTTCGTGGACTATGCTCTTGTAAGAAAGCTCATTATACCTCTGGGCAGCTTCAATGAACTTCCTTCGGTAGTCAAGAACGCGAGCGTAGCACACCTGAAACAGCGAAAAAATCTGTACAGTTACTCACTATGTTACCTATTAAATCCAGTAATAATATTTGAGGGATCCAACTGGTGGCTTTTCACGCAACTGATCTGGTTCCATCAATTAGCATACTACAGATCAGGATGAGAGGATAGCAACTAGTAGGCCAAATCTGTATCTTAAGAAGTAGCAGGACCACAGCCTCTACCCCAAATAACCTGTCAGTTCAAGAGGGATGTAAAAAGAGTAGAGGTTGTGGTGCTGGGACTTTGAAACAGGACACTTTGGGGAGTTGGGTGCATCAAGCTCACCACCAAAGTGGCCCTTGGAAAAACTAGGTAAAGGCTGGAGGGGTATAGAGCATGGAATGACTTGCAATCTAGGAGTTACATGTTCAAATAATAGAAAAAATTGAGGTTACACAAAAATGAGGTTATCGTGTGCTTTCAACTGTCTGGCCTTCCAGTCAGGTGTTAAACACCACTGGTCATCACAAAAATGCAGTAATATGAATAGTACTGGAGTACATTTTAATTTAAGTGGACCACTGTACTGGATCCCATGTTACATAATGAAATTCTCTCTAATCCAATGGGCTGCTAAGGCAAACATGGGAGCCATTCAGGTAGTCTGTTTATCCCCATCCATCAACAAATGATGAATGCCCTCCCTACTATTCAGGAAGGGAATTCTCTGAAGAATTCCTCTGAGAAATATATCCCTAGGAGAATTATACAGGGAGCAATAAAGTATGTAATGAACAATGCTTTCCACCACTCCCTAGCCACAGTGATTCTATCTCCCATCCAAATATGATGTGGGCATAGTTTGGAATCTCAAAGCTGTAAATGCCTTCCTCATCATTTAAGCTGATAACTCAAAAAAGCAATCCTGGGGATCATTTTATTATTCACATAATAAAATGGTGAAAACTGCAGAGTTTGAAGATGACATCTAGTTAACAGGCGGCCTCACTTTTTATTTATCCTGATTTGCAATTACAAGGGTAGGAACCTTTGAGGTCAGCAAATGAGGAACAGATGTACATGCAAAACTATAATGATAAAACTTTTACACAATATGTTATTTCATTTCACTCAAAACAAGAATGTTATTATTTCACCTTATAATGAATTTGTAACTGTTCATTGGTTGATTCATTCTGAAGAAGAGATGCTCTGTTGATGTAAGCCTCAGCCTGAACGGGATCGTCATCCTCCAGGTACAGTCGGGCAATTTTTAGATAAGTCTCCAATTTATAATCTACATTGTATTGCCTTGAATAGAAAGGGGGGAAATACAGTATTGAAACCTCAGTTTATTCATTTGCATCATAAGAGTTTTGCAAACATAATTATGTGGCCTGCAGAAATTTACAGTAATACTACACGCTGTATAATAATGTTTGCCACCAGCCAACTCTGTTTGAAAGGAAGGGTGGGTTGTGTCTCCCCAGAGGAATGGAGAAGCAGGACACACAATGGCAACCCCCCCCCACAAAAGGGTATAAAAATGCAATTTATCAGTTAATTTTGAATGGCAATAGTCATAAGGTTTTACTCACAGTAGACTATTAAAATGGGCACAACTAATTTAGGTCCATTAATGTCAATAGGTCTACTTTAATACCACCCACTGTCTTAATGCAAATGCATTCAATGTGGTGCCCTTCTATATGCTGTGGATCAACTCAGGGATTATGGGACTTGTAGTCCTAAAGCCTATAGGGCACGTTGGCTACTCATCATAATGCAATACACTATTTGATGGAAGCTAGCAACAAGGCCCATGGCAGTCTTTTGTAAGCAGAAATTAGCTCAACTCTATGCACTGCTAAAAAGAAAAATCGGGATTTGCAGCGTATCCCTGCCTTTTCTTATTCCCATAACTGACCTCCAATTAAGATCAAAGTCTGGGAAGGGTGCTCTCATCCTCTGGCCCTTTGAAATAGGCCATGGGACCAATCCACACTTGGCAATTTGACATTATTGATTTCTGCAGAACTTTTGCCCAATTAACAGCAGTAAGGTGGGATAGTGAATTACGTTACACGTTGGTGTGGTTTTTTTGGTTCCCAGAATCCTTCACTTCACTGTGCCTTTGGCCAAAAAAGGCTTTAAAGGATGTAAGGTTAGCTAACCTTTAGTTTAAGCAACTATAGTCTTATCTTGGGTAAGTTTATCCCTGACTGCTAATGTAATTTTCAATTCTTTTCAGAGCTTACAGCTCCTGTTTAGTTTTGATTATAAGGAAACCTCAGCCCCATAACATTTTCCTTCTGAGGAAACAGATAGAGATTTTCCAGGGAAACGAGTCACTTAGCCGGCACCTCATCAAGGAAAAAACAAAACAAAAAAAACTCTATGCACTGCTCCACAGAAGACACTTGGATCTAAATAAAAAATAAAAATAAGTGCAAAAAAGTAGAGGTTGCTGAAACCAAAAATACAGACTGTGCTCTAAAGATTATAACTGCAACATGAGCAGCACTAAATGGTTATGAGTTCCCCACAGAAAAAGTTTCCAGGTGGATCACTGATCTGTCAAAATAGTATGTGCAACTGTCACAGAACAATCAGAGAAGCCAAAGATATTGAAAAGTCAAGGAAACAGATCCAGAATATACCCAAATAAAGCATTTGTACTACAAAAGGATATACAATGTATGAAGAAAAAAATGTCAGGTTTTCTAACAACTATTTACTTCTGTCCTGTTTCCAAAGGAATTCCCACCAATACTTGTGCTGCATTCCGCCAGTCTTCTTCTTTCTCATAAATTGATGCAAGATGTTGTCTTATAGAAGCAACCTGGGAAGAATGAGGACATAAAATTATAATGCAATCAAGTTATCAAATTGATCCACTTTCTAATATCCTTCGTATTATCTGCTTCCTATTGCCCATTTGACAATGGATAATCTGATTTTACATGATCCACAATATATTTAAATATACTTATCAATCAAATGCATATGAGGAATGTATTAGGATACAAAACTGCCAAGAAGCGTAGTGATTTTTGTTTTGAGTTATTCAAGGGTAGAAGCAAAATTTGTGTTGTAGAATTTGGTACAATAGAATTTGGCAGCAGACTACAGGGCAAACAAAGCTACGTTCAATTAATGACTGTTTTAATAAAGTTAGCAAAGTATGCCAGAATGAACAAAACTGAATAGTCTGTATTCATTATTGGAACAAATTGAGTCGGGGCATCTTTTCCTTGCTGTCCTTTTTGCAAGGCTTATCATATGTCAGTGATATCTATTATATTTTAGAGTACTGTACAGTACAGTGAGTGGTACCTCGGTTTAAGAACAGTCCTGTTTAAGAACGATTCGGTTTACGGACTCCGCAAAACCGGAAGTAGTGTCCCGGTTTGTGAACTTTACCTCAGTCTAAGAACGGAATCCAAACTGTGGAAGGGCACTGGCAGCAGGAGGCCTCATTAGAGAAAGCGTGCCTCGTTTTAAGAACGGTTCTGGTTTAAGAACGGACTTCCGGAACGGATTAAGTTCGTAAACTGAGGTACCACTGTACTGAAAATATTTCACTATACATTCTCTTTATCTGACTGGCTTGCCAGAGCCTTCTTGGAGACAATTACTCGACTTTGGGATATCCTTCCTGGTGAGGTGTTTCTGTCTTTTTCATTATGTTTCCTTTTGGAGGAATTTAAATAGTTGTTTACCCACGCATTTGATGGCCAAAACATACTGTTTTTGACAACCTTATTAGCGGAGGGCATGTGTCTGTTTCACATGTTTTAAAATGTTTTTATTTTATTTTTAATTGTATTTTAAAATCACTTTGATGTTTCCTGCCCTGGGCTCCTTTGGGAGGAAGGTTGGGATAGAAATTTGATCACCATCTTGCTCTTACCTGCTCCTCAAATGAAATTACACGAGGTTGGATCTTTTCCAAGGTGAAATGGTAGATTTCTTTGGCTGTGCCATCAGGAAGGCTTGGAAGATGGGTACAGAAGTCTGTCAACAACTGGCGTGAAATCACTAAACTGACGTTTTCATTGACCACTGGTTTAAGAGACACAAGGCGGAAAGAAAGTCAGGCTATACATTAAATGCTCGTTAAAATGACAGGCCTAACAGCAAGTCTATAACCACTGTTAACGCCCCTGTTTCCAACTCAAACTTTTAGGCAGATGTACCAGCTCATAAGAGCCTGGGCATAAAACTGTTACACTGACATAGCATCTGTTTGCAACTCAGTTGCTGTGCTATCATAATGAAAAGGCTCAGGATGCAGTGACAGTGTTTCCAGCTTAGCAGGAATCACCAATGTGAAATGTGGAATATGAGTTGCATGGCACAGAAGCAGGGGGGTGGGGACTGCTGCCCCTGCACTGGCACAATCCATTCATTGTTTCACCACAGCAGTTTTATGATCGGATGCCAAAATAATTATACTAATATTAACATTTTGCAGAGAGTATAACTTTGGATAACAGGATTATGAGGTTAGAACCCTCCTACAGCCTAGATATGTTTATTCAGAATATCCTACTGATTTTGATGGAATTATGTCAAAGTATTCATGCTTAAAAATGACACCACAAACTTTTTCCTACCAAGTCCCCAATGTTATATTGACACCTGTTTCAATGTACAAAGATTTCTAAGACCATTCATTTTTTCTGATTGCAATTACTTACAAAGCTGTCATTCAACAATTCATGGAAACTGATAATTAAACTCACTTGCTTCTACAAAAGCTTTTAATGCCTCTAACTGTTCCACTCCTGAGAGCTGAATCGCTTTTTCCAATATCTGACGATACCTGCCAGAATGCAGTAAAAAAAAGTTAACTTTTAAGTATCATCGAATACAGAGCTAATACTAAGCTAGATGGACAAGCAGTCTAACTTATTATAGCTTCCTATGTTGCTAAAAAATGGTGTATTTTCAAAATTAGCTTTACATCTTGTGCATATAAGGACAATGTACATGATATTTTAGAATGCCATTCTTCTCTAAACCGTTTTAGAGTATGCACATGACATACATTCAATGTCAGTAGAAATCCTGACATGACATACTTTCAATGTCAGTGGAAATCCTGAGATCCAACAGCTCTGGTGCCTTCCCACTGCAATGAAATGGCTAGTCATAGAAATGAAGACACAATTTGATAGTTCCTTTTGCAGAAAGAGAAGATTATCATCCCCTTTTATCTTTTCTTGCATTAACTCTAACCAAACACAAGAGTACAATGTTAAACAAGGGACTACTTTTTAGTCCTCCCAAAGGGAGTGTGAATGCACATCATTATGCTGAGAAACAATGAGCAGTCAAACAACAACAACAACAACAACAGCCAAACAGCATCAGGCAAAAGTTGGGTATACTTGTATTTACGACATCACTAATCCCATATTATCCTGCCTTTCCAACTCTGTGAGTGCAATCTCCTGTGGTTTACGGTACTAAATTGAAGACAGAGGAGGGAAGCTTCAACTACAGCTGCAAGGGAGGCCAGTTCCTGGAAGTCTGTGTTGTTGAGAGACAATAGAGACAAACCACTGCTTTAGCAGCTCCAAAGTAACCTCCCAGGGTGTAAGCCTGGGCAGTGTGTTTGGAGGTCCTGGGCTACTCAGACAACAAGACTAGGACCCATCTAGGAGCCACAGGTGAGAACTGAGTGCATGGTTGGGGACCAAAGATGGACAAACAACCCCAAAAGGAGCCCGTCTCCAAACACCCCATAGAACTGTAATAATCTTACATAAACTGCTCTATAACGTCCACCTGAAAAGCTGCATAGAAACACACTGAATAAATAAGCAATAGACTCGAAATAGATGGGGAAGCACCGCTGGCTCGTATCTACGGGTTGAAATGAATTTCTGCTAAAATCCCAAGAACTGGTGTGAGGAACCACTGCTGTTGCTGTTACTAAATTAATGTTGACAGCTACCCATTTATTTTCTTAACCCACACTTCTTCATCTTCATCTTCATGGCGCTGGTTCGGTTCCCTCCGTCTTCTGTTGGACCTTGTGAATCTAGGGCAGGCACCCCCAAACTTTGACCCTCCAGATTTTTGGACTACAATTCCCATCATCCCTGACCAGTGGTCCTGTTAGCTAGGGATCATGGGAGTTGCAGGTGAAAACATCTGGAGGGCCGCAGTTTGGGGGTGCCTGCCCTAGATTCACAAGGTCCAACAGAAGACGGAGGGAACCGAACCAGCGCCATGGAGATCCAGGACAAGACCTGAGAGGAGGGCAGGCCTCCCTTAGCCAAGAGATGCTCCTGCCTGCTCTCCACCCCGCAACCCCGGTCGGACTCGGCGCTGGCTGCTACGGGAGAAGGGGAGGGAGGAAAAAAAAGAGAGGAGCCGCTCACTTCCCCGCCAGGTCCTTGTGGGAGCCGCTCGAGCTCATGAGCTGGGTCAGCTCCTGCCTCACAGCCGCCGCCATCTTGGATCCTCCCCCTTCCCGCCCACAACCTGTGAGGGGAAACACAGCTACGCCTCCTCGGGCGCGAGACGCTACGCTCAAGAAGAGACGACGACGCGGTCGCGTAACCACACGGTTGCGGCGTGACGTCACGGACCCCGGAAGCGCCGAAAGGGGAGGGAGGGAGGAGTTAGCCTGAGCGGAAGTGGGGCGCGCTTTGAGGAGGGAAGGCGGGAGAAACCAGCGCGGCGCGAGAAAGAGAGAGAGAGGGCGGGCTCGCGGGTTGGTTGGCTGTTTGGCGCAGGTGACGCGGCGCCGGTTGCCAGGGTGCCGCTGCCCGAGCTATTATGGGATGCGGCGGCGGCGGAATGGCGCTGGGCGCGTGATTTTGAACAAACGCGGAACCTGCCGCAGCTGCTGCTGCTGTTGCCGTCGCCGCAAGCAGCCGCCGCTGTTACCGCTGCGAGCCGGCCGCGCGCGGGAGCGAGCCCGGGAGCGCGCGGGCGACGTTGTCATTACCGTGGGGCCGGCGGGGGGGAGAGACCGATGTGAAGCGCCGGGGCTGCGGCGGGCGCAGGTGAGCGCTAGGCGGGCCGAGCGGGGGGTGGGTCGCCTGAGGGGAAGGAAGGGAGAAGCGGCGGCGATGCCGGCGCAGCCTTAAGGCGGGGGACCGACCGGCCGCCTCCTTCTCCCTTCGTTGACAGGACGAGCCTGGCCAGCTTGTGGGGTGGGCGCCTGTCGGGAAGGGAGGCTCAGTACCGGCCCTTCTCCCTCCTCGTCCGCCTCCCCTCAGGATTATTATTATTTTTATTGTCATCTTTCTGTCTGTCGGTGACGAAGGGCATCGGGACCCCTCGGCGGAGGCAGGAGGTTTTAGGCCCGACAGGAGCTGCGCGGAAGCCCGGGGTAATATTTTAGGCTCGGAGCCGCGGCGAGCCGGTGCCGCCAGGAACGAGGGAGGAGGCTTCATTGTTTTATTTTCAAATTGCTTTTAATTCTTCTGTCAATGAAGGCCTTGGGGAGCAGGGATTTGGGGAGCGGGGGGGGAGGATGGTGGCGTGGGCTGAGGCTGTGAGTTGTAAGTCCTGGGTAAAGACTGTGCAGAAGCGACTAACAAATTCAATAAATAAGAGCAAGAAAGGGAAAGAAGAATCTCGTTTTGAAATATAGTTCGATCTCATTCTTCAGTCTGATGACTGCTGCTCAAGGAGGTCTGCTTCTAGCTTATCGTAGGGCAGGGCAAAAACTTTAGAATTACAATTCCCAATCACGGATATTTATTTGTCCAGAATTTAACGCAGGTGGAAGTTTTGCTCTGTTGCTGAAACAGGAGCAGAATAGCTGGTCTCATTAAAAGCACCTCTCTCTTTCTCACAGAAAAACACAATAAAAAAATTCCTTCCAGTAGCGCCTTAAGAGACCAACTAAGTTTGTCATTGGTATGAGCTTTCGTGTGCATGCACACTTCTTTAGATACTAAGGCGCTACTGGAAGGATTTTTTTATTTTGTTTCGACTAGGAAGACCAACATGGCTACCTACCTGTAACTTTAATCTTTATGGCAGTCAGCTGAGTTCCCTGTGTTTATTGTATGGGAAGTCGATGGACTCTTCTCTTGCCTTACAATCTTATCAGACCTGGGCCTTGAATGGTGTAATTAGCAAGCTGTTATTGGTGAACTGTCAAAGATTGCTGGAGTGTGGCTTGATTGTAGATGTACAATATTCCAAAGTAGCTTTTCTATTTGATTGGAAAGAAAATGGACTATCTTCTGTCTGTTTGTTCCGTTTCTCTTGTCTCAACAGCTAGTGCATATCTTGATGGCAGTAGTACTTTGATTTTTATAATGTAGATATTAGAAAGAAATGTTAAAGACATATTTTGTTTTCCCTCTGATCAAAATATACAAAAATCCAATTAAATCCATTATTTGTAGAGAAGCCACAAATTAAGCAGCTGTTATTTAAAATGCTTTTCTCCTGTCAAAACCCAGTACAGATAACTCTAAACTTACAAGTACTTATACACTTGAAATCAGATTGGTAGAACTAACAATACCTTTGTAAGTTGTTCATTATGATCCATTTACTAGCAGAGGGCAAATGAGCCAATGGAGCAGGCATCCCCAAACTGCGGCCCTCCAGATGTTTTGGCCTACAACTCCCATGATCCCTAGCTAACAGGACCAGTGGTTGGGGAAGATGGGAATTGTAGTCCAAAACATCTGGAGGGCCGAAGTTTGGGGTTGCCTTCAATGGAGCAATAACTTTTAGCAGTGTATATTCCCAAGTATAAACAAGGAAGCTATATTTCAACACTTATCAGTGGTCCAATATTATAACAATTGCTTTCCAACTATGTTGATTCTGGAAAATCAACAAAAATGCAATTGGGAGGGAAAGGTGAATCTATTGACAGTGGTGCTCAATGAATGATGAAATACCAATAAATTAATTCTATTAAATTATATCCAATATTAGTCATACTTTCAGTAGACATATTGAAATTAAAGGATTTAAGTCTATTGATTTGTGGACAAGCCACACTACATATTTCTGAAACCAATTAAAGCAATACAATGTAAGCATAGGAGAAATTAAAACAAAAAATACTCCTATTAAATAATTAGGAGTGCAATACAAAACTGACCTCAAACAAATTATATCGCCTCACCTCTAAAAGCTTGGTGAAATAAGTCTTTCACTATCCTCCTAAAAGAGTATCCTACTGCGGGGAAATACAACTTAATGGAGAGATAGTTCCAAAGTTTTGGAGCTGCCACTGAAAAAGCCTTATTATGAGCTCTGCTAACCTTGCCCCTTATATAGGAACCACCAGGAGGGCCTCATTGGCAGGTCTTAAAGACTAGACAGGTTGGCATGGGAGAAGGTATTCTTTCATATATTTACTTGATATTCCTGCTTTGCAGGGGGTTGGGGTCCTTTCCAACTCTGATTCCATGAAATATTTGTTTCCCGGGCTGTTTGGGGCTTTAAGTGTTAGCATAAGCACCTAAAATTGGGCTCAAGAAACAATTAGCAACCTATGAGGATGATATGTGAGTACACTCCTGTTCCTATAACCACATGGGCCACCCAAGCTAGACAGATACAGCTTGGTAGTCTCTGTGTGGGTGAGATGATGGCGTCAGGAGGAGGAGGTGGCGACTGGATTTGTTAGGCACCAGGGAACATTATAGGACATTATAGCTGAGCATGTATAAAAGGGATGGGCCACACTGAACCAGGGTTGGACCAGACTGTTGGTAGTTGAACACCAAAAAGCAGCTTTTAAACTGACTGCTTTCCAGTTCACAGTTCATGGACAGGTTTGCCAGGATATTTTTGTGGAAACTTTAAAATAGCTGTCTGCCTCATGGGAATGACTTGCAGAAGTACTTTGATAAATATATCATTTTTATATGGAAAATGGATCTCATAGTGGCATGATGTGTTGGCTCTATTCAAGTTTCCCAGTATGGTTCAACAACTATACAACATCAAATACCTACATAAATCTATGTGCATAATTTTTTCACTAGCGTATTTTTCATTTAATTGCAAGAGGCATTATAGCTTTCACCAATGAATTGTTGATACAGGAATTTATTCTTAAACTATTTGCTATGCTGAATTGGCTTCAGTGCCACGCTTGAGAGTTTTGCCAATGACCTGAACAGTGAGTCAAAACTGAGACGTGAGTAATGAGTAGGAGAACACTTCAATCTCCCAGGACATTCTATGCAAGATCTCAAAGCAGCTGTTTTATTACAGAAAAATTTCAGGAACAGACTGGAAAGAGAAGTTGCTGAATTGCAACTCATTAGCAAGCATAAAACCATGGAGCCACCTGGAATGAACAAAGACATAGGATTCCTATCTCATTATACATGATCAAGCTTTCCTTAGCACCTCAGCCCTTGCTCCCCCCCCCACAAGACCAATTGCAGTCATTAAGTCGTTAACAGTCATCAACAGGTTTACCACTCCTATCAGCCCATCACCCATTCCCATCACCCCCACCCTCTGAATATACATAAGGGTCTGGTGGTGTATCTGACGAAGTGTGCATGCACACGAAAGCTCATACCAAAATAAAAACTTAGTTGGTCTTTAAGGTGCTACTGAAGGATTTTTTTTAATTTTTTTATTTAGTTTCAACTCAGACCAACACGGCTACCTACCTCTAACTATGAGTAATGGAGTTAGTTCTTAAGTAGTGTACTGTAAGATCTGATCTGTCATTAACAGTCACTTGTATCTTGGCAAAATAAAAAAATTCCTTCAGTAGCAAAAATTTTTTATTTTGCTTCGACTCAGACCAACACGGCTACCTACCTGTAACTTGTACTGTATCTTGGCAGTTGAGGGGATACTGTGGTTATAAATTGTGTTGTGTAGAATGTATGGAATGAAAACTCTTTGAAGTGGGAATCTCAGAGTAGTTCCACTTCTCACACACTCTTGGAAGCAGATTCCCATATTCAATGTGATGTTCTTCTATGTGAGTTTGGGTTTGTTTGCTCTTTTTTAAGGGAAAAAGCAAGCATAAATGATTTTAGGTGGAAAAACCAAGTTTTTCTCAATCAGTTTAGTCTAGAATAGTGTATTAAAGCATTTTCACGCTGATTTCTTTATTAGCCATGAGATGGGCAAAGTTTTCTTTTGGTTTTACTAGGAGGAGAATTGCTGGAAGCTTTCCTCCTTCCCCCTTAAAAAGCCTTCCTATGTCAATGTTAATCAATGTACATTGTTCATAGTCATAATACAATGGTATTTACTTTCTAAGGGCCGGTAATAAAAGGACGAGAGAGCTTTTGTTGATGAAAAGTCTATATACATCAGATGCACAGTTACTACTTATTCATCCTGTCCACACATGGCAACTTTTATCTCTCCTGATTCTTAATCGACTAATAAACCATTTGGTCTGCAATCCTATACTCATTTACCTGGGAGTAAGCCCTATTGAACTCAGCGGAACTAACTTCTGAGTATAGGATTGCACGGTCAGGCTTTTGAGGTGCCTTAGAAGTGCAGCTTGTTAGCCCGGCTTCCCTTCTGAATTCCGTCTCGGAGCTGGAATTTGCCCTCGTTTCCTGGAGAAGGGGCGCAAACCCCCCCCCTCTCTCTCCGCGCGTTTGCGTGGACAGGGAGTTCTGCCCTGGCTGGAGAGCGCAGAGCGCGTTTCTTGTAGGTCAGCGCCCGCGTCGTTCCTACTTTTCTCGGCGGGGAGTGCAGTGACTGTAGGGACCGGGCTTCCCCTCCCCTCCGGTGGGAGTGGCTCAGCAAAGGGATCGGGGCGGAGGGAGGAGGCTGAGGTTGTTGCTGAGCTGGGCTGTGATGGTGATGACGAAGTGAAAATGGCGGATCTTTCGAAATACTATCCCGGCCCCTGACATACCAGCGACAGCACCTAAACAGCCTTGAGAGGCTCCCCCCATCTCCTCTGCTCGCTGCTGCCAGAAACCTTCCTCTCCTCGTCTTTTCGTCCCAACTCCCGGGTAGCTGCTTTGCAGCTATTCAGACACTTCTGGGGGAAGCTCCCTCCTCCCCTCGGGCTGGAACTTAACCCTCCTGGAAGGAGTCGGTGGCTGCGCCCTGGAGAGGGGTGAGAGACGCACCAAGCAAGGCCTGGGCAGGAGATTGGGGGGATAAGTGGAGTCTGCGACGCTGGGTAGGGTGGCTTGCTGTAAAGGAAATTAAGGTGTTTTCAAATGTAACATAAATAGTTAACCTGGTTGGAAAATAAGGGAGTATTTGGAGCTGCCGAGGCCTAACTCGCCTTTCAAGGTCTCGTTTGTTCTGTTTCTGTCTGAAGTGCATTGCTTGAGAGTTCGGGTAGTGCAAGTGATGTTCATATGGTAGTCAAGGAGAAATATCTGCAGAACAAATTACTGGATTGATTGTGCCTACTCTTAGGAGTGTAGTGAAGAATGTTAGTATGCTAAGCTGCTTGTGGGACACTAATGATTTTCAAAATGAGCTGCTTGCTTTCAGAGGAGTGTAGTTGCATACATCGTAGGTGTGCTTTAGTCGTGGTCACTTTCAAATATATATATAAAATTAACTCGAAGTGTTACAATGGGCAGAAAATAATAACTTCACAGCATGTTAGACAATTAAAGCTGGGAACTTAAAAATGTATCCCCCTTAACCTTTGAAAGGTGGAAAAGGTCAATGCAGCAGTAATGATTCAGACAGGAAATGAATGTTTGGTTTTGGTTCCAATTCCAAATTTTGTTATGAAAAGGTGTAAAGCAATATATTTTGTAAGTACAATCTAGATGTGTAAACTGATTACCTTAGGGTAGTTGGAATTTCTAGCAAAATAAGGCAAATGATAATTGGTGTCAAGGAACATAGTCTGAAAATATGTTTTTGTTTAATTACACTGGGTGGTATCTGACTAGATTATACACTGAGTACATCCACTGAAATCAGTGGGCTAAGTAATGATTAAGTGGATTGATTTCAGTGGGCCTGCTCTTGACTATGAATTAGATGCCAGTGTCAGTGTTATTTACCCAGTGACAGCTCTAAAATGTACACAATAAACGTGACTCTTTTTTTCTGAGGGCTAGGTCCACATTCAAGTTCTACATATGCATGTGTGATATCCCTCTCCACTCCCCTATCTATGAAACTGAGTAACTCTCTGTGAGTGACCGGATCATTTTTGTTGATTGAAAAGTGACATATAAATGTGTTAAATAAGTATTTAAAATGGTATTTTCTAAACTATAGGTTCTGAAATATGAAATTCATATACTATTAAATATACCAACCATCTTATTTCTAGGTGGGTTTATATCTTGTGAGAGTATCATTTTAATTAAAGATATTCCATGTGAATTTAAAAATGTGTTAACTGTTAGTGTGGGATAGCTTTGTAACAGAAAATAATTAGTTAAATGTACAGGTGGACCTACTTTGCTTCTCCTCTAGTGTAAAAAGGGGCAACAAGCCACCACCCCTGGTTTAGAGTTACATCCAAACCAGGATTTGTTGTCTCACCACCCCCACCCCCCATAAATCATGAAGTTAAACCAAAATTTGCTCTTACCTTACCAGTGGTGTGTTTGAACAAAAAAACCCTCATGATTCCTGGTCCAAACATAAGTCAGGAATCATGGTTAGTTGCTCACACTAGGAAGGAGTAAATCAAGAGTTATCCGTGTTTATGGCAAACCATTAACTGTAGTTTACCCTGATGTATGAAATGGAATGTAAGTTATTATTTATATTTTACTTCTCTGCAATCATATTTGGAGCTTGCAACAAAATAACAGAGATATACCGTATTTTTCCATGTATAAGACAATATTTCCCCCCAATTTTCAAAGTTTAAAATTGGGGGGTGGTCTTATACACAAAATGTTTAAAATGTTTATTTATTAAATAGCAAAAACAGACAGACCTCAGATTAACACTCAAAACTGAAGTGTGGCACTCAAATTGGAAGCATAACACTCAAAACGGAGCATGTTCGACTTCTGAAAAAGTTCGCAATCTGGAACACTTCTGGGTTTGCAGTGTTTGGGTTCCAAGTTGTTTGAGTACCAAGGTACCACTGTATTCCCATGGAGATAAAACAGCTTGTGCGAGGAGCCATCACATGTCAAAAAGCTTTTAGCATTCTTGCACTTCAGCCCAAACAAACCTACATGAAGACAAATTGAAACGAACTGCTTCCAATTTGGAACTTATTGCTTTCAAGTATATGTGTTTCGATCTGGGATGTTAGACTGTGAATTTCACTTCCATAGCACACATTGGATCTTGATAGTTGTGACAAACACTAGAGGAGGAGCAACTCCAAACAAATACGTAGCTCATCAGGGGACAATCTTAGACAATACATGTACAGTATTGATTTGGCTTGTGCACCTGTTGGATTTGTAGCTTTTCATGCTTTCTGCTGCTGCCCCTCATAGGGTGTTTATGCATTAGAGAAGCCCCAATGTATTGCATATATTGAGGACGCTAGAACATTTTTAAGCTGTCCAGTATTTTGCAGATATGCATTAAGATTTATCAGGCAAGGTTTATCAGATGGTAGACATGTTTTGTGGCCCAAGATTAGTAATACTCTGGACCTTCTCTTTGTGATAACTTTGAGAACTATGGAGTACTAGAGGCTTATTTTCTTCTAAAACTCTATATCCCATCCCTTAATATCCTATTCACAGCATGTCATCTGCAGAATTACTTGCTTTCCTGCTGCAGGGCCTGCTAGCAGTTTGAAAAAAAATATTTTACTTCCAAAGAGCTTCATTGCTCAGGAAGCTAGCCATACAACTGCATGAGTACTACTGAAAAATGGTAGCCTTTAATAGATTTTTTTTTAGCCAAAATAGCCATTTCACACTAAATTCCTGTCATTGACTTTATACTCATTTCCTGTAAATGAGTATTGCTGTTCCCATATTTTATCTTTGTGGGTACACCCAATGGAATGAATGCAAATATATCTTTGATAGTATTACTCCCACAACGCTTTTTCTTACTCTAGCTGCTTCCTTTGAAATTAGCCAAATGTATTATAATGAAATGCAGTATGAGGAGGAATGAGGAAGCCATTAGAAATTAGATTAGAAGTAAGATTTAATTGTAAGAATTTTTGTTTTGTGTTTTTGTATTTTGATATTTTGTATTGTGTAGTTTGTTTTTTGTAGTTTGTATGTTTTTTTTTGTTATAAAATTTCAATAAACATATTTTTTTTAAAATGAAATTAGCCAAATGTCAGACACATTTTGTGACTGGCGTGGGTCCAATTGCGACCTCGTGGCGATCTCTGGATGCCAGGTTGTTGACTGACATATCCATCTGGCTGGCCCCTCTAGCTGTCTTAAGCAGGTAAGCATAAGAATATTGGTAGAATATTTTTTTGTCTTGGAGCCTTCCTCAGAAATACCTGCTTTTTACCACTGAATTGGAGCAAGCAGCAACCCTAAGAAAACTCAATTACCATTTCCTTTGATTCAGCAGTAAAATGTGTGTTTTCCTGGGGAAAGCATCTTGACACACACACACACACACACACACACCCTAAAAAACCCACAACACCACTCAGATACAGACCTGTGCCTACAAAAGCGGCTCAAAGGTAACTGAATGAGCCCTTAGTTAAAGCTAACTGTGCTTCGTGGAAGAAGCACATAGGACACTCAGTCTTTTCACCATATTTATGAGACTAGGAGGCATTGCATGTAGGCTGTTAATCAGGAGAGCCTGCAAAAAACATATTGGCTCTGAAGGATCTGCACTGGCTGCTGGTTTGACACTGAACCATGTTCAAGGTGCTTGTTCTGTCATATAAAGCTCTACACAGCCGCTCCGCTCCTACATACACCTGCCTGTTGGTTACAACCTTCTGGGTATTCCCTCTTAACTGAGCCACATTTACCACGAATTTGCTGCACGGCAACATGTAAGAGGACCTTGATTGGTGCCTGATTATAGAATGCCTTCCCATCTCATGTATGACTTATGCCGACCCTTGTGGATTTTTGGTGCGAGTTAAAAATTAGTTGATGATGTAACATTTTATTGAGATTTCATTATGTTTATTATATTTTATCCTGCTCTGGGGTTCTTTTAGTGAAGGGTGGGCTTTCTAATGGCTGTGACCTTCAATATTATCTCACTCTTTTAAATCTATATTGCTTATGAAATGGTCCAGACTTGGTTTTCATTTTAGGATTTGTACTCCCAGATTGTACTTCTTATATTGCTGTTGGCATGGGAAATAATTTGAAACTTTCTGATCAGAGATTGTTTAGTCGTGTCCGACTCTTCGTGACCCCATGGACGATAGCACGCCAGGCACTCCTGTCTTCCACTGCCTCCTGCAGTTTGGTCAGACTCATGTTTGTAGCTTCAAGAACACTGTCCAGCCATCTCATCCTCTGTCGTCCCCTTCTCCTTGTGCCCTCCATCTTTCCCAACATCAGGGTCTTTTCCAGGGAGCTTTCTCTTCTCATGAGGTGGCCAAAGTCTTGGGGCCTCAGCTTTAGGATCTGTCCTTCCAGTGAGCACTCAGGACTGATTTCCTTCAGAATGGATAGGTTTGATCTTCTTGCAGTCCATGGGACTCTCAAGAGTCTCCTCCAGCACCAAAATTCAAAAGCATCAATTCTTCGGTGATCAGCCTTCTTTATGGTCCAGCTCTCACTTCCATGCATCACTACTGGGAAAACCATAGCTTTAACTATATGGACCTTTGTTGGCAAGGAGATAGGGGATCAGAGATCAGAGATAGGGTAGTGTAATTACTATCTCTGATCAGCGATAAGGTAGTGTAATTGTTAACCAAATACAGCTCTTGAAAGGGCTCTTGCTCTGCCTTTGAGGGAGTATGTTAGAATTCGAGTTCATACCTCTATAAGGGTTGCTTTGGTACTATGCTCAATACACCAGTATGTTTCCCTCTGCCTAGGCAGTTATAAATAGTGCTTTTGTATAGGACTTTCATGCTGAATTAAAATACCCTTTTATGAGCCCTAAGGGTCCACCAGCTGTTATCTCTGGCAAACCCTGTGCCAAGCTGAAATCGTACAGCACCAGCTCTCCTGGGTACAAGGGAATCTTAATCATTTCGGGATTATGTTGAAAGATAAAGATTTATGAGACTTTTAGCCTGCCTGCACAACTGGAATTTGCACATCCCACAGACAAATGGTTAAGGTAGTCAATGATTTTACTTTATCTGTATATCTTAGATTTTTATGGTAATTGCATTTTTATATAGAAAAAAACTGACAAAATGTATACTACATAGATTCCACAAACAATAATTTTGCTGTTAATCTTTAGGAATTAAGGGCTAATTAATTCTCATTGGTCAACACCTCTCTTCTTTAGGATACTTGGTTCCAAACCACTACTTTTAGCTCAGTCAGTAGAGCATGAGACTTAATCTCAGGATTATGGGTTTGAGCTCCATGGTTGGGACTAGATGATCCTCGTGGTCCCTTCCAACTGAACAATTCTATGATTCTAAGCCTTTGTCAAATTGGAACTATAATGTCTTCAGGGGGGTCAAAAAGACCTGATTAATGAGTTAACTGAAACTATGGGCTCTTCACTTTTAAAGGAAGGTGTTATTTTGTGGTAATGGAAAAGCTGGAGCATGCCTTTTGAAATCCACCTTGTTTATTTGCTTTGACTAGCAGAAACAGTGCTTATGCTAATATATTGATAACTTCCTTTGGCATAGGTAGGTAGCCGTGTTGGTCTGAGTCGAAGCAAAATAAAAAAATTCCTTCAGTAGCACCTTAAAGACCAACTAAGTTTATATTTTGGTATGAGCTTTCGTAGTTGGTCTTTAAGGTGCTACTGAAGGAATTTTTTTATTTTGCTTCCTTTGGCATGACCATAGTGAAATTTCTTGTGCTTACCTGTCTTGTTCCATGTCCAGCTAAGGTAGTAATATGTGCTTATTTTCTAAAATAAGTCAATCACAGAAGAGTATTTGCAATTGTTCTAAAAAGCACTTGCCTGCCTGAGAGTCATCACTGCTTGGTGTTATTTTATTTGGCTATACAGTATTCCCACTGCAAGTGAATGGTGAGGTTAAAAAGTTTCCTGTGGCTGGTAGACCTCAGATCAGTTCTAATCCTGTCCTCTGGTATCTTGCTTACATGAATATAAAAATTTACTGAAGTTGTGATGTCTATTCTGAAATAAGCACATCATGAAACTGTATCTCAGCTGCTTTTGGAGAGGTAGGTGGGGGTTCATTGCAAGAGAACCTCAGTTATCTGAATTAAAGTTAACACTGCTTCATAAAAGCATTTATTTCAGTCTCGCCTCCATCTCCTGAACCTGCAAGTTGTTGTAATTTTCAGCTCATTTGGGTATAATCAATGGAAAATTCACCTCCCCCTTCCTTTGTGTTGCGTGCATGAATACACTGTACTTGTTCTGTACTCTGTTTTGGCTGTTAGTCATAAAATTATACAAATCGAGCCATAAAGCAGCTTTGTAATCAATGAAGAAAACATCCAGCATGTTATTAATTCATTTGAATACCTTCTAAAGTGCTAATCTTTTAATTATGCATGGAGATTTTATATAAATGCCCTCATTGTGGCCTGTTCAGGTTAGTAAGTCCTGCTGTTGCTCCATCCTGACATCCAGCATTAGTATTATGCACAAAGAAAAAACAAAAAATTATGTGGCCAGACATTGTGACCATAAAGTATATTTTGGCCGTATGGAAACTGTTATTGCTCCTTATTGTACTTGGTTTGATTCAGTGGTTTTAATGAATGTTTACTGATGTATAGCTTTTGGGTTTTTTATTACTGTAGTTGTCCAGCACTTTGTGCTGTAGGAAGGCAGAGTATAAAAATGTTGAAAGAATGAATAAACTAGTGGGAAGGGTACAGGGGCAGTCCCATATGACAGAAAACAGCTCATGGAATAAGGCAAAGAGTAGGGAAGAGGTATGGTCTATAGGCACAATTCCTGTCAATGAATGCTAAATTGCATTTTTATACACTGTAAATGTAAACATTTTGTGGTTTAAGACTGTGCATCCACCAGTGTGCCTTGGTTATTGTGCATTTTGGGACATTATTCTCAATTTTATTTTTTCCTTCTCTGGCTAACTAATTTGTAGTGGGTGGATGTTGTACATCTGCAGGGCCGGCCCTAAGGCAAGGCTGGGTGGCGCCAGGGGGTGCCACGCTGCGCCCGCCAGACAGCCGCGCTGGGAAGGGGGGGGCGCCGGAGGATCTTCACACCATGGTGCCAGATATGCTTAAGACAGCCCTGTACATCTGAGTTTTTCTTCTGCCACTTCATGTAAACTCTCCTTTCCACACTGAATCTCAAATTAGCTGAATTTTGCAGGTTTTACAATTTCATTAGCATTCTTCCTACCAATTATTGAAGAAGTAGGCTATTTTCTCAGCTTTTCTCCCTGTGACATTTTCAGCAATACAAAAATAACATTATTAGCTGCTTGAAAAACTCTTAATCTGATTTGTTATTAAATAGCTTGTTGAAGATGTTCAGTACCTTGGATGGTCAATTTAAATTTGCTCCTCTGTGCAATTATCTCATTATAGTTGATATTGAGGTTTTTACGCTCAGCTATTCTGGAGGTGTGTTCTTTCCATGGAACATTTACCTGTTCTTGAAAATATGGTGTGTGTGTGTGTGTGTGTGTTTTCAGTAACCTTGAAAATCAGTTTCGATAAAGAGTTTTGATGTGTGCGGTGGTTGAAAATCAGATTTATGAAAGGGATTTCCACATGTGCTATGAGAGGGTGCTTGAGAGAAAGCCTAGAGGTGGAGAGACTTGAAATAGTACTTAAACATTGGAATTTTGGCAGATTGGGACTGGATTTATAAGGAGCAGCTTGCTTATAACATCTGAAATCTTCCTGTCATCTTCAGCCCTAACAGATGGTGCTACACTATAATGCTTCTGGAGGTCGTCTGATGTGGAACAAGATTTAAAAGAAATTGAGGTAACTGAACACAACTCATGGTTTTCTATATTTCAGTATTTCATGGAATCACTATAGAAGTCAAATGTCCAATCTATGGACAGTTCCAGTGTCAGAAATGTCCTAAGAAGCTTCCCTCCTGGTTGAGAACATGCAGGGTTTTGTACTCTCCTTAACCCCCATCAATAGCTTTTCATAATTGCTCAAAGATACTTCTTTTTAAAGTTGAAAAACCAAGCAAGAGGCAACTAACAATTTAAGGGCATATTCCCGCCAGGAATAACCACTCAAGGAGGTTGGAAAGACGATTGTCTTAGACATGATTGCTAGCCACAGCAGTGACTAATCTGTCTGCAAATTTTTAGCCCCAACCGATACCACGTAGATGTTCATTTCACGGTTTTGTAGGCTCCCACAATAATAAGTCCAACACTGCAACTTGCACATTGTTGTGGTGCTGAGAAACCAATTTCCTTTCTTTGAAATATCACTGCAGTGCCTCGCCTTCGGCCTGTCACCCGCATTTGCAATATGGAGGTGGTGTCAGCGGAAGTGAACAGCTTGCTACCTGAAGAGATCATGGACACAGGTTCAACGCTGGAGGAAGATGAGAACATAGAGGCTGTAATTGTGGGTGACACTATGGAGATGGAACTCGAAGGAATGGCAAACGTAAGCTCAGGCAGGGATTCTGTTACTTCTGGCACGTCTTCCATCACCACAGAGACCGTCATGGTGTCCAGCAATTGCGTAAGCCACGTCATAGCCAATGCTGCCACTACAAAAGCCAGTACTAGTGTGACTGCGCAACCTTCCTTTCAGAGTGGCCTCCAGAAACTTGGTACTCAGACTCCTGTCACTATATCGGCCAACCAGATAATTCTAAACAAGGCAACTGACTTGAAAATTGGCAACCAGACTATAAAACCCGAAGGGCAAAAGCTCATTGTAACAACACTGGGGAAACCTGGACAGCCCATTGTCCTAACATTACCCCACAACCAGCTGTCTCAGTCGCAGAAGGCCACATCGCAGGTGCAAGCAGGCGACTCCAAGCTGCCAGCGCAGCAGTTCAAGGTGGTAACTATTGGAGGAAGGTCAGAGGTGAAACCTGTCATTGGAGTTTCAGCCTTGACTCCAGGGAGCCAGTTGGTAAATGCTACCACCCAATCCTCTGTATTGCAGACCCAGCAATTAAAAGCAGTACAGGTAAGGCAAACCATTTCTCATTATCTTTTGTGATAAAATTGCTCCCATTCATGATTCCCTTTTGTTGGCAGTAACGTAAGTGGAGCAGAGTAAGGCGGGGAAGGTGAATCAATAAGACAAGCAAAATGTAAAGAAGAGTTAAAGTGCAATGGAGGTGATGATTGATTATTTTTTTAAAATAGACTTCTTGCCTCTAGAGAGAGATGTGTAGTAGCACAAAACCAGTTAGAGGACACTTCTTGGGAGTGGTGAGAAGATACCCATAGCTGGTGATGGGTGGAAGCAGGAGGGAGAAGTTGGGGGGGACTGCTTCCAAGGTAATCTGTTTGAGGGCAGTGGAGTGAAGACACTGCAGAAGGTGAGAATGTGTGGATTTTGGTTGTTATTGCATACAAACAATAATTCCTCTAACTGTGGGGATGATTCTTCTTTTGCTTTTCAGATTGCTAAGAAAGCCAGGACACCCACCTCAGCCCCAGTGATAACTAAGCTGATCTTCACAAAACCAATCAACAGCAAAGCTGTTACAGGACAGACAACACAAGTGTCACCGGTCATTGCAGGTTATATATTTGTGGCTTCTTGCATGGTGCCATTCCTAAGGGGGTGAAATGCAAATTGAGTCAGATACAGGCTGGGATCCAATTTGTCAGATTTTCATGGAGGGCTTTTAAAAATCTCCTTTCTCTTTTACACCGCTGACTTCTGAATTCCATCAAAAAAAAGCCAGGGGATCCTCCAAAGTGACATTTAGGAGTGATTATCAGGGGAATCTGATAATTCTGCACTTGCGTGTTCACAGAAGCCCTTTATGAGCATGCACAGGGCTCTTTGGGTCCCAGCCACAGAATGAATCTTGCTGCTCTTCATCTCATAACTTCTCAGGGAAGATGAAAAGTGAGTCAAAGTTCAGAGTCCTAAAGAATTTACAGATTACATGGGTCATGTAAAATAGCGCTTTCAAAACCTAACAGCAGCATTGTTATTTTATGTCTCTCTCAAATGTTCAGATTTTGTGCATAGTGTCAACCAACTTAACCATGTAGTAAATGTGGAAAAGCTTGCACGCTTCATAAATGTGCATTAAAAGTGTAGTGTTATGTGCAACTGACTTGCTCTGAAGCGTTCTGTGGTTGCTGTTACTCCACTCCTGGCTACTGACTAGTTCTGTTGCTACGGAGTCAAGATGTTTCTTCTACTCATCCCCCTATGCATTGCTGCAGTGTTTTATCACTACTTCGTGGCTCTTTGTTGGGGGAAATAAGATGGTTTAAACTGTTCCAACTTCTGGGTTTTTAAAACCCAGTACTACTTTTAAGCTGCAGAGTGCTCTGTCTGTCTTAAAGGATAAAGTGGACAGGGTTTTAGGAATTTTATAAAAGTGGAAAACTAAAATATTCACTTTACACTTTATAAATCAAGAGTAGTGATGCAAATGGACAATACTACTCTTCCCCCTCATCACAAACACACAGAGAACCAAAATGACAGAAATGTGACTAGTTTTTCAATTACAAAAAAAAACTGAATAGGTAAAGGGAAACCACACAGTATCTGCTAATATTTTAATGTTTATACATTTTTAAACACTTGGAATATAAATTCAGACTAAAGATCAGTAACCCATGGAGAGAGGAATTTATTCAGACTTCTTTCCATGAAACTCCATTACTCGAGGAGATGCCTTTTCTATTCAGTCATCTTACCACTTGTTCCATCCTCTTTAAAACATATTATAATGTATGGCAGTGGTGGAAATCACCACATTTGTATTAATACAGGCAGCCAAGCATGCATGGTGTAGAAAACTTTCACCATGTGATACGTTGTTTGCTTTATTAGTCCTTTATCATTTAGGAGGAAATTTTGTACAGCTCCATTCACTTCCACAGTTGCCTTAGATCAGCGTTTCTCAACCACTGTTCCGCGGCACACTACTGTGCCGCGAGACGGTGGCTGCTGTGCCGCGATGTGAGGCAACGAGAAGGGCGATTTGCGGCCGCCAATAGGCAGCGCTGACCCGCCGGAAAGGAAGCCGGCCGGGTCAGTCTGGAGGGCGCGAAGGGTGTTTCTCCGTCATCTCCTCGCGCTCGCTCCCTGAGCGAGGCAGCGCTTCATGGTCGAGGCCGCCTCCTCGCGCTCTCCCCGCGCGCTCAATGGATAAGGCAGCGGCGCAGGGCGGCGGGGACTCTGGAGCAGCAGCAGCCCCGTCCAGCGGCGGCAGTAACAGCAGCAGCCGCAGTAGCAGCCGCCCCCACCTCGGCGGGCTCCTCACCGTCCTCCTCCGCCAGCCGGGGAGGGCTCTCGGGCCGCCAAGGAGCGGCGGCGGCGGCTACACCAGCGGGGAGGCCAGAGGGAGGCGGCGGTGGCGACAGCAGCAGCAGCCCCAGCTCAGCCGTGGCCAGCCCAGGAGGGAGCGGGGGGCTGGCGGCAGGCAGGACGACGGAGGCGGTGCTCGAGGGCTCTCTCAGCAAGTACACCAACCTCATCCTCCCTATTCCTCAGTCCCCCACCCATTCCCAACCCCCAGGATTTGCCCCGTCTTTTAATGGTGGTGTGCCGCGTGATTTTTTTTGACGGAACAAGTGTGCCGTGGCCCAAAAAAGGTTGAGAAACACTGCCTTAGATACAACTACTGTTGTAACCCCCATTGAAAGTGTCCAATGCAGTGCCTCCCCTGTCAGATTAATTTCAGTTTGTGCAGCCTGATAATGTGGGAATGACTCTTGCAATGATCTGACTGGCTTCTTGTTCTCTTAAGCCCTGCCCATCCTGGCTGGTGAAAACCACTAAGGGAGGGGTTGATCAGTTGTATCCAGGGTGTGTTGAATGCATCTTTACATGACAGTGGTGCCTGCTACCCTTAGTCATATGGGCATATGCATTGTAGGGCCAATTTTATGGAACGTCTTTCCAGTTGAGGTCAGATAGGCCCCTTCCCTACTAAACTTTTGGCTGCTACTGAACACTTTTTTTTAATCCAGCAGGTATTTTAATTGTAGCTTGATTTTACAATTTTTACAATTTTTATTTTTGTATTGTATCTTTGTGAACCGCTTAGAGATTGTTGTTGTTAAGTGGTATATAAATTGTTTAAATAAATAAATAAACTCACTTGGGAGTAAGCTCCATTGAACTAATTCAGACTTAATTTTGAGTACATGTATAAGATTGCATTGTTAATGACAAAGCTTGTAACATACAGTGCTGTAAACAAGCACTTTCTTTTGATTTTTCCATAACAACAGAGCCAGTATTAAAGTGCCTTTCTTATTTTTATATTTTTAACACTTTTGTTACTAAGCAGGAGTTGTACACAGTGGCCTAGTTTGCATGTAATGCTACTGTGGTTTAACAAACCACAAGATGTCTCACAGATAGATAAACCTTGGATTGTTTCTCCAAGGTTTTCTGTTTTTCAGCTACTCTTGCCTTTGTAGCTTGGTGAATGGCTGGAGTGGGGTGATCAGGAAAGTCACGCTTAAGGAAAAGTCGTGGGCTTGCAGGAAATGCCAGGTCATAGTTAAAACAAAGAATCAAGAACTATAAGCCAACAACAAACCATGGTTTCAGACAGTGGATGATTTTTTGGTAGTAAACAAGCCATAATTGAGTGGTTGGCAGGCTTCACACATAATGCTAAGCTGTGGTTTAATAAACCATAGTTTAATAAGCCATGGCTTAACATTTTGTACAAACCAGGCCAGTCACCACTTCATGTGTATTCACTGCAGTGTCCTGTGAAAATTCAAGGCCAAAACTAGTCAATAACTTTTATCAGTGGTTTTGGAGTGTAATGAATATCTTGCAATCAAAATGCTGGAATGTAAAATGAATAGCTGATTCTGCTTGTTTAAAAGAATAGTGTGATCCAGCACAATTGCATTCTCTGAAAATAACATGGATTTCTTTTCTCCAGCTACTTGAAACAACATTGTGGGCTACTGTTCAAGGTGTCTGCTTAGCTAATGGATCAGTCAGTGAGAGGGTTTGGTTTAATTTAGACTAAATTTGTTTTTAATTGCCCTCATAGTATTAGAAAATTGGGATTCGATATCCTATATAATAATGTCCATGTTGTCCCTGCGTCCAGATGTCCCGTGTGTCCCTGGGTCACTGCGCATGTGCCCCAGGGATACAGGGATTGGACAGCAGAGACTGCGCGCGCGCACTCTCCCCCCACTCTGCCTCCTCCAACCGCCGCTCCCGCCGGGGTGGAGGCCGGCGAAGGCCTCCTCACAACCCTCCCTGGCCGTGAGGAGCGGCGGTTGGAGGAGGCGGGGGGGGGGAGAGTGCGCGCGTCCTTCCTGTCGGCGGCTGGGGGAGAGGAAGGAAGGAGGAGAAAGCGCCGCTTTCTCCTCCTCCGTTCCTGTCCCCCTGCCGCCGACAGTAAGGACGGGTCCCAGGGTTCGGAGAAGCGCTGCGCAAGCGCTTCTCCGAACCCCGGGATGTCTGCTTCCTGTCGGCGGCTGGGAGAGAGGAACGGAGGAGGAGAAAGCAGCGCTTTCTCCTCCTCCGTTCCTGTCCCCCTGCCGCCGACAGTAAGGACAGGTCCCAGGGTTCGGAGAAGCGCTGCGCAAGCGCTTCTCCAAACCCCAGGATGTCTCCTTGCTGTCGGCGGCTGGGAGAGAGGAACGGAGGAGGAGAAAGCAGCGCTTTCTCCTCCTCCGTTCCTGTCCCCCTGCCGCCGACAGCAAGGACAGGTCCCAGGGTTCGGAGAAGCGCTGCACAAGCGCTTCTCCAAACCCCAGGATGTCTCCTTGCTGTCGGCGGCTGGGAGAGAGGAACGGAGGAGGAGAAAGCAGCGCTTTCTCCTCCTCCGTTCCTGTCCCCCTGCCGCCGACAGTAAGGACAGGTCCCAGGGTTCGGAGAAGCGCTGCGCAAGCGCTTCTCCAAACCCCAGGATGTCTCCTTGCTGTCGGCGGCTGGGAGAGAGGAACGGAGGAGGAGAAAGCAGCGCTTTCTCCTCCTCCGTTCCTGTCCCCCTGCCGCCGACAGCAAGGACAGGTCCCAGGGTTCGGAGAAGCGCTGCGCAAGCGCTTCTCCGAACCCCGGGATGTCTGCTTCCTGTCGGCGGCTGGGAGAGAGGAACGGAGGAGGAGAAAGCAGCGCTTTCTCCTCCTCCGTTCCTGTCCCCCTGCCGCCGACAGTAAGGACAGGTCCCAGGGTTCGGAGAAGCGCTGCGCAAGCGCTTCTCCAAACCCCAGGATGTCTCCTTGCTGTCGGCGGCTGGGAGAGAGGAACGGAGGAGGAGAAAGCAGCGCTTTCTCCTCCTCCGTTCCTGTCCCCCTGCCGCCGACAGCAAGGACAGGTCCCAGGGTTCGGAGAAGCGCTGCACAAGCGCTTCTCCAAACCCCAGGATGTCTCCTTGCTGTCGGCGGCTGGGAGAGAGGAACGGAGGAGGAGAAAGCAGCGCTTTCTCCTCCTCCGTTCCTGTCCCCCTGCCGCCGACAGTAAGGACAGGTCCCAGGGTTCGGAGAAGCGCTGCGCAAGCGCTTCTCCAAACCCCAGGATGTCTCCTTGCTGTCGGCGGCTGGGAGAGAGGAACGGAGGAGGAGAAAGCAGCGCTTTCTCCTCCTCCGTTCCTGTCCCCCTGCCGCCGACAGCAAGGACAGGTCCCAGGGTTCGGAGAAGCGCTGCACAAGCGCTTCTCCAAACCCCAGGATGTCTCCTTGCTGTCGGCGGCTGGGAGAGAGGAACGGAGGAGGAGAAAGCAGCGCTTTCTCCTCCTCCGTTCCTGTCCCCCTGCCGCCGACAGTAAGGACAGGTCCCAGGGTTCGGAGAAGCGCTGCGCAAGCGCTTCTCCAAACCCCAGGATGTTCTAGCGCCCGTTATTGAACGGGCTGAAATACACTAGTCCTATATAATAAAGTGCAAGTGTCTCTGCGTCCAGTCCCTGTGTCCGTGGGATTGCACTTCTGCGCATGTGCCCCACGGACAGCCGTTGGGGCGCAGAGACTTCGGACGGGATAAACCAGGACCATGAGAGAGATTACATGCTTGCATATACACAACCATACAAAAAAAAAGTGTGCTGCTTCCCCTTGCCTGTGTGCAGTAATACAATGCACACAGTCTCATCTCAGGGTGTAAATGCACCCCTGTGGTTTCCACTTATGATTTATTGCTGGCAGAAAGTTCTAAAAGAACTTTCTGAATGGGGTTGGTAGAACTTCTCCCACAAGATTATTAGTTGTAACCAGCTGTTGTCATCTTTTTCTTTGCATTTTGTCCTGCTTCATAACAGGTTTCTATTTTTGTTAGTAATACAAGAGGTGAGAATTGAATCAGCTGTATTTCCGGTATATCTTTATCTGGAAGTTGCTAACACAAGAGAAAAATGGCTAATTCAGGCATCCCCAAACGTTGGCCCTCCAGGTTTTTGGACTACAATTCCCATCTTCCCTGACCACTGATCATGTTGGCTAGGGATCATGGGAGTTGTAGGCCAAAACATCTGGAGGGCTGCAGTTTGGGGATGCCTGGGCTAATTGTTAATCTTTTGATCTGGAAGTTTTGATTTTTGGTAGCGTATTGGAGTCAATTTTGTCTCTCTTTTTCTGTTTTCTTTTTGTTCTTGATGGTCTTCAGTTATTTTATCACAAGAAAGAAAACACTGTCAGAAAATGTGAGACATTTCTAGTCTGCTACCTGGGGAGAAGCATGAAATGAAGGCAGCACTTCTTCTGCAACAGTGTAGAACAGTGAATTGACATGCTGTTTCTTTCCATGACACCAGCTATAATCATCAGTTTGTTTCTGTTCTCTTTTTTTCCTACAGGTAGAGTTCTGTCGCAGGCCACTCCAGGGACACCTCCAAAGACGATGACTATCTCAGAAAGCGGTGTCATTGGGACTTCTTTAAGTTCTGCTATACAGCAGACACCAAATAAGATAGCCATTTCTCCCTTGAAGTCCCCCAACAAGGTAAAAAGTCTATTCAAGTTTACAATAATTTTGGTGTTGCTCTGAAAATGATCCGAAGTAGTAGGATATATTCCATTTAAACATATTTCACTTATTCAAAAGTGGTGGTTCATAAATGTGGAAAGTGTGAGTTAAATTCTGTTAATCTGTATTTACTTAAAATGGTACCTGAGCTTCCAAGTGAAGAACAAGGAACCCGAGCTTCAAGCTGCCTATTTCAACCTGGGCTATCACAGTCGGTAGAGCATGAGGCTCTTCCATCTCAGGGTTGCAGGTTCGAGCCCAACATTGAGCAGCAGATTCCTGCATGGGAAGGGGTTGGACTAGATGACCCTCGTGGTCCCTTCCAACTCTACAATTTTATGATTTATTTTAATCACGTTTCAAATGATCCACAGCAACAAAACCTGTAAATGTACTGCCTCTGTTTCTTTTAATGAAATTGGAATTCCCAGATTACCAAACATCTACCAGCTGAGCAAAATTATCGGGGGGGGGGCACTTCCTTCTTGCCGGCAGCTTCTGGTGCCTAAAATGTTGTAACTTGTTTACCAACCTGGTGCCCTGTAGCTGCTTTGAGTACCAGCCAAAATAGGTTCACTCATAACCCCCAACAGCATGAAGCCTTGTGCATTTGTTTTCTGTTCTGATTTTGAAGCTGAATGAGCTGTAGTTGTGTGGAACTGTATTACAGAATGTTTTAGCCTAAGATCTTTGGTTTGTTAAGCAGCTAACAGTGGTGTCTATCGCCTCGCAGCCTCCAAGCTCACCCCAGAAAGCAGTTGGTGTTCCTCTAAACGTAGCCCTGGGACAGCAGATTCTCACGGTGCAGCATTCAACACCATCTTCCCCAGGAAAGGCTGTAGCTAACAATACAACTCAGGTATGCAGCATTCTGGCTCTTGTTCTGAAAGCCTCACCATTGGAGTCTGACTCACATCTCTGCATAGTTTCAGACACTGTTAACTGTTTATCCAGAGAACTTTTGCTTTTCTGATGAGTTGAAATGATATGCTATTAGGAGAAATACCTTAAAGCAAATTTGGTCACAAACAGGTGCTTACTGTACCTGACATTATTATTATTACAAAGTTATAAAGCATTTCAAGAGTTTATTGATCTGTGCTTTAAAATGAAGCACAAGGGCGAATAATGCTGACTCACTAGAAACTACTTCTTTGCCAACAATAAAAGAGAGGCTGATATATTGACATCACATAAATAACTTTACAACTATTTTAACAGGCTGTGAAATCTGCAGTACAGACCCTTACTATGGGGGGAGTGAGCACATCTCAGTTTAAGACTATCATTCCCTTGGCAACAGCGCCCAATGTTCAACAAATTCAGGTACCTGGAAGCAAATTCCATTATGTCCGGCTTGTAACTGCCACAACAGCCAACAGCTCAGCACAGCCAGCCACTCAGAATCCCAGCATCAGCACAGCATCTCTTCAGCAAGGTTAGTAGTCACCATAGTTGAATGTTTTCATGACAGTTTTGGAAGTGCTTAACAGAAATACAAATACAAAGGGCATTAAGTAAGCATTTGTTTAACATTCCGTGTTCTGCACCGTTGGTTTGTGCTGGTTGTATGCCCACTCCCAAGTAGGAAAGATTTCCTAATACTTGTTGGACTAACGGTTTAGCCGTGAATGTTCATTGTGAATCTTTGACCAAGATTGGGGTGTCCCCATGTGTCAGGCAGTCTCCCCTCCATTGCAGTAATTAGGTTTTTTAAAAAGAACAGCTTCCAGCAGTGAAAATGCAAACTATTTTTAAAGTTGTAGTTGCCACTTAGGGGGTGATATACATTCCTTAGCCATGAAAAGTGTCAGATTGGAAATATTGCTTGTTTGCCCCAGGCTTAATTTTAGGACACGTTGCAGATGTATGGTCTTTTTGTGTGTGTTGCTTTGTTTCACCACGACTTGTCTAGGAGTTGATTAAGTAAATGGTAAACAGCAAAAGTTGGAGGTGTATGTTGTTGTTCTATCCAAAATTCTGAAATAACTCATTAAAAACATTTTTTTTTCAATTAAATGATTTCAACATGTAACAATGCCATACAAATAGATAATGAAATATCCCACCCTAACCCAGAAGCTGGTGTTCAATTCAGGCAATACATACAAAATAACAAGAAAACCAAAGTGGCCCTACCTTTAGTATACAAGAGTAACAACCAGAGAAGCTGCATCCGGTAAACATCTTTGCACAGAAAGTTGCATGTTGTGTCTCATGTTGTTTCTTTTGAGCAGCTAAGCCAATGGTGGTGAATGCAACCCCCGTGAGGATGTCTGTCCCAATTGTTCCAGCCACGCAGGCGGTCAAACAAGTGAGTTTTGCGTCCGCCTACATACTTAATACGTATTTCTGGTTTTGCACAGTTGGCATTTCCAAAGTAGCTTCTCCTGTTGATTTGCAAAGAATAAGATCTCATATGCAATGAAGGTATCATGGCGATTTCCTTTCCTTGCAGGTGGCGCCCAAACCAATTAGCACAACTTCGCAGATAGTTACTACAAGCCAGCCACAGCAGAGGCTAATAATGCCTGCCACACCACTGCCACAGATCCAGCCAAACCTCACCAACCTTCCCCCGGGCACAGTGCTGGCTCCAGCCCCTGGTGCAGGGAATGTCGGCTATGCGGTTCTCCCGGCTCAGTATGTCACACAGGTATGGCATTGATGTGGAGATGAAATTGACCAAAATATTTAATGAGTGTGTCTTCTTTATAGTGTATAGATTCTTTTAACAAAAATGACCCACTTGGGAGTTAAGGCCAGAAGAATTTCTCAGTTTCCAATGTTTGTGGACACAAAATAAGTGCTAGAAATAAGGTAGGCCTAATCCATCGTTTCCTAATCTTTGATACCCAAGATGTTGGGCTTTTTCCTCCCGCTTTTGGACTAACTGTGGAATCACACCGTTGTACTGAAGTGGACACACACATTCCCTCTCCCAGGATGTTTCCCCCCCCCCTGGAATTTTCCCAGGCTGCCAGATGTGCTGCAGACTGTATCAGGGCACCTTTCCACATGGGGAGATGTCGGCGCCCATATGTTGGCAGGGGGGGAAATAATCAGTCCTGCACAGGGCCTTCCTGCTTGAAGGACTTGATTACATTTCACTTCAGCCCTTCTCTCATCACACTAGTGTAACCCAGCACAGTTCAGGAACTGCTATCCTGATGAAACTTACTGATAGTAGCACTAGCACAAGATGCTGCATATGCTTGGAACGTGTCTTAGACAGGCTAGACTGAGGAACAGCTGTGGGTCGCTGCTGTCTTCCTTTGGAAAACATGGGATAGAAAATGGCATGTAGAGCAGCTTATTGGTCCAAATCATTGAGAGTAGCCCTCCCATGGAAAGCAGCAACATCCCCCACACTTTCCCTTGTGGCCAGATAGTCTGGCAGAGCTGAAAGAAATGAGAGCTTCAGTGTGACTTAATTCATGGAGTAGATGGCCAGGTGGAATTCATTTGGTGCACGGACCAAGCAGATGATGTATCTTTTGCAAGAAAAAGAAATTAGGAAGATCTTACCCCACCAGCAATTAAAATACAAAGCAGGCAAGAAAGAAGGAGCCCTTCAACATGGATGGAAAGAAAGAGGAAGGACCATTGTTAGCCATCATGACAGCTGAGAAGAGATTGTTGCCAAAATGATGATACTCTGGTTTTGTAAATGCACAATCTCATTCCAGCCAGCTTGGAGGAGTGCTTTGAAATAAAGTCGAGTTCCAACTGTTCCCAAATAAAGCTGAAAACAGAAGATCTTTTTGCTGGAAAATCAGACTTCTCTCTGGAGTGTAAGGTTCAAGTGCATTCTAAGAACTAAATAATAGAAGATTGTGAACTGCATAGAGATAAGCAGAAAATAATTTTAATGACAAAGAGTAAACTCCCTTTAAATACCTTTATGGGGAAATGAGAATGTGGGATTCTGAATCTAAAAACAAGAATGATCCTATTAAAACGGTTGGAAAAGCAAGGGCAACTGATGAAATTTATTTTAGGTGTTAACCCACCATCACTATGCCTCAAGGCCATGAAGGTCAACAGAAATTCATATGGTTAACAAAAGGGTGTTGTCGGGGAGACGTAGGACCTCAGCTGTCTTCCTCTTTGAAAATTTCTCTGCTTCTCCAAAGGAAGCAGGCATGAAGGATTTTTCAGCTTGCAGACAGCTTTCCTAGCTAATGCAGTCCTAGCAGAAGCTCGTCTGCAGGTGGTTCCTGTCCCTAAAGTGGAGAGAGGGTGAAAAGCAGAGAGCTGATTGCATAAGAAGGTGATTTCTTATGGCCAATATGTAGCACGTTAATGGTTTTGTTACTGGAAAAGGTACAGGGAAAAGCTATGTCAACTGACACCCCCTTCGCCACTTTTCCAGCTTCACTGAATCAACATAGGATACTTGGAGTAAGTCCCTAGTTTTCCATAATCCCTGGTTTTCAATAGATATTTTCTGCTGATACCACAAAATGAGTTGCAGCAGTCCTCTTTCAGGTGTGTGAAAATCCCCTAATAGTTTAGCAACAACAAAAAGATCCAAAGCAAATCGTATGCTGGTTTGACAGGCTCTTTGGGCTATATAATAGTGCAGCTGTGGAGGAATTCTAATGGGATTATAAATGGAAAAACTGCTCTATGTATTTCCCAAATAAAGTTTTTTTCCTGCTAATTTTTTATCTGACCATGAAATTTAGGCATGAGAAATTGAAGGAGCTTAGACAACATAAACTGCTAATCAGGTGTAATATTTTAATTTAATTCTCAACAGAGTTTTTGTCAAAGGGAGTGTTGGGGTTCCTGAATTTTTTTATCCTGACACAAAAAAGTGTGGTGCTATGAGACATTATTGTTATTTTTATGTTTAGACAGGTTTTTAATCTAGTTACAACAGTCCTCTTAGAACAGTGTATCATGAGAGGTGGGAGGCTTCCATTAGTACTAGAAAATTTGGTACAGATTAAACATGAGGTTATAATCCAGTTTCCAGGACAAAAGCCCTCCAGTCTAAAAATAGCAGTGAACATCTTCTTCTGACTCCTAATGACGGAATAAAAAGTGTTTGGCCAGCTATTTGTGCAAGTACTAATCTGCAAACGGTATGTCATGTACTGACTTCGTGTTCTGACTTTGTGAATTTATTTATTTTTAGCTACAGCAGTCATCCTACGTATCAATAGCAAGCAATGCCAATCTTAGTGGGACATCTAGTATCCAGACCCAAGCCCGCCTGCCATTCAATGGGTGTGTATTGTGTAGATGAGTTTTAAATAATCATGGCACAGCATGGAAAGACAGAGGATTGGGAGAAATGTTTGGAGTTGTTTGGTGTTCAGCTGCTGAAGTGGTAGGGCATCTGCCTTGCATGTAGGAGGTCTCTGGTCTCAGAATCTCCAAGTAGGGTTGATGTTTTGCTTGGTCCTAAAAAAAGATACTGCCCAACTGTGAATTTTTGCAGGGTTTTTTTTCTTATGGGCCTACCCAGTTACATTTTGCTTTATATGAAACCAGAGTCTTAAAATAGATAAAGATCTTACAGATGTAAAAACAATTCTCTCTACCCATAGAAACTAGCTAAAATTATTTAAATCCTACCCAGGTTCCAAAAGGAAAAGTAATCCCACAAGAGTAGGGCAGGTACACCGAACACCTCTCTGCACATATTTTTATTCCTAATGAAGAGACTGAACAATCTTGGTCAAGCGTATTTTTCTGGTGGTTTGTTTATATGCAGTAGATCCCAAATATCTGGGCACACCTCGTCGTTACACCTGAAAAAATTAATTTTTAGAATGTGGAAGAGTAGGCCTTACGACTGCTTTCTGAAGAACCCAATACCTTTCCCCCCCATGCACGAGTCACTGATATGGGCGTGCCTGCTTAACTGAAAGGTCACAGCCCCAAAGAAGCAACTTTTAGGGAGACACAACAGGAAACAGCCTCATGACGCCAGGTGAATTTGCTGAGTCTTTACTTTTGGAGTGACTGAATGATCCACTTACAGCTGATGCTCATGCAAAGCAGAATTACTTGTCCCTGACAGAAACTAAGCAGAAGAAAGCAACGCCAGAGCAGGCGATCATTCAGAGAAGCAGTAGATAACCTCTGTTATGCATTGATACAACAGACTTGTAGGACAGTTCAACTGATTAATGTTTTTTATCCTGATGCAATAGGATTTTCCTTCTGCCACCACAGTTTGGGATTTCCTTTTCTGATAAGTCATTTGGTGGAACCATTTGATCTGGAGGCACCTAAGATTCTCCTGCTCTCTGACCTTGGCACAGGGTGGGCTAGGTTGTGTAGTCTGAACTGTGGGGAACAGATGGGTCAATGGTCTCATTATTGTTACTGTACATCTCTGATGACGCAATAGCTAATCAACATTTTGTCCTTTGGCCAAAAAACTGAAGTCATTAAAACTGTTTTACAGAGTAATTTCCTCTGAATCGGCAAATCGCCCCAGAAAGCCATGCAACTGTACAAAATCACTGTGTCTTAAGCTGTAAGTATAACAGTTTTACTTCTTGCCATCTTGAAATGTTAAAAGTAAAACCCCGTTTTTCCATCAGCAATAAAGTGCATGTATTACACCAGAGGTAGCTAAAATCTTACTGGGCTCAGCATAGCCACTGGTCAGGGATGTTGGGGTTTTGGTCCAGCAGCCCGTTACAGATAAAATCTTGTGTTAGAGGAAGATCAAGTAGAGGTCACATTTCCCAGAGATTTTGTATTTAAGGTGGTTTTCTTAATCTCACTCTGCGGTAGATACTATCTTTTGCATTTTAGACTTGGATAAAACCTGCGCACTGCTGCTGAGCTCCATGTGCCATGATAGGATGAGGCCTCCTTGTGTAGTGATGTGTTCTTGAGATTGAGATATGTGAGTGGGCAAAGAGGCTAAACCATGTTGCCTGCAACGCATCCTGGTTGGATGTGCCTGCAACACATCCTGGTTGGCAACTTTTCAGTCTGCTGAATGCAAGCTTCTCCCAGTTCTAATTTAATGGCTACTAAGTGGAAGGGGAAAAAGGCCTGCCCTTTCCTTTTCCTTCAGGGCCAAGCCACACTAGCTTTCTTCCTTGTGGGTGGAGTGTCGGAACCCTTTCTCTCCAGAGTTGCAAAGCCGCTGTGGTTCTGGCCTTGGGATATTGTTTTTCTCCGCGAGACTCGTGACAACAAAGTTTGAGAGTTGCTGTTAAACCCACTTGGAAGGCTGCCGTGAGTGTGGTTGGAGGAGCCATGCAACCCCTTGCAATCCACGCTCGTTGTGCAGTCCTTGTGGGTGTTTTGTCTTCAAGCTTCATGCGAGATTTCCCTTTCAGGTACTGCGATTGCTTTGCCAATGGCGAGTTCTGCAACAATTGCAACTGCACAAACTGCTATAACAATCTGGACCGTGAAAATGACAGACAGAAAGCAATCAAGGTAAAGCTCTTCTCTTTCTAAAGCAAAACCAAACCTTGACAAAAAGAATCTTGTCTTTTGTGACCGAATGAAATGGTGTCTGCCAGTTCCTCCTGCGAAAGACTGGGATTGTATGTCCAACACTTGCATGTGATGATGGATTTCTTTGCATCTGCCTTGCTAGGCCTGCCTTGACAGAAACCCAGAAGCCTTCAAGCCTAAAATAGGGAAGGGGAAGGAAGGCGAGTCAGATAGGCGGCACAGCAAAGGTTGCAACTGCAAGCGGTCTGGATGTCTCAAAAACTACTGTGAATGCTACGAGGTAAGACCCAAAGTCTGCTGTATTTCTCTCCTCTCTCAGTACTTTTTTGTCACTGCGCTTCCTGGTTCAGTCTTTCAGCATCTCCATGGTGGTTCTGTTTTGTTTTTTTTAACACACTTATTTTAGGCTCACAAATGTTATGTGAAATACTAATACCTCTGCAGTGGTACCTCAGGTTACAGACGCTTCAGGTTACAGACTCCACTAACCCAGAAATAGTACCTCGGGTTAAGAACTTTGCTTCAGGATGAGACCAGAAATTGTGCGGTGGCGGCAGCAGCAGCAGGAGGAGGCCCCATTAGCTAAAGTGGTACCTCAGGTTAAGAACAGTTTCAGGTTAAGAACGGACCTCCAGAACGAATTAAGTTCTTAACCCAAGGTACCACTGTATCTCTTTTTTAAATCCAAGGCTATGTTCAGCCACAGGAAACCTCTTAAATAAAAATTCCTTCAGTGCTTCTGGAAAAGACCCAGGCTCTGACTTTGGCCAACCTCCACAGGGGAAGGAGTTCAGAGCCAGGAAGTAGCTTAACAAAACCGTTCTGCCATGTTTCTGCTTACTGTGTCACATCCATATAACTTCAAGAGCCCCTTGCAGACTTGACTTCTTCCTATATGAGAATGGGAGAACGAAAATCTCCAATAGTTGAAGGATTATATCCCCTAATTTTGCAGCATAATGAAAGATCAGTGATGCACTATTGCAGATTAGCCAGTCATATTTATCCTGCTGAAGTTGCAATTAAAGGTGAGTGCTAAACAATAATCATTTTGAATACACATATAAATCTCTGATTTTACAACACAGAGCAAAACAATACCTTAAAAGACCGCCTCTCCCCATATGAACTGATCTGGACCCTGTGAAAATCATCTGAGGCCCTTCTTCCTATGCCTCCTCCACAAGAGGCCCAGAGGGTGGCAAAATGAGAACGGGCCTTTTATGCAGTGGCCCCCGATTTGTGGAATGCTTTCCCCAGGGAGGCTCGCCTGGCGCCTGTGTTACATATCTTTAGTGCCTGGCAAAAAAATTCCCCTATAACCAGTCTTTTGGCTCTTCAACATTCTATGGCCTTTCAAACATGTTTCTAGAAAGGGTTTGTTGTGCTTTTCTTTTATTATGTATTTTGTGTTCTCATTTTGTATTTTTATGTTGCGAACTGTGCTGTGAACTTCGGATGAAGGGTGCTATACAAATTAAATAAATGAATGAATAGGCTTTTGTTTTTCTCCTGTTCAGGCAAAGATCATGTGTTCTTCAATTTGCAAATGTATCGGCTGCAAGAACTTTGAAGAAAGCCCAGAGCGGAAGACATTGATGCACTTGGCTGACGCTGCTGAAGTGCGAGTCCAGCAACAAACTGCCGCAAAGACGAAGTTGTCCTCGCAGATTTCAGACCTGCTTACAAGGCCAGCCCCGGTGTTGACCAGCGGAGGGGGAAGGTGTGCTTACTTCCATTTTGTTGATGTCATGCAGTCTCTTCTGTGCGGTTAAAAAATTAGTGCTGTAGGTTGAGAGAAATAGAGGGAGGGCATGGAAATAACTTTTGGGGAGCAGAGTGCCTCCTCCTGCCTCACTTGCCTGGGCTCAAATTTTATTCTGTTGCTCCTGCAATTGCTAGACATGGAACAAGTACATAGTACTACACTTTAATGGGTGTCTGTACATGCTGTTCCCCTGCCTTTTCCCTTTAGCTTTTAAGGGCTTTAAACCTGGAGGGAGGGATATGTGGAAATGATGAATGAAAGTCATTGTCAGCCTGGATTTATAAAGATTGTGGAGAAAAAAAGTACACGTAAGTGTGTTTGAGGAAGTGCATCTGATCTTCCTTGCTTTTACAGGTAGATAACTTGATACTTAATTTAGGGGGGGAAGGAGTCTGATTGTCAGTTATAATGCGCTAAGGCTTGTTCTTGTTTTCTTCTAGGTTGCCATTTACATTTGTAACGAAGGAAGTTGCCGAAGCGACGTGTGACTGCTTACTTGAGCAGGCCGAGAAGGCTGAGAAGGCAGGAAAGTCGAAAGCAGTAGCAGAACGGATGATTCTAGAGGAATTTGGACGTTGTCTGATGAGAATCATTAATTCAGCAGGAAAGTCCAAAAGCGACCCTTGTGCCATGAACTGCTGACTCTTGAAAATGAGCTGTGGTCTGAACGGGACACTAAAAGGCACAGGGACACTTTTTAGTTCACATCAGATGTAGTTTTAGTCCATTCTTAATTTGGTGCTGCTTAGTTTTCATTGGTGTATGTTAATATTGAAGCTTTGTAATGACGTGTACCTTTTAGCTTAACACTTTAACTTCATGCATATGGCGTGTATCTTTGTCCTCTCAGCTTTATGGGACTGCACAGAGTTGAGATTCTTCCCCTCCCCCCCCCCAAATTTCTCTCTTAAAAAACGTTTCTTCTGGCAATTCTTTTTAAATTATTATTATTATTTGCAATGTATAGTGTTATATTTTGTATGCAGGTGGGTGGGAAGATATCCGACAGACAGGCTTTCAGGAACATCTCTCTGCAAACCCAGTTGAAATGACATTTGGCCACCATCACAACACAGATTTTGTTGCAAAAGCTAATAGCAGTACATCCTTGGATAAGGCAATGTTGAAAGGAAGTCAGTTAAGATAAATATTTGCTGGAAAGCAGTAGTTGCCTTGTTAGCCACAGTCCTGGCTTCAGTGGGGAAGTTTATTGTGCAGATCTTACTATTAGTATATATTAAGAATAACACATTATCAGAGCTGGACCCAGAAATATCTAACTATGATATACAAAAAATCAAGGTGAAAATTTATATCATAGCCTCAAACAGCATAAAACAACATTTATGGTAAGTTTTTTTAAAAAAAATAATGTATCACTGTAATACATATTCCAAATTTTAATAAACTGTTTTCATTCGATTTCAAAGAGATTATCAATATGTTGTTTGACAAATTTTAATGTAGCTAGGGATTTTTTAAAACATTTCTGCTAGGTCCCAAATGTTAGCCAAGCCCCTCTGAAGGATTGAAGGCAAATATCTCTCTCTGTCTTGAATCTAGCTATCCTTATAAGGCAGTAATCAAGTTTCCCCGTAACCTCCTGATATTTAAAGAGTGTGCTCTTTGAGATATGCGACTATAATTGCCAAAGGATCTTCTGGTAGCATTAATACCACTTATATTCATTGATACCTTACAACTCCCCCAGATCATTTAAGCTTTGTACCCTTCCAGTGCATAAAGTTGGGGGGGGGTCATTTATTGGGTTAATGATGGAAGATGTAAGCAATGCTTGATGATGCTACGTACCCTCTAAAGAGTACTTTGCAATGTGCCACACCTTTTAAATTGATACATGGGTGTAAGGGGAGCATAACTCTTAGTCTATATAAAAGGTTACATCTTTTTGCTCACTGAATAGCCCCAAACCATTTTCCCAATATCCAGATACCAGCCAGGATCCCAAAAGCACACGAGTACTCGTGTACCTCTTGAGTTTTTCAAACAGCAGTTTCCCCTTCCCTCAGACTCCATAGCAAATTGTTTCGAAGGGGGATTTTGAAAATGATTTTGCAGTTGGCTTGGGGGGGGGAGGGTGTAAAAAAATAATCCCCTTAAGGGCAGCTAAAATGGCTCTTTGGATCCCAGCTAGTCAATGGGAATACAGGTACTTAATGGTTCAAGGGTGTCTTCAAATGACCTACTCGGGGTTTATTTTAAATGTGATCAGTGAGGTGTTGAGGGCAAAACTTCTAAAGATGTGGTGTTTTATTGTGTTTTAACAATGTGGTGGTCACCTGCAGATTTGAGGAGGCTGCACTCTATGGCCACGGCACAACACTGGGTTCACTTAATCCTATTGAGTTCGACAGATTTAAATACACCTGTGTATTTAAATTGTGGGTGCAAGTGCATCAGACAATGGAGCTTTCCATTCAGAAATTTATCTGTAGTAAACTGCATCTGCCTTGCCACTAACTGTCATTTTGTTTTTGTTTTTGTATGCACCTCAAGTTTTAGCTTGCTTATTAAAAAGTATGTTTTAGCAGTGCAGTGGCTGACATGTCCTAGTAAGACCAAGCTAAACCTCATAATTCCTTGGTGGAACAGAACCCCCACTCCCCCCCCCCATGAAATAGCATTATTTTGGGTGAAGATGCTTCAAAGCGAAAGCCTTTGTAACAAATATTAAAATGCTAAACACACTTGCATGGTTTTCTAATGCAGATGATTCAATCATTCTAAGTTTCATGAATGGATATAAATCTCATGCTTGAATTAGCAAGCACTTGCTATGATCTTAGTTGCTTTGTAATACTTCAGTTCTTTACCCCCAAAGGAACAGCATAGAACTGTACATATATATTTTGTTTTGTAACTGTGTATGTATACACATAGCAGGCTTGCATATACGTACACTCAACCCTGAAAGGGAAGCTGTTGTTCCTTTTACCAGAATTGTTTTATGAGTAGAACTCTTGACTTTGAGTCAAAAGTGAGTGTGTTACCTTTTCAGAGTAGATGGTGAAGCTCACCTTTTTACTAATTCCATAAGTGTCCATACGATAAGAGATGTATAAATGTAAATTAGTGTAAGTGGATAAAATAATACTTGATCAAGTTATTTTTTTGAACATGCATACTTTGATCTAGAGCTAAATATGTGTTTAATTTTGTACATACTCTGTGTCTTATTCTAACTTGCACCTTTTGTGATGTGTATTTATAAGTGTGCAGAAAAACCTTTTGTGAAGTTTGGATTCCGGTTGTAGATTATGTATGATGGAATTGCGTGTAAAAGATATGAAGAAGGTGCAATCAAAGATGAACTTTTCTGTCTCCCCCCCCCCCTTTAGAACAAGCTCTTTCCTGTATTTAGCTTGGTTCTTCCCGTCTTCTTACTCCTCCTTTTATGTTTTTGAACATGGTTCCCTGCATGAAACTGCTGAACAAGTTAGTTAAAATTAACCTCAAGATACTGGGAGCAATCTACGAAACACTCGTGCAGTACAACGTCTCCAAATTAGTGGAGTTTCTCCTGCATTTCTGGCATGATTGGAAAGTGCCCAGCTGGAATGCTCTTGTATCATACCCATTGTCAGCAGATTTTGAGAGGGGAGGGTGTTGGGGATTAATTTTCTAGTTCTGGTTTACATCTAAAATAGATTGAAATTTATATTTACTAGACCTATTCAAAGAATACACTTTTCTATATTGTAAAAACAAATGTCGGATAAATCACAAAGAAAAAAATAAAAAGTTTATACTATTCTGTACAAGTGAATGTTTGCACTTTTTTCTTTGATAAGAACCTTTACAAATTCCTCATTACTACCAGGTTTTATTAGAATTATGAGGACCAAAATGAGGCAATTTCTTTGAGAGGAATTTATCCAAGCTTAAAATGCTTTATTATCTTAAATCCTCAATATGTTAAATGCAGAATTTCTTCTTTCCTCCCCAGCTGTCATCTTCCCGTACACTTTCCCATTTTCCCTGTTGAACAGGACGTAGCCTTGGTTTTATCATTTGGTTCATCATTTGTTCCCCATAATTCACTGGCAAGTCATGTTCCTTCTCGCTTTACATTGCAAAACCATGGCATTTCGCTTGGCCCTCCCATCAGATGTCAAATAGATAAACAATTACATGACTTTCCATAGACATCTGAAGGCAGCTCTAGATCAAGCAGCTTTTATTGTATGTTGTTTTGTTGTGTTTTATATATTCTGTTGGAAGCCACCCAGAGTGGCTTGGACAACCTATTCACATGGGCAGGATACAAGTAGTAAATATTTATTTATTTATTTATTTAGTTAGTTATTTAGTTAGTTACCCACGCTGGGTGGTTCTTGAGAGCCACACTCGCCATCATCATTGGGCAATACTGGTGTGCTTTGGCACAGGCCTCAACTCTGCTGAAGGTGAATGAAGATCCCACATTCTTCTGTCAATGAGAACTGATGTTACTACAGGGATGAGGATATAAAATAGGAATGGACAATATCATTAAAACTAGGCTGTTTTGTGCAGTCCTCAGAGGTAAACATGCTGCAATAGCTTCATAACTTCATGCACTTTATAACGAACAGCCATGCCGCAGGGTAACAGGAGAAAGAAGGCCGTATGTTAGGAAAGGGCACACATTTATTCTAATTGCATTTCCTCTCTGAATTTGGCCTCTTCCCAATGGGAAGACCCATCAACGTCCTCTCCAGTTAATTAAGTCCACAACTCGACTGCACAGCCAAAGTTTTACGTGCAGCAGCTCCCAGTGCTTTGTAAACATTGGCTCGAATTTCCAGGAGTGGAAACTTTTTAGAGAGAAGTCATTCTAACTTATCACGGGTTTTCGTTGCACCATCATGCGGAAGCAAGCCCTAATAAGGAGGCCTGTCCCAAATACTACACGGACATGAAAGGAGTCCTGTGTAAACAAGGCATCTCATTTGATTCCTTACAACAGCCTTGTGATGTAGGAGGACAGGCCGAGATAAGCAGTGACTGGCGCCACCTCCTGGTCTCCCAGGGTCAGAGTCCGACCCCGTAGCCACAAGGCCACACTGCTTCCTTCCTGGACGTCACAGACATCTTATACTGTACTGTAATAATATTTTCCCCTGCTCCCTCACGTTGGGCTCAGAGAGGCGTCGCTCTAGGGCTCGGCATCTTTGTGGTGAGAGCCCTATCGAACGGAAAGCACGAGTGGGTTTCGGAAACCCCCCGCGTCAAGGAGGATCGTGCACACAAGTCTACATGGTTCGTAGTTCTACGTGCTCGCCACCGTTCGTTGAAAGGCCTTCAAACCGCCGCCCTCGCGGATTCCGTTTTCCTTATTGGCTCCCCTTCCTTGTAAGAAGCCCTTTCTGATTGGCTCGCACTCCCTCTCCATATACATATATATATATATATATAAGATCTTCTCATTGGTGAGTTCTCCTTTAAGGCTCCGTACTTCCGATTGGTTGTTTTCCCTTTCTATCATTCTAAAAACGTACCGGAAGCGAAAGAGGATATCAGGACCCAATCAAAAGCAGCGTACGGCTAAGAGCCAATGAGAGCACGGCCGCGCTAGGCACGAGGTTGGCTATAGCCGCGTGTTTCGGCACTTGAATTCCTTTCGGGTTTCGTCTTTGGTGGAGTGCGGGTCTCTCAGTAGAATATGGCGGGTTTGCAGTAGCTTTGTACTAGTAGGCTCATTTATCGGGGTGGGCGGACGATTATTATGACTACTGTTGTTATTTTCCTCTTCCCCCTAATTTAAATGTATTTAATTGCTACTAATTTGGAGTCTAGTGAGAGGCACTTGAAAAATTGCCGGGGGGGGGAAATACCCAAAACATTTTTTTCCAATTTATTGGGGGAAGCTGGGGACCCCCACTCCGTTTTCTGTATTCCTTTCCAGACCTTCATATCTATAGGCTTGAGAGGAACTTTTCACTGTGATGAGGTGGGTCCATTTCTTCTGGTTAAGGGAGAGTCTTGCTAGTACGTACCGGTACTGTGGTTGCTTTCTCGTCATAACTCCTAACTCCCCACCACCCCAATCCTTCAAATTTTCCCTTTGTAGCAACAGGAGACGTTAGGAATAATCAACATCATAATTTGTCATTTATTTATAAGTTATTATTTAAACCCTGCCCATCTGGCTGGAAGAAATTACAGTACTTGGTAAAAATTGCCTGGCAACATTCATAGCCAAGAAGGCATAACTTCCTAAGACAGAACTCAATACTGGTTCTTCAAGCTTGGAATATTAGTGCTCCTGGTTACTCAGTACATTGGAGGCAGCAGTGAGACCTCTGTAATGTTGCTTGAAGATGCACCCCCACTTATGATAAGACTCACAGGTAGTCGTAATATGTGTTTTATGTTCCCTTTTTTGTTTTGCAGAGGGAAAGGAGAATTGCTTTTTCCATAGATGGGGACTTAATGACAACAAGGAGTCCCAAACCTATTGAGGTATGACTTGCTCTGAACTTCATTTGGCATAGGTTTTGTACTTTTATATTTTGAAGACTCACCAGTGTCATAAAAAGTGTTCATTTTCCTTGCTGGTTTATGCAAGTTTTAGTACAAAGTAGTATCCTTAAAATGTGTGGAATCTACTTTTTTTAAAAGCTCCGAAATTGAACATGATTGCATGTAGACTTCAACATCAGTATTGTAGGTTTATTTTTCATTTCTGCTGGTACTTGCCTAGTGTCCGGTGATTAAACCTTTTTTTGCTGTTCACATCATGATTTGCTGTGATTACTATTCATGAAGATGAGGACACAGGATTTAAAGTAACATATCAGATTCTTGAACATTGTATTTATTACATCTCTAGCTATCTTTTGATATTTACTTAATTATGATTCATTTTCCTGCTTTCAGGCATAAAGAATCTTCCAGGATAATCAGGTAACATTTAAAGCATTTGTAAAAATGGCGAAATTAAGAGCTAATACTCATGAACCTCTTGTCCATGCAAGTAGATCTGAGTTGCAGGGGGGGCATGGTTTGTTATTCTACAATCCTGTGGTCTTGGGTAGCTGAAAAAAGTACTGCTGTTATCATACTGTATTCATGTTTTCCTATTAAAACATGGTGTCCATATGAACATGTACTATTGGGTTTGCCCAGATGGGTAGAAAGTATTGTGCATAGTTGACGCACATAAAGTTTTTTTTAGATATGTGCATGTTATATAACATTTGTACCCTGCTCTCTTAGGTATTTGGAACAGTGTACAGTATGTAATAGTTCCCATATAGTTTTCCCATATAAGCAGCTTTAGCTTCAGCAGTAGCATACTGTGCTTTTATTTATTTTCCCACCAACCAGTATTTTTTAAAAGATAGGTAGAGGTGTACCACTACCACAGTGAGCATGCTAGAGAGGGAAGTTCATTTTTAACGGTTGTGTCCAAAATTAATCCTGAGCTCTTGAAATAGAGGTTACTAATTAAAAGCCATTTCCTGCGTGTTTCAAGTGTCTTGAGAAAATTATGATTTCCTGCTGGATTTTTGGGTGGTTTGGGTATTTGCTGTCTTGATTTCTGTGAATTGATTCACTCGTGTGGAGGATCGAGTGGATAAATGACCAAGCAAAAAAAGGGGAAATCCCCAGAGATGGAAAGAAGTCACAATTCTGACTAAGGAAGAGTGGCAGGTAAAATTGATGAATTCTGCTGAAATGACAAAACTTACAAGAATAATTAGAAACCAGGAAGAGGCTGGCTTTAATAAATGATGGGAAAAGTTTATAGTTTACTTGAAAAATTATTGTAAATAATTACATTCATTGGTAGGTTTGACAGAAAACTTGTAAAAATTTGTACTATGGATTGGCAAAGGATTTATAATAATAGAGTTACAGAAGAGATGCAGAGAGAAAATCATTAGATGAGGATCCACAACGAGGGGCGGGGAGGGAACTCAAAGGGGATTTTATGTTTATATTGTGTTTATTTTTCTTTTGCTTATTGTATGTAAAATTGAAAATGCTAAAATAAATTCTAAAAATAAAAGAAGAGCCTCTCAGAAAGCGTGGAATGAACAGAATAATATCTGGACCAAATGGAAAAAAGGAAAAGGGGAAATCATTATAAAAGTATAACTTTTGACCAATCTCTGTAGGACACATTTTGTATACTGATCTTCCTTTTGTATGAATATAAATAAATACTTGGACCTTCAATGAAGTCTTGTGGCTTGATTTCTAGTTTGTGCCTAGGAAACAGAACTAGCAGTCTAAATTTTATTAAATATATTTTACTAATATCCCAGCTGTGGAACTGGCAGATATGTTAGATGATGTATTCAAAGTACTTGGGAGAATCTGAAATAACATGTACAGTTGGGTAGTATAAAACAAATTGTCATTAAAGTGTGGTATGATGGTACACAAGGACAGGAGGAAAGGAAAAACAAGGACAGAATTAGTCAGGATGCAATGCTTTGCCCAGCTGTGGGTTTTAGATATTTTTTGTACTTTTACTTTCTATAAATATTTATTTGTGTGTCTATTGTTTAGCAGATTTAAAGACTGCCTGTTCAGAGAGCTTTCTACATGATATACAAAGTATTGTAGCTAAAAGGTAGCTAAAATCCACAATGTATATTGAAAAACAAATATACATAATACCATAATCACAGTTACAATCATACAAATAGCTGTATAACTAAATTATGGGACTGAGTAGGCTTGCTGAAACAATGTTTCAGCACAGAACTGAACATGTGTGTTGGCTTAATCTTTGTAATTCATAGTACTGTACAGTGGTGCCTCGCTAGACGAATGTAATTCGTTCCACGGGTCTTTTCTTATAACGAAAAATTCGTCTAGCGAATCCCATAGGAATGCATTGATTTTTTTGATTTTTTTTTTGCCCATAGGAACGCATTAATTGAATTCCAATGCATTCCTATGGGAAACCGCGATTCGCTAGACGAATTTTTCATAAAACGAATTCGTCTAGCGAGGCAACCTCCACTAGAAAAAACCTTTCGTTAAGCGGAAATTTCGTTAAGCAGGGCATTCGTTAAGCGAGGCACCACTGTATTTGAAACGCATACGGTACATTTGTGTAAGTAAAGAAATGGCTGCTTATTCTGCATTGAAAATGGATTCTGAGTACTGTAAATTTAGTGATTGGATAAGAGGGCAGGTCTCACAGATTGGTAAGCTTTGTATCTGGTTTGTGGGGTTCCTCTTTGTTACTGTGGAAAATGGGGTGCTAGATTCTTATGATCAGGTTGTTAGCAAAATTGATGCCAAAGATCCTAGTGAATGAGAACACCTTGTGTTGCCTTTTATATGAATCATGGAGTAGCTATTTCAGAAGTCTATTCTAGCATGGGTTCCTCGGAACTACCAACATTTCATGTAAATGGAAAAATGCAAGTGTCACTTGTCTGTTCCTGCTCAAGATTATGCATGCAGCCTTCGGAAAAGGGTAAGAGTGAGACTCTCTCCCGTACTAGTCATATTTAAACAGAAGTTCAATGCAACTTAGGGGATTCATAGGATTTCAGCCACAAGTGTGTCGGAAGTGTATCAACAAAATAAAAATAAAAATTCCTTTTATTTTGTTTCGACTACAGCAGACCAACACGGCTACCTGCCTATATCTGGAAGTGTATCAGTGGCAAACTACTTAAAACAAAAGAACACTAGTCTGCAGTTAGACCTGCACACAAACCTTACAGTACATATCTGTCAGAAGAGCAGCCTCTCCTCCAACCCCACATAACATGCTGCCTCCTGAAAGATAACTAACGTGCAAATTATGTGCAGACTCCAACGTACACCCACTGCAGTGTTGGACTGAAGTTCAAACTCCTGCTTGGGCGGGCCCCGAGTGGCCAAACCAGTCAGCCTAGTACATCAGATACCGTGATTCTAAATAAACATTAAAGTCCAGGGTCTTAAAATCATTTAGCTGTGCCTGGCTGCCTTAATGGTCTGCTTGTGGGGTTCCCTGAGGCACTGACCTTCAAAAACAGTGTTGGGCTAAGCCTTTGGCCCATTCAGCAGTGCTTTTCTGAACTAGCTGCAGTGGGGAAGTAAATGCACTCTGCACATGTGCAGAGGTTATGATATACAGTATATAAAGGTAAAGGGACCCCTGACCATTAGATCCAGTCGTGACCGACTGGGGTTGTGCGCTCATCTCGCATTACTGGCCGAGGGAGCCGGTGTATACCGTGTTTCCCCCTTTTTAAGACACCGTCTTATAACTTTTCTCCCCTCAAAAAACACAGGGTGGCTTACTTTCGGTGGGATGTCTTATTTTTTTATTACCGGTACGGTTTTTACGGTTCAGGCCGCTGGCTCAGGGCGCTGCTGGGCTGTCTTGAGTGCTCGGCGCTGCAGCAGCCCCCAGTTCCGGGTGGCAGGGTGGCAGGCGTCTTTGGCCGGGCCAGGCAGAGGCCGCTGGCTCATGCGCTCCGCCCGCCGCTGCAGGGCGTTCCAAGCTCCTTGGCCGGGCCAGGCAAGGAAGAAGCAGTGAGCCCAGCAGTGGCGGCAAGCATGGAAGTGGCAGGGATGGCGGTGGACGAGAAGGCAGAGCGCGGGGATGCAGCCAGCAAGGCGGGAGCGCGATCAGCTGTTAAGCGGAGCTCTTGGAGCACCTCTTCATAGCTGATCGCGCTCCTGCAGTGCTGACTGCATGGAGTGACTCTGTGAGTGGAGGTGCCTGTGGAGGTTGGTTTCCGCGGCGCGGAAGTATGGCTTATTTTCGGGGTATGTCTTATATTTCTCAAATACTTAAAAACCCTGCCATGGCTTACTTTATGACTACGTATTAAAAAGGGGGAAACAGGGTAGCTTCCAGGTCATGTGGCCAGCATGACAAAGCCGCTTCTGGCGAACCAGAGCAACACACGGAAACACCGTTTACCTTCCCGCTCTAGCGGTTCCTATTTATCTACAGTACTTGCATTTTGACGTGCTTTCAAACTCCTAGGTTGGCAGGAGCTGGGACCAAGCAACGGGAGCTCACCCCGTCACAGGGATTCGAACCGCCGACCTTCTGATCAGCAAGCCCTAGGCTCACTGGTTTAACCACAGCGCCACCTGGGTCCCTGCTGCTATATACAGTATATATATAACACCCATGAACACATATAACACACCCATCACCTAGAGCAGGCATAGGCAACCTTGGCTCTCCAGATGTTTTGGAACTACAACTCCCATGATCCCTGACCACTGGCCCTGTTAGCTAGGGATCATGGGAGTTGTAGTTCCAAAACATCTGGAGAGCCAAGGTTGCCTATGCCTGACCTAGAGCAATGGTTCTCAAAGGGTGAGTGAGCTCACACCTTAAGAGGCTTGTTTATATTTCAGGAATGATTTTTACATTTTGGGAATGAATCCGGACAGTCTCAGATTTACAGAAGCTGATTCTGATCCCAGAATGTCCGGGTTTCCTTTAAAAAGGTAAAGGGACCCCTGACAATTAAGTCCAGTCGTGAACGACTTTGAGGTTGCAGCACTCATCTCGCTTTACAGGCCAAGAGAGCCAGCATTTGTCCGCTTCCACAGACAGTTTTTTCCGGGTCATGTGGCCAGCATACCGCCTGTGGTTTCAATTCTGGCGAAACCAGAGCAGCGCACGGAAATGTCATTTGCCTTCCCACTGGAGCGGTACCTATTTACTATCTACTTGCACTGGTATGCTTTTGAACTGCTAGGTTGGCAGGAGTTGGGACAGAGTAATGGGAGCTCTGGTGGCACTGTGGTTAAACCCAGGTGGCACTGTGGTTAAACCACTGAGCCTAGGGCTTGCTGATCAGAAGGTCGGCGGTTCGAATCCCTGTGACGGGGTGAGCTCCCGTTGCTTGGTCCCAGCTCCTGCCAACCTAGCAGTTCGAAAGCACGTCAAAATGCAAGTAGATAAATAGGAAGGTAAACGGCGTTTCCATGTGCTGCTCTGGTTTGCCAGAAGCGGCTTTGTCATGCTGGCCACATGACCTGGAAGCTATACGCCGGCTCCCTTGGCCAATAATGCGAGATGAGCGCGCAACCCCAGAGTCGGTCACGACTGGACCTAATGGTCAGGGGTCCCTTTACCTTTACCTTTAATGGGAGCTCACTCTTGTGGGGATTCGATCCGCCGACCTTCCAATTGGCAAGCCCCAATTGGCAAGCCCAAGAGGCTCAGTGGTTTTTTAGACCACAGCGCCACCTGCGTCGGACAACCCTAATTTTCACAGGAAAAACGGAGGATATGGATTTATGCGACCCCCCCCCCCAAGCCAACTGAAGGCAGCCCTGTAGAGGGAAGTGTTTTAAGGTTTTGTTAAGGCTGAGCAGTTATATATTTTTTATAGCTGCTGGAAGCTGCCCAGTGTGGCTGGGGCAACCCAAATTGGATGGGTGGGGTATAAATACAGTATAATGAAGATGATGATGAGATCCCATGGCTCTTGAGCCATTGCCATGATGATGGAGTAGGACATTCCTGTTTTAAAAGAAGAAATGTTGGGAGGCTTTGCCCTCTAGGGTCAATATTATAAAGCAGTTTTGTTTAGGAGTGGCTTCTATCAGAGTATATCAGGGTGGATAAAAATCAATGATTTAAAAATACTAAATAAATTTTAAAATCGGAAGTTTTTTTAAAAAATTAATCGGATTTTTAAAATAAGATGCTTTTGCAGGAAAAATCTTTCTAAAGATAGTTTTCTATGTAAGTTACAATAATTTCATAATTATCTGTCCATGTATTTCTAATAGTATAACTACAATGGTACCTCGTCTTATGAAGACGATCTGTTCCGCGGCCGTCTTCGTAAGTCGAGGTTTTCGGATGTCGAAGCGTTGCTACGGCACATGCACAAAGCGCGGTTTCGCGCTTCTGCGCATGTGTAGAACGCGTGCGCCGGGCAGGCGGGGCGAAAGGACTTCCGGGGGTTGTCGACTTCGGAAGTCGAAACCTTCGGAAGTCAAAGCGTTCGGATGTCAAGGTATGACTGTAAATCAGTAATTTTCGATAGAACTGTAAAAACTACTCTGAAAATTTATTATTCCAAAAATGAAACCTTCCTCTGGTTGTAAATATTAAGATTATACCAGCAAGAATGAGTCTTTCTGTAAAGAAAAATAAAAATAAATAAATCAAGTCTTACTAGTGTTTTAAATCGTGATTTAAATCGATTCAAATCCACCCTATATATAAAAGTATATACAGTAATATATACTTTGATATATAAGATTTGCTCGTGGCAAGCCGAGGGTGGTTTTTTTTTTACATATATACTCTGAGGGTGTTTATATCCATATATGTGTGTGTGTATATATATATATGTGTATACACGCGCACGCGCGCACACATACATATACACACTCATACATATACACATACACACACACATGTATATGTACACCCTCGGCTTGCCGTGAGCAAATCTTTACTGTATTCCGAAAGCCAGTAGAGAAACTTGGAGCCCCTCCGGCCTAGAGGACGCTCGGCGCGCGTCGCCCGTGGCGGCTTCTCCCCTCAGAGGCGTCGGCGTGGCGAGCGGCCCTTCGTCGGCTTCTTCCTCCTCCTCCTCCTCTTCCTTCCTCTCCTCCCAGGCAGGCCCAGCCCCAGCGGCGGGCGGGTGCCACTTCGTCCCGGAAGCCGGCGGCATGGAGGCGGTGCTCCGGCTGCCACGTTGAAGCCCGAGCGGGTTGGAGCTTGGGGCTCTACGGGCGGAGGAGGAGGAGGAGGCCGCAGCCCAGCCTTGACTTTCCTGGCCGAGGGAGACCGGCGAGCAGGTGAGAGGAGCTTGGGAGACCCAAGGGAGGGCGGCGGCGGCGGCGGGTTGGGGTCCCCCAGCCCACCGGCTTCCCTTTAAACTCGGCCCAGTTCTCGTTTTGCGCCGCATCCTGGCGACTCGCCTTTCATAGGATTGCAGCCATAACTTGGCATTGCGAGGCGGCCGAGAAAAGGAGGCGAGGGATCCACATCGCCCACCCTCCTCGTTTATTTTTTATTTTTTGCAAAAAGCGGGGGCTCCCGGTTTAGGCGTGGTGGTTTTAACAAGAGGCTTCTCCCTCCCCACTTTTTCGGAGATGCAAATACATAATGGGATTTCGTGCGAGCTGGATGTGGCTCCCTGCATTTTTAGCACTGCGGCCCCCTTTTGTTGCCTCGGGTCGGGGGTGCGTCTGGCTGAGCACCTTCGCTCCCCCCTCGAGGGAGCAGCGGGTTTTCCAAACCCCTCGGGGATCGACCCGAGTTTAGCCTTTCCACGCCTTTCCCCTTTCTAGGCAAGCACAAGATTTGGGTTGGAGAAACAGCATATCAGCAAAATCATACTGTTGCATCAATATTTTTTGCGTTCGTACACCTGAAGGAGCTGCTGCTCCCTTCCCTAGTTCCATACTTGAAAATTAGGATCCTGGCTTCAACAACTTAAGCACGCATGGAAATACTGCATAAATTGCCCTCTTCTACAGCCAGTGTACCATGACAAGGCCTTCAGATTTAAGTTTTAGCCTATTCTCCGATTGTCTTGAAATACATACTGGAAGCTGTAGAGTCAGTTGATTACAGTGTTTAAAATCTCTCGGCGATCTTGAGTGTGCCGCTGATATTTTCTGCAAGGCCTCAGAAGGGTTTCCTACCGTTTGTACACAAAGTGGCACTTTTATTCAGGACCACTTAATTTAGACTGTACCTACCACCCTTGGAGGGCACAGCAAAGATAAGGCTAGTGATCAAATGGCAAAATGTTAATTGCTCCCTGCAGTGTATTTTGGAAAGTTGTTTTTCGTGGGCAAAAGATTTGGGGCATAATATTGAATATGATGCGTGGTTGAAATTATGGAATCAAACTTTAAGATTTACAGCATGTACTGCCTTGAAAGAAAATGTATATAAGATGATGTACAGATGGTATTTAACTCCAGTTAAATTAGCTAAAATGTATAGAATGAGTGACAAAAGTTGCTGGAAATGTAAAGAGAAAGATGGTGAATTTTATCATATGTGGTGGACATGCGAAAAAGTTAAAAGATTTTGGGAAAGTTTATATAACGAATTGAAAAAGATGTTTAGATATACTTTTCCAAAAAAACCAGAAGCATTTTTGTTAGGAATAATGGTAGGAGAGATTAGAAAAGAAGATCAAACACTGTTTATGTATGCAACAACCGCGGCTAGGACTTTGTTAGCCCAAAAATGGAAATTACAGGAATTACCTACAATTGTGGAGTGGCAGACAAAAATGATGGACTATGCTGAACTTGCTAGATTGACATGCAAGATTCGTGACCAGGGGGAGACAAGGTTTCAAAAAGACTGGAGTAAATATGTGGAAGGGAGGGGGGGAAGTCATAGCTCGGCGGAGCAAGGTAAAAGATGTGAATATAAGATTTTGTATAAAAGATTGGTTTTGTTAATTTGTTGAATTTGGAAAATTGGAATAAAATGTATTTTTTTTTAAAAAAAAGGAAAGTTGTTTTTCGGTATGAGTTTGTACATCTTTTACGATACTGTAATCAAATTTTGCACAGTGGTTCCCGGGTCAAGCAGCAGGTTTTCATCTGTGTTTGGATACAGTAGGATACCATTTTGAATCAAGATGGTGGGCTGAACCTTTCAAAGCTGCAGTTTTTTGGATATCAGGTTGCTAGTAATATCACAGATAAACACACATTTCAGTGTAAGTTGTTGAATGGCAGACTGTAATGTATGTTAATACAAAAATTAGGAGTTTGTTAGTTTTGGATTAATTACCATGGGACAAGAAGAGTGTAATCGTGTGTATGTGGCATTGATGTTGTATTTGTAGTTGGTAGCAAGAGGGTTTGCATGCAGACTTGTATATTCTTAGGAGAGATCTGCTTCTTAACCATGGTGGCTTATCAGTGATCTTCAACGGTAAATTGGGATCCATTACTGAGTTGCAAGCCTGAGCTAGGTTGGGTCACATCAGCATAGCTGCCAAGTTTTCCCTTTTCTCACGAGGAAGCCTATTCAGCATAAGGGAATTTCCCTTTAAAAAAAGGGAGAACTTGGCAGCTATGCACATCAGCAGCGTTACCGCTATACAAATTGATGATTAAAAATTAACAAATGGGTTCCCAAATGCATGTTTGGATTAAAGTGAGGTCCCAAGTCTGCAAAGTTTGATGTCTACAGATTTCAAGAGATACCAGTTAGGATACAGTAACCTTGGGTCCCTTTTGCTTATTAATCTCTCGTAATGAGAGGCAGCACTTCCTTTGTTGCTGTGTTAGTATCAAAGGTTACAGTGCAAAGTAATAGCTTTCTGTGTAGCTGGACACCGTGGAAGGTTGTGAACTCTGTATCTCTAGGACTAGCAGGAGACAGGGCTGCAGTGATACTTTGAAAGTTCAGTAATGGAAATATCTGTCCAGTACTGCACAGTATTATTTTTCTGAATTCTTTGGAGGACTTGCAATTTGTCCAGCACTAAGCGGACAAAGGTAATATTTTATTTATTTAGTGTCTTTATACCCCATCCTTCCTCCAAGGAGCTCAAGGTAGTGGGCATGGTTCTCGCCTTCCCCACTTTATCCTAACAACAAGCCTGTGAGGTAGGTTAGGCTGGTCACCCAGTGAGCTTCATGATTGAATGAGGATTTGAGCCTTGGCCTGTCATAATCTAACACCCAAATAAAGGCACCATGCTGGCTGTCCATGCCCAAGTTGAAGAGGAAGTAGGCATGTGCAGAATTAGGAACAGTCACTATTCAAGAAAAGTGAATATTGAAGATGCTATGGTTGCTTCCAAATGATATTTCTTCATTGGTTCCAGATCAGCTTCCATTTTCACTGTTTAGACTAGGGCTGCAGCTCACACCTAGATTCCTATTGCATGATTTGTATAAAATTCTTCATTTCAGGAAGTGTGACTTTAAAAGCTGTACGGTACTTGACATGAAGAAGTGGTGTGGTTAGCTGTTGCAGGATTGGTACCAGAGAACACATACAGTACAATATACACATAACAACATATTGTATTGCCTCAACTTTTCTTAGCATAATAGCACACAGGATTTTGATAGATTCCGCACAACGTGTAAGATGTTGAAACCAGAAGCTGGACAAATGAGCTAGAACAATGTCAAAACCACAGATATATAAGTACAGGAAGGTAGCCGTGTTGGTCTGAGTCGAAACAAAATAAAAAAATTCCTTCAGTAGCACCTTAAAGACCAACTAAGTTTTTATTTTGGTATGAGCTTTCGTGTGCATGCACACTTTGTCAGATACAGATATATAAGACAGTGCTACAATTCTATGATCTCAACTACATTGCTTGACTTTAGCTTGCTCTTGCAACAGTTCACTTGTCCCTTTGTGCAAGAAGGATAAACTCATACAGTAGAAATGGAAATGGAATTAACTATGGACTGAGACAGAGGTTTTTAAACTGACTCGATGGAGATGTCAGTCGCCAACTTTGTGCCCAGGGAATATCTAACACTGAGCGAGAGATTAGCCTGTGTTGTTTTTAAAAAACAATCACAGAGAACAGCATTGGTATTGAAAATGCACCAGTAGTGAAAAGCAAGGGAAAATCAAAAGTTTGTTCACCAGGTACCAAGAAGACCACAACATGGGCACTAGATGAGCCTCTGTGGTTACAGCATTCCACAGTTGGGGTACAGTCACTTCAGTTTCCTTGCTATGGAAAAAGGCTGTTGCTGAGACTACATTCACACAAGACATAGTTTTTAAAAAATATTAATCCTTTCCTTCAATGCTGTGCTCCTATAAGAATGACAGGGTTTCTGGTTAGGAGACAGCAAAAAGGGAGTAGAGAGACTCAACATTGATGATATCAGTTTGAGCAGTTGGCAAATAATCCTCGAAAGTACTTTCTGAGAGATGCTTATCTGAAAGTTTTGCGGTACTTTCTGTTTTACACTTTCTTCTTTCTTCTTGTTTCTAGTTCTAATTAAAGCTTTGTGGCATGATCACACAGTTCCAGTTTAAGGTTTTAGTTAAAGCGTTTTAAGAGGAAGCTGTGGTTGGAACAAAATTCTGGGCAGTTGGCCATCAGAGTGATGGCCACGTTGTCCTTTTCGCTGGCACTTAGGTGGAAATCTGGAGGTAGAATTTTGGAAAACGGTATTCCAGAACTTGCTTGCAGTTTCTTCTAATAAATGAATGCATGCCAGCATTCTATAGAATCATAGCGTTGAAAGGGACAGTGAGGGTCATCTTAATCCAACCCCCTTCAGTGCAGAAATCTCAACTAAAGCATCCATCTCTGGTGGCTACCCAACCTCTTTAAAAATGTCCAGCAAAGGGAGAGTCCACAACCTCCCAAGGGAGTCCGTTCCTCTATCAAACAGGTCTTAACTGTCAGGAAGTTCTTCCTGAAGTTTAGTCAAAATCCCCTTTCTTTCACAGGTGTCTCCCCACTTATACAGGGGTTACGTGCACAGAACAGGTTACAATAACAAAAAACTTTGCTGTTGCATTGTGTCACCTGGCATGGCCACTGGAAGGAATGTGCAAGCTTTGCTTAACCACAGTTTAGCATTCTATCTGAACCTTAAACTGTGGTTAATATGAACTATGGTTTGTTAAAAGAAGCTAGCTTCATAAACCATGGTTTCTACTCAACTTGTTTCAAAGAAGCCATAACCAACCACAATTTGTTTGGCAGCTTGCTGCTAATCAAAAATGAACAGGAAAACGTCACTGTCAGTTTCATATACAGTGGTACCTCTACTTACGAATAACTCTACTTACGAATGTTTCTACTTACAAACGGAGCTCCGCCCGCCATCTTGGATGTGGTTTAGATAGGATTTTTTCTACTTACGAATTTTTAGATAGGGTTGCTTCGACTTATTTTTTCTCCCAATGCATTCCTATGGGATTCGACTTACAATTTTTTTTGACTTACGAATGTGCGTTCGGAACGCATTAAATTCGTAAGTAGAGGTACCACTGTATAGAGCTTCAGAGCCACATGCCCTGTTGGTATTGAGCCATGCAAGAACTCCTGGTTTTGAATGAAGCTGTTTGTGAGGAGGACAGCGAAGAAATATCATTCATACCAGAGTGCCATGTGAGGATTAGGTGTGTTTGTTTTGTTTGTTTGTTTGTTTGTGAGCTGCATTATAGCTCTCAGCTTAGACAGTTTTCTGAGTCTTTGCTTACTCCAAACCCAACCTGACTTTGGGCCAGAGCAGTTGGAACAGAATATGAACTCCCTGGGAAGAGCATTCCACAAGCGAGGAGCTACCACTGTGGTCTACTGATTTAAACTCTGTTAGGATTTCTTTTCTTAATATTGGTGAATATTCTGAAGACTACTTTGACACAAAAATTGGACTTTATTCTTACAATCAGAAGGATTTAAATATCGCCCCCTCCTACGAACAGTTTTGGGTTAAGAGCAGTGTGTGTCAAGCCTTCATTTTTGTCCAGTTTCTCACCTCATGTAGTGATTCTGTCCATGTATTGCACTCTCTCAGCAGGATGAAGCTAAAAGAGATAGACCGTACTGCCATGCAGGCATGGAGTCCATCTCACCATCACCCCATCTACTTGGCTACTGGTGAGTTATTATTTCATTGCAATGTGAAAATATCATGTGTTGGATCCAGAGGTCCCATGAGCAGAACTCTCCTCTGCAAGTGATAGGACCCCTGCCCTTCATGGATGGGGGGCACTCTAGAGCCAGCCTTTCAGCTTCAGTTGAAGCTCCCAGTTGAGGAAAATCTCAGTCACCTGGTCATTTAAAAAATCTGATACTAGCATGCTTAGATTTGAAATATTAATTCAGACATCTGCAGACATGGCAATTTAGTTCTTATGCCATCCATTTAGGGATTTTGAGTGCTTTTTGAGCCCTGATTAAAATATTGCTCTTCTGAATGCTGAAAGATGGTGAGAATAGCATGTAGGGAAAAAAATAAAAATCACAGTCCAAAGAAGAAAAAGTTTACCAGTAAATCAAAGCCCTTACCTGTATTTGTTTGGGGCTTTTGTTCTGGCTTTTTCAAGTTGTTGTAGTTGTTACTTATTAGACTTGTTAGTTGTTGGTTACCCAAAGGTCTCCAAATGACTTACAACACTTAACTTGAACTTGCACTAAATGTGAAATTAAGATTTGCTTTGCTGGATGAGACCAGCATCCATCTGTGTTCATTTTCTCAACAGCAGCTGGTATCTCTGTGTATTCATAAGCTCGTCATGAAGGCAACAGCCTTATTTCTAGTTTAGCCCTAGCAGCTGGTATTTAAAGGTACATTGCACTGTACATTTCAAACCCAATTATCTTTCATAGCTGTTGAATCAGACTCCTAGATATGTAAACCTGTTTAGTTCATTGAACTGTGTTCTATGTGGCTCAAAGCCCGTTAAGTGTGCACAGGATTGCAGAATTAATAGAGTCAGTGGGTTTGTGCAGGGCTTCAGCACCACACTATACTGTGGTGCACTAAAATACTTTCTTTTCCTTCACAATTCCTAACGTTATTAAGGGCAAGAGAAATTCCGCAACTGGTATATAAAAAGGGAAGTTTTGTAATGTCACAAACAGCAAAAATAATCCTCATAATCTGATGAGGATGTGTTTGTGTGTTTTAAAAATAGGTTTTTTAAAAACAGTATTCAGTTTTATCTCTTCCCTTAAGTGTGCAAGGTTGCTTTGGGCTTCCCAAGTGTTATGTTTACCGTACATCAGTAGTAAGGCATTTCACATGTCTCTGCAGGTACATCTGCTCAGCAGTTAGATGCAAGCTTCAGTACCAGTGCTTCCCTGGAAATATTTGAACTTGACCTGACTGACCCATCGCTGGATATGAAGTCCTGTGCCACTTTCTCATCCACTCATAGGTATGTGCAGACTTCAAAAACTGTCTATCTGCTTATGTAAATGAAAAGCTCAGGATGTAAGAATTAGCAATCAAAGGGGCATAGCTTTCAAGATCTGGAGGTTTTCTCTCCTGATAGTTTATGCCATGATAAACCAGCTCTCGCCAAACTGGTGCCCTCTAAATGTTTTGGACTGCAGTTCCCATCAGTCTTGCTTATCCAAGTTTGTTAGTGGCTTACATCCAGCCTCAAGGCCCTATGCCCACTGGCTTCATTGTCATGCCACTGTGCATTTGGGCATAACTCAGCAATGGCTGACCCTCCATGCTGCAGCAGAGAGAGAAAGCCCTACACAGAGCTGGGCCTTACTGTCCTTGCTGTGTCTCCTGTACTTGCTGTTCCCTGGAAGTGAGAGGGAGAGAGAAGATGTTAGCAAAAGCAACATGCTTAGGCATATTAACAGTTAGGTTAGGAGTAGCTTGACTGTACTGCTCTGGCTGGCTCCACCCTCCCTCTCAGCTCCCTGGCCCCCTAAGCAACAGGGATCATAATTTTTGGATTCAAACCCCCTTTGGTTGTAGTGCTGCAAGACCTGGAAGGCCAATTTCCTTCTCCCTGGGCTGTAGATCATATGTTCCTATGATGTGCCAAGGCTCTTGGCCCCACAGAAAAGCCCTGAATTCCTTCCTTGCTGCTATTGCATTTCCTTCACCTAGAACTACAATTGTCCTGAGTGTACATTCAGCTAATGGGAATAATTCTACCTGACCCCTTGAGTGGCACTTGTGCTGAACTAATAATGGCTGCTTCTCAGGTGGTGTCCATAGATGCAAAAGACCATGCTCCTCCTCCTGAGGAGTCAAAAAACTTTGTGTTGATTTTGAACAGAGTCCATGAATCTTTCATGGCCAATTTAATGTCAAACAGCAAAAACACTGCTTCTCTCAGCTGCTTGTTTTGTGGTTGGAGGTTTGGTTACTTAAGACCGTTGTATTGAATTACTTTGTCTTTGGCCTGATCCAGCAGGCTTCTTCTCACGTTCTTACATCGTTTTGCAGGTATCACAAACTGATCTGGGGTCCTGACAGAATGGCATCTGATGGGGATCTTTCAGGGGTACTCATTGCTGGCGGCGAAAACGGAAACATCATCTTGTATGACCCAGCTAAAATATTGGCAGGTGAAGATGAAGTTGTGATTGCGCAGAAAGACAAGCACACAGGGCCTGTTAGAGCTCTGGATGTCAACCTCTTCCAGGTTAGATCTTTCTTTCTGCACATTAATCATAGTGCCTAATATAGCAGCACTTGAGATGATATTCAGTCCTTATTGCTGCATGCACCTGAGTTTGTGTTCTCTGTTTTATAGACAAACCTAGTTGCCTCTGGTGCAAATGAGTCTGAGATCTACATATGGGACTTGAACAATTTTGCAACGCCTATGACTCCAGGAGCCAAGACTCAGGTACAAGACACATATTTTGCCCAGCTCTTAAAACCATTTGATTGGTTGGCGAGAGAATGAGGCGATTGTCATCTTACAGACTGTTTATGATTCGGGGTGGGGAGCCTGTGGTCCCCCAGGCATACTCAACTCAAACTCCCATCAACACCTGCTAGTAGGGCCAATGGTCAGGTGATGGAGGTTGGGTGTCCAGTTACACTTGGAGATTTACAGGTTCTCCTCCCCTACTTATGATACTTTTGGTGGAAGGGAGCATCTTAGAATCCTTTAAAGCTTTTTGAGAAACCTGTAATTGTGTGATGATACATCCTTCTGAAAAGTGCTTGGACATTGTAGAGATGAACTGATTAACCGTGAAACTTAGGGTAGCTGGCTGCTTTATTGAGTAAATGATAGGCTAAAATTATTACTGATTGATGTGTGTGTAAACTAGAGTTGAGCCTCAGGTACAACTCATTTAAAGTGAGAACTAAGGATAATAGGTTTTATTATCTAAACTAATGTTTCCCAGCCTTGGATCTCCAGCTGTTTTGGGGCTACAGTTACCATCATCCCTGACCACTGGTCTTGCCAGCTAGGGATGATGGGAGTTGTAGTCCAAAAACAGCTGGAGACCCAAGGTTGGGGAACAGTTTTATTGTCATTGTCAATAGAGGCCTGCCAAGTTTCTGAAGAGCTTAACAATAAGAAAGGTCTACCAGACATTGCATATTTTAGTGACGTAGAATGAGAAACTGATTATGGGTTCTGTTTCCAACAGCCTCCTGAAGACATAAGCTGCATTGCTTGGAACAGACAAGTCCAGCATATCTTGGCTTCTGCAAGCCCTAGTGGCCGTGCTACAGTGTGGGATCTCAGGAAGAATGAACCTATCATCAAAGTCAGCGACCACAGTAACCGGGTAACTATTCAGCCAGTTTGTTGTTGACACGCCAGTCAAGTATTTATTAAGGCTGGTTGAAAATTCCCTTCTGAGGTGTGGGCATCTGCCTTCCTTCCCCATATTTGTAGAGGAAGTGTAGGGAGCCTTGGGGCCAGAGGCTACATGTGCCCCCAAGCCTCTCTACCTGGCCCTTGGGGGTTTCTCCAAGCCACAGCTACTGTCCCGCCCCAGGCCCTGCTTCTTCTGAGTTTTTTTTTTTGCTTTGATTGAATTTGTCCTGGAACTCCTACAGTGCCTCTTGCTTGTCTGAATGGAGGATAGAGTGTATCAAAACTAGCTTAGTGCCCTGTTAAATTTCAGATTCCTTGCCCCCACCCACTTCTGCCTCTGGACCCTCCCACCACTGGCATGTCTTTCCCCCTTCCGCCTTCCTAGGTTGCTCAGAAAATAATGAGCTGCAAAAAGATTCCTCACACCTGACATAGAGTAACAACATGTAAATGCTTTTATCGTTGTATGTTCCCCTTGGGAGGAGTAACCCTGAAGGTCAGCACAAAAAGATTGAAAACGATAAAAGTTAATGAAGCGCTCTACTTGTTGTGTGCAGTGCACAATATTTCTGCTCCCCCACCTTTTGAACAGGGAAAAATACTGTAAATTGGGCCTGTTCACATGTGGCAGGGGGTGTGAATTGTCTGAGTTTTGTTACATGCATGGAGAGGGGGTTTGCATGCCTGTTCTCTCCATCTTTGGCCTGTTCAGGTTGTTAGCTGGCCCATTCATAAATACAGTATGGATTAGTCGAAGGTCCTGCTTGCAGGTCTCCAAAGGGATCTGGTTGGCCCCAGTGAGAACAGGATGCTGACTAGATGGGCCATTGGCTGTACTTGCAAAATCAGGGTAAGGGAAGTAGGACCCACTGTAGGGCTGTGCAAAGGAGGTCTTGGATAGAAGGCAGCGGTCTGGTTTCTTTTAGGCCTGCTTGTTGTTGCTATTCACTGGTGTACAATTTCAGATGCACTGCTCAGGGCTGGCCTGGCATCCTGATGTCGCTACACAAATGGTTCTGGCTTCGGAAGACGACAGGCTGCCTGTCATCCAGGTGTGGGACCTCCGATTTGCATCTTCTCCGCTTCGTGTTCTAGAAAGCCATGCAAGGTATATGCATATTTTTGGTTTCTTGCAGATCTGACTGGCTAGCTGGTTGGCTAACAACATCCTCCTTTACTGCTAGCAGCAGTTCGCTATGTGGATTAATACTACAGACATTTCTGAGTTTGTTTTTAACTTTTACAAAGGCTTCATTGGTTGCCTCTTTTTCCACAGGGGCATTTTGACAATAGCTTGGAGTATGGCGGATCCCGAACTGTTGCTGAGCTGTGGAAAGGATGCTAAAATTCTTTGCTCCAACCCAAACACAGGAGAGGTACTGATTGAACACTTACTTGCAAGCTTTTGAAATGGAAATACACTTCTTGTTTGGGTATTGCAAAAAGAGCACACTAACTTTGCACTCGGAGCAGCAGAACGAGGCAGGATTAGCTTTTGTCTCCAAACTAACTTTCTGGATATGGCTGGGTGATCCTTCTTAAGCCATTTAGGTGTCCGCCATTGTTATTGTAATATGTTTGGTTTTGGATACAGGTGTTGTATGAGCTTCCGACAAGTTCCCAATGGTGCTTTGACGTCCAGTGGTGCCCCAGGAACCCCGCTCTTCTCTCTGCTGCTTCTTTCGATGGGAGGATCAGCGTTTACTCGATCATGGGGGGAAGCACTGACAGCTTGCGACAGAAGCAAGCAGACAAGGTATTTAAAACAAACACTGCATATCAAAGTTACAGGTAGGTAGCCGTGTTGGTCTGAGTCGAAAAACAAAATAAAAAAATTCCTTCAGTAGCACCTTAAAGACCAACTAAGTTTTTATTTTGGTATGAGCTTTCGTGTGCATGCACACTTCATCATATTGATGGAAAACAGATGGTTGCAGTGCATAATGAAATAGTTTTTTTAAATTGCTTTGACTGTTACTGTTGGAGTGTCTACACAGGCAAAGACTGTTATCCTGAGAGGAGGAGTCCCATTTGTAGGGTTAGAGAGAGAGAGAGAAAAAAAATTGTTTGGTGGCACCTTGGAGCTAACTTTTTAGAAGGTTTTTCTTATAAATAGGTGGGGTGGTGTTTCACTGTTTTGATACGATGCTGTGCATCCTGCTTGCCAAAGAGAACAATCATGTTCTTTTTTGTATAGACAGTTGAGATATTGACTCTGCAGCTTAGATGGGCTTCTAATCCACCCCTTGAATATACAGTCATACCTTGGGTTACGGGCACTTCAGGTTGTGCATTTTCGGGTTGCGCACCGCGCCGAACCTGGAAGTCCCAGAACGGGTTACTTCCAGGTTTTGGTGCTCGCGCATGCGCAGAAGCACTAAATTGCGCAGAAGCGCCGAATTGCGACCCACGCATGCGCAGATGCGGCGCTGCGGGTTGCAAATGTGCCTCCCGCATGGATCACGTTCGCAGCCCGAGCGTCCACTGTACAAACAAATTAAACTCCAAAAAGCAAACCCAAGAATTGATAACTGGTTGGGTAAACAGGAGTGGTGATAATGCGCGTGAGTTTTAGACCCATCTGTCTTTCTCTTTCTCCTTTTTGAAAGCTCTCGTCCTCCTTTGGTAATCTCGATCCATTTGGAACAGGGCAGACACTTCCTCCCTTGCAGCTCCCACAGCAGACCACTCCACAGAGCAGAATCCTGCCCTTGAAGAAGCCACCCAAGTGGATTCGCCGACCTGTCGGTGCATCTTTTTCAGTAAGTGGAATCTTAATTGCACCCTAATGGGGTGGGCTGTTTAACCCTTCTGCTTGTTCAGGTTCTGTTACTTTTTGTGGGGTTCCTCCTTCTATAACATTATATGGGTGCAATGCTTCAGCTGTACTCTATCTGTAAGTTGGCTTGGGTCATTTTCAAGAAAAGCATCTGGCAGAGTGATTTGTTTGCATTGGCTGAATGCATAGAGAGTTTCTTGGATTGGGTGGCAGTGCCCCCCCGCTAGCCAGCTGCCACTCCAGCCAGCACAGAGCTCCCCCTTCCACCTGCCAAATGCACAGGCAGGCAGGCACAGGTGCTCCTGGCAGGTTCCTAGGGGCAGCTGCCAGCAAAGGGTCCTGAATCATGACTTTCTGGGGCAGGGCTGAGCCAGTCTGGAATCCAGTAGCTGTGCCAGGCTGGCACACCAGTCTGTCTGCTTCACGCTACAGATGCAGCGATGGTCTGAGCAGGTTGAGGTAGAGGGTTGGATTGCTCCCTAAGAGGTTTAAGGAATAATAATGCTTCGCGGGGGCACGGATCTCGGGGCTGTAAGCTTCTACCCTACAGCTTTATTCTAGTGTTTCCGCTACAGTTGTATGATGTTCTGTTGGTTGTACAATCTTGCCCCTTAAAATATGAAGTGATACGTTTGTGTGCTGCTCATCTACTTTTGGATAACTCATAGACTGTTGTCACCAGGCAGCATCGTTCTTTCGCCGGACCCACAGCTTTGTGTTCTGGGATTTTCATTACTGTGAGGCTTTGTGGTTTACGTATTTATCTAGGAGCTGATCTTTGTCTTCTTTGTGGGATACAACAATGAAGCTTTCTTCTTTTCTGTTAGCCAGTTCCTGTTGCCCTCTCCAGCTTTATAATTCCAGTTAGAACAAGTGCTTTGTCTGTAGTTCAGTTCCAGGTGTCCTCTGCAAAGAGATCTTTGGTAGCCTTCCTGCGAAGGATCTTTGCTTAGGACCACAGACAGCTGCAGTCTGCCAACATATAGAGGGCTGGGCTATATAGATCATTGACCTGACTTGATACCTGGCAGGTATTGACATCCACGATCAGACGTGAGAAACCTGTATCACTTCAGAGGTGGTTGGACTCCAGCTCCCATCAGTCCCAGCCAGCACTGTCATGTTGACTGGGGCTGATGGGAGGTTGTAGACCACAGGTTGGGAAAGGCTGCTGTCTGCTGCCCTCCTTGTATGCACACTTTCTTGTAAATCCTTTGGGGAGAATCCAAGGAAGTTTTCCACTTGCACAATGGAAGTTCCCCTCCCTCTTGTCTCTCTGCACGCCCATTAAATAGGGAAAAGTATGCTCCAGGGCAGGGTTTCCCAAATGTGGGCCTCCAGCTGTTTTTGGACTACAACTCCCACCACCCCTAGCTAGCAGGGCCAGTGGCCGGGGATGATGGGAATTGTAGCCCAGAAGCAGCTGGAGACCCACGCTTGGGAAACCCTGCTCTAGAGGTTTGTGGGGGAAACCTATAACAGGTTTAAGGTGCAGATGGGAGAGGGAGGGGAAGTTCTGCTGCCCAAGTGGAAATCCTTTCACAATTGGGATGGTTTTGTTGGGTGCAACTTACTGTTTACATTGTGGAGCACACAGCTCAAGCAAAGTTGCAGGTCATTAAGCTGTTGTGGAGAAGTTGGCTGTTGCTGTCCATTTTTGTTATAGTAAAAGGTTACTAAAGCAGCTAGCAAGAATCTCTGTGCTCTGAGTTGCCTGTTGTATGAATGTGTTGTTCTGCTCCTTTGTGAAGTTCTAGGCCTTTTAAAATTGAGGATATGCGGTATATCACGTTCCCCTTGTGATGAAGTAATCACACAACCAGCACTCAGTATAATGTGTCGGTGGTGTTAAGCCATTTTCAAAATACTGCCGTGAAATTAGATCTTGATAGGGACAAACAATTATAGGTAGAGCGTCTGCTTTCATCTGTCTCTTGGTTCAGAAAAAGGTCACACCTTCTATAACTGATGAGGTGTTGTTAATGCTTTTATTATTAGTTTTACATCTATTAAGAGAATGGGGTAAATATATCGATTAACTAAGCCCCAAAATACTTTCTCATGGTGGAGAGTGTGTGTGTGTGTGTCTGTGTGTGTTAAGCTATGTACTCAAAATTGTGACCTTGCTCCAATGGACAGTCCCCTGCTTTCCGTCCCCTAGTTAAGAGACCAGGAGCCCCTTACAGGTGTGTGCACTTTTTCCCATGCAAACTCTGCCTGTTTCAGCAAAAACTAAAGGGTGGGGAACCTCAGGCCCAAGGCTTCTCTGCCTGCCCCTCCAAATTCTTCCCAGGACACACCTTTCACCAATCCTGCTTTCCATCCTCCTTGAGTGTTTTTGCCAACTAGAATGTGTCCTTGAATTTTGGTCATGCTTCTTGTCTGGATTGAGGATAAGGAGAGGTATATGTAGAAACCAAGTAGTAGTTTCTTGGTTTAGTATATGTAGAAACCAAGTAAAACTTATACCTGTTGCTCTGCCTACTTTTACCTTTGGCTCAGTCTACCACAGGGCATGTGGCCCCTGGATTCTTTCCCTTGAGCCAAAAGTGGCTCCCCGTCCCTGGCACAGCATCTTCACAAGTCTACACTAGTTTGCAACTCACCCACCCCTATCAAACATCTGCTTTAAAGCAAACCTCAGATCTTCAGAATGTTCTTTCTTTTGAGCATGCATATTAAAAATAAGCATGGATCTTGATGGTAATGGATTTGAAACTCTTGCCTAAACCGTATCTGCACTGCCCTTGAATTCCAGTTTGGGGGAAAGCTAGTTACCTTTGAGAACAGCAAGCCCCAGCAGCAAGGAGCAGAGCATCCTCAGCATCACTACCACGTCTATGTCAGCCAAGTTGTCACCGAGAAGGAATTCTTGAGCCGCTCCGATCAGCTGCAGGAGGCTGTGCAGGCGGAAGCATTTGTCAACTATTGCCAGAGGAAAATCGATGCTGCCAAGAATGACTTTGAGAAGAACGTGTGGTCTTTCTTAAAGGTAATCTTAGATTTTTTGACTGTGCATTAGCAGCTCCCAGTCACCTTGAAAACCAGGGCTTTGCTAGTAATGACCACAAACTTAACTTGGATGCCTTTAAAAGAGGACTAGACAAATTTGTGCACGATAAGGTTATCAGTGGCTGCAAGCCAAAATGGCTATGTTCCACCTCTACTATCGCAGGCAGTATGCCTCTTAATGCCAGTTTCTGGGGATCTCAAGTCAAGGGAGTGCTCTTGCGCTCAAGTCCTGCTTCTGGGTTTCTGGTTGGCCACTGTGAGAACAGGATGCTAGACTAGATGCTGGCCTTTGGCCTGATCCGGCAGGGCTGTTCTTCTGCCATGTTCTTGCTTGGCAACATGAGAGATGATGGGAGGTGTAGTCCACCCACATCTGGAAGGCACAGTGTTGACTTTTTAGCATGGACTGCCGTTAAAACACATGATTCTTTGTCGACCGCTCTGCTTAATGTTCCATTGCAGTCCTTCCTCCTCGCAGAGAAACAAAGGGCTTCGGGGTTTCCTTAGCATCTTGCTGCAAATTCATCAGGTTTGCTTTGCAACTGTTAATTGTACAGAATGGGAGGTGCAGGATGGTAGACATTGTGGGAAGGGGAATAAAAATGAAATCTCTGTTTTCTACAATGCTTCCTTTTTCCTAACATTTTTTTTCTAAAAAGGTGCATTTCGAAGAGGATTCACGTAGCAAATGCTTGGAACTCCTGGGCTTCAGGAAAGATGACCTACGGAAAAAGGTTAATGCTAATAATAATAATAATAATAATAATAATTGTACACCACCCCAGGCACATTTTTTTAAATGAAGCTGTTGTCATGGTCCGTCATCAATAATTCAGTGTATAGAACTGAATGGCTGGCACCTCATGGGCTTTTAATAGAATTTGTTTATTGTGTTGATATTTATGTGTTGTAAACAGCCTTGGGGGTTTTAATGTAGGTATTGTTTTTTTAAAAAAATAAATAGAAATGAACTAAAAGGTTTTCATTATACAGAGGTGGTTTGGTCTCGAATGTACCTTAATACCCTGCTCATTCATATCATTTGCTTTCTCTTGACAAGTAAAGCCCAGATTGACACACTAAATAGAAATAGCCTTTAAAAATATGTGTGCCAATCTTTTTAACAGCTTTTTTAAATACAAGATTGGCATGTGATAGAATAGGTCCTTCAATAAGCAGAGGAAAGTGTTGCAGAAAAAAAGAGCTGGCAGTTGGGAACATTGAAGGTTTCAGGGGTTCCCTCCCAAGATAATCTATAATTATTTTTCCTTCCCTTCAGGTTTCTTTAGCTCTCCATAAAGAGAGTCTTCATGGTAGAGAACCAGATGAGGTAAGGAAACAAATGCAAGGGTTTTATTATGCAAATGGGATGGAGTTTGGAACTTAGCTCACTTTTTCTGCAACATCATTTCTTTGGCAGCCTAGTATCTGCTCAAAAATGCATGAAAAAGCCAAGCTTGCCATCACGTTAACCTGAATTTTACAAGTTGCACTTTGGGCAGTAAAGGTTCACATTAATTGCAGAATAAAACTTCAGCCTTTTTAAAAAAAGACTGTGCAAAAGTTATTTGCTATTTTCATTACTCTAATTAACCCAGTTCACAGGAGATAAATCCACCTTGAGCCAAGTCTTTATGGTTTGCCTCCCTTCCTCCTTCTCCCCATTAATGATCTTTACAATTCTGATGTGGCCTCTGCGGCAGCATTTTATGTTTTTGTTGGGTGTCTTGACAGTGTAATAATACACCTTGCTAACCTTCCCCACTTTCTTTGGAAAGAGTTATTGCACGTAGTCCCCACAGAGCCAGTGCTTCCCCCCCCCCCTGAGTTCTTAATCTATAATGTTTAAAAGGTTGCTGGAAATCTTTGAAAAATGAAGGCCATAGATCTCTCCGATATCCTGGCTTGAGAGGAACAGGAACTGCAGTACTGCTGCAGTTTTGTGCTACTGAAGAAAGGGGGATAGCTAAGCTTTGTAAATTCAGGAACTACTTTCTCCAGCAGGGTTAGAAGCAGGCAGTAGATCAGAGTATAATCAAGGAAATCACTTTAGACTTGGGCAAGCCACGTAGTGCCTAATATAACCAGCTTTCCCAGCATTTGTAAACAGCCTCAAACCCTTGAAAATCTTTATCTAAATGTTTCATTGCTGCAGCACCTCCACATGACCCAAACATAGGCTGAATAGGGAGCTGTGTGTTCTTTCACTAAGAGCTTTGCTTACTAATGACTTCCTGGTGTTTCTTTTCCTTATGCCTTGAGTCCATTTGCTCCTCAATCTTAATCCCAGTCCTCTGTTTTCCTGCATTGCTTTCCTCCTCCTCTCTTTCCCTTCTCTAGTCCACTCTCTCCCCTTCCAGTTCAATGTTCTAATTTGCCTCCCTTTTAAAGCATCTGTAGCACCTCATTTCTGCAGCCGTACGTTATTTATTCATTTCTCTGTGTCTCTCTTGTGCCTAAAGGCACCCGGAGCAGCTCATTAGAAAGTTATTTTGAAAACTAAATGTAGCTAAAACGCAGCAAGATAAATAAGTGAAAGTGAGCCATAAAGGCTTGTAAAATCGTAATAGGAGGAAGCACTCACAAACCAATACAGGCGAAGAAAATCAGTTGCAGAAAGCCCGTGGAAATGAGATGGTCTTTACAGGCCATCAACACCAAGAGGGAGCAGCAGGGAAGTTTTGGACCTGCCAAGGGGCCACCACTGAGAAGGCCCTGCATTGCGTACCGCCGAACTTCAGATGGTAAGGGATGTGGAGCAGGGCCTCTGCTGACGATCTTAACAGTCAGGCGGAATAATGTTGGGTTAATGAAACACACGTCCAGCCTGCATCAAGAAATAAGAATCAGCATCTAGGGGATCGTAGGCAGACCCACATAGTTTTGTTCTGATCACAGTTTTCATGACATTGACACTTTCAACATTGAGGGAAAGTGTCAGCACAGTTGATGTTTGCTGTGATGGCAGGCTTCCTCAAGCAAGCCTGCAAATATTTCTCTCTCCAGATAGCAAGGGAGAGTATCTTGCCAGCTACTAATACAGTGGTGCCTCACTAGACGAATTTAATTCGTTCCACGGGTCTATTCTTATAACGAAAAATTTGTCTAGCGAATCCCATAGGAATGCATTGAATATTTTTTTTTTTAAAAAAAATTGCCCATAGGAACGCATTAATTGAATTTCAATGCATTCCTATGGGAAACCACGATTTGCTAGACGAATTTTTCGTAAAACGAATTTGTCTAGCGAGGCAACCTCCGCTAGAAAAATCCTTTCTTTAAGCGAAAATTTTGTCTTACGGGGCGTTTGTTAAGCGAGGCACCACTGTAGTCATGTACCGTAGTTTCTGCTGAACTTGCTGGTTCATAGCACAGGGTTTCCCATAAGGAAATAACATACATTCTGCCACTAAGCTACCCTCCTTATCTTGAACGCAGTTGTCCTTTGGGGATATAGAGTCGCAAAGTATTTTTTTTATCCCTGACTGTTGCTTCTGTGAGGTTGCCTTCCACTCATTCCTTTGTCTGTGTGTGTGTCTGAGAATCAGTGTTGTCTAGTGGTTAGAGTGCTGGAACAGGGTCTGGGAGACCAGGATTCAGCCACAAAGCTCACTATGTGACCTTGGGCCAGTCACGGCTTGCAGCCCAGCCTCCATGCAGGGCTGTTGTGAAAAGAAAATGGAGAAGGGAAGAACCTTTTGCACTGCTTAGAGGTCCTTAGAGAAAAGGTGGGGTATAAATTAAGGTTAATTTAAGGACAGTTCCCAGATTTATAAATCAGTGTCCTGACAAAATCCATCTATTTAGTAGGAAGTTGAAAAATGTCCCTGGATTCGTTGAAAAAGATATGGTAACCTTAGTATAAATGAAGAAATAAATGTAATACAGTTGTATATTTTGACAAACATTCACAGGGCGTGAGGTGATTTGGAAAGGGAAGCGGAGAAAGAAGTCACCTTTTTGTCATTAATTGGAAGCATAGGTTTACTAACATTGGGAACTGTTTGGTGCTGGCTCTAACTGCTTTGGTGTCTTTCTCTCTGCCTAAAACCTTTGAAAACATCTTTCCCTCTTCTGTGGGGAAGACTTTAGAGGAATCTGACCAGCCAGTACAGAGCGATGGCGAAGAAGGTGTGGCTGCTCAGGATCAGCTCTTGGGAGAGGTATTCATTCTCTTCTGCACTAAACATGTGGGTGCTTGGTCACTGACTCCCAACTATTCTGTTTGTTCTGCAAAGTGCATATCATGTACACTCATAGACAGAAGACTGAGTGGGGCAGGGATGGGGAATCTCAGGCCCTGTACGGCTGAATGTGACCTTCTAGACCTGGTTGGAACTCCCTCTAGGCTATACCTCTTCCCCAGTCACACCCTCCTTGAGTGTTTTTGCCATGCTGGAATGTGTCCCTGAACTCTGAGAACACCTCTTGCTTGCATTAGAGTGGAGGAGAGATGTCTTTGTGTAGAAACCAGTATACATGTGTAAAATTTGCATTAATTGCCCTGCCCACTTTTGCCTCTCGCCATGCCCAGCACTTAATCTGCATACTCTTGCCTCTGCCCCCCAGGAAGGGTTGGTGCCATAGGCTGAAAAGGGTCCACCATGTCTGTAGAAGGATGTGAGTGCAAAGCTGTGCATTTCCTGCACTAAAAAGAAAGAAAGAGTCAAAATGTGCAGCTTGAGTAAATGCAACCATTAACCCAGGTTATATGTTTTTCCTGTGAATGCTAGGCACTGGTTCTTCCCCCTGTTGCACAGTACAGCTTCTTAGCTTTCTTTTGATGGGCGTTGAGAACTGACATGCACCAGGGGGCAGTAATGCCTGGAAACCTTTTTATAGGACATTCCCTTCTTAACTCCCCATTGCTATTGGGGAGGATGGAGGTGCCTGGGGAAGAAGCATAAATTTCCCCAAGCTGCTCAGTCTCGGGAAGGAGGCCAGTGGCTTTGGATATACAAACCACATACATAATACATGGGCTTTCCCTACAGAGTAGAAGAGCAATAGATTTGGGTTTCACTTTGTCTGCCATTAGCATAACCAGGAATGCATAGGCTACATTAAATACACTGAAAGATTTTACTCAGATTAGCTTCATCCCCTCTACAAGGATGCTACCCGCCCCGCCCCCCCCCCCAAGCCAAATGCAGACTTCCTTTCCATTTTGCCCTCTGGGCTTTGGAGTGTTCTGATGCACGTTATAACGCTGGAATATACAAATTGTATTACTAAGTTGTACATGCTGTGCTTCAAGAGTCACCTTTCGAAGTCACCGGGCATTTTGCCAATTGCAATAGAAATGGACAGCTCGATAGATTTCTCAACCACAGTGGTTTGTTATTTGGGCATTTCATCTGAATGACATAGCGCCCAATCCTGTGTCTGTTGACTTGCAAGTAAGACCTGTTGAGTTCAGCGGATCTTACTCCCAATAAAGGGTCCCTAGGGCTGCAGTCCTAAATACGGACAGTTTTGTCACCAGGCTGGGATTCTTCCCCCCAACCATCAGGTTGCGGCAGGATAAAATAAATTCCGCTGACACGACACTTTGTGATATATGTGCAGCCATAATAATGCTCTTCTTTAACAAGGTAGCAGCCTTTTAGGAAAATGACGGTATGAAAGCATATCAGTTTATCTTGTTTTCTCAGTTATGTGCGTTCACATCTGGATTAATGTAAATACATTATCAAATCCACCCTAAAATCACATTCATTTCTGCCTATTAGAGTAGAAAAGATGAGACTGCCACTCCGCCACCTGCAGATGAAACATTTAACATTTCCGTCACTGGAGGTAAGGAAAAAAATGCCCACATTTTGTACAGAACATCCTGGTTTTTAAACCTGGCTAAACATGAACCTTTCTCAGTTCTTTGTTAGGCTGCTGTGATGATGATAAGTGAGTTTCTTTGTTTTCCTTGTTGCAGATATAGACGGCTTGATCACTCAGGCTTTGCTGACGGGGAACTTTGAAAGCGCCGTTGACCTCTGCCTCCATGACAATCGCATGGCTGATGCCATTATATTAGCTATAGCCGGTGGCCAGGAGCTGCTGTCGAGAACCCAGGAGAAGTACTTTGCAAAGACACGAGGCAAAATTACCAGGGTATGCAGGCTTTTGAGTTGGAAACGTGTGTAAAATATGGGCTCACAACCTCCTCCTTTATTTAGAAGACCAGGCAGGCTTCTGGAAGTATCAGATAATCCATGCATCAAGTAAACAGGTATAATAGATACATAGTAACGTGAGAGCAATGGGGGGGGGAATCAGTAGTGAATTAGAAGCTGTTGCTTATATAACAGGGCTGATTGCAAGGGGACTGTTGGGTGGCAGGTCCCATCCGTGGCCATTCCCCTTAAATACAAATTAACATTGATTTCAGTATAACCAGAGCAGAGATATCAGCCAAAGCAGAGATGTGTGGGGATTTGTGTTCATATGTTCACAGGTTACTTTCCTGAGGTTAGCAGGAGTTGTGCTTTTCTAATGGCCCGATTTCTGCCATAGGCTTCTGCTGGTTTGTACTCGACATTCTCCGTTGCCAGCAGAGCTTCTTCGCCTCGTCCCTTCTTCGCCTCGTCCTTCATTTTCCTTGAGGCTGTCAGGCAACTGGAGCAGCAAATGAGGCAGGGCCTTAAAAAAGCCATGGAAAACATTCCATTTAGTTTTCCTACAACTTCTGTGTTAAAAAGGCTGTATAAGCACTTAACACTTGACTTGTGGCACCCTTGCTGATAAGATTGACTGCTGCTGGGTTAAAATATTCTTGTGGACGTTAGTGACCAGCAAGCTAATGGTACAGTCAGCCAAGAAAAATCCCCTGGTGCACACAGAAAGACAATTCCAGACTGTTCTGTGTTGGCCCAATTCTCGCTGTACGTTTTATTAAAACCGAGATCTGCACATGCACTGACAATGCTGACGTTCTGGCAAGAATGTGTGTTTGGGGGTGGGGTGCGCCCATGCTTCTGTTGTTTGTCCTATACTGTGGACATTTTTGAGAGGGCAACAGCAGTAGCCAAGAACTCTTGGCAGAAACTGTTTTGCTCCGTTTTTACTGGCCCAGGGCTTAAATCTCCATCCACCTCTGCAGCTGCAAAGGCATGTGGATCTGCCAGACCCAGAGGTGGGCTGTGCGTTTTAGAAATGGACCTTGGGGTCAGTCTTTCATGTAACTGTGCAAAGTGAGATTTCCCCAAACACTATCATGCAGACCTGCTTTTGTCCTTTTCAGATGGAGCCAAGCTCCCCTCCTAAACGAGCTTCTTTTTTCAATTGTTTACTTTCTATCAATCTGTCCCACTTGACAGCTGTTCACACCTCCTCGTGATTGAAGTCTCCCTTGTTTGTCCCTACAAACAAGGGAGTTATAGCCAGGTTTCTTTGGCTGTAACTCAGAAAATCAGTCCTCCGGGAGACGATGATAAGCAATTTAGGCACAGCTTTAGGCAATCAAGTTCCTGAATTAGATTACCAAGATCCTGAAACTTCTAGTGATAAGACAAATGGTGCAGTTAATTGTGGCAGTTTTTGTGCACCCCTTGGTTTCTGGAAGCAGATAGGTTGATGAATAAAACATTCGATGGTGCCGACTAGGCAGTTATCTGTAAGCCACAACAGTATACAGTACTACACTTCTGGAATTCTCCCTACTTCTTCTCATACTCCTGTTATTTCATAGATCGAGTTCTTCTTCTCGGTCCCTGCCCCCTCCAATGTTAGATGTGCCGTCTTCCAACCTGTCAAATGCCTCTGTTGTTGGGGTCTTGTTTAGGGTGTGTCTGGTGGCGCTTAAATGTCTACGCCAGGAGTCAGCAAACTTTCCACAGGGGGCCGGTGCACTGTCCCTCAGACCTTGTGGAAGGCCGGACTATATTTTTTTTGGGGGGGGAATTCCCCTCACTGACTCTCCCCTCCCTTCTGCACAGCACCGGACGAGCCCCGGTGGCTGCTTTCCTGTGCCTTACGAGTGGTAGGGGCTGGCGGCGGCGGAGAGACGATGAGTGTTGTGAAAGGGCTAGCTCCAGAGAGGGGCTGCTCTGCTTTAAATGGCGCTCAGCCAACTGTGGCTCCTGTGCCTTGCAAGCGGCAGGGGCTGGCGGTGGAGGGACAATGAGCAGCGCGAAAGGGCTGGCTCCAGAGAGGGGCTGTTTAAAATGGCACTCAGCCAACCGCAGCTCAACAAGGCCCAGGCCCCTTCCTCCTCTAGACAGGGCGGGGAGAAGCCAGGAGGAGGGAGGGAGGGAGGAGGCGCCGCCGCCGCGGTGTGTGTGAGGGAGGGGGAGGAATGGCACAGCCATTCCTCCCCCTTCATCAGAATCTCCACGCGGCGATTCCCGGACCGTCTGCGGGCCGGATCCAGAAGGTGATTGAGCCGGATCCGGCCCCCGGGGCCTTAGTTTGCTGACTCATGGTCTACGCTATAAAATCCTGGGGGCTTAAATGTTTGTGGATGCGGTGAAGCAACACAGGAGAAGGAAGTGCAGTGCACACGAACCAATGTCCTGTGCTCATTGCACCTTCACCGTGTCCAAAGCTGCTGGGAGCAGAAGGAAGAGATCGTGATGTTAAATTGTAAGTGAGGATGTAGTAAGGGAGAAGAGCTGTAGGGAGATTAAGATCCGTGGAAGGAAACACAGGCAGGAAATGGGGGAGAACATGTTTGTTTGTTTGTTTGTTTGTTGTTTGTTTGTTTGTTTGTTTCTCAAGCGCTGGATGCAGTGTTACAAACTGAGACAGGAAAGCTAGGAGCTAAATAGCACCTTAAACCTAGGTTATGGGCACAACAGCGGAATGCCTAAGCGCGCCTTTTTAATAGCAAGAATATAAAGCTGAAAATGAATGAATTTTAGCTAAAATCTTACATTCATTTTTTATTTGCATGGTCTAGTCCTCATCTGAAGACTGCAAAAAAGAGCAAAGCCATTCTCCCCCTGCCTGCCCCCCTAATATTCTTCAGAGGGTCTCTTCCCCAGTCGTCAGAGAGTAGCTGGAAGTGGGGAGGCAGGAAAAGGTCCTCCTTTCCTTCCACTCTGCAGTTTGAATCTGAAATCTTCAGCGCAGTACTGCACCCAGAGCTCAGAAACTACTCAAGCTAATGAAATTCCTTGTCGCAAAACGCACCTAGAACAATGGGAGTTTTGAATGCTGGTTAAATGTGATTATCAGGCAGGGGGTTGTAGATGAGTCATCTGACTAGTCTGTGACTTTCCTTACCTGATAATCTACTTTTCAGTGTGGAAGAAACATTCAGTCAAGCAAGCCTCCACCTGCATTCTGTGGTGGTTAGGGATGATGTAGTTATTGGGTAGGGAGGAATTTGGAGTGTATGGTCTTGCACCCCAAGTTGGAATAATCACATTTTATTGTTCCTATATGTGAATCAAACAAAAAACAATTCCCTGTAGGTAGGGGGAAACTAGCACAACTGAAGTGGCTGGACTAAGATCTTTCTCCCTTATGTGCTAGTTTTCTACTTGCAAGGCTTTTTTAAAAAATAGGAGAGACATTCCAAAAATGTGATTCCCACCCCCTGCAGTATGAAGTAATATTTTCTATTTTACCACCACATCCTGCTGCATGTGTAGATTAGGCAACTACAGATTTCACTTGTACAAAACCATGACACAAGATTACTGTAGTGTAGCAGTAACTAGTGAACAGTGTGCATGTCTTTAGGTCCTGTTTTTAAAGCAAGTTTTTGCAGAACCGCTTTACTCTCTTGGCTAGGATGCTCAGTCGGTAAATGCACAGCATTAGAACAGGGCAGTCTTAATACACTTATTTGTTCTCTGCCTTTTCTTCTCAGCTCATCACTGCAGTTGTGACCAAGAACTGGAAGGAGATTGTCCAGTCTTGCGACCTGCAAAACTGGAGGGAAGCTTTAGCTGCCGTGTTGACTTATGCAAGGCCAGATGAATTTGCTGCTCTCTGTGGTGAGGAAACGAGACACAGATGAAGGTGTTGGGTTACTCTTTAATTAAAATGCAACATCTTTTTTAGAGCTTGCATTTTCCTTCACATCTCATTTAGTAAGCAATTAAGCACACAAGATTATTATGATTATTTAAAGCATTTTTACCTTACCTTTCAGCTGAAAAAGGTTTCTGTAGCGGCTCCTAAAATGTCAATGAAAATACTGATCCAACTTGCAGGCTTACAGTCTTAAAAGGCACAGCACAAAAGGAAAAAGGGATTTGGAGGGATGAGGCAGGGAAGCGAACTGGAGCACTAATTCTTACAGACAAAGTTCTTGTAACCACCATTTCCTATAATCATAGGTTTTTCATGATGTCTAGAATGGGCAGCTGAGATTAGCACCAACCATAACTTTGCCAAATTTGAATGTCGTAACAAATGGTGGCTAGAGATTACTAGCAAATGGAAGAGGGAACACTTGAGCCCTCGGCACATTCTGGTCATATGGAATGCGACATCTGAACTAGACATTGGTGCATTTTTAACAGTGCAGGTTTTAATTGCAAGGATTCAAATATGCACTCTTTTCCTTCTAATTCTTAGATTTGTTGGGCTCTAGACTTGAGAGCGAAGGTGACAGCCATCTGCAGACTCAGGCTTGCCTATGTTACATTTGTGCTGGAAATGTAGAAAAGCTGGTTGCCTGCTGGACTAAAGCTCAAGATGGAAGCACTCCGCTTTCCCTTCAGGTAGCTCTTTGTTAACTAGTTCCGTTTTGGGTCTGGTCCCCTGTGAGGTAACACGACGCCTTTAAACTTTACATGAAATTTGGTGGGTTTTGGAAAGTACCTTTCCATTTCCGTTTTGGATGCAATCTGCTAACTGGCACCTCAAAAGTTGTGCGTATTTATTCATTTGCATTGTATTCATTTATTCAGAACAATGAACAAAAATCATTTCTAAGAAGGTCCCAGCCCTTTGTGAGCTCACAGGGAGGAAGCTCAGGCAAAAGTTTTGAAAGTTGCAGCCAACATCAGTGGCAGTTCTGGCTGTCCAGCCCTTGATAAAGAGCAGCCCCTTCCTGAACAAATTATTATTATTATGGTGCTGTAGTTAAACCACTGAGCCTAGGGCTTGCTGATCAGAAGGTCGGCGGTTCGAATCCCTGTGACGGGGTGAGCTCCCGTTGCTTGGTCCCAGCTCCTGCCAACCTAGCAGTTTGAAAGCACGTCAAAATGCAAGTAGATAAATAGGAACCGCTACAGCAGGAAGGTAAACGGCGTTTCCATGTGCTGCTCTGGTTTGCCAGAAGCGGCTTTGTCATGCTGGCCACATGACCTGGAAGCTATATGCCGGCTCCCTTGGTCAATAATGCGAGATGAGCGCGCAACCCCAGAGTCGGTCACGACTGGACCTAATGGTCAGGGGTCCCTTTACCTTTACCTTATTACTTATATCCCGCCCATCCAACTGGGTTACCCATCTATTTAGTAGGAAGTTGAAAAATGTCCCTGGAAGTTGAAAAATGTCCCTGGTTACCCCAGCCACTCTGGGCAGCTTACAACAAAATATTGGGGGGTGGGACAGGAGAGAGAGAAATATATTGAGGAGCAGAGCAGGTCACAAATTTCCAGGCCAGAAGGACGGGGCAGCGCTTGCCACACAATTGCTCCTTCTGGCAATTAACTTAATAGAATTTTGGAGCAAACACAATGGTAGGCCCTTAGTAGCCCACTCCAAAGCGTGACACTTGCAAGTGAATTTGCCCCAAGTGCCTCAAACAGAGGCATGAAGTCAGAGCTTCCCCAGCAGCCCTTAAATCCCCACCCGTTAGACCAGGGTTTCCCAAACTTGGGTCTCCAGCTATTTTGGGACTACAATTCCCATCATCCCCGGCCACTGGCCCTGCTAGCTAGAGGTGGTGGGAGTGGTAGTCCAAAGACTGCTAGCAACAGAAATATGGGGAACCCTGCACAGTCACCAGCCCTCACCATTGATTCTGGAATGTCACATAGCTGTTCTGTTCAGGGTCCCCCCCCCCCCAAGATGTAAGGAGAGCCCTGCTGGCTCAAACCCAACACCCAGCATCTAGTCCAGCACCCTGTTCTCTTACAATGGCCAACTAGATGCCTGTGGGGACCCCGCAAGCAGAGCACCAGTCCACTCCTGTTGTTGGGTGATGATCAGCGATAGGATTCTTCTGCTCGTTCCCTTGGGCTGTTGGGTATGGTTCATGGGATTGAGAAAGAGTCCTTGCCTACTTGCTTCGGTTTGGCCCTCCCAAAATGGTCTGAAGGCACAGGCCACAGCTCTGCTTGAATGAGACCTCCACTCTTGAGTCCACTGGAGGAAGAGCGGGTTGCAAAGTTAATGAATAAACTCTGCTCTGTTTTGTTTTTGTTTTCCCCTGTAGACTGTATGTAAAGAAGAAGAAAAAGGTTGCTCAGCTACAGAAGTATAGCTTGCCATTTTGGCTTGTGAATGCCAGCCAGCTATGGGCTTGTATAACTTGGCTACCTGCAATTTTTCTGTGCTCTTGTGGCTCCTACGGGTAAAAGAAAGGGACCCACATGCAAATAGAAACTCTTTAATCCAAACTGGCCTGCTTGCCGCTTATCTATTTCCTTTTTCTTTCTCCCTCTAGGACCTCATTGAGAAAGTGGTTATCCTGCGCAAGGCGGTGCAGCAGACGCAGGTGGCAGATGCCAGCACAGTCGGGGCTCTCTTGGCCGACAAGATGAGCCAGTATGCCAACCTCCTGGCTTCACAGGGCAGCACCACTGCAGCTTTAGCTTTCCTTCCCGAGAACACCAACCAGGTAAATGGGCTCGGCTTTTGTTTCCCTCCCTTGCCTTACACTAGATTCGCCTTTGCTAACCTAGTGCCCTCCAGATATTGTGGAGCGCAGCTACGCATCAGCCCCAGACCTTGAAGGCAACTGAGGAACTTCAGCTGGTCCAAAATGCAGCTGGGCTTTCACTTACCATCTAGGTAACCCTGTTTTTAAACAGCTGCGTTGGTTTCCAGTTCATTTCCATGTCTGATTCAAGATGCTCACATTAGGTTAAAACCAGGGGTCCCCAGACTTACCGGCGTTTGGGCCGGTTCCCACCGCGCCGATCGCGCGGCAGGCCGGAGGACAGAGGAGTGCGGGCCGGCAGGCAGGGGAGTGCACGCCCGTGCGCATGCGCATGGGCGCTTACTGGTGCGGCGGCGCGCTTCCAGGGTGGAAAAAGCGCCGAAAATCCGTTGTGCGCATGCGTATGGGCCTCCCCCGACCCGGAAGTGCACCAGAAATGACCTCTTCCGGGTCGGGAGAGGCCCATACGCATGCGCACAAAGGATTTTCGGCGCTTTTTTCCCGACCCGGAAGAGCGCTGCCGCGCTGCGCGCAGTAAGAGCGGGCGGCGGGGGTCGTCTCGGGCCAGATTGGCAGGCCAATTGGGCCGCATCCGGCCCTCGGGCCGTAGTCTGGGGACCCCTGGGTTAAAACCCTAAACAGCTTGCACCCCAAATATCTGAAAGACTACTTCCTGGAAGGGGGGGAGCTTCTTGGTAGTTCCACTACCCTCAAAAGTTTAAGGGTCTTCTGGGAGAGGGTGCTCTCTGTGGCAGCTCCCAAGCTGTGGAATTCCCTCCTCGCAGAGGTTCATTTGGCATCTTCATTATGTAGTTTCCATCTGATTCTTAATTTTTTTCATCTATATCCCACTTTTCCTCCAATGAGCTCAAGGAGGCATACATGGTTCGCCTTCCTGTTTTACCCACACAACAACCCTACGAGGTGGGTCAGTGAGTGTCTGGCCCGAGGTCACCCAGCGAGCGTCATGGCTGAGTGGGGATTTGAACCCTGGTCCCATAGGTCTCAGTCCAACACAGGCACCCCCAAACTCGGCCCTCCAGACGTTTTGGGACTACAACTCCCATCATCCCTAGCTAACAGGACCAGTGGACAGGGATGATGGGAATTGTAGTCCCAAAACATCTGGAGGGCCAAGTTCGGGGATGCCCGCTCTAACCATTACACCACACACTGATTCTGAAGACACGCCTCTTTACCCTGGCATTTGACACTGAAGAGAGATTTGTATATACATTGGGACCTGCCCTATTCTCTTGATTGCCATCTGTTTTCAGTCTTGTATTTTTAAGTACTTGTAACCCACCCTGGGGCCACATGGTGAACAAGGGTGCGTAAGAAATATAAGGACAGTGATGGAAAATGGATAAATGAATGGTTGAACATTGCAGGGCCCAGTTAGGCCAGGACAGGGAATGACTGAGTGGGAATTCCTTGTTGGATCAGTTCTTCTGGCTTTGGAGCAGGAGCTATGAAGAAGAGCTGTGTTGGAGGCTCAACTGTGGAACACCCCTCATCTTGCAAAGATTAGATATATTTGTGTGTCTCCTTGGGTCCCTGCTTCAGCATAGGCGAAAAATTATTCTACTTCAGTAACTCGAGTCCTTGTGCCTTTTCACGACTCTATTCTTCTGCCACCTTCTGTGTCAAATAACAAATGCGCCAGTTCTCTTGATGGGATCCTGCTTGCTTGTGGGGTGTATGTGTGCAATTCCTTGTGGTTTCTTTCTGCTTTGCAGCCAAACATCATCTTGCTGCGGGAAAGGATTTGTAGAGCTCAAGGAGAGCTTTCCCGGGGCCCAGAAGCACCAAAGGTTCCTTACGAAAGACAGCCTGTTGCACCCAGGGGGAGAATTGGACCTGCGGCTAGCCAGGCGCAGATGCCACAAGTCCCAGCCCAGCAATACTATCATCAGGTAACGGACACCTTCAGCAGCCACACTTCAGCTTATGTGGACACCCAGCTTTGCTGCAGCATCGTTCTGCCTAATGTTCTGAGCATTCCGTGCCCACAGCGTCTGTATGAAGCACCTCTTGCAAGTCTTTCCAGCAGCAGCCTCTGCGTGTGCTTTATGCAGTTTGTACACATGCTTTTCTGAAAAGTGATCATAGAAATCTTGCGAACCTGCCTGCCTGCCTGAGTGTTGGTTTTGATGCCACACAAGCTTTTGCTGATGTGGAATGCTCTTTTAAATGCCGAATGTTGTAGCCTTAAATACTGCTTGGGATATTTTCTCCTGCTTTCTCTCTCCGGGCCCTCCACCACCCTTTGTGTTGCTCTAATTCCCTGTGCATGTTTTGCCACTACCCTTTCAGCTTGAAATAAGCTGGATATTTTGCTCCAAGGCTTATGGCTCCTCAGGCTTCCGATATGTTTGCCAGACAGCCATGATAGCAGACTTAAAACACAGTTAGGGCTGTGGTGAGCAAGCATCTTCTCCAGGTGACCAAGCCTAGAAGTGTTTATAAGCTAAAAGGAAAAAAAAATTATTTGACGCAACAATTGACAAGTATAAATGTTAGAAACTTCTGTGAGCCTATTTGCAAGGCTGTTCTTATGGATAGAGGGCGTGAAACTTGCACCTCGTTGTTCTGTTGCCTCTAATACACCAGGAGAGGCTGTGTGTCCCCTGGCAGTTGTCTTTGGGATGTGCACATTCGTCTCTTCTTTAAGCACACAAGTTGTCGGCACACATCTGTCTCGAGAGAGAATGGAGTGTGCCCCCAGGGGTGAAGTCAAACCGCTGTGCTAGCAGCACCGAAGTGACCTCCCTGGACATACTGCCTGGACAGTGTGTCTGGACGTCCTGGGCTGCCCAGACGACAAGACCCTCCTCTCAGCCTTGCTGGTGTGGTCCAAAGGAAAGCGGAATGGTATATTGTATATTGGTAAATGGGAAGTGCTGATTCTACCCTGTTTCTGGTGTGAAAGGCAAAGCACAGATCAATCTCTGTATGTGGCTGAGTCTTAAATACAAGCAGAAGCCACTGTGCTGTTTGGGTCTTGCTCCTTTCCTTTGTGTATCTTAATAACATAATACCATGTATTGATTTTGCAAATAACATAATGTGTCTTACTCCCATCTTGATGTTGTAATATCATCAGGCCTTTTGTTTGTGCGACAGCACTCATTGCTACAGAGTTCCAGCACCTCTTTTTTTGCTGCCCATACCAGCCATTTTGTGCTGGCACCCATGGCACTCATCAGTATAAGCACGGGCACCCCATTGTTTGTTTTTTACAAAAACATAAAAGCACTGCATGGCATAATCCCAACCCAGCAGCTGCAATAGTCTCAGAGCAGTCTGGTGCCCACGCTGAGTTTTGTATTGCCAGGTGTGCTGTGTAGGTTTGTGTCTCCCCCACCCTCAGCCTGTGTTCTTCACTTGTATGCTCTGGGAGTTCATGGTGCCTTCCACAGGGCTCTCTGTCTGTTCCTGCGTTTTAAAACAACCCAGGCAAACGAGTATTAGATAAGCAGCACTTGGCACTGAGACTGCACCTTGTTAGGGATGCAAAACACGACAAAAGGAAAGCGCCCTAGTCAATCCAACAGCACTAACCAGGTGAAATCTAACGTTGGCTGCCTTCTTCCCCTGCGCTTCTTCTCTTTCCCCTTGCTGCCTTGTCTTGGCTGCTTGGCTCCTAAGAATACAGTGATGAAGGTCTCAAACAATCATAACTGTTACGTAGCATGGCAAATAGGGGGTTGGCATTGTTTGGTATGTTTGGGGGGCATTTTTTGAGCATTCTGGCTGTTTGACACCCTTTCGGACTTTTTCTTCTTCTTTTTTCATTTCGTTTTATTTTTCCATGATTGGTATCTCTCTGTTCAATTCAGGTTAGAGTTGCCCCTACTGTCACTACCTGGAGTAACAAAAACCCCACTGCCCTTCCCAGCCATCCTCCTGCAGCCTCTCCCTCTGAGACACAGGTATAACATTAATTATTCCTCTTTGAGCAGGATCTGCTCTCCTTGTTATTATTATTTTTCAAATAAAAATTGGACACTTGCACACATATCCCTTTCTGTGCCATTCCTATGCTCCCTCCCCGCTCCATCACCTTTTTTTTAAAACACACTTTGCCATTCTCAGTGCATTACTGGCCATCTGGGAAGTAGGCACAGGTTTCAGTTCAATCAGATTTCCCAGCTGGCCTTGCTGTATTTCAAGATGTCTTCTGGCCTGTGAATCAGATTTCGAGTTCAATCAATGAGGCCCCCATAGTTTCCACTGGGGGAACAGGTGGGCTTAATTCCTCCCCGCCACATTTCTCCCTCCCTAACAAATTGAATAAATGATTTAGCCCTTAAAAGCACCTTGAGTTGACCGTCTCTGCCCCATTCCCCGTAATGAATTCAACACATTTTAGGTTTTCTCCATTTTTAAGGATTGCAGGTGGATATTGCCAGTTTCTTGGGCACCCTGTTGCATGTTCTGTCTTTACATCCAAAGTAAGGTGGGAAGTGGAAAAGAATTGTGTGTGAGCTAATGAGTGCTTTGAGAGCAGGACTTTTAAACTTTGGGAACTGTCATTCTGGGCCAAGCCTTTGCTTCATATGCACCTAACCAAACCAAACCCTTCTTCTCTTCCCCATTTGTTTCCCAGGGGGAAAACCCTCCTCCTCCAGGGTTTATGCCAGGGGCTGTTAATCCCAGCGCACCACCACATCAGCCGGCGCCTCCCACTTACAATATGTACACTCAGGTTGCAGCACAACAAGCGTATCCACAACGTAAGTAGCGCAATCTTCCTAGTATCCCCCCATTTGTTCTTCTTACAGTGAGCTTAGTGTGCTATAAACCTAGGTTGTTTGTTGTGGCAACCCTTGAGATCTTCCCCTGGTGCCCACGAAGCCTTTGAACCACCCCCTCCCCAACACCACTGCCTTAGTCACAAGGGGGTAAAAGTGATCACATCTTTCTCCCTTGAAAAGTACATAGAGCTGAAGGAGGAAGTTGTGAGAATACGCTCATTCCGTCAGCTCCCTGAGATCTGCAGATGACGGGTGGTCTACTACTACTACTGATACTACTACTACTACTTGTAGTAGTAGTATCATACACCCACCCTGGCAAGGCAGATTGGATGGTAAGGGGCCTTGCACTGGCTTCTGCTAGAACATCCGGTTAGCTGAATCCAGACTAATGTTGTGAATAACATGGGAACATGTATCCCAAGAGCCCAGAATGGCTTGTATCTTTTATGACTGTGAAGGAACTTAAACCTTCCCTCCCTTCCTCCCTTCCTTCCTTCCCTCCCTCCCTGTAGCTCAGTTCTCGGCCCACCATGCTGCTCAGGTTCCCTTTGGGATTGACAAATTTCTCTTCAGGCATCATAGAGGCATTAAATAAATGAGCTATGGATTTTGCAGTGAAATAGCTGCAACCTTGTGATATTCATTTGATTTCTTCTCTCCCCATCGCCCCTTAATAACTCATCTGGTAACAGCACTTAACATCCAAGCAATTTCTGCCGGGCAACGTGGCGGGGTGCAGGGAGAGCTTTTGAACAGACGAGTCAAAGGGTTGTGATTTCTGAGGAAGAGATGGCACTTGGCTGAACAATGTGTCTTCTAAATTATTCAGGGCAAGCTGCCTTATTTACCCATGTCTAGGAGGCTTAGTTTGGTCAAACAGGATATGCACTTCCAGAGTGAACACTAAATACATTACTTCTGGTAAATGTGCCACCATAAGCAGCTAGACGGCTGTGAAAATTTGTGTCCTGGGCTCCTCTACCCATGTACTATCTGAGACCAAAGGGGAGCATAGGTTGCCAGATGTGATTCCCCCGCCCCAGCTCTCCTACCCCACGATTCTAAATGTGTCTGTGGGAGGGGGGTTATTGCTTTGTTTTGCTTTTGTTCTCGTTTTATTACGCATTCTGTGTTCTCATTATGTATTTTTATGTAGTGCGGGATCTTCATGTGTTGGGCTGCATGCAAATTTAATTAATAATAATTTTCCATTTTTATCTTCAGTATTAAAGCAGGAACCTTTATGTGGAATGCTTAACCTGCAGCCCCTCTTAGGAGGGCTGTGTTTTCTCCCTTTTTCAGCTGGGCCTCATTTTACTAACCTAACCTTCTCCTTTCCCCCCACCCTCTCCAATGTAGCTTGCCAGCCAACACAGCAGTATTCTTTCGGAACGGGGGGACCGTCGCTCTATCAGCCCCACCAGCAGCAACCTCCCCCGCCCCCTCCTGCCTCGGCCTCTTACGCTAACCCCAACCCTCCTTACATGCCCTCTAACCCGCCCACCTCCATGCCCTCCCCGCTGTACCCAGCCCAGCCCCAGCCCTCCCCGACCAGCTTGAACCCCAGCTCTTCTCTTCCTCCTCCCCCTCCTTCTGGTGCCTCCTTCCAGCATGGCCGGCCAGGAGCCCCAGCATCTTCTCTGCCGTATGCGCTGCCTCCTGGACCCTCAGGTACAGAGCCGGCAACCAGTGAGCTCGCTGCATCCCAAAGAACAGGTCTGCGCTTGCAAAGGGGCCTTTGTTATGCATTGGGGGGGGCGGGCGCACGTTTCATTTATTGTCATTGTTGTTTTGCATGTGTATGCTGACATGGTTCCGCACAAAACTGGTGGCGCTCGGGTTGCGTGCTTCTGAAAAGCATCGCCATCTTTTGCCTGCCGTATAGGGCCAGCAGCTTGCTCTATCCAGGGCAGTGTGAGTGACCAAACACTCCTGCCGTGAGTCAAAGAGTGTCCAGAGATAGTCCCAGGAGTCATTTGCTGCATAGCATAGAGCAGGCATCCCCAAACTGCGGCCCTCCAGATGTTTTGGCCTACAACTCCCATGATCCCTAGCTAACAGGACCAGTGGTCAGGGATGATGGGAATTGTAGTCCAAAACATCTGGAGGGCCGAAGTTTGGGGGTGCCTGGCATAGAGGCTCGCAAACTGTAGAAGGGGCTTGACATCCTCCCTGGCTTAGCTGAACGTTCTTGTTTTAACCAAAAACAAGACCAAAAGGAAATCAAGACATCAAGCTGGCAGCTTTCAGTCAGCGACTTGTAAGAACAGGGCTTTGGAATGGGACCTGGCTCTTGTTTGTTTCCATGTGCCTAGCCAATTTGCATTCACAAGCCTCCTGCAGAAAAGTGTGTTACCCGCTATCAGTTTGCTAGATTTTTTTAGCCTGCCAGGGAGATCAGGGCCACCCCCCTGCCTTTTTTACCCTTGCAAGTGCCCCGTGAAATGCTCTAGGCTGAGAGATGGTGGCTGGCCCACATTCACCCAGTGAACTTCAGAACGGACTGGGGATTTGAACCCAGGCCTTTGCAGCCCAAGAGTCCAGCACTTAAACCCCTACACCACACTGACTCTCCTAAGGTACGGTCACTTTACCTGCTTACCACTGCTGTTGCACCCGCCATGCCACTCCGGAAAACCTGCAAAGCTACAGCCGCACCGCACAGACCAAACATTTGTATTTATGGAAGCGTGTAAGTACGGGAAGCCTTATACTTCTCTGAAGTGGCATGGGAACAAGAATCCCTTTCAGGCAGGTAGCCATGATGTAGGAAGGAGCCTCTTGGTGCTCTCTTTCTCACTTCTTAACAAAGATTATTCCGTTAGCAAGCTTTGAGATGGTTTCAGGAGAGCACGGACCAGGGTTCTTGTTTTAAACCCAAGGTTGGGGACATTGTGGGGGCAGGGCAGTCCGACCTGTCCCTTTAAAAAAATAATGACAGTAATTATGGAAACTTAATCAGAGCATACCTTATAAACATGACACCGTAATTCCAATCAGAACAAATTGGCCGCTGACCTATTATATCAATACTCCAGCCCTTTATATTCATTGTTCGCTGAAGTTTTTCCATTGGAGTTGGCACCAGTAAGTTGGGGGGGGGGGGGGAGAGAGAGTTGTTCACTAAAGGTGAGACTCAATATCGATGAAGCAATTTAGAAACCCTTTAAAGGTATGTTTTTCTTCTCGCATGAACTAAACAAGCATGTCTGGAACAATTGCTTCTGCATGTGTGTTAGCATGACACAAAAGCTTGTGGCCCAAAATGAGAGAACTGGTAACTTGCTTTTGTTAATGTTTTTTGTCCTGAGCAGCTACCGGTGCATGACAACAGACCTGTTTCTTTATCGGTGTCATTCAACTCTTTCTTTAGCTTTCCTTTCCTTGCAAATAAAATGCAAATAAGCATAACAGGAAGACACAAAGCTTTTGTCAGGGACCAAAACTTTGTATTATTATTATTATTATTATTATTATTATTATTATTATTATTATGGCCAGGGTATGAAGGGAGCAAGGCTATTACAGCTTACAGTTTTGGATGAAATGACATTAGATACACAGCAGCTGCCTTTTACAGACTTTTAAGACCGTTCCCCTTTCCTGGTAGAAAAATGGGTTAGAGTACTTTTGAGTTCACTTCAAGAAATACAGCGTGTCCCAAGGTGCCTTGCAAAGAGTGCTGTGGACTAAAGTTTTCTAATGGGAGTAGCTTCCATGTTCAGTTCACAGCCGAACTCTTAAAACAGGTGTGGTGAGCCCGTAGACCTCTAGATGTTGAGCTTCAGCTCCCATCATCCCTGACTGTTGGCATGTTGGAGTCCAGACAAGTAGAGGACCATGCCTACCCCAACCCTGTTTTTGCAGGGTTATCCCATTTTCACTTTGCAATGCTTCGTTGATGAACAGGACTAGTGATGTTAAATCCTCGAGAATATTCTCAATTAATGAGAATATTAGCGATTTTTCATTTAAAATAGGAGAATATTCATTTTAATGCATTGAAAATTATATAATTAGTTAATATACATGTTTATTCATGGGTTAACATGTTCAGATGGCAACCAAAAACTGTAAAGATACTTTTATTCAATGGGGCAATGCAGTGAATTCACATTCTTTGGGTTTTTTTGCACCAAACTTGAAACTGAAAATTCAACATGAATGACTCACGATAATCACCAAGCCTATTGCATATAGTTGAAATACATAGGAGTTTAAATGTTCATCAAATTAAATGAATAGCATTCTAAAAATAAAATAAAAATTGTTTTCTGTAGCTCACATTTCAGAACTGCGAATGGTGAATGACACAATGCCCAGTAATGTAACTGGATCCAAAAAAAATCATTATTCATTACTTACACTGGCAATATCACAGCTTGACGTATTATTTACTAGCGTTTTTAAAATGTGGGTTATAAAACTGGTTCTTACATTAGAACTTACAGTTTGTGGTGAATTTTCTAGCAGAATATTCTCCGGAGAATATTCTCACCTCACCTCACTAAACAGGACTTTGGAACGAAGAATTGGAACCAGGCCTTCAGCCCAGCCCAGCACCAGCAGCTATTCAAATGGAGTTCTCTAAGAATCCCACAGTTCCTGGGAAACACCTCTAGGTTTTCTTAGTGAGGAGGTTGTGGATACTGAGTCCATTTCCTTGGAGAAGGTAGCTTGTTCTTTGCTGCTTAGGCAAACTCTGGGGCTGCATGGCTAAACTGGGAGTGAAAATTGGTAAGAGCGGGCGCTTGAAATCTGTTCTTGAAATCTTAGAAGGTATTTTCCAGCACATGCAAAGCTTGGAAAAAGCTGGTAATGGGAAAGTAGTGTATCTTTTTTTTCTTTTTAATGCCTCCTGAGGTTTTTTTGCGTTTTGTCTGCAGACTATCAATCCATACAAGACCCAGCCAGTATCCTGCAAGGTGACTTAGCTACCTTTTATAAAATGGAAATCATTAAGGCACAGCACGAACATCTAACAAATTGGACTCTAGCAGTGCATGTGACCGCAAATTCAATACTTTGTGCTAATAATACTTGTTAAATCCAATGAAATTTAACACTCGGTAACATTTTAATGGAGACAAATGGTTTGACTCAAATAGCAGAGCTGGGATTTATAACCACAGATGTGATCAACTTCTAAAACAGATGTTTGTTGCATTCATAGGGAGAGGAGTAATGCTCTGAAATGTTAATTTCCATGGTCTGCACTATAATTTTTGAAGCAGTCTTTTGCACGAACAGGACAGCTGCCTTTCATGTTCAGAAAAGCTGAGAAGACAGTTATACAATCTTCCAAATATTTGCAACTATCCTTAAAATCAGGGCGTGTGTATTCTGCACTTTCCAATAGAACGTTAAAAGAAATTGCACCTAATCAATCCAAGTTCTGTGTCCAAAATAAATCCAGAATCATTTGCTTAACTTGTGCGGATTGAACAGATTTGCATAAGCTATTTGTAAACTGCCTCCTGCTTGCGCTGATGGAAAAGGTGACGAATTGCAGGGGTTGTGAAGATGTCTACCTGCAGTTCTTCCTTTCAGCACAGGAAATAGGTTTTGGTTAATAGAAGGAAGGAGGCCGAGGAAGAGAAAAAGTTGAAATGCTAACAGCAAATATTTCTCTTCTCCTTTGTTTTTCTTATTTTGCCTAATTTATCCTTCAACTTTCAGCCTTTTAAAAAATATGATTTAGTTAGTCCTGGGGAGGGAGAAAGAGCTGTGAAGAACACTGAAGTCCTTCCTGCCTAGCCTTGATTGCTAGAAATCTTAATCGGAAACCCTGCTAGCTTCCGAGATTTGAGCAATTATTATCCCCACACTCTCAATGTATATTTTCTATAGTCATGAGGACTAGAATCTCTGGAAAAGAAACAACGCTGGAATTCACAGAAAATGAAATCCTGTGCCCAGTACACACTTACCTTCTTGCCCTTAGTTGCAAATGTGCTGCAGAACCATGGGAATCCAAATTTCTCAAGGAAACTGAGTTAATCCTAGATTTTAAGAGAATGGGAGTTGCAATTTTGTAACAAGAAAATTATAGCACTGTGGTTAAAAACTCCAGCTGTGATTATTTTTGATTACCTATCGGTGTTGTGTAACAAACCTGCATTACTTTTACTTGAGTGGCCCTTGAGTTCAGATTAGTTCAGAAGATCCCAACTTAAGCTGCCCCCCTAAGCATGTTTGTTGGGGCAGGAGAGGTCCCTGCGTACTCCTGAGCCAGAGCAAATTTCCACCAGGAACATCTGCAGCTACTGATTCCGAATTCACATTCAGTATAACTTTCATTCATTTTCAATAAGGCTTATTCGGGAGCCCTTGCCAATAGACCATAACATCAATGTGTGTTCAGCCCAGATGGCCACTTTCGTCCGGACAGGTTCATAGCTTATTTCTTTATTTAGATGATTTGTTTGCCGCTTAGCCTTTTCCTCCTTTTTTTTTTTTGCAAAAATAAAATCTCTGAGCGGTTTACTGATACCATAGAATTTAAAATAAAAATCCAGTACTCTAAGTGCGATTAAAATATTGCAGTTAGAGATCAGGATGCAGCAAATACATTGTAATGAATTTCATCCCTGAGGATCATCTACCCTGCAATGCAGGAATATGCGGCTTCCCCATACGGGGATCAAACCTGCAACCTTGGCATTATCAGCACCAACCTCAGTTTCCTGGGCGGAGCGCTTTCATGAGCGAAGCTGCTCTTTCCAGGGAAGCACAGTAATTGGCACTGCAAATGCAAGGGGCTCGGTAGCGGGTCAGCCGTTGTTACTCTACTCCCCAGTTGGTGATTATGAATTCAAGCGGTAAGATCTATGGCAGCGCTCTCTCGCTCTGCAAGACAGGCTTCCTGCCAAGCAGCAGCAAAACTTAATTAAGTGACTAAAATGAGCATGTTCACAGCAGCTTTGTTCTTTCCGATTTTTACCAGTTTGATCCAAACCATTTGGAAAAAAAAATAAAAGTTGGCGCTGCTGTGGATTTATGGGTTGCCAGGAATTACTGATTCTCTCCTGATATCTGTGCTGCAAAAGCTGGTTGTCTTTTTCAGTGGTCTGCACTGGAAAGGATAGGCAGTGAAGATCTAAACCTGCTGTCTCTCTGCTACCAGTTGCTGATTTAATCCTAACATTAGCAAAAGTGTAGCAAAACTACAGCTAGGCGGGAACCTAGCCTCGTAAAGATTTACTGCTGTCTTCAGCAGGGCCAGTTCCATTGTAACCAGCTAATGGTTTTGCCCATTGCATATCTGAATATGTGTCCTTAGACTTTTTATTAATGCAAATAGCACAGGTGTGCCCCCAGATTTAATCCTCCTTCTCCCAGTGCGAAATCCTTTGGGAAGGGCAGTGCGCAGTGGTAAAGTTTGTACGCAGGTCAGTCTTTCGCACCTCCAGGTGGTCAAGGACTCCTGCCTGAAGCCATGGAGAGACACTGCCAGTCCGTGGTAGATCAGAGGCAGGGAACCTCCAGCCCGTGGGTCAAACAAATGTGGCCCTCCAGGGCTTTGTCTGGCCCTTGGCACCCCACCCAGGCCACAACCCTCACCAGCCTTGCTTCACATCCTCCTCCAGTGTTTTTGCATGGCTGGAATGCGTCCTTCAACTCTGATCATGCCTCTTGCTTGCATTAATGGAGGGTAGAGGGTTGTGTGAGTGAGCGCTTGTGGGAAGTGGCCTCCTGTCCAAAGGTAAATTGACATCTACTGCTTTGCCCACGTTTGCCTCTGGCCTTGACCGCCACTGTTATGTTGCCCCTGGAAGCTTCCCCGGAAAGGAATGACGCCCTCGGGCTGGGAATTTTCCCCACCCCTGGTGTAGGGAAGCTTCCCAGCCTAAGCAACTGTGCTTAGATGGGCCCATCATCCAGATCGATACAAAGCAGCTTCCTAGTTTCATCACCGTGAAGGCTCTGGAGCCCAGCCTTCCAGGGCGAACCAGTAGAGGCATATATTTTGACAAACAGTGGCCAGCACATCGTTCTCAGTTAGAAACGTTTTGGGGCATCAACCAGCATTTAAGAAGCGCCAAAAGGCTGCATTCCTCTGAGCAGCAACACGGTATTGCAAAGTGGTGTCTGTTGCTAACAACGCCCGAAACAAATCTCTGAAATTTCAGGTTTTCTTTGGTAGCCCAATGATAGAAATGTCAATGACCGTATTAAATATGTACCAATAAATAACAAATATATGTGATTACGCTAATTGTACTTGCAAATCCATGCCAGATTGACAAAGAGCACTGTAATGAATGTTAATCGTAACTGGAATATTATGCCGTCAATTTACATAAAGCTTTTCAGGTAGTATAAACCCACATGGGGCTTGCAATCTGCATTCTGGTAGTGGAGGCAGAACGTGCACAAATATAGGAGCAACTAGTTGAGTTTGGTTCCCGTTGGGCAGGAGGAGCAAGGGAATTGGGCCAAAAGCTATGAAGGCAGAAGGTGGGTTTTTGTGTTATTTGCATTCCTGTTTCAAATACAGAACATGCTCATCCCCGCTCTGAAATTTCTAGATTCCGATGAAATGCTAGCCTCTAGTTAGAATGTGGCAAAATTTGCCCCTCCTGATTATCTGGGACGCTTTACATTCCATTGATATTGTTTGGTCTTGTTGCAGGACCTCAGAATGGCTGGAACGACCCTCCTGCTTTGAGCAGAATTGCAAAGAAAAAGAAGGTAGGTTAAAAGGAACTTCTGACTTGCCGAGAGTGACTTTAAAGGCCCTTCCCCAGGTGTTCCTGTGATCAAAGGTAGCAGCCAGAGAGAGGGTTATCTTAGCCTGTGTGGTGGTGTCCTCCCCAATCCCCAAAACGAGGTTTTTAATTGCCCCAGTAGGCAAGACAGGACTCGAGGTTAAGATCTCTTGGATTTAGAAAGAGGAGGTTTTTTCCTTCCGAATATGAGACTATATTATGAGGCACCCTGTCTTTGCTGGTTGAAGGAATGGATAACATTAGAGAATTCACATATTCTAGACTTAGAAGGTCATGCCAATATTTTTGGTTGGCACGCTTACATATGGTATTAAAAGGTGAAAGTTCCATAAAGGATTTAGAAATCATATAATTAGGAAAAAATTGTATAGAGTATGTGATAAATACAAGAATCTATTAATAAGCTTATGGAATATGCAGAAATGGCGAACTTACCGGAGGAATAGGAAATCAAAATAACAAACTTTTTATAAAAGAATGGAAATGGTTTATTGAATATTTACAGATAAATTGTAAACAGATAAGAACATTGGCAGGATTGTTGTAATAACCTGCAGTTTTATAAGAGTTTATATTTAAAGTAGATGAATGAATGAGCAAAATAATTTAATTAGGATATGCAGAAGATATTTAAAATAAATTTAAGGAAATGTTAAAATGATTGTAAAATCTGTGAAATGTATAAACCTGAAAAGCATAAATAATGGTTTTTTTAAAAAAATATATATATATCTTGGATTTGTTTTAAATCTATCATCAGAGGGTTGCAAATGCATTTCAGTTTATGAAAGACTGGAGCATGGAAAAATCAACAGCAAGTTTTACATGAATGAAGAACTCCTTTAAACTTAGCTAAATTGCTGGCTAGGGCTGATAGGAATTTAATGTTTGATTTAATGTTTGAATGCCCAATGAACAAGAAACTGAAATAACATTTTGATAGGTGAACAGCCCTATCAACAGTGGTAGCAAATATCATTGCCTGCTCTTGCATAATTTTATCACACACCTGTTGCCATAAGAACTCAAGTGAGCTCTTCTTTTCCTTCCTCTGCCTTAGGTGCCTGAGAACTTCATGCCTCCGGTTCCCATCACAGCCCCGATAATGAACCCCATGTCGGACCCTCAAGCCCAGCTGCTGCAGCAGCAGCAGCAGCCGCCAGCAATGCCTCCCGCCCAGGTTCCGTTCCAGCCCTCGCATCTTCCTCCAGGCCAACCTAGCATGCCAAGCCCTTACCAGAACGTCCCACAACCTGGCGGCCAGACCATCATGACTCCTGCCGCGTCCATGCCCAGCATGGAAGGGGCGCCTGGAGCGCCAATTGGCAACACCATGCAGGTAAGAGCCGGTGGCCAGGTGTCTTGGGCTGGCTGGATGCCAAGGAGTGGTGGGAGGCACCAGCGGGAGAACCCCCTAGGGGAACTCCCCAGGGCTGGGGTCGGCAACCTGAGGCTCCGGAGCCGCATGCGGCTCCTTTACAGCTTTGCCGTGGCTCTCTGCCCCTGCCTGGCTCACGCAGCCTCTTTAACCCTATCGGGGCTTCCTACTCGCCGGCTCCGAAATGGTGGACTTGCCGAGGCTGGAAGAGTTGGGTGACGGAGGCACGGATAGCCCAGCCCTGATAGGGTTAAAGAGAGGCGGCCGCGGCTGCGAGAAAGGGCAGCTTTTGAGGAGCCGCTGAAATGGTGTTGTTGTTGCTGCTGCTGCCGCCTCCTCGGGAGGCGGAGGTGGGGCGAGCGGGAGAGGTGTGTAAGGGGTGGGGGCTCGTCTCTTTCCTAGGGGGGAAAGAGGGGTAGGAGGGTGATCGAGTGCTCTTGGTTCGCTTTATTTATGAGTTCTGTGTAGCAGAGGGGAGCTGGCACTGGAATTTTGTGAATCGGTTAAAATCTCAATTTTATATTAATTGTTAAAGTAAAGCCTCCTTGCTGGCTGCTTTTCGTTGATCAGTCCATTGTAACATCAGCGGGTTTGGAATGCACACCTATTGTCTTATCTGATCTCTCCCAATTGAGAGTGTCAATTGAAAGTGTAAACACATAGCACCTTTGAAGTCAGGAGCTGAAAAAGGGGTTTCCTCAGTCTTAGAGTCCCATCTGTTACTCATTCATAAAATGTATAAGGTCCTTTTTCCTGCCCCCTTTTGATGACAGGACGGAGGAAATAACAATTAAATGTTGGGGTGTTTTGACCTTTTGTTTGAATGATAAAAAAGTGGTTTCCTTTAACAAGATCTACCATTTGAAGTGTATTCCACAGGATGCAAGGCTGTTTTCCAATCCAAACCTGATAGTGACTTTTCTCTTTTATTTTCTCTTTCCACCCCTTTCCCCATGCTTCTCTCTCTTTCCCCACACTCCTCCTCCCCCCAAATTCCTTTTAGGATTTTCAGTTTTCGCTTCACTCCCCCCCCCTCACGGTGTTTCCCTCTCAAACTGGTCCTCCTTTTCATCCTCATTGCATCCTTCTTCTCTCTGCCCCCCTTTGCCACACACACACACACACACACACAGAGAGAGAGAGAGAGAGAGAGAGAGAGAGAGAGAGAGAGAGAGAGAGAGCGACTGTTTGTTCCCCTGCCCCCTTTCCTTGCATGTCAGAACTGGAGCTTGAATAAGTTCTTCTTTCTGCTCTGCTACAATATAAACCTACCCTTCACATTCTTGAGCACTGTTCTTTCATTCACCCCCCTTTTTTGCTTGCTTCTGTTCTATAGCTGCAATATCAGCTCTCTCCCCCTTCAATACATACTTCAATACAGTAAATCTCTTGCTGATTGGTGCTGATTCAAAGTCTCTTGGAGGGCACCAGGTTGACAAAGGCTGCTTTACACAGCCAGCGTTCTACACTTCCCCACCTCTACTTGCTCCCCTGTGGTTTGTGTGTGTGCCCCGCCCTCTTCGCCCGCTCTGCCTTTCCCCCCTCCTTCCCTTTGGAAAAGGGAATACTCTTCCATGCCTTTTTCCTGCTCTGTAACTGGATTAGTTTTGAGCATGGAACAGCTGTATTAAAAATCCAGAGAATGCAATAAAGCATCACTTAATATTTGGTTAAAGGATTATTTCATACAATCATAGAATTGTAGAATGGGAAGGGTCCCGAGGGTCATCTAGCCCAACCCCCTGCAATGCAGGAATCCTGCCCACAGCTGTGAGCCATCCCTGGGTAGGCTCGAACCACCAGCCTTGTGGTTAACAGCCAGACGCACTGACCCATCAAACTGTAAAGAGCAACTGGTTCTTATTATTAAACAATTCCTGCACCCGACATACAGAGGAAATGAATCATAAGCTATCTCTGTGCTGTGAAAAAACAACAACACCTCTACAGTATTGATTGTTAATTTCTGCCAGGCCAGACTGTTGCTCAAAGGAGCAGGAGTGGTGAAAGAAGTTTGCAACCTTAATTTCATATGAAAACAGCTGTCTGGCAAACTGCTTTCTGAAGTACTTCCCCCCTCTTTTGAAAAGGCATGGGGCTTGGGCCAAGCAGGGAGGGGAGGGACTTCAGGCAGGGAGATGGGTGAGGGGCTGGGTGAGGTGCAAAGAGAGGTGGGTTTCGGTTAGGACCGTTAGGTGTAAAGGGGGCAGGGTTTGGTGAGCTGTGGGGGAAATAGGGTTGGCAAAGGGGATGGCGAGTGGAGCAAGCAGGGGTGGCAGCCTGTATAGGATGAGGGGCTTACATCTAGGCATGCTAGGAAGCCGCTACCCCTTTGGACAGTTTTAGAAATGGAGTCAGGGAACTAGGCTGGGAGTGGAGAACAGTGTGTTCTTTAGAGGCTGCTGCATCAGGCCAATGGCCCATCTAGTCCAGCATCCTGTTCTCACAGTGGCCAGCCAGACGCCTGTGGGAAACCCACAAGCAAGACCTGAGCACAAGAACTGTTAAGTGAAAGTCCTTTTTTTCTTCAGATTGACAGCTGACTGCACGATCCTGTATATATAGCATTAAGTTAAGAAACAATATATGCAGTGTTATATTTGTTTTAAATGTCGCAATGGTTTTGCGGCTCCCAGTTTTTTTTTTCCTTCAGAAGCGGGTCCAAGTGGCTCTTTTTGTCTTAAAGGTTGCAGACCCCTGCCCCAGGGGAAGGAGGCTCAGGGCCAGGGAATTGGTGGTGGGACGATAATGAGCGGTCAGAGGGAGAAGAGGGACAAGACTGGGAGGAGGAGGTGTCAGAAGCTGAAGAGGTGACAAGACTTTAGTGAGCAGGAAGAGGCTAGGGCAGAGAGCAGTTCAGACTCTGAGGCTGAAGTGGAGGCTGGATGGGAGAGCGACCAAGAGGCAGAGTTGAATGATGGCGGTTGCCACAACATTTAGAGATGGGTGCTTTAAAACAGGATTAGACCAATTTGTAGAGGGGAAGGTTATCGATGGTCGCTAGTTGCGGTAACCACATTCCCTCCAGTATCAGAGGTGGTTGCTAGGCAACGTGAGAGTGCCGTTGCACTCGTGTCCTGCTCGGAGGCTTCCCATGGTCATTGTGAAACCAGGATGCTGGGCTGTAGAGAGACCTTTGATCCAATTGTATAAATTTATTTATTTGGTTTTCAGATTAAAGTTTTACAGTCACATAGCCAACATAGACACAAGATTCCAGAGAATCTCCTGGACTTGACTTCTCCCCTTTGTGGGTCCTGTCGTTAATCATCTCCTCCTGCATCTTTTATAAGAATCCAAATCTTTTACCTCTCCATTGTATCCAAAATTCACCATTTAACTACAAGCGTTATTCCAATCCAGCTAACAATTTTAACTCTTCACAATGGTTTTTAAGATAAGTTATAAAAAATTTCCCCGTTCCTTATTAAAAAATTGGTCTTCCTGATTCTTCCTACCAGAGAAGAATGGCAGAGATCAAGTTGTTGGATTATCCCGAAATGGCTAAAATGACCAGAATAATCAGAAGTCAGGCCTTTGATCTAATTGAGCAGGACCATCTGTTCTTATATCTTCATTGAGATTGACAGTGGAGTGAGAGGGAAAGAGTGCAGTCTGAGAGTGGGGAGTAGGGGGGGGTTACCTTTGGCCCTGAAACTGTTGTCTGAGGTGGAATGTTCACTCCTGAGAAGATTCCCTCACCAGGTCAGCATCCCTTACATTTTGCCACCTGGCACAGATGTGGGGAACCTTTGGCCCTCCAGGTGTTGATGAACTACAGCTCCTGTCCTGCCTGACCATTGGCCATGCTTGCAGGGGTTGATGGGAGTCATAGTTCAGCCACATCTGGAGGGCAAGAGGTTCTTCACACATGTCCTGTTAGGTTGCGCCATCCCTTGCTACAAGACGAGGGGTCTGTCTCAGCAGTTATGGATTATGGATTTTTTGGGTTTGATACCCCACTTTTATCACTACCCTGTTGTTTAGTCGTTTAGTCGTGTCCGACTCTTCGTGACCCCATGGACCATAGCACGCCAGGCACTCCTGTCTTCCACTGCCTCTCGCAGTTTGGTCAAACTCATGTTCGTAGCTTCGAGAACACTGTCCAACCATCTCGTCCTCTGTCGTCCCCGTCTCCTAGTGCCCTCCATCTTTCCCAACATCAAGGTCTTTTCCAAGGATTCTTCTCTTCTCATGAGGTGGCCAAAGTATTGGAGCCTCAGCTTCACGATCTGTCCTTCCAGTGAGCACTCAGGGCTGATTTCCTTCAGAATGGATAGGTTTGATCTTCTTGCAGTCCATGGGACTCTCAAGAGTCTCCTCCAGCACCATAATTCAAAAGCATCAATTCTTCGGCGATCAGCCTTCTTTATGGTCCAGCTCTCACTTCCATACATCACTACTGGGAAAACCATAGCTTTAACTATACGGACCTTTGTAGGCAAGGTGATATCTCTGCTTTTTAAGATGCTGTCTAGGTTTGTCATTGCTTTTCTCCCAAGAAGCAGGCGTCTTTTAATTTCGTGACTGCTGTCACCATCTGCAGTGATCAAGGAGCCCAAGAAAGTAAAATCTCTCACTGCCTCCATTTCTTCCCCTTCTATTTGCCAGGAGGTGATGGGACCAGTGGCCATGGTCTTGGTTTTTTTGATGTTGAGCTTCAGACCATATTTTGCGCTCTCCTCTTTCACCCTCATTAAAAGGTTCTTTAATTCCTCCTCACTTTCTGCCATCAAGGTTGTGTCATCTGCATATCTGAGGTTGTTGATATTTCTTCCGGCAATCTTAATTCCGGTTTGGGATTCATCTAGTCCAGCCTTTCGCACGATGAATTCTGCATATAAGTTAAATAAGCAGGGAGACAATATACAACCTTGTCCACCTGGAGAAGGAATTGGCAAGCCACTCCAGTATCCCTGCCAAGAAAACTCTATGGACAAAGACAACAGGCATATCACTACCCTAAGGAGTCTCAAAGCGGCTCACATTCTCCTTTCCCCTCCTTCCCCACAACAAACACTCTGTGAGGTGAGTGGGGCTGAGAGACTTCAGAGAAGTGTGACTAGCCCTAGGTCACCCAGCAGCTGCATGTGGAGGAGCAGGGACACAAACTGGGTTCCCCAGATTACGAGTCCACTGCTCTTAACCACTACACCACACTGGCTCTCACCACCACCTCACTTCACAGACAGGGAGGCCATTATCTGGTTCAGGGGTCTGCAACCTAAGGCCCATGGGGGTCATTTAACCGGTCCATGGACCCCTGCCACCCGCTCGGTCGGCTCCCATGTGGAGCAGAGCAGGGACCACCTTCTGCAAGGCTGACTAGCTTCTGCAGCCAATGGGAAGCTGCACATGCCTCCGCGCCGGAAGGAACGCCGGAAATAGTGTGTGTGTGTGCGCGCACACACACTCCGGCCTACCATGGCGTCTGCGGGACCGTTAACCGGCCCAAGCCACAAAAACTTTGCTGACCCCTGAATTCTGGTTGGATCCCCTCTATGCCTGATGTGGTAGCAGCCATGTAGCCTGGGCAAGGCAGCTGTTGAATTTCTGAACGGCTGCTTGTTTCTTCTCCCTCCCACTTGCTCAGTGGGAGGTCTGCGGGGTCCTGCCTAAAGAAACAATCACCCTTTTGACTTGGGGGGTTGTCTTTGAAAGCAAATGACTGGCAAATGATTGTGAGAGCCTTGTGGGTGGGTTGCTATGCTGCGAGAGACGTTGGCTCATTTGGAGCCACATTGTTGAGGCAGGCAGGCAGGATTTGCCCGTTTCATTTGATTTAGATCTTACTGGTGTTTAGGCAGAGGTTAGCATTTGCTTTCCCCGTATTGGGGGACTTGTCCCAAAATCATTCAAGGGTGCTGAAATATGGACTCTATAAACACCTGGTTATCCTGTGGTAAGAGGGAATCCAGCATGAATGGATTTTATGCTAAGGCACGATTAGCAGGGCTGCTTCAGCATTAAACGGCAAATCTGGCAGATACCATTAAAGGGCAGCACATTGGTAGGTGTATAGAAACAGAGTCTTTTGGCCTGGGACTTTCTTTGTCACTGGACAGTTGGCCCAGAGTGGATATTAAAGAGAGGTTATTGGCTGAAGCTAAGCAGCTCGTGAGTCTGCTCAGTGCCTGGCTCAGAGAGCACCTGGGACCAGCATGTCCATTGACTTCGGCTCCATGATGGAATATGAATGTAAAAAATATAAAGAGGGGGATAGAAAATAATATATGGGAAGTAAGTTGCCAGGAAAATGTTGGTTGTGGTATTGGAAGTGCAAGAGAAAGGATCACTCAGTTTGTAACTTAAGGGCTACTTGTGTTACTAGTAAGAAGTGTGGAAATGTTGCTTAGCAATCAGGCAGAATAGCATGATTTCTAGTGGAGTAGCACGTGCTCTGATTGGCTGTGCAGTTCTGCGGGAGTTTTCCCTTTGTATGTTTTTGATTGAATGTCTCCATGCCCCAAACAAGGCCTGTACTGGAAGTGAAATCCTCTCTGTCCCTTTCTCCTCAATTCATACACTCTTTTTATTTGGCTTCCTCAGTATCAAGACCTTCCCTCTGCATTCCACCTGTGTTATTTAAGTGACTTTACTAACATGCGGTTCCCCTGGAGTAAAAAGCCTGGGAGCAAATGGTGACAAAGTGATATTCCAAATTACCCTTCCTTCCCCTCTATCTAGCATGTGCAATCCTTGCCAACAGAGAAGATAATGAAAAAGCCCATACCTGAGGAACACCTTATCCTAAAGAATACATTTGAAGCTCTGATCCAGAGATGTCTCTCTTCAGCTACCGATCCGGTATGTGCTTCATGTGTTTCTGTGTTTTGGTGGTGGTGTTTTTTGTTTATATATATATATATAAATGCATTTTATGTAGTGTAATCACACATTCAGAGCTGGTGGCATCCATCACTGTGTGGTGAGTCATCAGAAACGATTTATCACCAGCAGCCAGGCTCTCGCCAAGTGCTTCGGATATTCAGGCTATCAGAAAAATTGCAGCTACCGTGTGATTTACACAATGGGAGAGCATAATCTTAGGCTGCCTTCCCTTGCGGGCGACTCGAATTAAGATAAGTGCTTCTTCCCAAATCCAAATGGTTCAAGAAGACCTTGCAAACACAGAGGACAGCAGCAAAAACAAACATTTTGCAGACACGGCCGAAATGGGATTCAGCACCTTGGAGAGCTGCAAATGAACAGCGGTAGGGAGCTACAGAATGGGCTTGTGGCCTGACTCTGTGGAATGCAAGTTTATATTGTCATGTTGGTGTGGGGGAGCGTTCTGAACCGCAGGCCCAAAGGAGGGCTTGTGGGAGTGGTTGGGTGCAGGGATACCAAAGAAGGATGTCAAAGAGGCCAGAGCAACCAGTTCTAGTGTTTTATTAAAAGGAAAGGTGTAGACTTGCAGCAGACCAGCCTGCCAGGTCTCCCAGCCTTTACAGACACGGGGTGGACTCTGCAGCAAGGAGATGGCTTGTCTGCACCCAAGCAAATGTGCATATGTTTTTTATAGACAAAGCGACATACACCACTTTGCCAGGACTTCCCATCACTTCACCTGACCAGATGAGGGTGTCGGTGGCAAATACCAAACCTTACAGATAGTTCCCCTTACTGGGCCCAGAGCCCAGCACCCAAAGCCCACAGATGATGACATCAAAGCAAGCCAATTAGCAAGCGAATATAAACGTATATGAGCTCATTGCTGCAACTACCAATTAATTGTGGGCTTATCTTGACTACCAAGATGGTGTTTGCAGAGCTTCTGGAACAGCTCGCCTTTGATTCAACACAGGATTGTAGGGAAGACGCAGGAGCGTGTCCTGTAGGTTGACAGCAGCAAAACCACCTTCCATAAGCTAAGTGCTGGGTGCTTACTTTCACCTTCAAGGACGCAGTTCTCTCAGGAAGATATTGTGATTCAGACTCGACTGAGGAGCGCCTTCCTTTCTACCTCAAAGCCAGCAGTTCTCTGTGCCCTCTGTGCAGTCCCACATAAGCAACTTCGCTTGTGCAACCCACTGCTCTGAACCTCCTGGACTGAGGGTTGAGTATCTAGGAAAATATGGATTGAAACCAATTCCAGAAGAAGAGAGGAAAAAGCTAAATAACAGGATAACGACACAAGAATTACAACAAGCAATAGGGAGAATGAAACAAGGTAAAGCACCAGGACCAGATGGTTTAACGGCGAAATATTATAAAGTACTGAATGAACTGTTGGTTCCAGTTTTAGAGGAAATGATGAATGATATTCTGTTGGGGGGAAAGATCCCAAATACATGGAAAGAGGCATACATAACATTGATCCCAAAGCCGAATACGGATGGCTTAGAAGTCAAAAATTATAGACCAATCTCATTATTGAATAATGATTACAAACTCTTTGCAGATATAATGTCCAAGAGATTGAAAGAAGTTTTAAATCAAATAATACATAAGGATCAGGCTGGTTTTCTTCCTGGTAGACAGCTAAAGGATAATGTAAGACACATAATAGATGTAATAGAATATCTGGAGACCAAGATAGATAAACCAGCTGTCTTGATGTTTGTAGATGCTGAGAAAGCTTTTGACAATATATCTTGGCAATTCATGAAGAGGAATTTGGAATCAATGGTTGGGAAGAATACATTCGTGAATGGGATCGAGGCGATCTATTCAGAGCAAAAGGCAAGATTGATAATTAATAACACCCTAACAGAATATTTTGAAATCACAAAAGGAACTAGACAGGGTTGCCCTTTATCACCGTTATTGTTCATCATGGTCCTGGAAATATTATTGATCAGATTAAGAGACCTATCTACAATTAGAGGTATTAAGGTAGGTGCAAAGCAATTTAAAGTGAAAGCCTTCGCAGATGATTTAGTTTTAACATTGGAAAATCCAAAGGAAAGTGTTGCAGAAGCTATAGAAGTAATGGAGAAATTTGGTCAATTGGCAGGATTCAAATTAAATAGACAAAAAACCAAGGTTATGGCAATGAATATGTCGAAAGAAGAAAAACAGGAATTACAGTTAAAACATGGACTCGACGTGGCTAAAAAGGTAAAATATTTGGGAATATGGATGACAGCAAAGAATATTAATCTTTACAGTGATAATTACGAACAAGTATGGAAGGAAATAAAGAAAGACCTGGAAAGATGGACTAATATGAAAATGTCATTCTTAGGAAGAACTGCAACAATAAAAATGAATGTATTACCTAAGATGTTATTCCTATTTCAAACTATACCTGTGGTTAAAGGTACGAGGCAATTCCAAGAGTGGCAAAAGATTTTATCAAGATTTGTCTGGCAGGGGAGAAAACCTAGAATAAAACATAAGATTTTGGTAGATAAGAAAGAAAGAGGTGGATTCGCCCTGCCAGACTTGAGACTTTATTACGAAGCGTCCTGTATCTGTTGGATAAAAGAATGGATAACTCTAGAGAATACGGACTTGTTAGATTTGGAAGGTTTTAACAATAGATTTGGATGGCATGCATATTTATGTTATGACAAAAAGAAATCACATACCGGGTTTACGAATCATGTGATAAGAAGATCTCTGTACGAGGTGTGGGAAAGAAATAAAAGGCTGTTAGAGACTAAAACACCCTGGTGGGTCTCACCAGCAGAGGTATTAACAGTTAAGAAAGTAAATATGGAAAAGAGGCGGGCCACGTATGAGGAAATCTTGACGAAAACTGAAAAAGGATGGAGTTTAAAACCTTTTGAGGACATTAAAGGAGTGTTAACAGGATGGATAGAATACCATCAAATAAATGATGTGCTTAAAGAAGATAGAAAAATAGGTTTTGAGGATAAAAGATCCAAATTTCAAATAGAAGTGCTAGAAGGCAAAACAAAGCTTTTGACAAAGATGTATGATCTGTTGTTGGAGTGGTATACAAAAGATGAGTTGACAAAAGAAGTGATGATTAAATGGGCAAAAGATTTGGGGCATAATATTGAATATGATGCGTGGTTGAAACTATGGAATCAAACTTTAAGATTTACAGCATGTACTGCCTTGAAAGAAAATGTATATAAGATGATGTACAGATGGTATTTAACTCCAGTTAAGTTAGCTAAAATGTATAGAATGAGTGATAAAAGTTGCTGGAAATGTAAAGAGAAAGATGGTGAATTTTATCATATGTGGTGGACATGCGAAAAAGTTAAAAGATTTTGGGAAAGTTTATATAATGAATTGAAAAAGATGTTTAGATATACCTTCCCAAAAAAACCAGAAGCATTTTTGTTAGGAATAATAGGAGGAGAGATTAGAAAAGAAGATCAAACACTGTTTATGTATGCAACAACCGCGGCTAGGACTTTGTTAGCCCAAAAATGGAAACTACAGGAATTACCTACAATTGTGGAGTGGCAGATAAAAATGATGGACTATGCTGAACTTGCTAGATTGACATGCAAGATTCGTGACCAGGGGGAGACAAGGTTTCAAAAGGACTGGAGTAAATATGTGGACTATATGGAGAAAAACTGTAGATCATTAAAAACTCTCGCAGGATTAAAATAAACCTTACGAATTGACCAATATGTTAAAAAAGGAACTGCAAAAAAGGGAATTAACAAGAAAACCGCATGAAGGGAGGGGGGGAAGTCATAGCTCGGCGGAGCAAGGTAAAAGATGTGAATATAAGATTTTGTATAAAAGATTGGTTTTGTTAATTTGTTGAATTTGGAAAATCGGAATAAAATGTATTTTAAAAAAAAAAAAAGAACCTCCTGGACTGAGGGTTGGGACCCTCCAGGCTCTGCGGCAAAATTGGCCTGCCTGGTCATTTTCATGAAACGATGCCCACCTGCCCCACACCCTATGTCATATGTGACTTGGGATATGGGGCAGGTAAGATACTTGGCCACAGAAAGAAGGACTGAACCCATTGTCAGTTGATGCCTGGGCAGGTTCAATCCTGCTTTGTTCAGGTGTGCCAGCCAACTGCTGGAACCAGCTGGTGCACCAAAGCCTTTCCTAAAGCAGGATTGACACCCCCCACATGTGCATCAGCTGATGTGTGGGGAGTTAAATCCTACTTGGGGAGGAACTTCCCCCATGCTTAGGCACATCAAAGTACATATTAATTTGTATGTATGCATATGTGTGTGTGCTGGTTGAGCATTGATAAAATTTGAAAAGCTTGTTTAATGACTTCCTATGTTCTGGTCTCTTCTGTAGCAAACCAAGAGGAAACTTGACGATGCCAACAAACGCCTGGAGTTTCTGTATGATAAACTCAGAGATCAGACAGTAAGCTTTATTTATCATTGTGCATTTCGCTTTGCCCTGCTCAGGATAGCTTCCTTACATTTCACCTCCAAGCCAGGCATTCTAAACTTCAGCAACTGAACTGCTTCCTAGATCATTCTCCAACCTTCTTACTTATTTTTGCATTGTTTTCCCGCTTTTAGAAACTATTTGTTAGCTAGAAATAATTCCTGTGCTATAAGATGGGTCTGCAGTGTTTCGCAGAATTAAGTAAATGCACTTCCTGGGTGGGATTTGGGAATCCGTTTTTGAAGCGATGTCACCACAAGGCAGCTTTGTATGTGGCAGCTGGCTGTTTAAACGATCTGACAAATCGAGCATGTGGTAAGATCAGGCTGAACATTGTGTTGGGCTCCTGGGAATCCCAAGACAATGCTTAAAACCGTAAGCCCCCTTTAAATAGCACCAGAAATCCCCAAGCCGAGCAGAATAAGACAGAGCCCAGGGGATGACTTGTGTGTATTGGGGAACCTGGGCCACCAACCTCCACCAGCCCCAGCCAACATGGTCCCATTGGAGTCCAGCAACATCTGTAGGGCCACAGCTTCCCCATCCCTGGCCTACAGCACCTGTCATTATTGGGAGTCATGCTGACCCTGAATAGGCAGATTGCACACAGTGGCTGCCCCACTTGTGCAGATGCTGGTGGTGTCACAGCACAAAAAAAGCCCAACTCTTGTAAAAAGTCTTTGCTTCCAATCTCCAGCTGGTGGCATTTCATTCTGTACCAGAAATGCTCTCCAGGAGGAGGCAACATTCTGAGGTCTTGGCTGGGCAGGGCAGGAGAGGCAGACATACTGTTCCACATGCCCTGGAGCAGGGTTTCCCAAACTTGGGTCTCCAGCTGTTGTTAGACTACAACTCCCATCATCCCTGGCTAGCAGTGGTCAAGGATGATGGGAATTCCGCTAGAGGAAAGGGAGGAGGGGCTACTACTGCCTTGCACCAACCAGTTGCCATTGGTGCTCGCAGCTGTCCTTGGAAGAAGTTGCTTGCTTGCCCCAGTTGCATCTGCCTTTGTGAAGTCATGTAAAATAATAATACCGCAACCATTGATTAGGTCAGATTTCTCCGGTGGCCATTTAGCCACTTCACTCTTGAGTAGAGTGCTTGGAGCCAAGAATGCTGGGGTGAGGTCAGGTTGGGGTGCCCGGATATCTATGTGAAAAGGGTACCTTCTCCATGTTGTTTTCTCTCTGCCTCCCTCCAGCTCTCCCCGACGATAATCAACGGTTTGCACAACATCGCCAGGAGCATTGAAACACGGAACTACACGGAGGGGCTAAACATCCACACCCACATAGTCAGCACTAGCAACTTCAGCGAGACGTCTGCCTTCATGCCGGTGCTCAAAGTGGTCCTCACCCAGGCCAACAAGCTGGCCGTGTGAAGTGGGCTTGTGCAGAGAAGAAGCATGCTGCTTTCGAAGGGGCATGCTGCGAGATGGACCCCGGCCCTTAGAGCATGATGCGATATAGAAAGCTGGTCATGACAAAGTCACTCTCTCTCTCTCTCCCTCTCCCTCTCCCTCCCCCCCTCTTGCCGCAGATGAGCTTCGTTTTAGAAGGGCCAGCAAGTCCTGGTGCTTTTTCTTTCTCTCCATCTTTTATTACCCTTATCTGCAGATAAGTGTATTTAATTGCGCCACGTCATATACCCCATTTTAAATGCATGTTACCTGCTGCTTTGAAAGTGGCTTTTAAATACAGCAAAGAGAGGGGGGGTTGTATGTAAGGCTGACCTCAGAAAGCAATTTTCCCCCACATTCCTCTGCATCAACAAGCAAGTAAAATGTTTGATTCTATTTTCTGTGTGCACTGAGTTATTATTCCTCCTCCTTAAGGCTTCCGCAGTGTCAGTGGGATTTAGCTTAATTAATTTTTAGCTTGCTTAATAGTTTAATGCCTTTGCTTTCATTAGGCCGCATGGCTATTTATTTAAACCCGTCGTCATGAAGTTATGCACATATATATATACAGATACCTCCTTCCCACGCTGATTCCTTCTGTAACAGAGGTTAGATCAGTGCCGGAGGAACCTCATCGAAATGGTACTAAGGTTGGCTTTGATAGATCAGACAGCAAAGTTTCCATGTCTGTGAGTCAGTTGGAATGATGGCATCTTTCGAACACCTTGTGTGTGTCAGCTCTCAGAACAATGATTTCCAAGCTCTCTGCCTTCAGGGAACACACAATGGCTTGTCTGTCAAGCTGTCCTTTTGTGTTGCAAAGGATTTTGAAGCATCTTCAGGCATATGCGAAGTTCATCTGGGGCACTGGCCCAGCCTCTGAGGCCTTACCGTTGCCTCAAATGGAAAAAAAATGTGATCACAAACTCTGTATTCTCCGATATCTACACATTAGAAGGGAAGATGGGAAGTGGAGAGGTGAGTTTTATTTATTGATCGGCCTGGAGGCTATTTCTGCTGCTCCACTCCATCAGGCAAGCTGCTCCTACCACAAAACTATTCCTCCCCTTATTTGACGTTTACCTGACGCAACCTGTATTTATGCATGCTGTAAAAGCCTGCCCGTTCTCCTTGCCTCCAGTAGATTCTGTGTGCTTCCAAAGCAACCTGTTTATTGAGCGTTCATTCTGATTTGTTTCTGGGCAGGTTCGATGAAGTTGCGTCAAAGCAACTGTTCTACCACACTTTGCAGTACGTTTTCTGGCCACTTAGCTTACACAGAAAGTCTGATATTTTGGGGAGGCAGGTTTGTGGTGCCAGACCTTCTAGTCAGCTACAGTTGTGCAATTTGCCAGTATTTTGTTGGATCCCAGTCAAAAATAGCGATAGTCTGGAAGCCTGTCTGGGAGGCTCCTGGTTGTTGCAGGCCTGTGTCTCCCAGCCTTCAAGTAGACTGAGGCAGAATAACAAAAGGGTTTGAAGCCATCTACATCTTTGCTTATTGTATTAACCAATCAATAGCTTAACATTCCCTGAACATTGCTCAGCTTATAACGGAACTATACAAGACAAACGTATAATTGTAAAAGCAGCATTAAAACAACCTAAGACAGAAAGAGTTACGTCTCTTTCTGTCTCGTGTTGTTTTAATGCTGCTTTTACAATTGTAAAAGGCATCAAAGAGCAAAAATACCCAGCTTGCAGAGAGTGAGAAAGGTAAAAGAATCTGATTTTAAAAAGCTTATGAAGAGTATGAGTATGAAGATGTTTGCCTGCAGCTGAAAACCTTTATTGAAAGCATCGGGTGAGTCTTGGGACTATACGCTATAAATGAGGGACCACTCCTTTTAAAAAGTCCATTCTCTTGTTACCAACTATTTGTCAGTTTCCAGGAGCCTCCAGGGATATATGGGTGCTCCAAATTCTGCATTTAAAAGCCTACAGGAGAGAGAAAAGTTTCAGTGAAAGTTTCCTGGGTGTGGTTCAGGCCTTTTACTGCATTTCTCTTAACTTTTGACATAGCCAGAAATGGGACAGACTTTCCCAGATCCTTACAGCAGCTTTCATCCTAGCTGATGCTGCACAAGTCAGTTTCCACGTTGCAAATTAAAATTCCATATGTGAGCTTGCCAAAAACTCAAAAGACCCAATTACTAGCAAACGCAAAGCCCCCAGGAATGCTTTGTGCTGATCAAAGCCTCTTGTGCTTTAATGTGGAGAGCCATGCACTGCACCTCTTAAGTTTCTAGCGGGAGATTCCTGTTTCATGTTGATACTTCTCGAATAAACTTCTCGAATCAGCACATAAATCTGAGGAAATCCTGGTTTTCTGCACAAGACTTGTAGATTACCCTGCACTGAGCTACGATTCCGGCAACCTTAACAAGCCACAGCTCCCAATAATTCTTTTTGGGGGGGAGTGGAGAGGGGATAGGATTTAAATCTCCGTACACAGTGCTATTCTGTTGGCTGCAATACAAGGTCTCTTTCAAGCCTAATTTCACCTGGGTGAGGGGGTGCTAGATAAGGCGTCTGTGGATGCTAGTCCAGGAACCCATGTACTTGCTTGGTCAGCTCCTGCCATAGGCTCCTGTTTCTCCTCCCACCCTGGGTGTTGCTCATTCATGGACAGGCTTTTCTGCATTTTTTTTAATGCCAGGTGTTTCCCTTCCCCTTTGCTTTCCTCTGGCAGAATATTCTGGAAGGGTCTTTGACAAGCCTAAAAATATTTCTTTCTTTTTTAAAACTCTGTGTTCTCTTTGCTTGTGCAGTTGCCTCCAGGGACCTACCTCATAATTAGCTCATTCATATAATGTTCTTTTCCCCCTCCTTCCCCATGGTATGTTTCATTAAAAGGCCTCCCTATTCCTGGCTTGCCGCCCAGCACTATACAGTAAAGCTGGGCAATAAATGGGCAAACCACATGCTGCACTCTATAAAAAGAGAAGGTGGGGAATTGTAGTTTTCACATTCCCAAGCCATTCTACATCAGGAGAGTTGTCTCTAGGCTGAAATCGCAGCTGCAGAGCTACATTTCATAAAGGGGGGAGGCCAGGGGTGGGAACCTTCAACACTGGTGGCCAAATTCAGCCCTCCAAACCTGTCTGTCTGACCCTTGGGACACACCCACCCATAGAATTGTAGAGTTGGAAGGGGCCTTGTCCAACCACCTGCAATGCAGGAATATAAGGTTAAAGGTAAAGGACCCCTGGATGGTTAAGTCCAGACAAAGGCGACTATGGGGTTGCGGCGCTCATCTCACTTTCAGGCTGAGGGAGCTGGTGTTTGTCCACAGCTTTCCAGGCCATGTGGCCAACATGACTAAACCACTTCTGGCGCAACAGAACACCGTGACAGAAACCAAAGCGTGTGTCAGGAGTATGGGCAGGAGTCAGGCTCTGGTGCCTGTAGTGCTTTGCAGGACTGGGGCCTGCCTCAGCTTGTGCTGGAGAAGCAAGGAGTGGCCACTCAGGTGAAGACCTCAGCTTGTGCTGGAGAGGCAAGGAGTGGTCACTCAGGTGAGGCCACTTGATACCTCACTGCACCTGGTGGCAGCAGCTGGGAGGGATAAAAGCTCAGCATTTCCCTTCAGCTCTTTGCCACAGCAACGCTATCCCTGCCTGGTTGCATCTGGCCTCTTGCTCCTTGGACCCTTGCCTTGCCGACGCCTTGCTCCTTGAACCCTCGCCTTTGCCGACGCCTTGATCCTCGACCATAGCTGCCAAGTTTTCCCTTTCTCGCGAGGAAGCCTATTCAGCATAAGGTAATTTCCCTTTAAAAAAGGGAAAACTTGGCAGCTATGTCCTCGACCCTTGGACCTTTGCCTTGCCGACGCCTTGCTCCTTGACTCCCAGACCTTCGCCTCTGCCTTGCTCCACGACCCTGCACCTGTTCCTGCTTCTACACCACCATCTTGCCTCTGGTCCTGACGTCCTCAGCCAGGGCTTCAACCGCCTACCGACCGGACCGTGACAGCACGCAGAAACGCCGTTTACCTTCCCACCACAGTGGTACCTATTTATCTACTTGCACTAGCATGCTTTCGAACTGCTAGGTTGGCAGGAGCTGGGACAGAGCAACGGGAGCTCAACCCTTCACGGGGAACCGCCGACCTGATCAGCAAGCCCAAGAGGCTCAATGGTTTAGACCACAGCTGTCCCATATGGGGATCGAACCTGCAACCATGGCGTTATCAGCACCACACTAAACAATTGAACTATCCATGCCCTTGAGGGTCCCCCCCCCCAGCTAGAATGTGCCCTTGAACTCTGCTAATGCTTCTTACTTGCCCAGGTGAAGGATAAAGGGGGGCGGTTGTGGAGTGCATGTCAAAACTAGCCTACCAAACAGAGGCAAAATTTGTATTGCGTTGCTCCACCCACTTTTGCCACTGGTCCCACGCACATGTGGCCCTGGGAGAGTTGCTCAAAAGTAAATGTGGCCCTTGGTTGAAAAAGGTGCCCACCCCAAGACAAGCTCTTGTCTACCACCACCTTCCCAATCTTGGCCTGTCTTCTTGCTACTTAATCCATAGTGAAAATAAAGGCTATTGAAGCTCCCAAGTTTTAATAGGTTAATAATGGGTTTCCCAATCTAGTGCCACCCAGATATTTTGGAGTACACCTTCCATCCTGCCTAATGGTTGGCTGTGCTGGATTGGGGCTGATGGAACGTTCAGTCGAAAATATCTGGGGAATACTGGGGCAATAGAGCCTTCGCTTCAGTTGCCGGCCACATCTATAGATTTAAAGCACTGTGATGCAACTTGCATGAGTTCTGCCAAATAATTCTGGGAGCTGTGGTTTGTTAGGTGCTGAGAGTTGTTCAGAGACCTCTATTCCCCTTCCAAGAGCTACAATTCCCAGAGTGGCTTTACGGCCGATCCCTCTTCCCCACAGGGAACTCTGGAAATGGTATCTCTTAGCACCCTGAATAAACTACACCTCCCAGAATTCTTTGTGGAAAGTCATAACTATTTACAGTGGTATCATAGCATTTTACATGCATGGTTTGATTATTATTATGCCCCATCAGAGGAGGACTAAATGTCTACAGCACTTCAGTAGCCAGCTATAAAATTGCAAAATATTAGCAACCACCTACAGTACAGCTGTTGCACCTAATTTCCAAATACCAGGAATATTAGTATTGATCATTACGTTGATCATCTCCCCCCCCCCCTTCTTTCAAGGAGCTCAAGGGAGCATATATGAGTCTCACATGTCCTCATCTGCCCCTAGTATTGTTTTATCCTCTCAAAAATCCTGGGGAAGTGAGGTGGGCTGAGAGTTAAGAACAAGCCCAGGGTCACCCAGTAAATTAAAAGCCAGAAACCAGTTGCCCTTCAGATGTTGCTGGATCACAACTCCCATCATCTGTGTCCATTGGCAATCCTGGATGGGGCTGGTAGGAGTTGGGGTATATCCTCATCTCAGGATGAGGCCACAGGTTTCCTTCCCGCCCCCACTTCCAGGAAACTTTCTGGCTGAGTGGGGATTTGAAACCCAGGCTCCCTAGTCATTGTTCAACACGTGGGCCACAGAATCAGTGTTATCTTAAAACTGTCGCCAACAATAAGGCACGAAAGGAAACCGATTCCGTTAAAACGGCCTTCTCCATCTTGCTTCTTAGCTAGCCCCAGATGAAGCTGTCCTCTAGTTCCAGTGAACTATTTTCTCCCCTCCGCGAATCTGGGTCATCCTTCTGATCTGACACTCATGAACTTGTGTATTAACAAATCCCGCAGCTGGGATATAGAGCGGGAGAGGCGCTGTCATTTTTCTTTCAGGACAGCTCTGTAATGTGATAGAGGGGATAAAATAAATGAGGCCAGGCCGGCAAACAGTGGTGGATAACATCGTTTTATAGAAGGGGCAGGCTTGAAGGGGAGGAGAGGCATAAATGTTATCTGGGCTTCTGAGTCAAGCTGATTCATTATTGTCCCAATAATAATAGAATGTTGACTGCAAGAGAAACTGGCTTGAGAGGAACTGGAGCTTTCCAGACGAACATTGTTTTATTTATGTGTTGATTTATTTTGTCATTACATTAATATCCTCGTGTCCTTTCCTCCAAGGGCACGAAGGCAGTGGACCTAGTTCTTCCTCTCCCCATTTTATCCTCAGCCAGCATGGTTCATGATTGAATGGGAATTTGAACCCTGGTATCCCAGGTCCTATATGGTTATAAGCTACACAGTCCCTGCCTTTCCCTGGTATCAGTGCAGATAAGGGGTGGGCCATACATCTTTCTCATAATAAACAAGCAACGGAACCAATCACTGCAGAGCTGCGCCCACCATTGTGAGTTCAAAAGAGGTGGTGATGATGATGCTCCTCCAACTGCTGCCATTGGCTGTGGAGTCGATGACCTGTGATGTCACAAAAGCACATGGCAATTAATATGGCTAACCTGACCCAACAACCTACCCCCCCCCCACTCCACACACAAAGAAGCCACACGGAAATCAACTGAATGCAACCAGCCAAGATAATCGCTCACGTTATCAATAAAAATAAATACATACCTAAACAAAGGGCCTAACTACGTGATGCTGACACACACACACCCTACACTAACAATAGGCAATAGAACAAAAAAATACCCCCAACTCTCTCCCCCTATCTTCCCCCAACCATAAGAGATAATGACAAAAGTGCCTCCCACTGAATGTAAACGAACATTTAGTGTTTGTTTGAAAGTGGAGACATGTCATAGCTGCCAAGTCTCCCGTATTCCCCAGGAAACCCCTGTTTTTCCACCTGTTCCCAGCCGAAAAAATGGATTTTTTTTTGTTTTTCCCCAGTTTATTCTGGCGCGACGGCCATTTTGGAACTGGGCGGAGCATGCTCAGAAGCGACTTTTGATGCTGCTCTGCCCAGTTCCAAAATGGCTGCAGCGTGACTTCTGGTGCGGTGGCCATTTTGGAACTGGGCAGAGCAGCATCAAAAGTCACTTCTGAGCATGCTCCACCCAGTTCCAAAATGGCGGCAGCACTACTTCCGGTCCGATCCCTTATTTTTCAGGCAGGAACATGGCAGGTATGAGACATGTACAGTACCTTTCCCTGTTTCTCTGTTTTGTAACACACACAAAAACTTGAATAAAAGCTAATTTGAAAAAGCACATGGCACCTGAGTGGATATATGAAGGTGTGCTAACGGGGTAAGCCAAGGCTAAAAACTTCTTCCTTTCCAAGGAGAACAGTGGCCAACAGCTTGGTCCTTCCATACTGGTTGGTTTCCTTCTACATGGAGGTGAGGCAGAAGGAGGTAATCCTTCAGCTGTGGGATGCTGTGGAGCACTGAGAAAGCAGGTTGACTTGCTAAGTGAGACTGAAAGCAGCCGATAGCCATGGTCAGAAGCAAATCCATGTCTCTGTTCATTTTTGGGTGATGCGTAAGTGGACCACCACAGTTAACACTGATGAACACACAAAACCACGGTATTCTGCAGGTCATCAGAAGTACAGCCTCATCCAGCCTAGCAACTAGATCAGGCATCCCCAAACTTCAGCCCTCCAGATGTTTTGGACTACAATTCCCATCATCCCCGACCACTGGTCCTGTTAGCTAGGGATCATGGGAGTTGTAGGCCAAAACATGTGGAGGGCCGCAGTTTGGGGATGCCTGAACTACCGTAGCTATGTGCCTTTTGCCAAACATAACAGCACCTTCAGAGAACGCTTAGAGGGGGAATTTCACCTACCAACTGCAACCCAAAATAAATGTTGCATCTTTCCAGCTGCTGCAGAAAGACTTGTTCTTCTGCGTTCCATTTTATCTTTAGCAATGCTTTCCACCAGTTTTCCCGAGGCAGACGCTATGCTAACCAGCCTACAATTTCCAGGATCCCCTTGGGAACGTTTTTGTAAAAATTGTGTCCTAATGGCGACCTTCCGGTCTTCACGTACAGAGGCCAATCTAAGGGACAAGTTACATATTCTTTTTGCTAAAAGATCAGCAATTTCACATTTGAGCTCTTTTGAGAACTCTTGGGTGGATGACTTCACAGAGGCGTAGAATTGCAGATTTGTCAGTTTTTATTTTGTCAATCGGCCCTAGAGCTTCATCTCTTGTCACAACTAACTGCATCAGTTCTTCATAATCTGCATATTCCTTCTGCATATGCTTTATACATCCCAAGCATATGGCATGGATATGATACTGACTGAAGCAAAACAAAAAACAAAAAAATGTGGTTGATATAGCTGTTCGACTCCCAACACTGGCACCATTCCTATATAGCTCTCTCTCTCTGTGTGTGTGTGTGTCCGCCCTCCTTATTTTCAATAATAAATTGGAACGCTTGTCAAATGATGCTAAATACCTTCTCCACCCTCAGGCTTTTTAAACTGTGTTTTAAACCCAAACTGTTTCATGCTGTGTCATAATGATCTTACTTCATTTTATTTTATTTATTTTATTTTTGCTGTCTCCTATTCCTTGCTGCTGGTTTCAGTCATGATATATTATATTTGTTTAAGCACAGGTTTGTTTGTAAGCCGCCCAGGGAATAATTATTGATGGGTGGCTACAGAGAGGGTGTAGCTGTGTTCTTAAAAGACTCAGGTCTTCAGCACATGGCACTCATTGGCTGAAAATGTTCCTGTCATATGCTAATGCCTACTTAGAAATATATACCACTCCTAGAGATGCAAATATAGGCCTCTGAGCAAATTTAAGCTGGCGGGTGATTGGGGTCCCAGGAACCATGTAAGCAAGTTGTGTGTGTGTGTGTGTGTGTGTGTGTGTGTGTGTGTGTGTGTGTGTTTTGTATGTATGGGGTTTTGTTTTGTTTTTTCCAAAGGAGAGGAAGGAAATCTGGAGCTTCGCACTAAAGATCCTGGACTTCACCTCCATGACTCTACCCCCTAACAATGGCCCGTCAGCTAAAAGCAGCAACGCTAAAATGCACAATTTAAAACAGTGACTAAACTGGGCATAGCTGCCAAGTTTTCCCTTTTCTCGCGAGGAAGCCTATTCAGCATAAGGGAATTTCCCTTTAAAAAAGGGAGAACTTGGCAGCTATGAAACTGGGGTCAACATCTCTTTGAACCCAAGGCCAAAGGAGAAGTCCTTTTGTTGTTGCTGCCTGTGCTGAGAGGTTTTAGATACCCACTTAGCAATTTAACAGATTATATATATATCCCACAGCTACCACACAAAGTCCTAAGGGGGGGCCTTTTCTGCAATAGGTTGCCTTTGAACATGCTATATATCAAACGCACCTTTCTTTGTTGGAATGAAGACTATATCTCTCTATTCAGTCTGGCCAATGTGTGACAATAGTTAGACAGGGATGCTGTGCATCTCTCTCTCCCCCCCCCTTTAAGAGCGCCGCATCTGATTCTGATTGGCTGTAGCTATGCAGGTCTTTTCCTCTCCTTCTCTCCCTCCCTCCCTCCCTCTCTCTCTCCCCCCCCATCCTCTGTTGCTGTGCGGAATTTGGCTCCGGAGGAGCAGCATGGACGAGATGCCAGCAACAGATGTTGCCGCTGCCCAGCGACCAGGCTCCCGCCGGTAGACCGTAGCCCCAGAGCAAAGTGCTGGGAAGGGGGACCTTTTATTATTATTATTATTATTATTATTATTATTATTATTATTATTATTATTATTATTATTATTATTATTTTAAAAAAGCAAACTCAGAAGTAAAGGAAGGGAGAGAAACCTGACCCTAAAAGCAAAATAAAAAAGGGGGTGGGGAGAGAAACAAGAGCCAAAGTAAAAGGAAAGAGCATCTCTCCGCGCAGAGCCTCCGTCTGCCCTTCGGCCATGTCCAAGCCCGGAGCCGGCGCCGCCGTCGAGGGAGAGGTCAACATGCCCCCCTCTTCTTCTTCCTCCTCCTCCGGCGAGGGGAGAGATGGCAGCTCCGCGGACTCGGCGCCCGGGAGGAGCCCCGGGAAAGTTGGGCACAAGCAGGAGATCGTCTGGAGGAATGTCATTCTCATGGCCCTGCTGCACGTCGGGGCGGCGTATTCCCTCGTCCTCATCCCCAGAGCGCATCTCTTCACCCTGATGTGGGGTAAGTGTGTCTCCCCCTCTCACTGCCACCTCTCCCCCCCCCCCATCACCGGAGATTTCAGTGTTTTTCCCTTTATACAAGCAATGTTGTTGTTTTTCCTGCCTGTTCCCCAGGGGATTAATTCATAATGCAGGCCTCCTTTTTTGCCCTGTCTGGGTTCCCCACCCCCAGTTGTGTGGGTGTTTTCAATTTTTCTCTTTAAAAAATGATCCATTTCTCGCCCCGTTCGGTGGTTTTGAAAGTTCTGCATCCGCCACACCATCCTAGCTTTGGGTTGCTGTTGTTTTTGCAAGATCAAACTCTGTTGATGCATCCAATTGCCACCCCCTGCTTTTGTCCTTTGAACGCATTTCCTAATGTCAAATGTGCTCCCGATTTTGCTACTACCGGTAGGTGGGTTGGAGCACAGAAATGGAAGGCAGCCCATCCATTAAGCACCTTGCTTGTTTAGACAAAAGAGCGGCTCATAGGTAAGCCCTGTGCAATAGCTGGTCTTGTGAACGCCCACTTAGAGATTGCACGGTCTGTGCTGGGTGAGATACAGGCTGTAGTAGTAGCAGCTGAGTAGCCCTGGGGTAAAGCAATGGTAACTTATATGTATATAGCTTCTCCTACAAGCATGTGAGTGAGCGGGGTTCTGCGTGTGTTTATGAGGGAGGGAACTCAATGTGTTTGTGTGTCGTGGGACGCAGAGGAAACTCAATAGAAAAACAGCATTAAAATCACCATGCCAGAAACCGGAGACCCACAGCAAGTCTGTCATCAAATACATCCTTCTACTGTTCTTGATGCAAGGTTCAAAATGCAAATGATTCTTCACAGTGTAAGGAATGGTGGGGGCGGTGTGCTGATCCTATCGATTCAAGGAATTTAAAAGTAATTTGCATTTAGGACCAGCGTGTTTAAGTTGTCCCATATTTTTGACCCACCAACCTGGATCCAGCTTACTTTATAGGGTCACTTCTGTTATCCTCTGCATGAAAAAAAACACACACACAAAAATCACGAGCAGGGCTGGAGAAAGAGAGAAGCGCTGTCTAACCAAGGTGCTGGGCCAGTGCAACGATTGAGAATTGTTAGGGCTTAGCATCGCACAGGATCAGGCCATAGTGGTCCCAAACAGATGCATTCCCTGCAGTGACAAAAGATTATTCTCCCACTGCCTTGTGACTCATGCTCTGCCTGGTGTGTTCGCATAGTCTTGCTTCTAATGTATCTTGCACAGAGATACGGTTTGCCTGCTTCTGCTAGAGCTTAAAGTGAGGATTTGGTTTCAGCTAACCGCGGAAGCCATGTTCATCAACAGCACTCTCATCCTTAGAGCTGACTCTCCCCGCCCCCCAACACCAGCAAGCTGCAGAAAGAAAACAGTTTCTCTGTGCATAAGCAGTGTGCTTTTACCCCTTGCCACTGGATTCCTGCAAACAGTTCTCATGCATCTAGGATTATTATTGTTTCTTATTCAGACGGTGCTTTATAGATGGATATAAGCACAAATCAGTTCCTGCCCCGAGGAGATTACTGTCAATACTTCTGCACTAGGGAAAGCATCAAAAGGGAGAGAGATGGAGGGAATAAAACAGCCACATAACAGGGCTGTAGTCCAAAACATTGGAGAAGGATGAAGGAAAGAAAACTCAGGTGCATGCATCAGGTTTAGTTATAGTTAAGGATGAGACTTAAGAAGGTCCAGGTGAAAACCTAACAGCAATGGTGGGTTTTATGGAGAAAAATGAAAGGGACAGAACTTCCAGGTGAGTAAGGTCCTTTCCCCAGTGGCTTTGCTCCTGGAAAACTAAGCACAGCCCAATGTCATTTCCTTATGCCTGCAAACAGTTCCCCTTGCAATGCCCTCTGGCGCAATGACACTGTGAGCCACATCTTACTTGCCTTTCCCCCTCTCCTCCCATTCTCAGCTGTGTTGCTTGATAGTGCAACATTCACCTGGGAGCTTTTCTCGAGCGCAGCGGCTCCAGAGCTGCGACACCAGAGGCTGCCCAGTTTAATTTCCAAGCCCTCTTTGTTTCTTCTGAATAGACGTCCCTCACCCGCCCCCTTCCGCTATCACGTGCAGAAACGGTGTAGCCTAGAAAAAGTCTCTTATACTCCAGTGTTTCCAAATGCAAAGACTGACGTTCCATCTTCACGCTGAATGCCTGAGAGGCTATGTTCACCTCGAGTCAGGAACGGTGCTTTTTTAAAAGGAAAGAGTGATAGTCGGTATGACAGCTATACTCTCTCTGCAAATCAATGTCATGTCATTTGAGAGACCTTTTGCTTCTATTCTATTCTATTGGTAGTTGAAAATTAATTTAATTGGTGAACAGAAAGTTGCACATTCCCCCTCTCCAGTAGTGAAGTGCCCTGCAAATTCGCTGTATTTTTTTTAAGGTGGTGGTGGTGAGAGAGAAACAGCTGTTTTGCTTGCTGCAAAACTACTTCCACCAAATCTATTGTGTGGGCTAGATATAAAGGTAAAGGGACCCCTGACCATTGGGTCCAGTCGTGACCGACTCTGGGGTTGCGCGCTCATCTCGCATTATTGGCCGAGGGAGCCGGCGTATAGCTTCCAGGTCATGTGGCCAGCATTACAAAGCCGCTTCTGGTGAACCAGAGCAGCACACGGAAACGCCGTTTACCTTCCCGCTGTAGCGGTTCCTATTTACCGTATCTACTTGCATTTTGACGTGCTTTCGAACTGCTAGGTTGGCAGGAGCTGGGACCGAGCAACGGGAGCTCACCCCGTCACAGGGATTCGAACCGCTGACCTTCTGATCAGCAACCCCTAGGCTCTGTGGTTTAACCCACAGCGCCGTTATTGCCTCCGAATCAGTCCTAGAGGAACTGCTCACAACAAAAAGCCTCAGTACCCTCCATTTTACAGATAGAGGAAGCTGGGTCTGTTTGGTGAATCACTCGCTCAAGGAACATCCATCAATATTCTAGCTAAATAGGAATTTGAACTCCAGATCTGGCGTAAGGTGTCACTGGCATGGTGACAACACCCAGCTCTGTCTCTCTTTTTCATCTGAGTTAGATGAGGAAGTGGGAGTATTGAATCAGCGTCTGGGATCAGAAATAGATTGGATGAGAGGCGATAAGCAGCAGCTCAGTCCTGACAAGACAGATGCATTATTTGGTGCTTGTTTTTGTCTAACCAGGAGAGTGATGCTCAGCTTGTTCAGGGACCCTAAAGGACCAAGCTGGTAGCCAGGGAGCGCAGGTAGTTCAGTTTTGTCAAGCAAAAGGCAGGACCCAGCACAATACTGCTTGAGGCAAATGAAAACATGCCCACCACAATCCCAAGTATGGAAGCCAACTAGATTGGCAGCTGAATTTGACTTCAGCTCTGGCAGTAACATTCAAGGGCTAGATGGACTGGATGGAAGCAGAGGAGGGGGGGCACCAGCTGGAGAAGAAGGCTCAGAGCCAGGGATTGGTGTTGTGATGACAATGCATGGTCAGAGGGAGAAGAGGGGGCAGACCGGGAGGAGGAGGTATCAGAAGCCAGAGAGGCAACAGGCTTTAGTGAGCAGAAAGAGGCTAGGGCAGAGAGTAGTCCAGAACCAGAGGCAGGAGAGGAGGGGGGCCAGGATACAGAGACGAGGCAGGCTGCTGAAGAATCCAAGGAGGCTCCCCCTCCTGCTGCGACCAGATCCCCTCTCTCCTGGTCTCCCAGAACACAGAGAGGAATGAAGAGGGCAGAGCAACGAGAGAATAGGCGAAGGAGCCTGAGATTGCTCAGGAAGGACCTGGGAGAGGAGGAGCTTTAGAGAGCAGTGGGAAGGCAGGGACCTTCAGTCCTTGCAATTGCCTCACTGGGGCAAGATCTATGGGGAAAGGCCTGCACTGTTTTGGTTTCTTTGAATAAAGCGTTAACTTCGCTGGCCCCAGGTGATTTATTGCTGACTTATGCCTGACTCCTGACACTTATTGAGTGCATGACAAGTGATGTGGCACACAGAGCTGTCCTCTAACTGAGGGGACAGCGGGAGCGAAGGGAGTGGCTACCACTGCTCTCCCCCCCCCCCCAGAATCTGCCACCTGAGGCAGTTGTCTCACTCTGCCTAATATTAGGGCCGGCCTTAGGAAGAGGGCCTCTGTGATGTAAAGCACTTTTCAGCAGTTAAGGCTGCTGCACCTGTCTCTACAGCTCTGTGCAGACCTCCCCATTCGTGGCACAAAGTAGTGTTTCTCAACAGGGAAAACTTTCTTGCTCGTCCTCAACGCGCTGTTTTCGATCCAGAGCAATTCTAGAACTTCCCATCCACAAGGTGGGTGTGGCTACTCGAGACGTATTTGAAAAACCCTCCCCTAAATTAAGCTATTCGCGCATTTCCCTCCCTGCACATGCCCCAGAGCTGAATGAAGTGGGAGGCAGTCATTGCCAGTTTGTTATTCTCCCACCCATAATGTCCTTGGGCAGCTGTGGATACGTCCCCGTTCCTGGTACTGCCTCCATATCTTTTCAAATGGGGACACTGTGGGGTGTAACAGGGAATCAATCTGCATTGAGCTTTTATTTTCAGAATGTGAAATTGAGAAAATTGAGAAAAGCACTTTGCAGGGGCATAAAATAGGCCGTAGACCCCACGTAGAGCATAAATTCGTGTGCATGCAGCATTCGTAGACAGAGACAGCCTGTCCAAAGTTTCCCATATTCTGGTAGCCTCCAGATTTGAGTGTTGCAATGCATTTTTGTAGAGCAGCCGCCTTTGAGAACATCTCAGAAACTTGGGTTGGTCTGAACCATGGCCGCTCCAGGGTTGCTGACTAGACGTACATTATGCCAACATTTCTGTTCCATTTTCTAATATTCCTTTCACACTGCGGCACCTTCTGCATTATGGAACTGTGGCTTTTTGACTGATACAGCGGTGGCACATTGCGCTAAATTTCATTCACACCAGCGGGCGTGTTGTGGCACAACAATGAACGTCGCTACTCCCTCACCCTTTCTGCCCCTGTGGGCTTCTGCTCCCCCATGAAAACTGCAGAAATGCTGGTATGGACCTCCCTGTAGGCTATAGAAGCTGTGATATATTGCTGAGCTATTTTCTCAGCCAGAAAATTTAAAAGATCCACCCGGACAGACATTTTACCCCCGAAAATGGAGAGGACGTGTCCAGGGAAAAGAGGACCCCCCCACACACATAGTTTCCAGCAGCATCACATTCAGAAGCATTACAAAGTGCAGAGAAAAAGGAAAATCAGTTCCCCTAAAGCCTCTTCTTTTGTTCTGCTAACGGAGAACATTAAGAGTTGCCTTGCTGAATCAGACCATTTTATTTCCAAGATTAATCAGCCAGATGCAAAGTTGACAGCAAGATTTGGACATGGCAGCCTGGCTAGACCAGGAAGACTGCACCAAGTGGGAACATTGTTAGGGAAATTGGACTCTGGCAAATGACCAACCTTGCCACCATTTGGAGCTGACCTTGGGAAGAAGAGGCTTTCAAATAAGCTATGAAGGTGACTTTCTAAGTTCAACTAACTTCTTCTTTGGAGGCAGCCCAAAGTCGGGTGAGAAGCCATGGAGAGACTTGTCCTCCATGAATTTGTCTAAGCTTAGAAGCCATCACCATGGCTTGCCTAAACACAAAAAATGTTTTTAACAGGCGCCACAATAAAGAATAGTGAATGCCCCAGACTGATGCCAGTTGGCTAGGCAGGGAGTTCCAAAGACTGATTTCCTACAAATGCAGAATGAGTAGCATGTATAACAGCGCCTTTTCCACAAATCTAACCTGTAGTAATTCCAGTGATGAGTATATTTGTCTGTCTCTTCATTTATTTATTTATTTTTAATTCAGAGGATGGAAGTCTAGGAGGCCAATTAAATCAACTTTAGATATTCCATAAATTAATTCTTAATTATGGGGGGGAAATGTTTTCGTTTTTTTCCTGGTCATTTTGAAACCTGAACCTACAGCTTCATCATTAGGCAAAAAGGAATTCAAAGATTACAATAAGAGGAAGAAACATTTATTTCTGCAATTTTTTAAAAAGCGGAGGCTTGGTATTATTTCCTTAGGCTAAAGGGAAAGTCACAATTAATTTACGTTACCCTTAAAAAAAAAAGAAGATAAACCATAGAACAAACAAACGAAAGTTACATAGGATTTATGAAGTCAAAGTAGGATCGCAATGCATTGTAAAGCAAGTGGCAAAGCATTAATATGCAATAATTTGCATATTAATCTGCATATTTATCACGCAGAGCTGCATTCAAGTGTACTGTATTTGCATTTGTCAAAAGTAGACCGCAGGTAGCAAAATAAACATCTGGAACGGAGCATAGCTGTCAAGTTCTCCCTTTTTTAAAAGGGAAATTCCCTTATGCTGAATAGGTTTCCTCGCGAGAAAAGGGGAAACTTGACAGCAAGTGGTCGGACCTCCTCTGTGGGAGGCATTTTAAGTTGAGTGGCCTCCTCCGAGGATGCTGTACTTACAAGATTCTTGCTGTGAGGAGGGGATTGAGCTACCCATCACTTTCATCACCTGTTTATCAACGCTGAGAGAGCCTCTTATCTTTCTGTACCAAAGTTTTATAGTAACTGCCGTTCACTTTTCCTGTGTAGGAACCATCCCCATGAATGGTTACTTCACTCATTCGTTTCTTATATTAGATAATAAAAACGTTTATTTGTTCCTCTGGAAAAGTGCCTCATATTGTTACACCAGGGTAGAGGCAGCTCAATTATCCTACCCTAGTCTTCACTGCATTATTCTTAAGCAACAACAAAATAATTGGACATGGGGGTTGTTTTCTCAAGGCTGGAGTCAGGAAACCTACGACCCTTCAGACATTGCTGAATTCAAACTCCTGTGCAGGCTGGGGGTGAGGGGAACTGGAGTCTAACAGCACCTGAAATGCCACAGGCTCCTTATCCCCCCCCCCCCCGGTCAAGTCATAACGTCTTCTCCTTCCCCCCTGAAATAGAAACTTGTTTTCCTCCCAGGAGGAAAAATATTTGCTAATCTCCTCTACCCACTTGCGCTCTTGTTGCTGTGTCCACATGCCCACACTTTTTTTATTTTGGGAAGATTCTTTCTTGGGAGGTTCTGACGGCTGTTTTATCTATAAAAGAATTGATTGTTAGCTAAAAAAATGATTGGCAGCGCATGAATGCAGATCTTTACATTATCTCACACACCCCTTCACTAGCCTGCCTTCGTCCAACCAACAGGCGTTGTCAGAGTTCAAGGAAGCATTCCAGCCAGGTGAAAATACTGAATAATGGTATGAAGGGTGTGGCTTGGGAAGAGTGGGTGTGGCTGAGGAAGGGGTGTGGTCTGGGGAGGGTTCCAAGGTCCATATAGAAAGGCGTGGAGGGCTGCCGCATTTGTCTTCTGGGCCTGAAATTCCCCACCTCTGCTCTATAGTTTTTCAGTTTCCTCAGAAATTTTATGTTGTGTGCTCTCCCTCCTGCAGACACTGGCTCTAGTATGTCCTCTGGGATGACGTCCAGTCTGGAAAGGTGCCCTATTTTCACCCATCTCTGATCACCCAGCCTGCCAGTTTAGGTCATAAATTGGTACAAAATTTGCAGGTCAGACGGACAAGCTATTCCTCCTCCTATCCCCACTTCAATCTTGGCAGGAGTTTCTTCCACTCAAGGATATATATGGCTTCTTGGAAAAGTTCCCCAGACAATTAAAGAAAAGGTCGCCACAGAAAATCCATAGGGGGTACCGGAAGAATTAGAGGACAAACAAAACAAAAAATAAAAAAGGAATGAAGGATATTTGATGAGTACATAAAGAATAATAGTATATCTAAATCCTAATGGCAGACTAAGATTGAACCTAAATTGAATTTAAGGGAAGATTATAATAAATGGAAGATAAAAGTTGTGCGATACGATACAATAAGACGAATATATAGATTACAGAGAGAATAATTGGAAGTCAGTTAAAAGAAGATATAATGGAATGATTTTACTTTTTCTAATTTTTGTTTTTGTTTTTGTTTTGTTTTGTTTTTCTTGTTGGTTTTTATTCTTGTTTTTGTTTTTTGTTATTGTTTTGTGATTGTATTTTTGGTTATATGATTAGATGTATTGTTCTTTTTGTCTGTAAAAATGTGCGCGTATGTTGAGTGTTTATGTTTTTAAAGAGAGAAATTAATAAAGTTTATTTTAAAAAAGAGAAAATCCATAGGGGGAAGCATCCCAAGCGTGTATATGTCCTGACCTCAAATATACACTAATGTGATCTGAAGTGGAAGTGACTGATTACGAAAGAGTTCTTGGGATTGTGGTGGATAACTGTGGAAATAGCCACCCACTGTGTGCAACAGCTGTGAAAAGGGGCATCTTATGTTTGGAATCCTCTCTAACCTAAACCATCCATATTGCAATGCGTCAACACCTAAAAACTGGACCCACCAGACCCAGATTCCATCCATTCCCCTGACACACCCACACAAAGGCCGAACTAGTATGTGACACACCTGGAGCTGTGCAGTTACCTCCCCTCCTCTTCGTGTCAATGGAAGGGGGATTGAAAATAAGGTTGAATAGAAAGAATTAGAAAACTGAGGTGTTGGGTTGTGTTTACTGTCAAAATATATACAGTGGTACCTCGGTTTAAGTACACAATTGGTTCCGGAAGTCTGTACTTAACCTGAAGCGTGCTTAACCTGAAGCGAACTGTCCCATTGAAAGTAATGGAAAGTGGATTAATCCGTTCCAGATGAGTCCGCAAAGTACTTAAACTGAAAGTACTCAAACCGAAGCATACTTAAACTGAGGTATGACTGTATATCCCAGCTCAGGGCTGGCCCACGACATATTTGGCACCTGAGGCGAACCACAAAATGGCGCCATCCATCAGGGAAGAAGGGGTGGGTGAAGATTTACAAGGGGAACAAAGTGGGGGGGGAGAGAAATAGTTATCTACATGGCGAACAGAGGTGGGAGGAGAGGTGGAATGGGATTGGCGGATGCAGGGCCGCCCCTACGTGCAGGCTGGGTGGCGCAGGGCACCATGGCGCCGGCCCGCCAGGAGGGCGCTGCGAGCTGCGCCCACCCGCTGGCCGACCGGTCCGCCGCGCAGCTGCGCCTGCCCGCCCGCCTGCCGCACACCAGCGCCTGTTGCACCCGCGCTGTGCGCGGCGCCCACCTGCCCACCGCGCTGGGAAATGGGGTGGGAGGGCGCCGGGGGCGCCTAAGACGGCGCTGGGGGGATGCCAAGGAGGAAGCAGATCCTGGCAGCTGTTACAGCCACTATGGCGGCAGCAGGAGGCGATGCATTCCTTGGAAGCTGCCCCTGCTGCCCCTGTGGATTCGGGCACCCGAGGCAGTCACCTCACCTTGCTTGCCTCATGGGTGGGCCAGCCCTTTCCCATCTCCATCTTGGAGATCATCTGCAGGAGCATCGCTGGATGATTGCCAGGTTGGTGTGAGGCTCCTTTAGACAACAACAAGAAACCGATCCTTCAATGTCATCGGCCCAGTCTTCTGGAATACTCTGCCAACAGAGAGTCTGTGCCAACTTTTAAATGCCTGTTTCTTTTCCATCAGGCTGATGCAGGCAATTAAGAATACATACTTTCATAACAGTTTCTGATTTTAACATTTTTACATGGCTTCCGCTGTATAATTTTAGGCATAACTGGTTGCCAGTTGCTCTGATTTTTAAAAAAGGGAATAGTAATCAATGAATATTTTTTACACACAAATAAAGAAAATATATATATTTGAAAGCCCCTAAACATATTATTAGGCTTGTCATACGTCAGGAAAATTCCTGACATGTCCTGGTTTTTGGGTGTTGTTGTGACGTGGGGTTTGTGATTTCAGCTCTCTTGACAAAACATGCTGGAGACAGTTCTCTAGTAACAGCTCTTTATTAAAGTGAACAAGACTGAAGACTGAGGAGAGGAAAGCTACATTTATAGGGACAGGGGACTAGCTAGGAAGGGATACATTTTGGAGGGAACAATATCAAGCAATCACAGTGCTGCCTTTTGGAGGAAACCAATAAGACAGAGGATCCAAATACAGCAGCTTAAATGAACCAATAGTAGCTGTACCCTCTGGAACCAAAAGGCAGTTACTTTATCCTAATGCAAATACAGACAATAATAATACAGATATAAAATCCTTTGACTCAATACACAACACCCCTCCCCCCCTAGTGAGCACAGCAGACGTAATCCCTCAGGTACTGTGGGGTCCTACAACTTCTACCTGATCTCCTGACAACAGGTGTTGCAGGTTCTGGATTGGGTGTTACCTGTGGTGGAGGGGCTGCTATAGGGGTTTCATCAGGAACAGAGGGAGTCCCAGACATCTCAGGGTCCCCGACCTGTACCTCGTCATCATGAGGACTAGCAGACCCTGGTTCATTTGCTGAAGCCCCTGGTGACTGCACCTCTGGACCATTTTCACTCTGGTCTCGCAGCTGTGCGTCATTAGCCAGGGATGAATTATCTGACTCCTCCCTGCTGAGCGCCCGGCGCCTCAGCTGATCTATATGTCTCTTCCAAACTTGCCCATTTTCCAAGGTCACATAATAGGACACAGGTCCACTAGCCCGGGTGATCACACCAGCCACCCACCACGGACCTCGTGAATAGTTCCTCACCCAGACCAGATCTTCAGGGGCGAGATACCTTGTTGTGTCAGTCTCAGCCTGGGGGGTTGCTCTTGAATTACGGTTTGGCATTTTATCTGGGTGGACATAATCCAGCACCGTTACCAGTCTTCTACCTAAGAGCAGCTCGGCTGGCGACTTGCCCGTCGCAGTACACGGCGTCGCATGCTGCAAAAATAACATTCGCGCAATGCGAGCCGACCAGTTACCCTCCATTAAGCGAGCAATGGATTCTTTGGCTGTTCTTACCATGCGCTCAGCCTGCCCATTGGAGGATGGGTGAAAGGGCGCGGATGTGACCCCTCTTATGAAGTTATCAGCCAAGAATGCCCTGAATTCTTGGGATACAAAAGCTGCCCCATTATCTGATACAATGGTCTCAGGTAACCCGTGGGTAGCAAACAGCTGCCTCAACACCTTGATTACGGCAGCTGATGCCATGCTAGGGACCATCGCCACTTCTAACCATTTGGAATATGCATCAACGATAACCAAAAAGACCTTCCCTTGGAATGGCCCCGCAAAATCTATGTGCAGCCGGCTCCAGGGAGTCCTGGACTGCTCCCACCAGTGGACTGGTGCTCTGGCCACTTCTGGCCGCACCTCTTGGCATGCCTTGCATGTTCGTACCCATTGTTCTATGTTCTGGTCCATTCCAGGCCACCACACGTAACATCGGGCTAGCGACTTCATCCTGACCATTCCCGGGTGTCCCATGTGAAGCGTCTCAAGAACCCTGTTTCTCAGTGGTGCTGGGATGATCACCCTATCTCCCCATAGGAGACAACCCTTATGCAGGGACAATTCGTGCTGCCTTGTCGCATAAGGCCTGAATTTTTCTTCATGCGGACCACCTGGCCACCCCCTCCCCACCCAAGTGAGCACACGGGAGAGAACAGCATCTTTCCTCGTTTTCTCAGCTATATCTGTAGCTGTTACAGGAGCCCCCGGAAGTGTTTCTAGCATCATAATGTGCTCCGCCGGAGCAGGATCCTCATTGCTCCCGCCAGGAAGGGGCAAGCGACTCAGCGCATCAGCATGGCACAATTGCTTCCCCGGCACATGGGTCAAGGTGTACTGGAACCCATTCAGGAATATTGACCAACGCAACATTCTGGGGGAGAGAATTTGTGGCGTTTGTTTGTTTGGGTTGAACAACCCTAACAGTGGTTTGTGGTCCGTTTCAATGGAGAATTGGCGACCGTACAAATAATCATAGAACCTTTTGATTCCGGACACAATAGCCAGTGCCTCTTTATCAATTTGAGCATAGTTGCGCTCCGTGGGCGACAACGTACGGGAATAGAAAGAGATGGGCTTTTCCGACCCATCCGGTTCCCTATGACTCAGCACAGCCCCCAGACCGTATTGAGAGGCATCACATGCCAGGACCAGCGGCTTTGACTCATCATAATGAGCAAGGACGCTCCTGCTACTCAGCATTCCTCGCAAGGAGTCAAAAGCCTTCTGCTGCTCCCGCCCCCATCGCCACACATTCTTTTTCTGCAATAGTCTATGTAATGGTTCAGCTACCGAAGCTTTCTGGGGTAAGAACGAATGATAAAAGTTAATAAGTCCCAGGAATGACTGCAACTCCGTCTTGTTCTGTGGTCGTGGTGCCTCGATGATGGCCTTAATCTTAGCATCTGTGGGGTGGATGCCTGATGCATCAATTTTAAACCCCAAGAAATCCACCGTTGGCACCCCAAAACTGCATTTTTCCTTTTTCAGTTGCAACCCCACCTCCTTGAACTTGAGCAACACTGCACGGACACGCGCAACCAGTTCCTGTGGGTCTTTTCCAGCAATCAAAACGTCATCAAAAAATGGCAAGACCCCCGGCAGACCTCTTAACAGGCGTTCCATGAGCCCTTGAAAAATCCCTGGGGCCACACAAACTCCGAACTGTAATCTGTTAACTCTGAACGCCCCTTTATGTGTGACAATAGTCTGTGCTTCCGCTGATTGTGGGGTTACTGGCAGCTGTTGGTAAGCTTGTGCCAGGTCAATTTTGGCGAACACCTTGCCCCCAGCCAGTTTAGCCAACAGATGTGATACAACTGGAATGGGGTATGAGTTTCCCCTGAGTGCCTTATTGATAGTACATTTGTAATCTGCACATATCCTGACTTCCCCATTTGCTTTAAGGGGCGTGACGATTGGAGTCTCCCACTTAGCAGAGTCCACGGGTGAGAGAACTCCCTGCTTGACCAATTTATCCAGCTCTGCCTCGATCTTGGGTTGCAGTGCAAATGGCACTCGCCTTGGTTTGAGTCGGATTGGAGCCACCCCGGGGTCCAACTCGAAGTCAACTGGGGGCCCTTTATAACAACCCAGTTTTCCATTAAAGAGACCAGCAAATTCCTTGCATAATACCTCGCTCATCTCAGGGCAGGCTTGGATTGAATTAAGCCCTGAGATACTCAGTCCCAGGGCAGGGAACCAGTCAGTGCCCAGGAGACTGGGGCGACTGCCCTTCGCAATCACCAGTTTGAGTACAGCCTGTTTGTCCCGGAACTGTACTCTCACGGCACACATTCCCATAACATGGATGCGGCCTGCTGAGTACGACTGCAAGGTTGCCGGAAAAGGCTCCAGAGGGGGCAACTTACCCCTGGGGAAGAATGTCTTCGCGGTCTGGTCTGACACGATGGTGAATGCAGATCCGGAGTCCACCTCCATGTCGCACTGCTGACCCTCAATCTTCACCTTGACGTGTGCCTTGCCTTGCGCTGGAAACTGCACGGCCCTCCCATTGATCTCCGTTACGTAGTGGCAGTCCTTTAGAAAACGAGTTGCTGTGGGCGGTCTGCGATGCTCCAGTCTAGGTGCTCCTGTCGCTCCCGACGCCGCCGATCTACAGACCCTGGCGATGTGACCCGTCTTTCCGCACGTCCGGCAGATAGCATCCCTGAAACGACAACTCTTCCTTTCATGGTTTCCGCCACAACCTGGGCAACTGCCTCGGCGATCTCTGTGCACTGTGCAGGCCTGACGCACCGACTCAACCCCACGGACTGGGCTCTGGCTTGGAGTAGCCTCTAGCTCGTCCATGGCATGCGCAACTTCTATCTGTGGCTTAGTGGCCTTGCGACTGGCATCAAGCTCCTCTCTTTCATAATTCTCCGTGGCGGTGGCCTCCTTCAAGGCTGAAGCAAGGGTAACCTCTTCTTTAGCCACGATGCGTCTTCTGGCTTTCTTGCTGCTCAGACCACCAATAAACCGATCCAGGAGAGTCTCTTCCAGATTTTGGAAGCCGCAGTGCTGAGCGAGCTTCCGGAGTTCAGCCAGAAATGCGGATACAGACTCCCCAGCATGCTGCTGCCTCTTATGGAACTCCATCCGCCGGGCCATCTTGGTCTCAGTAGGCGCCAAGTGGCTTGTTAGACAGGCAAGAATATCTTGGAGAGATGTCTCACTCAGCTTCGCTGGAGCAAGTAATGCCTTGGCTAGCTTGAAGGTCTCAGGCCCACAGTAGCTCAGGAATGTGGCCCTTCTTTTGCTGGCATCGGTGATCCCTTGAGCCACTGCAAAGAACTCGAAGCGTTCGACGTAGTCTTCCCAGGTGTGGGGCTCTGATGGCTGGAAGGGCTCCAATACCCTTGGACTCTCCATTGTCCTAGCGGGCAGGGTCGTCTTCTCAGCTGGCCAGTGAGTCTTGTTCTCAGCTGCAATCCGGACTCTGAGGCAGGGTTGTGTTTAACCGCTCCTCAGCATTCCGGATCCCACCTTCGTCGCCAGTTGTTGTGACGTGGGGTTTGTGATTTCAGCTCTCTTGACAAAACATGCTGGAGACAGTTCTCTAGTAACAGCTCTTTATTAAAGTGAACAAGACTGAAGACTGAGGAGAGGAAAGCTACATTTATAGGGACAGGGGACTAGCTAGGAAGGGATACATTTTGGAGGGAACAATATCACGCAATCACAGTGCTGCCTTTTGGAGGAAACCAATAAGACAGAGGATCCAAATACAGCAGCTTAAATGAACCAATAGTAGCTGTACCCTCTGGGACCAAAAGGCAGTTACTTTATCCTAATGCAAATACAGACAATAATAATACAGATATAAAATCCTTTGACTCAATACACAACAGGTGTAAAAATGGCGTAAGGGGGAGAATTATTTGACTGAATCGGCAAAATGTCAGGGAAAACCCATATGTATGGAAGTTTCCCCCCCAAAAAAGCTGAACGATTTGGGTTTGTTCCTCCCAAAAAACAGCTCAACAGCTTTGTGGGTGTCAGGAATTTTACTTTTTGAAATGTGGCAACCCTAAAACATATACTGTATTTCCCAAAAGCCAACAAAAAATGTAACTCTACCCGAAACTGATAGTCAGCAGGCAGACCTCAAGAGCTTTGTGGTATCACCTTCGTGTGTGTGTGTGTGTGTGTGTGTGTGTGTGTGTGTGTGTGTGTGTGTCTGTGTGTCTTTTATGCAGGAAGACAATGGCCCCTGTGTTCTTTGATCCCCTCACGGATGATGACTCTCTTTCACTCTCTGTAATTTATCTTCTCTCCCTGATTTTGGTAGCTGTTTGAGCCTCCATATGAAAGGCTGTCGCTTCCACTTTTCCTTTAATGAGATTTGATTCGCCACATTTTTAGTCTGAGCGGCTGGGGGGGAGCGGTGAGAGGCGGCGAGAGAAAGGTCCATTTTGGTTGGGAAGCTTGCTATGATGGAACTCAAACACAGAGCATTTTTTTTAAATAAAAAAAACCAAAACCCCCAAAACAGGGGAGCTGCAGATAAATAAAGCATTAAAAGAGCCAGCTTCAGACCAGATGTAATTACTGTATGTTTCATGCATTGCACCTGTGTGTGTGTGTGTGTGTGTGTGTGTGTGTGTGTATACCTCTGCCCAGAAAATTGGTTCTGCAAGCCAAGGGTGTAATTACACATTATCCATCGTTCTTTCCATTATTCTTTTTTATGGGGTCTCTCTCTCCCCACCCCCGCCACTCACACCTTACACAATACAGTCATGGAAGATCCAATTTGAAAGGGAAGGTGAGTTTTGCAAAAGAACAGCTTTTTAAGCTTTTCCGACATGTACTGTTTTCCTGCTGAACATTCCTCCCTCCTCTACAGCAGCTTTTAGTCTTGCTGAGGAATTTTTATTTATTTAGGTTTGGGCCTGCTTCCCGCACCTTTTAGTCTCTCCCACAACAGCCCTGCGGGGTAGGCTATAACAGCCCTTAAGGAAGGATCCGTGTTAGAAGAACTCAGATATATTATCTGGACACATTAAACCTAGGTTATGGCCGCCATGACAGAATGTATATTTGTCCCAGGAATTTGAACGGTAAGCTGAGCATGACTAATATTGGATATAAGCCCTTTTCTCTTCCAGGCTCCACTAGGAAAAGGAAAGCCACAGGCTGAGATCAGGGGGCGGTGGAAACGTTGCAGGAGCTTCAGCTAAAGTTTGCAGGGTTAGGAGGTGGAGGACAGGAGATCACTTTGAAATGTAAGCTGTGGGGCATAAAGCCTCGGCTTCCTCTGCAAACTGGAGATCTAATTAGCCACGACCTGCCTTTCTCTCTCTCTCTCTCTCTCTCTCTCTCTCTCTCTCTCTCTCTCTCTCTCTCTCTCTCTCTCTCTCCCTCCTGTGCCCCTGTAATTAATTTTGGCAGGCTCCCCATCAATAACAGTCGCAAACCTCTTGGCAAAAAGCATTCATGCCGCCAGATTATTATCCTGCCAAGTGAGAGGGGACAAGCGCTGCGTCTCCTCGCTGCAGCAAGCTCAGAAAGTAGTAGGCTAACAGCTAGCGAGTGCTGACCGTGCTTGCTCAGGAGTAAATACCATTTGTTTCGATGGTGCCAAGAACCGTATCTTCCCTTCAATAATAAAAAGGGGTACCTTTCCCTAGACCACAGCTATCATTTCACTCCCCTTTTGCTTCTTGTTACGGCCAGCAAGGAGTATAGAATTGTTTTGGGGGGGATTTTTATTTTCTTAAAAAATAAATAAAAATTCTACCATTCTCTCACCCACTGGGGACAGCAGGGATCCAAGTAGAAAGTGAAGCCACAGGCAGGACCGACACATTCCGGTTTCATCTCCATCCTCCTCTTCCCTCCTGAACAAGGGGCAACGCTGAAACTTAGGAGGAGGGGGCTTGCTGATGGCTGACTGAGAGTGGTGGGGCTGTGCCCCCATTTCCCCTAATGCACCAACTTTTCTTTCATCGTGGAACCCATCCCCAGGTAGTATAGCTGTGGTTCCCAGGTAGACATCCATCTACTTGTAGACAAGACCAGAGCCAGAGCTACCACCAGGAGCAAACCAGTAGTAAATCACATGAAGGAAGTCGAGTTCATAGAATCATAGAGTTGGAAGAGACCACACGGGCCATCCAGTCCAACCCCCTGCCAAGCAGGAAACACCATCAAAGCATTCTTGACATATGCCTATCAAGCCTCTGCTTAAAGACCTCCAAAGAAGGAGACTCCACCACACTCCTTGGCAGCAAATTCCATTGTCGAACAGCTCTTACTGTCAGGAAAGTATTCCTAATGTTTAGGTGGAATCTTCTTTCTTGTAGTTTGAATCCATTGCTCCGTGTCCGCTTCTCTGAAGCAGCAGAAAACAACCTTTCTCCCTCTATATGACATCCTTTTATATATTTGAACACGGCTATCATATCACCCCTTAACCTTCTCTTCTCCAGGCTAAACATACCCAACTCCCTAAGCTGTTCCTCATAAGGCATTGTTTTCAGGCCTTTGACCATTTTGGTTGCCCTCCTCTGGACACGTTCCAGCTTGTCAGTATCCTTCTTGAACTGTGGTGCCCAGAACTGGACACAGTACTCCAGGTGAGGTCTGACCAGAGCAGAATACAGTGGTACTATTCCTTCCCTTGATCTAGATGCTATACTCCTATTGATGCAGCCCAGAATTGCATTGGCTTTTTTAGCTGCTGCTTCACACTGTTGACTCATGTCAAGTTTGTGGTCTACCAAGACTCCTAGATCCTTTTCACATGTACTGCTCTCAAGCCAGGTGCCTCCCATCCTGTATTTGTGCCTTTCATTTTTTTTTTTGCCCAAGTGTAGTACTTTACATTTCTCCTTGTTAAAATTCATCTTGTTTGCTTTGGCCCAGTTGTCAAATCTGTTAAGGTCATTTTGAAGTGTGTGATCCTGTCCTCTGGGGTATTAGCCACCCCTTCGAATAAAGAGTTAACTCTTTATTCGAAAGAAATATGATGAACATATCAGCTCAACTCGGGTAGTTCTTGCCCCCCCCCCCCATGAAGCAGTTGCTGAAACTGAAGGGAACATTTGCTGATGCTGAAGGTGAAGAATATAAATTATGGTAAAATAAAACCAACACAGAGTGCTTTGGAAACTGTTCATAGCATTTCCGGACAATTTGTTTTTAGAATTTGTGTTCTAGTTGCGACGGTTTCAGTCCATAAAACAAAACAAAACAAAGAAAGAGAGCATAAGAGCTCAAGAAGAGCAGGATCAGGCCAATGGCCCGTTGTGATTCCCTGAGCTCCTCATCTTGCTGGTTGCTTCTCACAAAATTCAATTTGTTGCCAAGTTCTGCTCTATCCCAGGTATTAATCAGGATTGGTGTCTATCGTGTGAGATGTAAAACTAAGGGCTTGACCTTAGTCAAGTGTTTTGATTAAAGATCTGTCGAGTTTCTTGTAACAGTAGCTGGGTTAAGCTTTCTGGGATCAGTTCCAGAGCTGGTAATTTCACCCTGAATTTTCTATGAGAACTTGAAGCTATTCTTCCTTGGGTGGGTGGTGTCTGTCTTTCTCTCTCTCTCTCTCTCTTCCCCAGCTTCTCAGATCCTACCCTTTCCGCATCTGCTTGCTTCAGGAAAGCCAGTAGGATGGGCTTAAAGCACATTTCTACCACCCCCATGAGCTAGAGCAGGAGTCCCCAAACTAAGGCCCGGGGGCCGGATGCGGCCCAATTGCCTTCTAAATCTGGCCTATGGACGGCCTGGGCATCAGCATGTTTTTACATGAGTAGAATGTGTCCTTTTATTTAAAATGCACCTCTGGGTTATTTGTGGGGCCTGCATAGTGTTTTTACATGAGTAGAATGCATCCTTTTATTTAAAATGCATCTCTGGGTTATTTGTGGGGCATAGGAATTCGTTCATATTTTTTTAAAAAATATAGTCCAGCCCCCCACAAGGTCTGAAGGACAGTGGACCGGCCCCCTGCTGAAAAAGTTTGCTGACCCCTGAGCTAGAGGGAACCCTATCTTGAGTGAGTGGACTAGATCGCTGGGTTGCTTAGATGCCCAGTAGGATGATGACTTTTTTACAACCTCATTTCCCTGTATCATAATTTGATGAGCATTCATTAAAGATTAGATAAAATCTTACTTTCAAAGAAATTTGATTTTAAAAACCTCACACACAAAATGATTTTAAAAAATTTATTCATCAGTTTTTTGACCATTTTTGAAGTCACTGTAAGCAGATATAAAATTGAACCCAAGCTTTAGAGTCACATATATACAACATTATATAGGGTCATCAAACACACAAGGAAGCTTTTTTTTAGCTGCAGTAACAGTACAGACGCCGCTAGAGGACGATGTTTTGCTACCTCTCCTGTAGGTTCTCTTCCCAGCATGTCCGGCAGGGTCTGCTGGCAGAGTTTTGAGGTCCCCAAAAGGGGCTTTTACCTTGCGCAGGTGTGACATTTGTATACCCTATGTTGCTAAGAACACTCCCCATTGTGGAATGTGGTGTTGTGTCCAAATTTGATACAATATATATATATAGAATTGTTAATACAATTTTATGAAATGGTAAAACGGCATACAAAAAAATTAAAAACGGTTTGTGCGTGACCTTTTAAAATATTTCAATGCAATATACCTCATTTTAGTCATTAATAGGCAAACGTTCATCCATTTGTGCTACAGGAAATAATTTTTGAGGGGGAAAAATGAAAAAGTCATCACCCTAATGCTCAGTCATCATGAGGTACATGTGATCCAGGGGTATCCAACTTTTTTGGGCCCAATGGGCACATTTGGAATTTCCAGAAAGTTCTGCGGGTGCTCACCACAAAATGGCTGCCAAAGGGTGTAACACAAAATAGCTGCTAGGCAGGGTGGCGTAAACCAAAATGGCTGCCACATCTAGAAGAGGAGAAAAAAGAGGGCCACGAAGCAGTGTGGGCATGCCTCACCCTGCCAGCTGCCCCATTTTGTCGTAAAAAAGGCACCTGCGCCAGCCATCTCACTCACAGGGAGAAGATCTTGCACCTCACCTCTGTTCAGAATACATGGGAGGGTGTGTGCCCACTCCTGGCATTAGATGAAAGGTGGACATTGTTAAATTGCTCGATGTAAGAAGAACAGAAAAGGAAGAGCAGGCTCTTGTGCTTTGTGGTCTTTGAGGGGATATTTATTAAGACCATTCACCAATGCCACAGGGGGTGCTGGCAGGGACCCCAATGCCACGTGCCCCACAGTGGTGAGCCCTGTGACTTCCAAAATACAGCATAATACACCATACACTTAAAACACATTCAGCGCACATTTAAAGCACCTGCCTCCCCCCCCCCCCGAGAATCCTGGGAGCTGTAGTTTGTTACAGGTGCTGGGAACTGTAGCTCTGTGAGGTGGAAACTATGGTCCCCAAGATTCTTTGTGCCAAGTCATGTACTTTTAATGTGCTTTAAATTTAGGGTGTGGATCTGCCCAAAGCAAAAGCAAAATAGGGAAGCCTTGAAAGAGGAATGAACGTGTTTGGTGGAGAGGAATTAGAGGCAGATGACATTCCTGTTTTCTTTCATATATAGAGGTATAATTGGCAATGGGAGTGACAAGGCATGTGTTATGTACTGAGCTGAATCATAGAACAATAGGATCCAGAATCAGCAGTCTGATTGGTCCGCAGGAGCCACCCAATCCAACTCCAGGTGGAAGTGAATCTGCAAACTGATTGGCCTGCAGGAGCAGCCAATCAGGCGGCTGGTAGAAGTGAATCCACAAACTGATTGGCCCACAGGTGTAGCCCTGAAGTAGCCAATCACACAAAGCCCATTGTGTAAATAATGTATATAAGCAGATGATTTTGGGAAAAGGGCATTCTTCTTCTCTTCTCCTTGATGACTACGAGCTGAATAAAAAGCATGAAATTCACTCTCAACTCCGAGTATATTTCAGCATGTAAGGTTTGCTGTCCTTGAGAATGTCTCTGTAGCTGCAACCTTTCCCTTAAGGAGGATAAAGTGCCTTTTTGACTCTGGCAGAGAGAAACAGCAGAGTAACAAATTATCAGACTGCTGCTTCCTTAACGAAGTTATTATACCAAAAAATCTGGGGTTGGCTTTTGCAGCCCAACTCTCCTTCAAGTGATTCAGGATCCCCTAAGTCCATTGTAAGCCAGAGTAGGATGGATGGAGGCAACACCCAGTCAAAGCAAGGCAGACAACAACAACAACAACAACAACAACAACAACAACAACAACAACAACAACAACGAAATATACTCGGAGTCGAGAGTGAATTTCATGCTCTTTATTCAGCTTATAGTCATCAAGGAGAAGAAGAGAAGAATGCTCTTTCCCCAAAACCATCTGCTTATATACATTATTTACACAATGGGCTTTGCGTGATTGGCTACTTCAGGGCTACACCTGTGGGCCAATCAGTTTGTAGATTGACTTCTGCCAGCAGCCTGATTGGCTGCTCCTGCAGGCCAATCAGGTTGCGGATTCACTTCCACCTGGAGTTGGATTGGGTGGCTCCTGCGGACCAATCAGACTGCTGATTCTGGATCCTATTGTTCTATGATTCAGCTCAGTACATAACAAACAACAACATATTTATGCCCCGCCCATCTGGTTGGGTTTCCCCAGCCACTCTGGGCGGCTTCCAACAAAAGATTAAAAATACATTAAAACATCAGTCATTAAAAACTTCCCTAAATAGGGCTGCCTTATTTTTCTGTTGCAGCAGAGTCCCTGCCCCTCTTGCAAGGAGGTGAGGACTCAGAAGAAAGAGTGCAAGAACTTAAAAAGCATCCTACAGGTGTCACAGAAACAGGCAGTCTATGACAGAAATGTGAAAGTGTGGCTTGTCTCCTGTCCGTCAAGATACCTGATAATGTTCACTGATTGCTGTACCTGGTCAGTCTGGGCTATTTGTGGAGATGGTAAATACTTTAGTTCTTGACTCCAGTTCACAGGCCCACGCTAGTCATACACAAAATATGCCCACAAAACAAGATTTGTGGAAAGAACTACAGTGGTACCTCGGTTTGCGACCGCAATCCGTTCCGCGGAGGCGGTTGCTCGCCGAAGTGGTCGCTTGCTGAAAGCACGCTTCTGCGCATGCGCAAGCTGCGCAGATCGTGTCTGCATATCCGACGCTGCGGAACCCGGATGTAAGCACTTCTGGGTCCATGGCGGTCGCTCGCTGAAGCGGTCACTCGCCGAGGTAGGCGTAAACCGAGGTTTGACTGTATAGGGAAAGATTTCTTCCAAGAGACTTCCCTCTACAGAGAAATATTTCTGGTCCGTAAGGGTGAAGATGGCTTCAGGATTTTCTCCTGTACTCTTTCAGTTGTTGTTGTTGTTGTTGTTTAGTCGTTTAGTCGTGTCCGACTCTTCGTGACCCCATGGACCATAGCACGCCAGGCACTCCTGTCTTGCACTGCCTCCCGCAGTTTGGTCAAACTCATGTTCGTAGCTTCGAGAACACTGTCCAACCATCTCGTCCTCTGTCGCCCCCTTCTCCTAGTGCCCTCAATCTTTCCCAGCATCAGGGTCTTTTCCAGGGAGTCTTCTCTTCTCATGAGGTGGCCAAAGTATTCAGACATGCAGTTTATATACTTACGGGTGTGTGTTTACCTTATGAACATTCTTTTTATTTATGACATCTTAGAATTCTTATAACAAAGCCCATAAAGAAACCTTGCCCTAGCGAGGGATCGCTCTTGCCCCCAGTTTACCGATGAGAAACTGAGATTGCCTGGTCCAAGGCCATCCCTTCAAAAGTGGATTTCTCTTTTCAGTGGACAAAAGCCTTCTCTCCTGATATTGAGCCCATAAAACAGCCACTACAACAGGGCTGTGAAATTACAACACCCATCATCCATGGGCCACAGGCCATGCAGCTGGGGTTGATGGGAGTTGGAGTCCAACAATCCCTGAAGAGCCACAGGTTCTTCAGGGTGCTTCAGGGTGTAGTATGGGTGCTACAGACCCAGGATGGGCCACGGTTCCCCCATCACAAGGACCCACTTACTTAGGCAAAACAAGCCTTTGCCACTATGCAATCTGGGAACGTTCCTAAAACTTATCAGTGAAATCAAGGCAGAGCCAAGATTTGAACTGAGGATTTCAGGCTCCCAGATCACATTCATTGACACCCCAACAACACCAGCTGATGACTTGTTCCACTTACCATCAATACATTTAGCTGAAATATAGGTCAGTGTCGTTGACTTCATTGTTTAAAATACTCTGTGCCCCTGGGACGTGTTTTCGTTTGGACTGATTGCTCAGTGCCCGTAAATAAGTGGCTTTAGGGTGATAGAAAATTTGGGCTCAAGTGCGGGCGTCAGGGGAATTGCCTCTTTTTGCAGAGTCTGTGTCAGCACATTAAACATTCAGAACACTGAGTATGTACTGTACTAAACTTTTAAAGCTCAGGAGCCAAGCTTTTGGCTCCTGAGCACAATTATAATCAGAAAAGCAGCACCGTTGGTCTTTCTGTACAAAGACTGGGCTTCCCTCTGATTTACGCCCTGTTTAGTTGAGACCTAGTTGAGGATGCATTAAGGGGTCTTACAAACTGTTGCTATTTTCAGGTGGGATTCACTGATATGCCAGCAAATTCAGGCTGCACAATTAAAGCTGATTGGGAGGCCTTTGACCAACAAAAAGTCACTTCCTCTAATATTGGACTGTTTGCTGTAAGAAAAGTGATGGGAAATTGCTACTGTATATGAAAAGTGGTGCAGAGTGTGGCTTAACGCTTGCATTGACCCGCCACGAGGAGGCTAGATCTGGATTTTGTTTTCTCTCTTTTCCTCATTTTTCCAATCGAAAGTTGAATTCTCCACTGTTCCGCATCAGTTTGCAAACTTGTTAGAAGAACCCACGGAAATTCACCAGCATTTTAGTGTGAGTTCCTCTCACTAGGCACATCCTTGTGTGCAATTTTGCCTAATATATACATTTTGGCAAAGCAATTACCTCCAAAATAATGCACCTGTGTTATCTTTGCTAACACCTGAATTTTGTGGGCATTCTGCCTGAGCAGAAGCATTTTGGAACGCATTATCTGAATTGAAAAATTCAGAGACGGGTGGCTGCGCTTCTGTGCTCGTATGGTTTCTTTGACATGCAGAGCTATAGATACAACACAATTGAGAGGATACTAATGTTTACGATCTCCGAATCAGATTAAGATGTTTTCTTATTGTTTTTATAGCCCATCTGAGAAATCTGAGAGAACGTTAATGGGATTTGGTGGGATATTAAAGCTTGTTTTCCAGCGGATAGTGTATAGTACTTTCTCCTTCCTCTGTCATTATCTTTCCACCATTTCCACATGCTGCTGAGCTATCACAACAACACTGATGATTCTGCTACCTTGGGCAAGTATCACGTTTTTCCCAGGTGCAAAAATTTGATGCTTTTGAGTGTTGGGCAAATGTGATATCTCTGGATACAAGCGTAAACTTGTCGGAAGAGAGGTGGGCTGGAAAAATGAAATTCCAGTGCTCATCTGTGTAAAATTCTGCATTTGCAAAGGTAAAAATAAATAAATATACAGGTTGCCTGCCGTGGGGGTGGTTTAAGGCCCTGATTACGATCTTGATTTGGAAGACGTCCCCTGTGGCTTTCAGAACCATGAATTTTTACATCTTCTTTTAAGGGTTGTAGGTGTTTTTGGTTTTGGTTCTTATAAAAAATTGCCATAGCAAATGCCCTGCTGTTAAAGCGTGAAGGAGAAGAGGAGGCTGAGCATTATCCGACATATATTTAGCTGAAGCCGTGACCTCCCGCTAATGGAAGCATACCGATGCTTCTGTTGGCTTCTGTGTTTTTCTTGCAGACAAGCTGATCTCTGCAAACCTGCGTATCGAGCCCTGAAGCCCTCCTAATTTGTACCACTCATGGGGATGCCATCCGCAAGCAAGCAGGCAGTGAGGTGGGGTGTAAAAGGCTTTTTTATGTTCAGCAGCAAGACCTCGGGCGCTATTGATTGCGGAAAGGGAAGGTATCGCCGCATCCCCCGTTGCTTATAATGTGGCTCATCAGACACTGAGTTAAGTGCTAGTGACACCCTGGCGGGCTTCACAAAGTCACATTGAGAGTCGCTTCATCATCGCAGTTGAGATTTTGTAGTCCTTCCTTCCTTCCTTCCACTGCCTCCTTCCTCACTTGATTCAGATGGGTCCTTGTGTGCTGCTGTTGTCTGTGCCTACAATGTAATTGCAGGGTAATCTCTGTGAAAAGGCCCATTTTTCAATATTCCACCATGTCCTGATATTTATGCATTTTGGAGGGTTGCCAACATTTCTGCTAGCCTCAGTAGCTCTGCCTTTAAGATCTTGGCTGGCTTACATTTGCTGGTGATGCTTATCTGCCTGCTGGGGGAAGGTTTTGCCTGCAGATTCAGCAACCGCTGGAGCTGACCAGACCATTTGGGCGGTCAGTTGGCAACCCAAGAAATGCAGTTTATTTAAGGGCACACACACACACACACACACCCAGCTGTCACTATTTTGTGGGAGGAAATCAAGCACTTACTGGAAATGTTGGTTTGTGCAATTAAAATTGATGAAAGGGCTCTGTCACACTAGCACAACTAATCCACTTTTTTTTTTAAAAAAATGAAGCACACAGACGTTATGTGGTTAGTAACGTTATGGAGGAAATGTACTGGAATGTTTGGGGCAAATGAATGATTAACGGCAGGGTATATAAACACTGTGTAAGCAAATCAGGAAGCAGGATGTCACATAACCCCTCCCCACAAACAAAGCGGAACAAGTGTTTTAAGACCAGACATAGTCTAACCTCTGCATAGGCTTTGTGTGAGCAAGTCAAGATGAATTCTCCTGCCTCCCCCAGCTGCCCCTGCCTCCCCCAGCTGCAGAGTGGCCGAGGGCCCGCGCAGTCAGTATGGCCCCACTCGCATGGCGGCTGTACAGGCTGCTGCTCTCATGCGCCGTCCATACGGGCGTCTGTATGTGCTGCCACGCGTGCGCAGTCCGTACGGGATGCTGCACATGCACACTCCATACAGATGCCGCGCGTGCACCACCAAGTGGTTCACCCCGCCCCTCGGCGTCCTGCCCCGGGTGCCGTAGAGGGTTCCTCTGCCCCTGTCAGGAGGATCCCTAAATAATTGCATTTGTTCCATCATGGAGGTCTAAGCTGCGTAAATGGAGTGCCCAGGCCATCTTTCTGTCAATAATTTGGCCGTCCCGGGGGCCAGTTGTCAGACTGGTCCCACAGGCCAGATATGCGATTGTTCTCACAAACGTGATGAACAACACACAAGTCAGTAAATAAGGCTTAACTGCTTTATTTACATATAAACAAACTGAGAGCTCTACATCATGGCTCCCTCTCTCTGGCATCACATGACAGTAAAGAGAAAGAACAAAGGAACAACAGTCCCACGTAAACATCCTGTCTACGTCATTTCCACTCTGTGGGAATGAAAACACATACAGTCGTATGATACACAATAACCCTATGACTGCAGACGGGGAATGAATCCTAACAAACTCCCCCGATTTATGCCCTGTGCTGCAGTTCACCTTTGGAACTACCTGCAACTGGATTTGGCATTGGCTGTACTATCTTGCACTTCTGATAAGTCATGGCGTCATAGCACTTTGACTATCAGGAAATTGCACAGTTGGCTTTGTTGGTACGCACGGCCATTTGGACGTGGTCCAGCTTCCTTCTCCAAGGAAAAAAATGGTCTTTACCCATACAGCCTTTGGGCATGGTTCACTGTCTCTTGAGGACAAACTCTGTACCCTTCTCTGGACTCCGGGTTTTCAGACCTGTGGTGAGCTACTTACAACAGTGTAATCAAAACATCTGTGTTGGCAAACTCTTCAGCATACACATACCCATCTAGGCAATGACCAGACTGGATCAACTTAGCTTCAGTAAGCTTGCTAGATTGTGCCTTCACCCTATTCTCTGAGCTGTCATTGTATTCTAGTGTGACCCTGAAAACAAGGTGGAGCTATGCAAATAGCAACAGTCTTGATTTGTAACTGGTAAGGTGTCACAGAGTGAGTCAGTCAGTAAATCACACAGATTGAAGTTGGTGTTAGCTCTTTATTAGCAAAAACATGGCAACCCCATCCAGAACTGGCCACCCCCCAGAAGCTGTTCAACACCACCAGCCCCATCCAGTATGGCCAAGGGTCAAAGCTGATGGGAATACCAACCAGTGACATCTGGAAGATGACAAGTTCTCCACCGCTGATCTAGCTCAGTATTGCCTGCTCTGACTGGCAGTGAAAATCATAGCTGCCAAGTTATCCCTTTTTTAAAGGGATTTTCCCTTATGCTGAATAGGCTTCCTCGCGAGAAAAGGGAAAACTTGGCAGCTATGGTGAAAATAGGAAGCTGCCGAAGAGAATAATATTATTAGAACTGTTGGAAAAGATCTGGACTATTGAAATATACTTGGAGTCGAGAGTGAATTTCATGCTCTTTATTCAGCTCATAGTCATCAAGGAGAAGAAGAATGCCCTTTTCCCAAAACCATCTGCTTATATACATTATTTACACAATGGGCTTTGCGTGATTGGCTACTTCAGGGCTACACCTGTGGGCCAATCAGTTTGTGGATTGACTTCTGCCAGCAGCCTGATTGGCTGCTCCTGCAGGCCAATCAGTTTGCGGATTCACTTCTGCCAGCCGCCTGATTGGCTGCTCCTGCAGGCCAATCAGGTTGCGGATTCACTTCCACCTGGAGTTGGATTGGGTGGCTCCTGCGGACCAATCAGACTGCTGATTCTGGATCCTATTGTTCTATGATTCAGCTCAGTACATAACACCTATGTTGGATTAAAATGATTGGAAAGAACTTGGAACTTTGATTAGAATGGCAGCAAATATCGATATTCAGAACCCTCAGAATTTGAAGCATGGGGAAGCAATTTTTTTATAATTTGGCATAATATTTGGTTTAATAGATATATATTTGTATAATTTGGAATAATTGGTTTGATATGATTGATTTGTAAGTGAAAATTTAATAAAAATTGATTTTAAAAAAAAGAAAAGAAAGAAAATAGGAAGCTGTCTTACACTGAATCAGAAGATGGATCCATCTAGCGCAGTATTGTTCAGTAGTTCTTCAGGAATTCAGACAGGATCCTCTTCCAAGCCCAGCTGGAGGTGTTGGAGACTCAACACAGAATGTGATCTACCTTTGAGCTTTGACCCTTCCAGTAATATGATATGGCTGTGACTCTCCAGTCATATGATACGAGGCCTTTTATTTCATGTGCTACCTGATCTTTTTAGCTGGAGACACTAGGGAGAAAACCTGTGTCTACCGTTGAAAGGTGGCCCCTTCTGATAAACTTACTTGTAAATTGCTCTCTCTCTCTCTCTCTTTTGTATGTAAGGCAGCTTATGTAAAACAATTCCAAACAGTTTTTAAAATGAGAATATTTATATGGCAGCCCTACAGAAAACATGTTAAAACATGGACCAGTTTAGAAAAGTAGCTGCATTCCAAAACAGCTCTCCAAATTAAGCTCCATAAAACAAGGGGGTAAATTAGGGAAAAAGCAGCCAGAAATATATATCTATATACAGTGGTACCTCTACTTACGAATAACTCTACTTACGAATGTTTCTACTTACGAATGGAGCTCCATCTGCCATCTTGGATGCGGTTTAGATAGGATTTTTTCTACTTACGAATTTTTAGATAGGGTTGCTTCGACTTATGGATTTTTTCTCCCAATGCATTCCTATGGGATTCGACTTACAATTTTTTTCAACTTACGAATGTGCGTTCGGAACGCATTAAATTCGTAAGTAGAGGTACCACTGTATATCTATCTATATCTATATCTATACAGTATCTATATCTATATCGTTTTAAATTCCATTTAAATACTTGCCATTCACAATTGACAGCTTTCTCTCCCTCTCCCTCTCATTCTCTCTCTCTCCCTCTCCCTCTCTCTCTCTCTCTCTCTCTCTCTCTCTCTCTCTCTCTCTCTCTCTCTCTCTCTCTCTCCTCTCCCTCCCTCCCTCCCTCCCTCCCTCCCTCCCTCCCTCTCTCTCTCCCTCTCTCCCCTTTTAAACTTAGATTTTGGTACCCAAGTTCCAAAACCCAAAATTATGTTTTTATTTCAGTTGTGTCTTCATCTGTGCTAGCAATCCTTCACAAGAAATTCTACTGGCAATTACACAAGGGGTTGGAGGCACAGTTTAAAACCAGCTGTTGTTGCCAACCTGGTGCTCCCATCAAGTTTTCCTGGCTGGTGCCGAATGGGAGTTGTGGTCCAAAACATCTCGCAGGCACCAGGTTGGCAAAGGATTCCTTCGACTGTCGCTGTTTATGTTTACAGCCTTTGAGAACGATGCACCTCATCAGAGAAGCGTTTGGTGCAATCTTCAAGGCAAAGACTCCTTCAGGGACCGCAATCTGTTTGGATGCTGCTGCCTTGTTCCCGCTTCCACACATGATGAGCAAAATTGACATTTTTCAAAACGGAGCACGGATGAAAGCCTTTCTGTTGCCACCCAGGATGTTGTGGAGGAACAGCTGGCTTCCTCTTGGCAGTATTAGTGCTGCTATGCTCAAAGTGATATAAAAGCAACAGGAGGGATGTGGTTATGGCGAAGCACAGAGCAGTATCTTAGTGGGGGGAGAAGATAAGGCCCCCTGAAGAGACATGGGGAATAAGAAGCTGGAGACAGCTTCATCTTCAAAAGATTCCGGTATCTTCAAATGAGTCTTTTGGAGTTCTGGACGATCCAGGGCAGAACAGAAAGTGTTCCTTGTACGTTTCAGTCAGATGAGACATAGAGAGAAGAGATTATGGTCCATCAAAGGCAGAGAGGGTCTTTGGAAACAGGCGGACTTTAGTACTGTCGCCTGCCAGTCACTTGGGAATGGGATGATGGGGAAACGGGCCAGAATTGTGCTTCCATGCACACATATTGCATTTGGAGGGTTACATTAGAGCAGGGGTGTCAAACTCAAATTCATCGGGGGCCGCATCAGCAGTTTGGTCACCCTCAAAGGGCCGGTTGTATCTGTAGGACTGTGTCCACTCTTTATTATCATAAATTATTGTCACTACATTCAATTATTACTGTTTTTTGTAATAATGTAAGTAATAACTAGCTCTGAAAGCAGAAACATAGTCAGAATAATGGCAAGTAGATATTTAAATGTACAATTATTGTACAATTTATTGAAAAATGATTTTTGGTAACTGCACTGGGTGGTGGAGGCTCGCTAGGGTTTCATGCAGGACCTTTGCAGAGCTACTAGTACCTGGAGATGCTGGGGTCCTTCTACATGCAGGACAGATGTTCTGCCAGTGAGCCACCACCCTTCACCAAAGGGACTAGCTGAGGTTGACTCACTGGAGCTGCTCTCCTGGTTCCAGGGTTTAAGGGCCAGAAGTATAAAGCAGCATCCTATGTTTCTGAGGAGAGGGAGGGGGAGGGGAGGGAGGAAGGAAGGAAGGAAGGAAGAAAAAAGGGAGTGGGAGGGAGAGAGGAAGGAAGGAAAGAGGGGAGAGAAAGAAGAGTAGGAAATAAGGAAGGGAATAAAGAAGGAAAGAAAAAGAAAGAGGGAGGGAAGACGGAAAGGGAGAAAGAAGGAAGGAAGTAGAGGGAAAGAAAGAATAAGAATGAGGGAGAGGAAGAAAGATGGGAAGGATGGAAGGAAGAAAGAAAGAAAGAAAGAAAAGAGGGAGCAGGAGGGAGAGAGGAAGGAAAGAGGTGAGAGAAAGAAGAGTAGGAAAGAAGGAATAAAGAATGAAAGAAAAAGAAAGAGGGAGAGAAGACAAAGAAGGAAGGAAAGAGAGGGAAAGAAAGAATAAGAACGAGAGAGAGGATAAAGAAAGGGAAGGGGGGGTGGCCGCCTTGATTCAGCGCCAGAAAAGAGCGCAAAGGGACTTAGGGGCAAAAAGCATTTCCCGTGCAGCGTGAGGCAGTGGGTGTCCGTTTTAGGAGAAGTGCGTAAAGCCTCAGAGTTGCGCGTTCGTGAGGCTGAGCCGCTGCTGAGCTCACGTTCATGAGGCTGAGCCGCGGCAGGAGGAGGAGGAGGTGAGGCAAGAGGAGGAGGAGGCTACCCGGGTCGGTGCCCGGCAGCGCCGTGCGGAGAGTCCCGAGCCTCTGGGACGCAGCAGTGCTCTGTAGCACTTTGAATCCTCCTCCTCCTCCACGCAGCGCTGCTGGGTGCTTTGTCTGTGCTTCAGCAGCAGCAGCCGTTTCCAGGCACCGAGCCGTGGCAGGAGGAGGAGGATTCAAAGTGCTACAGAGCACTGCTGCGTTGCAGAGGCTCGGGACTCTCCGTGCGGCGTTGCCGGGCGCTGACCCGGCAAGCTGCCTCCTCCTTCTCCTGCTGTGTCTCGGGGCGCTCCACGCAGCGCTGCTCCGACCGCCTTTCTATCCCCCCCCCGGCCCCAGCTGTTTGTCAGCGCTTTGTCGGCGTGGCGCTTCAGCAGCAAGGTCCCGCTGCTGGGTCCTACTGGCTGGGGCGCTCGGCGGGCCACATGACGAGGTCTGGCGGGCTGGATTTGGCCCCCGGGCCTTGTGTTTGACACCCGTGCATTAGAGTGATAAAGGACACAAACCTGGATTATGGTTTTTGCCCGAAACCTTTAGTGTTCTAATCAATACAGTACACAGTCAGAGTGGGAGGTCAAGGTACAGCAGGTATATCGTGTTGGAATCTTGAAAGCCCAAAATTTAGGACTCTTTGGTGAGGGAATCCCAGTGGAGGTTTAACATGGCAAACCATGCAGCAAAGAAAAGCATCAATTTATAGGTTGTCAAACCTTTCACATGTGCCTTTCCAGCGAATTCCAAAGTGTACCACTTTCTTTTCTTTTTTAAAAATACTTTTTATTAATTTTCGTACATAATTCCTAATACAGGCTTATATATTCTTGTTCAAAGTAAATATCCATACCAAAATAATATCAATGTATATTCAAGACTAGAATCAATTACAGTGCCAATAACAGTTATTTCACAAAATACAATAATAATTAAAAAAAAAACCTTTCCACCTCCCCTTTATTATCTTAACATCTTTTCCTATTGTCTTTCTCCTTTAGTTCCGCCGAACCAGACTTCCACCTTCTTTCACATTTGGTTTTCTATCCTCTTTTATCTATTACCTGCTCTTCATCCTTCATTTCTATATGTTTTCTCTTTTATCAAAATCTCGGTTATATTCCATTATTACAGTTGTAGATGTTAACTCATGCCAATTAGTGTTATTGTTGGTTTATCATATTTTTTTTAGATATTCTGTAAATTTTCTCCATTCTTTTTGGGCTTTCTGATCTTTTTGTTCTCTTACTTTTCCAGTCAGTTTAGCCAATTCCACATATTCTACCATTTTGACCCTCCACTCCTCCACAGTTGGAACCTCTGTTCTTTTCCATCTTTGCGCCAGTAGCACCCTGGCCGCTGTACATGTGTACCACTTTCCTAGCCTTTCCTCCTTGCTTCTTCTCCAACAGCTGCTAAGAGGGGCCCAAGGAGCAGTGGCCATGGAGAGGCAACAGGATGATGCCACCACCATCGTTGTTGCTCAGGGCAAATGCTGGCTCATCCTCCCCAAGCTCGGCAGCAGCAGTGGCGGGGAAATAGGGAATTCCGGGATAAAATCAGAAGCTGGGGTGCCTTTTGTAATTCTGGGACTGTCCCTGAAAAATCAGGATACTTGGAGGGTATGCAATTAGAAAATAGTTCACCGACAGCAACACCTATGAGAGTCTGAGCTATATTTTAACAAGGAACAATAACGGATGCAATTGCTTGGTATTTACACTTTATTTATTTCTCTCTCCCCCCCTCCCCCCATTTCTCCTTTATGTTTTGCAGCATACCTGTGTTTCTTTGTGACCGCCCTGGGAGTGACAGCAGGGGCCCATCGCCTGTGGAGTCACAGATCTTACAAAGCCAAGCTACCTTTGCGGATATTCCTGGCTGTAGCAAATTCAATGGCCTTTCAGGTGAGCAACTAGGTTCTAACTGCTGCCCATCCATGCCTGCAATTTCATTTCTCCACTGATGACAGGCTTCTCAATGGGTGAAGCTCCCTTTGCAAGAGGAGCATTTCCGCACCTCGGGATGAACGAAGCTCTGCATGCAGACGCTTGTGTGATGGAAACAAAGCAGTTGGTGCAAAGCAGAGGGGATTTTATCACACCAGGCCAGTGATCCATTTAGTTCAACATTGTCTCCACTGACTGGCACTCCACTCTCCAGGTTTTCAGACAGGGATCTCTTCCTGCCCTACCTGGAGATGGTGGGGATTGAACCTTCTTCGTGCAAGACAGATGCTCTGTCCCTGAGCCTTGGACAGCATTCCTGACACTCCCCCTTCGCCCAAGACTAGAAGGGATTGGAAAGTGTTAGAACAGAAAGTGCAACGGCAACAAGCTCAGATTACCCAACATAGGAGTGACACAGTTTAATGGGGACGGAGGGGGTAAACCTTTTACTGGGAGCAACACCATTTTTAAGAGAGAGATGCATTGCTTTGTCTCTTACTGTGATCATTAAAGAACTTATCCTGGTAAGAATGCTCTTTTTGTTTGATCTGCTTATTTATTGCCACCAGGGGAGGGATCCGATTCCTCGAAGTCTGGAGATGGTGGGGACTGAACCTTCTTCATGCAAGACAGATGCTCTGTTCCTGAGCCACAGCCCTTCCCCATAACATACGTTCCAGCATTCTTCTGATAAAAATCAGGACATGGGCTTTGTGCCTCCTTTCCAAAGCCTGGGAAGCTTCTGTCCAGCTTAGGGAAAGAGGCACAATGCTCTGACAGGGAGGGAAAGCTGGGCAAGTGTTTGCCAGGTTTGGGAAAGAGGCAGGAGGGCTCCAGGATCTTGCCAGAGCCCTGCGCCTCCTTCCCAAAGGTTGGGATGCTTTCCGTCACAATGTGTCAGACTTTGAGGAATCGGATCACAGTAAGAGACAAAGGAATGCACCTCTCTCTTTAAAAAATGGTGTTGCTCCCAGTAAAAGATTTACCCCCTCCGTCCCCATTAAACTGTGTCATTCCTATGTTGAGTAATCTGAGCTTGCTGCCATTGCGCTTTCTGTTCTAACACTTTCCAAGCCCTTCTAGTCTTGGGCGAAGGGGGAGTGTCAGGAATGCTGTCCAAGGACACTGAATCTCTCTTCGTGTTTCCTCTTCCAGCTGCTCCTCACCCAGCTTTCCTCCCTCTGGACTATGCCCCCCTGCAAACCACTGTTCTACATCAATACTGTCCTCCTGCCCTTGGGAAGGTTCAGAAAAGGGGGGGGGGGCTCCCACCATTTCTCCTCAGTCCAGTCCCTGACACAATGCTGCTGCTGCTGCTGCAGCAGGAACTGCTTCCATGGCCCCTGTCCGCAGGCGACATGAAATCAGGGCATCCCAGGACAAAGGCAGAGCCTGGGACACCTTTTAAGAAAAGTGTGGCTGTCCCAGTTAAATTGGGGGACTTGGAAGGTATGCCAAAGGGAAGGGGTTGTTTGAAATGGAGCAATGATGGAACCCTACACCACATTTCTCCTGAAAATCTCTCTTCCCTACCAATTTCATTACATTTTTTTATTTCACTTTTAGTTGGTATACTGCCTTTCTGAATTGTTATACACAAGGCAGTTTACAAACTGAAGAAACAATAAAGATTGCACACCTTATAGCAATTTGATCCAATACAAAAATGTAATAATAAACATAGCGTTAAAATAAGCAACTTGTATCAGATAAAGCAATGTTCAACAATCCATTACAATAGTACAGTCGTACCTTGGATGCCGGACACCTTGCGAGTCGAACGTTTTGGCTCCCGAACGCTGCAAACCCGGAAGTGAGTGTTCCGGTTTGCAAACGTTCTTGGGGACCTGAATGTCTGGTACAGGTTCTGCGACTTCTGATTGGCTGCAGGAGCTTCCTGCAGCCAATAGGAAGACGCACCTTGGTTTCCGAACATTTTGGAAGTCAAATGGACTTCCGGAACGAATACCATTTGACTTCTGAGGTACGACTATACACAATAAAATAAAATGCCAGCAAATAATAATTAAACAGAAGTTCACTCTTAAATAATTACAATACAGTCACACCTCGGTTTAAGTATGCCTCGGTTTGAGTACTTTCAGTTTAAGTTCTCCGCGGACCCGTCTGGAACGGATTAATCCACTTTCCATTACTTTCAATGAGAAAGTTCGCTTCAGGTTAAGTACAGACGTCCGGAACCAATTGTGTACTTAAACCAAGGTACCACTGTACATAATTTCTATTTATTTATTTTTTATGATATATTTATTAAGGTTTTTCTCAAACAGCAAAACATACAAAAATACAAAACACAAAAAGAGAATACAAAAAACAGAAAATACAACAATGCAAGAAAAAATTACAAAAATTACAAAAACCAAAAATTCTGACTTATGACCCTTATTATCAATCTATTGACTTCCTCATTCCTCCTCCTTCTGCGATTCTTTACATATCATCCATAGTAAACTCTAAATCTTATACAATTTCTAATTACTACTTTAATATAATCTTATTTCTCTATCTTTTACATCTTATCCTTTTATATTGTGTCCAAATCTTACTTCTTAATTAAGTTCTAACAATACTTCTAACAATACTTATTTCACAACATTGTATTATCTACAACCTCTATTTTATCTCCCTCACTTCCACTAATTCCACTGTACATAATTTCTAAACTATAATCAGTAAAAATAGCCCTTCGCTCTCCACCTAGAAGGGTTAAGGAATGGCTGAATTGGGGGAGGGGGGAAGCGAGCCACACTGTCTGATATCATTTGACACAAACAGTTGTTGTTTTTTCCATGCTATGGTGAACTGTGCTTGTGTTTGAAACTATGTCCCTGTGATGTCAAACTCTAATCGCTTAAACCCTCCTGCCACCCTCCATGCAGAACGACATTTTCGAATGGGCCCGAGACCACCGAGTCCACCACAAGTACTCGGAGACGGATGCCGACCCCCACAATGCCAAGCGCGGCTTTTTCTTCGCCCACGTTGGCTGGCTCTTTGTCCGGAAGCATCGAGATGTCATAGAGAAAGGAAGGAAGCTGGACTTCAGTGACCTGTTGGACGACCCTGTTGTCATGTTTCAAAGAAAGTGAGTGAAACAGAAGGACAGGGGGAAAGACCTTAGCAAGAGGAGAAGGCAGAGGGTTGTATCCCCGGCTAATCCTACTCAGAATACAGTCATACCTTGGATCCCAGACGCCTCGGTACTCGGACATTTTGGCTCCCGACCGCCGCAAACCCAGAAGTGAGTGTTCCTGTTTGCAAACATTCTTTGGAACCCAAATGTCCGGCGGGGCTTCCACGGCTTCCGATTGGCTGCAGGAGCTTCCTGCAGCCAATCGGAAGCTGCGCCTTGGTTTTCCGAACGTTTTAGAAGTCGAACGGACTTCCGGAATGGATTCTGTTCAGCTTCCAAGGTACGACTGTACACACACTGAAGTTAACAGACACTGCAAAATTTAGTTCTCTTTCTCTTTCCCCCCAAAATATGTTTATTGGTTTTATAAAACTGGGAAAAAACCATATAAAACACAAAAATACAAAAAATCACATAAAACACAAAAATACAAATTACAAAAAGAAAAGAGAAAAAAAGAAAACAGCCATATTTATCATTCATGTGTCCTGACTTCCTCATGTCCCTCCTTGCTGCGTATCATTGCATATCATCCTTAGTAATTTCTATATCATACTTCAATCATCTTATTTTACCTTAACTAACAAATTTCACCTCTTATTAATTCCTTAACAACACTTATATCTAAATCTTAATATACTACAATACCTCTACAAATCCTCCTCTACAACCTCCCTGTACTTCCAAATCTTATATTAAACATTTCCAATATTGCAATTATTTCTTAAATAAACTTTGAATTTATTCCAATCTTCTTCCACCGATTCTTTTCTCTGGTCACGAAGTCTCCCGGTCAATTCAGCCAGTTCCATAAATTCAATCATCTTCAGCTGCCATTCGTCCACTGTAAGTAGGTCTTCACTCTTCCAATTCTTAGCCAATAAAATCCTCACTGCTGTTGTGGCATACAGAAAAAACATAATATCTTTTTTTTGTAATTCCTCTCTGACTATTCCAAGTAAAAACGCTTCTGGTTTCATAATAAAGGTGTTTTTAACACCTTTTTCATTTCATTATAAATCTTTTCCCAGAAGTTCTTTACAAGAATCTTCATTTGCATTAGCCACTAGCCATAGCAGTAAAATAAAATAAAATGTACTGAAGATAGAGGTAAAAACTTAACTATACAAAATACAGTTGGGGGTTTACATCAATAATCAAATAATAGATCTTATTCTAATTGCCCCGGCTAAAAACCTTGCCGTTTTTGCTGTCACCTGATCATCTTGATCTGCTAAAAGGAAGGCCACAGTAGCAATGGTTGAGTGACCCGGCAGGGACAATAATAGAGGGGTAACAACCTCAAATCTTTATAAAGAGTGCAAGCCAGAAGCACATGACCCACTGACACAATACTGCCATCTTCACAGGGACATAACCATTTTTTCCAGTGGAATTTATTGAAATTGACCATCAAGCACAGCCGAGGACAGTATATTCAATCTTGCGAAAGTGAAAGCGCATCTGTATTTTGGAATTGTTAAATTTTGAAAATAGGGTGCCAAAGTGTCAAAATGACCAGGTGGAAAAGAATCATACCACAGACAAAATTTCCTTATGGTGGCCAAATCATTCTGTCGCTCGATATCATATAGGCGCTGTCTAATTAAATTATTTGTTTTACTGAAACCCAGTGTTAATAACTGTGGTGGTGATAAACCAGAAAAGTAAAGATTTTGGTTGACAATTTCAGTTCATAGAATCATAGAGTTGGAAGAGACCACAAGGGCCATCCAGTCCAACCCCCTGCCAAGCAGGAAACACCATCAAAGCATTCTTGACATATGTCTGTCAAGCCTCTGCTTAAAGACCTCCAAAGAAGGAGACTCCACCACACTTCTTGGCAGCAAATTCCACTGCCGAACAGCTCTTACTGTCAGGAAGTTCTTCCTAATGTTTAGGTGGAATCTTCTTTCTTGTAGTTTGAATCCATTGCTCCGTGTCCGCTTCTCTGGAGCAGCAGAAAACAACCTTTCACCCTCCTCTATATGGCATCATTTTATATATTTGAACATGGCTATCATACCACCCCTTAACCTTCTCTTCTCCAGGCTAAACATACCCAAGTGCTCTCATGACAAATCTTGCAATACTAGGGGTAGTAGACCAGTAGATCATTTCATTAATTTTAGGCGGTCTATGAGAAGGGCTGCCATATGTCCAGAATTTCCCGAAAATAGTGTCCCAAAAAGGCTCAACGGAATTTCACTTTTTGAAATATGGCAACCCTATCTATGAGTGAAACTTAGTTAGCTACAACCCAGACACTGAAACTGTTCAATGTTGTTTCCGGTTAAGTTTTACTCAGATTAACTCACTGAAATAATGTCTGTTGATTTCAGTGGGTCTGCGTCGAGTAGGCCAATAGCATTGGCTACAACCCTTAGCATTTAATAGCCTTGACAAAACCTGTCCTTCGCTAAGGGCTTGTACGGTTGTACAGATTATTGTGGGTTCCCCCCCCCCAAAAAAATGCAGATCTGCAAGGGCAAGGAATTATGTGACCTGAGCCTTCAAATGTGATTTGTGTGATGATTATGACGCACTACTGTGGGTTTTACATGGAGCATTTGGCTGGAGAGCTGACAGCCCAACCCTAACTTCAAGAGATGTCGCAATGTCGCATGCCAAACCAGGATGCACAAATCTTTCAGGAGAAGAGGTTGGAGCTCACCAGCAGAGCATCTGCTTTGCATGCAGAAGGTCCCAGGGTTCAATTCCCAACATCTCCAGGTGGGTCTGGAAATCTCCCTTGTCTGAAAACCCTGAGAGCCACTGCCAGTAAACAGTACTTCCCAAATTTGGGGACGGACAGACAAAAAAAACATTCTTCAGAACAGCAGTTTCCAGTAAGGAAGACAATAACACAATAAAATTCAAAGCAGTAACTATTTTATACTGCAAACCACCCTGTGATCCGCAGGTGAAGGGTGGTACATAAATTTAATTGAGAAATGAAAATTCATTGCACATTTATTCAAAATTCAATTAAAATTATCTAATTAATTCAGCTAAACTGATCCATTGATACCAGCTTTTTGAAGTCTGATAGGCATTTACCCCTCCAGCCCCCCTTTTCTTTTAGCTCCTCCTGTAAGTAGTCCCACCAGCCCCCAGGGGGCAGCACCACCCACTTTGGGAACCACCACGCTTGGCCCAAGGCATCTTCCTGTGTTCCTATGAAAAGCACTATGAGCAGGCTGGAGGAGATTGCCATAATATCTGCTCTGGAACGGCTTAAAAAAAATAAATCATTGGGGAGTTGGGTGCTTGTGAGACTTTCCACTGCAGAATTCCCTTTCCTTTCCTTTTTTTGGCAATGCACTCTAAGCATCTGCATTAATGAGGAAGGAATATGCCCTCATTGACACTAATTCTGGCAAACGACAATTGCTCCGAGTGATGTTGCTCGGCACAAATCAGCAGAAATTCTGGGACTGCGACGAATCCCATTCCAAATGGTTGTGTGCAGCAAGCAGCATTTTGGAGAGAAGCAAAGGTTCTCCAGTTGTTTGGGTTGCAGGGAGTGGGGTCAGTGGGGGGGGGAACATGCATGGGAAGTGAAGTTTGATGTTGGACATCTCCTAATACAGCCTTTGCTGGCTGGCTGGCAATGATGGGATTTGTAGTCCAAGACTTCTGTCAAAGGTTCTATATGGGTTGAGCCAGTCTTTAGCTGTCATGGACTGGTTGGACACAGAGGTAATGGTGGGAGGAACCAGATGGCAGAACCACCAAGGGATTCAACAGGATTAGGCACCATACAAAAACGTTTCTCTTTAACTAGTCCTTTGGCTGGTTAACATTCAATGTCATTTTAAATGTGTTTGTGGGGATTCTAGGTTTGTTCTTGTTCTTTTTTTTACAATGTATTTTGTGATCTCAGTTTGTATTTTTATGTTGTGAATCACCCTGTGATCTTTGGACGAAGGGTGATACAGATTCAATAAATAATAACAATCATAATATGAAGCAAATATGAAGCAATATGAAGCAAATGAATGGATGTGAACTGGGTATTAAAAGTGAGAACATCTCGAATCCAACTGGGCAAACCGCTGTAAACTCTCCAGAGAACTTGGCTGATGGGTAGAATATAAACATTTTCCTGCCCACTTCACCACTGGGATTTATAAACTCCCGTGGTTTTTATGCAGGAGGGTAGGAATCTGAAGGGCAATTGGAATCAGAATTTCCAGAAGCTGAAAATTTGTTGCCATATAGAATCATAGAATTGTAGAGTTGGACGGGATCCCAAGGAACAGCTGGGCCAACCCCCTGCAATGGAGGAATAATAAAAATAAAATAATATTTGACAGCATTTCCCAGGATTTTCGTGCAGGTTTCTCTTAAGACGAAAAGTAAGTTTGTCTCCCATTCTTTGGCTTTGCACTAAATATATACAGTGGTACCTTGGGTTAAGAACTTAATTTGTTCTGGAGCTCCGTTCTTAACCTGAAACTGTTCTTAACCTGAGGTACTGCTTTAGCCAATGGGGCCTCCTGCTGCCACCGGGCTGCTGGCGCGTGATTTCCGTTCTCATCCTGAGGTAAAGTTCTCAACCCAATGTACTACTTCTGGGTTAGTGGAGTTTGTAACCTGAAGCGTCTGTAACCCGAGGTACCTCTGTACTGCAGTCTATGGCAGTGGTTCCCAACAGGTGGCTCGCGGACCCCCAGGGGTCCGCGAGCTATGCCAGAGGGGTCCGCAAGATGCTATTAGAATAAAAAAAAATATTAAATATATTTTGTATGATAACAGATTTTTTGTTTTGGCCGCTTCCTGCACGAGCAGAGTCTAGCGCAAAACTAGAATTAGATAGAGGCAGTAGTTCTGCTGTATGCCGTTAGGTGGCGCTTTACAAACATTACTGTTTTGCAAAGAGGCAGCGCGTGCATTCTACTAACGCTCACCTCCCCAAGATGCTTTGCGCGCGTCGGCTTCATTTGTGCGCTACTGCGCAGGTACCCTGTCTTCTCCATTCCCCTCCCTCCTCCCTGGCGCGCGCTGCCTCTTTGCAAAACAGTAGTGTTTGTAAACAAAGCGTTGTTTTTCGCGGAAGCTACAGTTCGCGTACTTAAAAATGGACCGTTGGTTAAAAAGTGGTTCATCTCATTAAGAACTGAAAATTAAAACTAACTGTATACTGATGGAGTACTCTGTTGTAACTGTAAAAAAAACGTATAAATATAAAATATAAAAAGACTCTTAATTTGGCTCTCACTTTTTAATTTTAGGATTAGGAATTAATGGGGGTCCTTGTCACAATAGCGGCTCAATGAGGGGTCCTCGAGAAAATTTTGTTGGGAACCCCTGGTCTATGGTTTACTAATTTGGCTTCTGTTACCTTCTGTCCTCATTTGTTTGACTTGGCCTTCAGCAGTGTAGACCTTTCCCCCTCGTGTGATGCAGCCATAGACCCGTCACTGCTTTCCTTTCTCCGCAGGCACTATAAGGTTTCGGTCGTGCTGATGTGTTTCGTCGTTCCTACCATTGTGCCTTGGTACTTCTGGGGGGAGAGCTTGTGGAATTCGTACTTCCTTGCTTCAATTCTGCGTTACACCATCTCTCTCAATGTTTCTTGGCTGGTCAATAGCGCTGCTCACATGTATGGCAATCGGCCGTACAACAAGAACATCAATCCTCGGCAGAACTCCTTTGTCACTATAGGAGCTATTGGTGAGTACCAAAAACAGTCTCCAGAGACATCTGGAATAGGGATGGGGAGCCTGTAGCCCTCCAGATGTTGCAGGACTCCATCAGCCCCAGGAAGCATTCCTAGTGGTCAGGGATGGTGGCCATTGTCCTCCAACAACATCTGGAAAGCCTCATCCCTTATTTGTAATGATGGCATTTGGTTTGTTTTCTTCCAAACTTCTCTAGAAGTTACTGTTAAGTTGATTAAGCAACTATATGAACACCTATGGTTTTCCCAGTAGTGATGTATGGAAGTGAGAGCTGGACCATAAAGAAGGCTGGTTGCCGAAGAATGGATGCTTTTGAATGATGGTGCTGGAGGAGACTCTTGAGAGTCCCATGGACTGCAAGAAGATCAAACCTATCCATTCTGAAGGAAATCAGCCCTGAGTGCTCGCTGGAAGGACAGATCGTGAAGCTGGGGCTCCAATACTTTGGCCACCTCATGAGAAGAGAAGAATCCTTGGAAAAGACCCTGATGTTGGGAAAGATGGAGGGCACTAGGAGAAGGGGACGACAGAGGACAAGATGGTTGGACAGTGTTCTCGAAGCTACGAACATGAGTTTGACCAAACTGCGGGAGGCAGTGCAAGACAGGAGTGCCTGGCGTGCTATGGTCCATGGGGTCACAAAGAGTCGGACACGACTAAACGACTAAACAACAACAACAATGAACACCTTACTTCATGATGAACTTGTTTCCTTCTCCCAAGACAGTTTTTCGGGTGGTTTTGTTTGAGGGCCTTCAGAGATTCAGGTTCCAGACCTGACTGTTTTTGCAGTGTTTCATGGCTTACTGGGAATTGCAAAGGCAATGGGGAGCTCTGTCCCTGTTAGTACGGCTCCACAACAATTTCAGGAGGTGGATGAAATACAACTGCCTTCAAATATTACCCTAATGGCTGGAGCATGGAGAATGCAGAATGCCCGTTTGCTTAAGGCGGGGCTCTACTGGCTGGCTGGATTACTGCAGTGCTAAACCATTGCACGGCACCACTGTCTAATGCTAGATTTAGAGACTCAGCAATTAATCTAGCATTAGATAGTGGTATCGTGCAATGGTATAGCACTGCAGTAATCCAGCCAGCCAGTAGAGCCCCATCTTAACCAAACTGGCATTCTGCAGCCTCCATGCTTAGAGACAGTTGGATGGCGTCTTGCCCGCCTCCTTCTGGCAACTCCTGCAGCCAAACATATTGCTCTGCTTTCCTTTGGGTCACATCTGTGAGTCTTGTCATCTGGGCATCCCAGGTCTTCCAGACACACTGCCCAGGGATCAGCAGACCGGAAGTAGCGCTGCCGCCATTTTGGAACTGGGCAGAGCAGCATCGAAAGTCGCTTCTGAGCATGCTCCGCCCAGTTCCAAAATAGCCGCCGCACCAGAAATCGCTTCTGTGCATGTCCAGAGACTCCAGACATGCACAGAAGGAGCCTCCCTTGGCCGGTAAGTAAACCAGGGAAAAACAAAAAAATCCGTTTTTCCAGCTGGGAACAGCTGGAAAAACGGGGGTTTCCCAGGGAATACGGGAGACTTGGCAGCTATGATGGATGCCAACAAATGCAAATGCACCCTGGTGCCCGTTACGCCCCTTAATTTATTCTTGCAGTGCTACTAGACTCAATAGCACCAGCAGTCCTCCCAGTGGTTCATTTAGCGGCACATTCTATTGGGCCAAATATGCCACCACCAGCCAACGAATACCCTTGCTGGCGTTTGTGTAGGCCAGGCCCTGCATTAAGAGAATGAAGGGATATAAATCAGAAATGCAAAATGGCAGCATCCAGAAGCCACTGGGGATGCAACACTGTCTTCGTGCATACTCTGTCTCGGATCTCGAGGTCACAGATGCAACGGGAAGGTGACTGGAATTGACGGCTTGCGACCATGAACAGCAACAAAGATCCGCGGCACCTTAAAAGACGATTGCGGCGTAAGCTTTCATTTCACTTGGACTAAAATAAAGACTCACGGCGGTTGTAATGGTCTCTCTCCACCCCACAATATAATAAAAAGCAAAGGAAGGAGGCAGTGGAGGGAAGCGAATGTGACTGCTGCTGTTGATCTTCCCGTCTTGGGAATGATTTATAAGGAGAATGGATCAATGAAGCTCCTCCGCTGCATGACCCAAGAGTGATTAAGGACGGAGCTAGTTTTGGGGTGAGGATCCTGACCTGCTGACAGGCTGTGTCTCAACCGAAGAGCTGAAAAGTAAAAGTGAGGCAGGTACAATTTGGATCTGGGGAAGAGTAGGCAGGAAGGTTGGAGCTAGACTGGTGACTGGGAGCAGCCACCAGGACTGGGAGCAGCCACCAGGGGGCAAGGAATGGCCGGGAGAAGAGCTAAGCACTCTTTTCTTGCCCAGCACTTCTTTTCTTCAAATAAAGGTGCCCTTTGTCCATCCCACCCTCTTCCTGCTTTACAGGTGATCTGGGTCTCCACTCATCTGAGTTTTGCCTCACTGGGCTGACCGCCTTTCTGGCAGCACCCATTTTTGCTACTGCCCCTGACACAGCTCAAATTGTTTTGAAACGTCAGGTACCGCTTCTCATAATAGATCTACCCTTGCTCTCAATTACCGATCACGTCTCATACTTCCTCCCCTTTGTCTGAGTTCATTCGGCCCCCTTGGCAAGACGCTGATTAAAAACAGCAATTAGCTGTGCATTCATTTAAGCCACATACGGTGCTATTATCTTCATTTCCCTGCTATCCTCGGTCCATAAAAAGACACCACTCTTATAAGGTCAGTCCAGAATAAGGAATCACTCGCTTACAATGTGATGGTGGCTGAGGGGGCCGGCCTGGCATTTATCACCGAGAATTGGGTGGATGAGCTGGGTGGGTCATGTGGTCTGACCTAGTTTTGTCCCTCAGGTATGGCATCAGCACAGGCTGGAGCTGTCATGGGGCAAGCGAGATATAGGGAGAGTGTCAGGGACCTGGCAGAGGAAGAGGAATGGTGGAGACTGCCTCCCCATCCTGACCCTTCCATGGAGGAAGCAGAAAACGGTATAGATTTACAACAGAGGCTGTGCTCGGAAACGTACTGGGAGCCAGTGTACCGTGTTTCTCATATTTTAAGGCATCCCTACAAAATAAGGCATGGCAGGATTTTCCTGAGGTGGAAAAATATAAGGCATACCTCGAAAATAAGCCGTGCCGGGTGGTGGGAGCAGGTCTGTGGCAAAGAAGGGTTGCTGCTGCCGCGTTAACCCCCAGGACCCGGCTGCAGCCTTTGCTTGCCGCGCGCGCAGCCCCGGGACCCGGCTGCAGCCTTTGCTTGCCGCGCACGCAGCCCCGGGACCCGGCTGCAGCCTTTGCCTGCCGCGCACGCAGCCCCGGGACCCGGCTGCAGCCTTTGCCTGCCGCGCACGCAGCCCCGGGACCCGGCTGCAGCCTTTGCTTGCCCCGCGCACAGCCCCGGGACCCGGCTGCAGCCTTTGCCTGCCGCGCGCAAAGACCCGGTGGGAGCAGGTCTGTGGTCTGTACAGATACCGGTACTTAATTAAAAAATAAGACATCCCTTGAAAATAAGCCATGGTGTGTTTTTTTCAGGAAAAAATAAATATAAGACGTGTCTTATAATATGAGAAACACGGTAGATCCTTCAGAACCAGTGTTATTCAGTCCTGGTGGCTGCTCCCAGTCACCAGTCTAGCTGCCACATTCTGGATTAGTTGTAGTTTCCAAGTCACCTTCAAAGGTAGCCCCACATAGAGCACATTGCAGTAGTCCAAGCGAGAGATAACCAGAGCATGTACCACTCTGGAGAGACAGTGTGCAGGCAGGTAGGGTCTCAGAAGGCATACCAGGTGGAGCTGGGTCTGACGTAGCACATCACTGAGCTGTGACAAAACGTAACCTCAGTCTGGTTTTTACAACAGGGTGTTAGATGAGTTGGTGTTGGGAGAGGTTTCTGTCGGCTTGCTGTCATGGACCAAACATTTCCTAGTGGAGTTCAGTTTGACATCCCTTGCAGGGATGGAGGACCCATACGAACCTTATGGAATTCAAGGGATTCCTGAATGTCCCAAGGACTTTTCAGTTGGCATATGGACTCCCTGGTCTCACTGTGAAATGGTGAGATGGAAAAGGACATCAGCATGATCACTCCTGATTTCCCTCTCTGGTGCTGCAGATCCCAGATGGTCCCCTAGTTCTCAGGGGACCTCTGGGGAATGATGCAGATGAGACAACAGCTAAAGTGAAAAAGATTCAAATTTCATGAAGAAGACAACCAATCACAGGTGAGAGGACACTGAAGACAGCAAGTAAAGCTTACTTCTCCACCACTTCTGCCAAGTAGCTATCTAGCAGTGCTTTTCCAATGGGTTGTGGTGAATGGGCTGTTAAAAGCTAGATTTCGGAACCCTTCTGCTGTGACACGTTGTAGGGCATCTTGAAGGTTTTCCTGCTGAACTTAATACCGTGCTAATATTGTTCTGGAGTAGGCGTCCAAAGCACTTTTGAGTCAGTTGGTTTGGGATCAATGTCAGTTGTTGTAGTCAAGTTGTTGCCAAACATGAGGCTGAGAGGGTCTTGTTGTCTGGGCAGCCCAGGACCTCAATACACACTGCCCAGGCTTGTGCCTCAGGGGGTCACTTCCGTGCTGCTTGAATTCACCCTCGGAGGCAGACTCCATTGTCTCTCGAGACAGACGGATGCCAACAAACCCAACAATGTGAACAAGATGAAGATATTCATCCTACTGTGTGTAGGCTTGGCCCTTAACCATTGTGGCTTGTAAGAGCTACCTGGGGATGCGGGACCTACTAGGTGGGTCCAGGATGTAGTAGATACTGCACTTTAAGATGGAGTAGTTCCTTTCTAATTATTATGAAACCAGCAATGTCTACTAACTATTTTTGAAATGTTGAAAACCATGGATGTTTCTGCAATGAACTGTTTCCTAGCACACATTGAAGGTCCTCTCTTCTTTTGCTTCTGATCATTGGGGTGACCATCCACTCCTTTTTCTTCTCTACCTTTTGACCCCACTCTCTGTTCCTTCTGGGTTCTGTTTTCCAGGCGAAGGCTTCCACAACTACCACCACACCTTTCCGTTTGATTATTCAGCTAGCGAGCTTGGCTTGAACTTCAACCCAACCACGTGGTTCATTGACTTCATGTTTTGGTTGGGCTTGGTCACCGACAGGAAGCAGGCTCCGAGGGAGATGATTCAAGCTTGCAAAGAGAGGGCTGGAGATGGCAGTTTTTGAGAAACAAAACATGTCTCTGAACATTGATGCTGCTGTATGTGTTGTTTGTATGTTTCTTCATTGGAGTGGAGGGTCTGCTTACCCCCAATCTTCCCCTTAGGATGGAAGTAGTCTTTTTCATTGATCATAGGCCAAATTAAAATCCTGGGTTAATTCCATTTTACTTCAATGCAGTGGTTTTTAAACTTTCTATTGTAAGGTAACACTTTACACATTAACACATCATCTTCCATGAAAATCTTGAATGCTGCAGAGGATTCTAGGGCAAGCAGACTTTCAGATCTTGATTTGCAAATTTAGCTTGTTTCCTGCATTTCAAATGCCCCGGCTGTGAATGCTGCTGTTTATGTACCCAAAACAGCACCTCCCTTGCAAAAGAAGGAGGTAGATTTGAAGGAATCCTGAGGTCTGCAGCATTTTATTTATGGGAGAAGCTTCCCCATGCAGCCCGCTGGCGACTGAGCATGCTCAGTGGCCTTGGAATGCCCTTTGAGTGACGGAGCATATGAATTGGAGTGGAGTGGCTGGAATCCACACTGCAGCGTTATAGTCCAGGTTCCACAAGCCCACAAGTGCATCTGATTTACTGATTTACTGAACAGATCAGTTTCTTACATAAACTCTAAAACTGGCCAGCGGACATGATTAAAGGCAACCAATGCATACTCATATTTTACAGGCAAGGAAGAGGTAAGCTATTAGCGCAAGGCCAGTCACAGTGAACCCCTGCCTTTACTTGCAGCCTGAAGAAACCAGAAGTTGTGCTTGCACTCTTAAGCACAAAGTCTCTTTGGTTGGGGAACATCAAAGCTCCAAGACGCACAACTTGCTGATGGATCTTTGCACGTAATTGTTTTAGTTGTCACTATTTGTCGAATGACTGGGAGTCAGAAATCCTTGGATAAGTTATTGCGTATCACCCAGAGATCTAACCAGTAGATCTTCACTTAAGTATGCTCTCAGCTGAAACAGGTCTCTGGCCTTCTGAGCCTCCATGTTGCTCTTTGTGGATTGAAAAGATGCCCAAATATGGCCACATCCGTTAGTGGCTGGTCCAGTGGGTCAGAGCTGCACAGCTGCCCTCAGGTAGGTCACAGATGATGCTACAGCTTACCTGGACAAGGGTAGGGTGAAGTGAGATTAAGGGTGATGCATCCGTGCAGCCTCAAACTCGCAACCACCCCCCTCCTCCCCAGCCTTATAAGCTGTGGCAACAGCAGTTGGCAGGAGATTGGCTGCTAACACTCCCCTATAGCTGTGCATTGCAGCAGAAGATCAGTACTGGTAAGTAGGCTTTCGTTGTCCTCATCTTCACTATCCATTCAAAGTATTGTACTACTTTTAACAGCTGTGGCTTCCCCCAAAGAATCCTGGGCAACTCCTGTTCCCCCTCCCAGAGCTCCAGCAATCAGTCCCACATCCAAGGGAGCTCTGGCAATTGTAGCTCTGAGAGCAGAATAAAGGTCCCCTAACAATGGTGTGATGTAGGTGGTGTTGTGGTCTAAACCAGGGGTTGCCGATCAGAATGTCGGCGGTTCGAGTCCCTGTGATGGGGTGAGCGCCCGTTGTTCAGTCCCAACTCCTGCCCAACTAGCAGTTCGAAAGCATGTCAAAGTTCAAGTAGATAAATAGGTACCACTTCGGCAGGAAGGTAAACGGCGTTTCCGTGCACTGCTCTGGTTTCACCAGAAGCGGCTTAGT